>NC_088791.1:238441298-239070694 GCF_011386835.1 Chrysemys picta bellii | reverse complement strand
AAAGGACTTGACATCCATGCTCCCCATGTCTGTGTTGACCCCTTTTGTGAATCACAGGTTTGTCGGCATTTCAGGGTGGGCAGAGTCCCTCCTATCCTCTCTCTCCTGCAAGTCCTTTTTTATGTGGGGTGATGGTAGGCCCCCTACTCAGAGCAGAACCCCAGTCTTAAATAGGGCCTACAGAGCTAAGCCAAGTGCTCAGACTGAAGCTACAGACCCACCACTCATGCTTTCCCCTTCCCCACTGCAGGTCCTGGTATAGAAAACCCATTGTACAAGGGGAGTGGGCCAGCTGTTGAGAGACAACCAGAGTCATTGCCCCAGATTGCAGTCTTGAAGGTTCTTGGTTGTTAGTCCTTCAACAAGTTGTCAAGCATCTTTCCCAGACAGGGTGGCTGTCTGGAATGCAGTACAATAGTTATCATTGACCAGGCCCCTGCTTCGGCAGTAGCAATGTCCACTATTTCCACCCATAGACTTAGACATATCTCACTGTCACAATAAGTACAGAGCAGATTCTACTCTGCATAGCAGTACATGTTGAACAGATGTTTTGTAGGGTTTTTTTTTTTTAATGGGTTGATTGACTAAAGGAAAAAACAGAATATTTTAGATACCCCAAAAGAAGTTTCAGGGACCTGCACATCTTATGAAAAAAGAAGACATATGATCACTTTTATTAACGTGCCCCGCCTCAGTTCCAGATGCTTGTGTTCATTATGGTATTCTTTTCAGGTTGCTTTGTTTTCCACTGTGACCAGAGTGTCAGGGGAGCAGCACTGAGGTCACTCAATAAGGGTGAACTGTAAAGAATGGGGCAGACAATCCCCAAAGCTAGTGGATATTCCAATACTTAGATTTACCAGACCAGCACAAAACAGCTTCTATAATACCTCACTGGCTACCCAGAAGCCAACAACACAGTTCTCGTAAAGCAACCCAGTCTCGGGCCTCCACCCAGACACACAAGTCAAATATGATGAGGATTACTGAAAATCTTATTCATCATCCAAGAAAGTTCTACCACTCCCAAAAGATCGGACACATTACCTCCCAGGTTAATGAATATTCCAGATCTTACCCAAATACATGCTTACAGACAATCCTGATTAACTAAACTAGAATTTATTTAAAAAGAAACAAGTACAGACATGAGTACAGTTCTGAGATCAGATTCATAGCAGAGATGGTGAGTTTTGTAGCTGCAAAGAGTTCTTTCAGAATTAGTCCATAGGTTATAGTTCAATGTTCAGATTCAGAGTGATCCAGATTAAGACTGGAGATCTCACACTTATGACTTAAGCTTCCCCTGCATAAAGCATCAAGCAGATCTGAGATAAAAAGGATCAGGACCCAAGGGGTTTTTATACAGTTCCAGGCCTTCTCTTGACAGGTTGGAGTCCTTAGGCGAACAATAGGCAATCATGGAAACTTTGAAGAAGACTTATTTCCTAAGCACCATTGGTAATTAGCTACACAGATTAACATAAGGCATTTTATCCACTAGGCAGTTTATCACAAACTTTAAAGAGACATATAGACAATGACATTATTTCACCCAAGATTCATCTAAACGTTAATATTCCCTTTTGATCTCTGAATCAATACCTATAGTGACAGACAGGAACGGTCAGTTTACATGGCTAACATCTAACAAGATATAAGTACACACATACAATTAGTATCACCTCTAATTCTCTAACAATATAGGTTTGCACTTCAAAGTTCTAGGGCCATTCCGTGTTAGATGGGCATAGTACCATTTATATACTTTTCTAACATGTCTCTAAAGGTTGATTCTGGATTATTTAGCCTGCAAGCTGCTTAACCCTTTCTGCCCATGTGTCACACACTATAAGATTCGTGGCTACCACTGTTATATAATTGCAACGATGATTTGCATGGTTATACTCTAATCAGATAACATCACATCCACTTATTTTCAGCTCTCCAGTTCAGACTTTTGTAGGACTGTTCTGCTTATCTCCTGACTCCGGTATTTTCAGCTGTCAGGGTTTTGTCTGAACTAAATGGCTAGATCTGGAACACGAGGTCCAGCACCTAGGAACTCTATAGCCTTGCTTATTACAACATGATTGAACTGATCCAAAATATTTGCTTTCTTGGCTCTATCACTGTGCTGTATAGGTAAGCGGTCAGTGCTTGAATCACTGATGGTAACCAAATATTGTTGGTTTAGAGACAAAGAGAATCTCCTGAGTCAGATCCATGAATGGTTCCAGGGCTTGAAATTTCATCTCTGTAAGACTTCACTGAAGTGGAATCAATGGTTTGATGCCAAGATCATCAGGGGGGAGTGCTGAGACCTTTATTATCCACCAGGCAACTCACTATGTTGAAATTGGAATTCCACAATTTCTCTGGCTGTTAACAGACATTCAAGATCTAATTCTATTTTGTATGCTGTGAAGCTTGGAAACAACAGAACCATAGGTGCTGGAATTAGGGGTGCTACAGCACCCTCTGGCTTGAAGTGGTTCCCATTATATAGAGGGTATAGTTTGATTCAATGGCTCTCAGCACCCCAATATACAAATTATTTCAGCACCCCTGAACAGAGCTCTGGCCTGGTTGTTGAGGAGGTGTGGCAGCCACTTAGGTGTGGGCCCACTGCTCTATCTGGGCATGTACCTTTCTGACACCCCTCCTTCCCTGATAGAGAATTGGGTGGCTGATTGATGGCAGAGGTGAATGGGGCTGCTGCAGTGCCTTCCGTTTGGGGTAGTGCACTGTTGCTCAACCAGCTTGTCCTGTCCATGACCTGGCATCAGTTCAACACCCTGACTCTACACCAGGGAACTCTGGCCAGCCTCCAGAAGATGATGCTGGAGTCTTTTTGGGCAGGGCTGCACAGGGTCTCTGCAGGTGTCCTGAGCTTCCCCGGGAGGGAGGGTGGACAGGGCTTGGTCTATATCCACAGCTAGGTCCATGCCTTCTGCCTTCAGGCCCTGCAGAGAGACTCAGTGCTGGTGGTCTAGCATAGAGCATGCTGGTGCAACACCTTCCTCTGCCACATCCCAGGGCTCTGATACAACTGGCAACTCTTTTCTTCACCTGAGAGGTCTCCCCCAAGACCTCTCTGAGCTGCTGGTCTTTTACCAGGACCTCCTCAGGACCTGGAAGCTAGTTTCAGTGACCAGGTCCATAATGGCCGCCAAAGGGAAGGACCTCCTAGTAGAACCCCTGCTACACAACCCCCTCTCTGTGTGCAGGTGATGGAGTCCCCCTTGGTGCGGCAGAGGTTGGTCCTAGTTGGTACCACCATAATTGGAGATCACCTGGGCTAGGGTGGACATGGAGCTGCCCACCCTGCGCATCCCGCTTCATGTGCTCCAGGAGGTGAGGGCAGTCTTGACTCTTGCTGCTCTTGCTTTCCTCGAGTGGGTTCTGCGGGCAGGTGCACCCCACCCACCTCTCATCCCTGGCCCTCCAGACCTCATCATCAGGCCCCTGCCTGGGAGCCTCCCTAGCCACCCCCAACATCACCTGAGCCAATTGCATGGGATCCAGCTGGTCCACCTCCAAACTGTGCCCAGAGAGCATCTGTACATGCTTGTGCTTCACACCATCCACTCATGTCCTGCCCCAACACCAAGTAGTGGGACGTGCTGCCCCCTGAGGGGGGCGAGGAACCCCATTGGGCCACTCTGTACTCCAGTCTGGTTCCATGGCCTGCTGGGGATATTAGTTGGCGGTTCCTTCACAGAGCCATGAGCATGTACCTGTACCTGGCGTAGTCCACAAACTCCCCTGGCACCTTTGCCTTTTGCAGTTGTAGGGAGACCCTGGCGCACATCTTTGTAGAGTGGATCAGGTTGCAGCCCCTTTTCTGGCTTTTCCAGAACCTCTTCCCGAGGTTCTGGCTGCACTTCCCCCTGCACCTCTTGATCCAAGCACACACCATTCATGGCCCCACAAAGTCATGGGACTTCCTTGTCCGCCTTCTCCTGGTGCTGGCCAGTACAGCCATCCATCACACCAGGAGGAGGAAGCTGAACAGGGGGGTACTCTGCAACTGTGGGGCCTATTTCTGGTCCCTTACTTGATTATACCTCCAGGCAGAGTTCCTCTGAGTAGTGTTCACTGACTCCCTGGACACTTTTGAGGAGCAGTGGGCACTGCCAGGGATTCTCTGTTCAGTGTCCCCCTCTGGATCCCTAATTCTTTACCTCTGAATTCACCCCCATTCCTGTTTTTTTTTCATTTGTTGTCCCCCATAATCAATTGACGCCTTGGTCCAGTGATCCCTTCCCCTTAAAGGGAGGCTTTTCATTTTTAGTGGTTCTACACTTGCTCATCCACCCAGTACTTTAAATAGTACTAACTCCCAGTGTGGACACCTAGGGTATGTCTCCACTGCAATTAAAAACCCGCATCTGGCCCATGCCAACTGAGTCAGTCTCCCAGGGCTCTAAGGGCTGATTAATTGCTGTGTGGACATTTGGGCTTGGGCTGGACCCAGGGCTGGCGCTTCCATTTAGGCGACCTAGGCGGTAGCCTAGGGCAGCAGGATTTGGGGGGCAGAATTTTGCCGCCCTCCATGGCAATTCTGCAGCGGGGGGGTCCTTCCGCGCTCCGGGTCTTCAGCGGAAATTCTGCGACGGGTCCTTCACTCGCTCCGGGACCCACTGCCCAAGTGCCCCGAAGACCGGGAGCACGGAAGGACCCCCTGCCTAGGGCGGCAAAAACCCTGGCGCCGCTCCTGGCTGGACCCTGGGCTCTAGAACCCTGTGGGGTGGGAGGGTCACAGAGATTGGGCTGCAGCCCAAGCCTAAATTTTTATGCTGCAATTAAATAGTCCCTTAGCCTGAGTCTGCTGGCATGGGCCAGATATGGATGTCTAATTGCAGCATAGACATACCCTTACTGTGCACTAACAGAGCACCCAGGCAGTTTAGCTTAGATTGCAGTTTCTCTCTGTCCCCTTCTACATGTGCATTACAATGCAGTTTTAGTCATGCAGATGTTTCTCAATACAAATAGTTTACTTTAACTGAACCAGGGTAAATGATTAACTGATTTTAGGGCCCTTATTCAGCATTCTAAAAAGGATTATTTTTTGCCAGAAAAAGAGGGAGAGAGATACAGGGGACTAAAGAGGTGTTCAGGGGAGGGATAATGGAAATAGAGACACACACATATAAATGTCATTGAGGAGGAGATGGTGCATTGCTGCAATATAATCAAGACTTGTGCCAGAATATAGCTTTTGACACAAATTGTCCAAAGCCATAATATGATCTTTAAATAAAACTTAATTTTCCTCCTCTGAGAAATGGATTGTTTTTTAATATGAGATAAAGTTGTATTGTGGTTTCTAGATACATTCAAAAATCACCTATAATGCAACCTAGATGGAGCTACTATAAGGTAGGTGCAAAATGGTTGGAAAACCATTCCCAGAGAGTAGTTATCAGTTGTTCACAGTCATGCTGGAAGGGCATAATGAGTGGGGTCCCACAAGGATCAGTTCTGGGTCCAGTTCTGTTCAATATCTTCATCAATGATTTAGCTAATGGCATAGAGAGTATACTTATAAAGTTTGTGAACGATACCAAGCTGGGAGGGGTTGCAAGTGCTTTGGAGGATAGGATTAAAATTCAAAGTGATCTGGACAAACTGGAGAAATGGTCTGAAGTAAATAGGGTGAAATTCAATAAGGACAAATGCACAGTAAGTCATTCAAATTTCACAATCATTGCTTATGTAAATGTGGAAAATTAATTGTCAATATACAAACTTGCATACTTAATTGCTTAAGTTTTCCTGATTGTGACCTTATAGCATCTCTCTCTCAAATTGCAAACTGAGAAAAAACACCCAACAAATAAAAATTCCATCATGTGGCATCATATTGACACCTACCTGGGTCATGAGCAAAATTGTACCCTTTAGATCCACTACACAGGCTTCTGCCATTAGAGCTAAAGAGAGCAGTAGTACATTGCTATTGTCTATGTGGACCAGCACTATAGAGGGACGACACACACTTTGCCAGTACACCTCATAGCTATTTGCTGACAGCAGAGGAATGGTGAGACCCAAGGATCCTGGGTTCCATTCCAGGCTCTGGAAAAGAGCGTTCTCTAGTGGGCAGAGACTTCTGCACATTCTCCCCAAATCTGACCCCTTCTCCAACATCCACTCCTACCAACTTGTCCCAGTCACATTCTCCTTGCCTATCCAGTCTCGGGCTTCTCATCACAGTCCCAGTCTCCCTGCCCAACCAGTCCCAATTCCTCCATTTCCATCCCCACTCCTTGTCCCCAATTTCCTTGCCCAGCCACTTCCAGTTCCCTCCTCCCAGCTCCTCATCCAATCTCAGTCTTTTCCCCCACCCCCTGCATGACTCTTTGTCGCAGTGTCACCCTTCCTTGACTCCTTGTTCCAGTCCGTTTGCCCATATAATCCCAGTTCTCACCCCTGCACTGGAGCTCCTTGGCCGCTCAGTAGACCCCCCACCAATGTTGGTTCCTAATCCTCATCTCCTAGTCCAACTAATCTAGTTTCTCCCAATCCTCCAAATCCAATGTTCCACCAACTGGCTCACAGTTCACCTCCATTTCCCTCACTGGCTCCTAGTCTCACTTTACCTGTGGAAACAGTCCCAGCCTCTTCTCCCCTCAGCTCCCAGTCCCAGTCTCCTTGCCTACTTATCACTCTCCCCCACCAAACTCCCAGTTGCAGTTTCTCTCCCCCATACAGTTCCAGTCTCAGCAGATTCCTTGTCCCAGTCTAATCCCCTCTCTCTCATCTGCTTTTCCCCCCCTATTCATTTTAATCAGATGGCTTCCTCCACCATACTGCCTGGGTGCCGGAGGGGGTGTCATTAAGCACACAGGAGAGATAGGCTTTCTGCTCTCAGGTTCCAGTACCCAACCCCACCCTTGCCTGGAGCAGCCATTACAGTGAAAGTCCAGCTTCACCCTAGCCCTGGGCTGGAGCATGCTCAGTACTTCTGTGGGCATGCAACATGTACAGTCTGGTCAGCACTAGGAGCCGAGAGAGACTCAGGCATGCTCAGTGAGAATGGAATCTTCACATGTTTTAGCTGCTAAAATTGAAGTCTCTGCTGAGCATGTGTGACTTGCAATTTTTTTTTTTAAGGCTTCTAACTTGGCTAAGTTGGAATGGATTTTCATGGTAATGGCAAAATGCACATCCCTGACAATAAGACCACCTCCCTGCCAAATTTCAAGTTCCTGCTCCAATGCAAGAATGTGCTAAAAAAGCGGGGTGGGCGGGCGGAAAAAAATCACCAGAATATTTTTAACATCGGTAAAAACATTTTTCCTTAGCCTCATTCTTAGAACATCTGAACCATTTTGGCTGAAAGTATCCAAAAAATTCAGCCTGAGACAAACAACGAGCATGGAGAATTGCAGCCTGAACAATTAAAATTTGGCAACATAAGAAGGAACAGAAAACAGGATTTTTCCTCCCACCCTCTTAAGGCAATTTTAATAAAAAATGATGCTACCAGTCCCACCTATAATATGTATCTGTGTGTTCCTTTGTCCGGCAACATCATGTGTCATAGGAATCAAAACAACTCCACACATCATCATCTGCTTCCATGAGTCTGAAGTCCAAGTTGTACAAATAGTTATATATAACAAAAGCAAAGTCTAGACATATTCCATTGTTCTACAATATTTCCCTACATAGATTTAGGAAATGAACTGTCAATGAACATTTTTATAATATCCTGAATTCAACAATAGCAAGGTTCCATTGTGACCAAAAAACAAGTGTGGCTGGATTGGACAGCGAAAGAAGGGAGATGGAGGTACGGGAGACAGAAACTGATGAGAAGAAGGCATGTGAGGAGGAGAAATATGTTTGATAAAGGAAAGGGTTAAGTCAATGAAATATGCATATAGTTTTACTAAACAGGCAAAAGAAAACTGAAGTGAAAAAGTGAGAAATAAAAAGCTAAAAAGACAGAATCCAAAAAGTGTTCTGAAGAGGTGGCTCTTAGAGTAAAAAAAAATTGAAGGTAAGAGACTAACACACACACACACACACACCCAAAACCAAAAAAACCACACACACCCAAGGAAAGGTTACACTAAAGCAAACAGAGGGAGAGAGATGTAAGGTGGGCCAAGTAAATTCCGTTTTTGAAATGATGTTATGGAAGGTTTGATGGCAAAGCAGCACAATGAAATACACAAACACTTTATTTTTCTTAGAAAATATGTGAACAGAAGCAAGTGATTGTGGTTAGGTGACCTAATTGTTGATAGAAGGTGTCAGGAAATAACCTGATTTAATTGAACAGGGAGCTGTTTTTTGGGGGAGAGTTTTTTTTTTTTTTTAAGATACAAAAGCCAGTCTATGAAGT
Organism: Chrysemys picta bellii; assembly: GCF_011386835.1. Classification (NCBI taxonomy): domain Eukaryota; kingdom Metazoa; phylum Chordata; order Testudines; family Emydidae; genus Chrysemys; species Chrysemys picta. The sequence continues at coordinate 239,062,326 of NC_088791.1, read as the reverse complement.
GTACAAAGTATTGGTATCTGTTGTAGTTACTGATGGAAAATACGAGAGTACATTTGTGCTTTGTTTTGGTACTTTTTTTTAATTGAAGATAACTTTATAGTATATTTTTCTGGTACAGAATTCCAGATAAATACTTGGAAAGCTAGCTTTCATGCAGGAAAAAAAAAAGTATTTTTACAAAGCCTTCAATAGAAGTAATGAACTGCTTTTAAAAATATAAATCTCAGTACCCACTGGCAGCCAGCTCCCCACTTCCCCCCAGTCCCTGCCACCCGCCTGCTGCCCTGCCGATCAGCACCTCCCCCTCCCTCCCAGCGCCTGCCGCCCACTGCGATCAGCTGTTTCACGGTGGGCAGGAGGCTCTGGGCAGGAGGGGGAGGAGTGGGGATGGGGCATGCTGTGGGGAGGTGGGAAGAGGCAGGGTGAGGACATGGGGGAAGAGATAGAGTGGGAAGAGGTGGGGCGGGGGTTTAGGGGAAGGGGTCAGGTGGGGGGAGCCTGGGGCAGAGTCAGGGGTTGAGCACCCTCTGGACCTGGAGGAAGCTGGCACCTATGTTTCTGGGCCAGATGCTGCCACTCTTATTCACCTGTAGTGGGACAATATTGTGAGTAGCTCAACTGAGGTTTTTTTTATTTTGATTTTACTGGAGCTGGCTGTGGAGTAAGGCACTACATAAAGTGAAGAAGAGCTGCAGATTCTGGCCCTTTGTTAGGGAGAGGGGGAAAAGGCACAAAATGCTTCAAAAGCTCTTCCTTTATATCCCATCTGAGATCACATAAGTGTCACATCATGAAAATTAAAACTATGGTGGCCATTTTAGTCTATGATTTTCTTGAAAGTCAGAATAGAATTGCAACAAACCTTACTAGAATATAGTTTTAGCTAATCTAATCAGAACATTTCTTCGCAGTACAAAATCCAGCAGTTCAATTTACAGGTATGCTGCCCTAATTACAGTAACACTATCAACATTATGCAATGAGTTTGACAGTACTCAAAACTTCAAAAAGATTAATAGCTGTGCATAAAGAAAAATGTATAAAAGATGAAAAAAATAGGAGAAAAAATACTGAAATAAAAATAATCCTCAGAATTTAAATAGTGATTAAACTTAGTTCATTCTCATAACTGTTATGTTAGGAAAAAAATCTTCACTGTCATGGTGTCAAATACAGCACTCTAAAAAGTCCTGGGGCAGATCCTCAGTTGAGGATCTTCAGTTGGGGCCATGCCTATTTATATGAGCTGAGAATTTGCTGCCTAAACTTTCAGGACCTGATTACTGTCACTGCAGACATAAAACAAATGGATACAAATGTGGGCATGAATCACATGCATAAATACCATGACTGTGTGTGCAAGTCAGATCACTGCACACATAAATAGCCAGGTACATGGGTAACAGGCCATTTGTGTGTCCAGTTAAGTGACAATCATAGCATCAGCACACACAAATTAGGCACATCAGTTTTGTGCGTTCAGTGTTGAAAAGCAGGTCCTTAACTTTTCAAATTCTCATTTTCAAAATGCATTGTTACTTTAAAAAAAATGCTTCAAAATTGAAGGAAGCAAGAGGAAAGAAAAGGAATGGGAAAAAAATATTCATGCATACTAGTCATTTACTTTGCAATTTAAGTAAATATGAAATTACTGATGTAGGCAATATTGTATTCTTTTGACATAACAAACAGTCTCCTCCTGCTGAAGGACTCGACACGGTAATGGATATTTATTATCTAGGAAGAAATGATTGGTGCCAAGTATTATGCCTTTTTCTTCTTTAGAAATTTGTACCCTATCAGTGCCAGTACAGATTTAACAGGTGATGGGATGATTTCTGTCAAACTGGAAAGCTATTCATGAGGACATATTTCCACTCCCAGTTGCACTTCTGCATTCCAATAGTTGTTGGGTTTTAGAATGTTGTTTCACCAATACTGACAATTAAAATGTATTATAAGTGATATTTATATTATGACATACACGGAGGATTTTCTCTCCATTGTGCTGGGTGCATTACAAACACATAGTGAAAGAAATCACTGCCCAGTTGTAAAAGCTTTGTTACCAACTACACAATGATTGATCAAAAACCTTTAAATGGTTTAGGGATGAGGAAAATGTATGTCCTATAGAATCCATAGTGAGCACAAATACTATATGAAAAGTACAGGTGTGTACAGCATTGTATAGCACTGTTAGTATTTTGGATATAATTTCTAATACAGAAAATACATGACTATCCCTGTAAAGGTTTTCTTCCTCCCTTCTCTACCAGATGTCTCTGCAGGTACAGATATAAAGAAAACACAGAGTGCACTGGGAAACAATGGGGAGGGGGGTAGATGACCACTTTCTTTTTAATTAGCTTTTTCCTTTCTGAACATTAACCCTTATATGTCCAAGGATCTTAATCACCCGGTAAGAGTGTTGCCAATCCTTGTGATTTTATCATTAGTCTCAGAATATTTGATGTTTTCTTACAGCCCTAGCTCCTGGAATCCTGTGATTATGTGTAAATCTCACCTTTTTTTCTTAAATAAAGTTGCTAACTCTCATGGGTGAGGAGGAAAGCTTGAAAGTGTGACAGAAGTACACCCTAAAGACTCAAAACCCAAAATAAAAAATGTTTTAAAAAAAAAAATTCATGATTTCTGGAGTCTGACTCATGGCTTTTTCACACTTGAGGTTGGCAATACCACAAACCGAATATGAGGACAGAGTGGTAGTTGTCTGGTGGGTCCTTTCTGTCCCAGCTTTTGGAGATCTTATTACCTGATCTCAGTCTGGAACATCCAAAAGAAAATTATCAACAATTTTTTGTGTTAGTCTTTAACAGCCTGACCAATTAATAGGAAGGATGAAAGATTTTAATTGCATCTCTACCTCACAAAGACAGGGTGCGGAGAACAAAAAGATCAGAGGTCAAAAAATGGTTTAACACAGAATAGTCTAAAGTCCCACATGCAATTATTTAATAGTCTGTCAGCAATGCTTCAGGTGCCTGGCTGGCCATAAAACACTTTGGCTAAGATGTTCAAAGCCACCTACAGGTTTTGGACACCAATTCCCTGTTGGGAATTGAGCAACAGGCATCCAAGACCAACAGGGCTTTGAAAGTCTCAACCCAGGGATCCATCTATGACAGTTCTAACCTAGCAGGCATTACCAGCACCCCTGTGAGTGCACCACCTTGGAGCAAGGGGAGGGAAAGCCTCCACCCGCACTGAGTTACTGCACACTGATGCAATGAAATCATGGATGGAAACACCGGTCTTGCAGCTGCACTAGTATAACAGCTCCCAGCCCAACAGGTCCCATAGCAATCTTATCCATCCTTCAATGACAGTTTTAGGCTTTTCCAATTGACCTTCCAGGCCCATTTCTTTTCTTATTAGTTGCTATCTAATAAATTGTATTTGTTTGAACTATATGTAATGATCAGTGGGTCAGGGAAACATCCAGAGCAGAGAGATTACTCCAGAGTAGCTCCTGTCCTAAGTGACCATGACAAGGTGGGGGGGGGGGGGTCGAGCCCTCCATGAATCCTGGGCCCAGCCTTGTTGAGGTTACAAGGACTCTGCCACACAGGAGAGTGGAAGTGAAGTCCTTGAGGTCAGGTAGGCCTCTGGGTAAAGGGAGTGGGAATGAGGACTGAGATCCTTTCGCTAGCCAATTCTGCCAGCATAGTGTATAAGCCAGGAATATTCCCCACAATACCGGGACCATTCCCCTGCTTACACATCAAACTGGTGGTGAGCGTCAGGCTACTAAAAAGTAGCCAATGTGACCTTAAACATTTGTGAATGACCTCTCCCGCCCCCAGACCAGGATCTGGAGAATGCAGAGATAGCTCAAAGCCTCCATAGCTTCCCCTTTCCCAGGGCCTCTACACAGAATCTCACCCACTGCCTTACAGCACAATTCCAGTAAAAGTTTTCATGTCTGTGCGCTGATATCTTCCAGCAAGTGAATGACCAGAATTAGAGACAGATGTGAACTGGCAATTGTGTTATGCCAATTTTATGCTGATGTAACCAGTAGAGATGTGGAGTTACACCACGTAAATCTTGACTAATTTAGTGTTGAATGCGGCTCCTTTTGTTTTGCTATTCTTTTTCCTCCCCCTTATGTTTGTCTCCTTTTGTCTTAAGAAGAGCTAGACTTTAACCCCAAAACCTATGAGCTACCACCTTAAATTTACTCTCTGAACAAGAGCATTTGCAAACCATCAGAAAATCTTTCAAGCAAGGGCTTTTCCCTTAAAAAAAAAATCCATATAAAAAGAGAGAGAAAGGTATAAGGGAGATTAATTTTAAGTTCAGTAAACCTTAATTTAGCAAAGTGGTTTTCCCTCCTTTTTGATGTTTAATAAATGTTGAAGATTTTTGGAGGTGGGAGGTTGGTAATGCAGAAAAAGTGAGACCAAACCATTGGCGTCATAACCAACTCTAACTACTGTGAATGCTGGGCCAGTAAAGAAAGTAACAGCTAGGAAAGGTTTAAAACCAACTCCTAAATACTTATCTGATCCTTACAATATGGCAAAGAAGCCAGGGTAGGGTCAGGTCATTATAGTCCAGTGAAGAACTGGGAAAGAGGGGATGAGTCATCTTGTAAATGTCAAGGAGAGAAAAAGAGGCCCTGGCTTTCCATTCCAGAGCTATTTTTATACATCATATACAAGCAAAAAAGGGCACAGGGATAATTTATTTTCCATTTGCAGATCACGTTTAAAGGGACTAACAGAGAAAAAATAGTGCATAACTGCTTCAATTCCAAACAATACCCCAGATATATTTAGCAAGTATTGTTACAATGGTGGTGTAAGTCCATTTCCTGGTGGTTTGACCTCCTTGTTATGATGAGCTGTGACAGACCCCTCTCTCTCACTCTCTGGGAAGGAGAGGGGAACCTTGCTGTTCTGGTCCCTGTCCCCGACAGACACCATAACCATCTCACTCTCCAAATCTATTGGAATGGCAGGGTTTTGTGAACTCCATACAGGCAGATCAGGACCAAAGCTGGTACACACAAAATGAAAACAAGAATTTCTAACATGTAGATGTCTTATTAAAATAATAAATAAGTGGATTGGTACGAGCCATTGTACTTTAATTGACCTTAATTTCCCCAGTCCTAGAAACAAGGAGGAAAGCAGAGCCTGCTCTAGCTATCTGAGATAAGTAATTATGCTGACTTGTTTTACCATCTGACCTAAGTAAGATAAATGAAAGTGATAGAACAATGAGTCATCTTAATTGAAAGACTGTTTGGAAGGAATGACACATAATAAATTGAGAGGTTTTGCCATGTTTTCCTTAACTCATTAAAAGACTTAATGCACAGGATTTCCTAGCCAGGAATAACATTATTTATCTAACGACCATGCTAATGTGACTGGATTAGGATAATGTTTGCTCCATCTGGCCCTATTGTAACACATTCTGCTTTAAACTGCAGCCCTGAAATATTTAGATATCAGATTCTATTTGTATTTATTTATTCTTAGACTTGGAAAGATTTATTTTTTATTGTTTATAAAAAATGACAGACTATTTGTTTTGCTTTTAATCAAAAAAAGTTATTGCAGTAGCAGGAAATTTAATAAAGCTGAGACACTAATTATTTGCTTTAAATTTATAAATATACAAGTCAGTTTATAACAGGTACAGAAATAAAATGTCATAATATTGTATATGGATTGCCAGAAATTACAAGTGCAATATATAACAACTTTCTGTATCTGTAGATTAGTTTTGGAGAAGTAAGTGGAGCAAAAAATAGATGAATGCCATTATATAAGCCCAAATTCTACAGACTTACAAATGTGCTTAACTTTATATATTGTGAGTAGGCACAATGACTTCAGTGGGGCAAGAATTTCACCCAATGGGAGTTTTGCCATGGACTTCAATGGGGCTAGGATTATACTGACTTCAGTGGGACTGTTCATGGTGTATAAAGTTAATTGTATATGTAAGTCTTTCCAGGATTGGGGCCTTCCTCATTAAAACCTAATCCTAAGACTACTTATACTGTATTACACATTTTATTACCGCATTTTTTTAATTCTATTGGGCCTTGGTAGGATTTCCCCCAAGAGCATAAGCAATTTGGAGCAAGGACAGTCTTTTGTCACCCCTAGCACAATGGGGTCCTGGTCTATCACTAGGGCTCCTAGACGGTAATACAAATAAATATACTCTGCACAGGGGTGAATTTCACTCTATAAGAGCAAAGATGCTGGTACATTGAATATTACTTTCTGTAAGCTGTATCCTGTGTCCCTAAGTGTATGGAAGTACTATTGAAGTTATTAGGAGTTTCACAAATGCATTGAGAGCTTGTAGAATTGAACTCCTAAATCAAAAGTTGTACTTTAAAGGTGAAATGTATCCACCATCTGTAGTAACCAGTATTTTGCACTTCCTTGGTGCCTTCTACTGGAGGATCTCAAGATGATTTAAAAGTTCAGGGGTCGGCAACCTTTCAGAAGTGGTGTGCTGAATCTTCATTTATTCACTCTAATTTAAGGTTTCGTGTGCCAGTAATACATTTTAATGTTTTTAGAAGGTCTCTTTCCATAAGTTTATAATATATAACTAAACTATTGTTGTATGTAAAGTAAATAAGGTTTTTAAAATGTTTAAGAAGCTTCATTTAAAATTAAATTAAAATGCAGAGCCCCCCGGACTGGTGGCCAGGACCCGGGTAGTGAGAGTGCCACTGAAAATCAGCTCGTGTGCCGCCTTCAGCACACCTGCCATAGGTTGCCTACCCCTGAGTTAAACCTTACCGCACCTCAGAGAGGCGAGTATTATTAAGCTTCCTGTATGTCTGTAAAATGAAGATAAGTGACTTACTCAAGAAAGTCTGTGGAGGAGCCAGAAATGAAAACCAGATCTCCTTGCTTCCAATCTTGTCTCTAACCAAGAAGTTTGGCCTCTCACATTTTAAGAGAGCCTACAGAAGTTATGCACCCAGTTCCCAGAAGTCCCGGTCTTAATCTCAAACCCTAACTAATGTAAGTGGTCTCATTGACTTCAATAATTTGAATGAGAGTTTTAAAGACTGGGCCAAAAAATATAGTTTTCCTCAGGATAGAACTAAAAACCACTGAAGCCGACGGACAGAGACCATTTTACTACAGTGGGCTTTGGATCAGGCCTTAAATGCCAGTAACTCTGGACTTAATATTGAACAGGTACAGAACAAAGGTAACAGGCTCTGGAAAAAGTACTGCTTTCTTCTGACTGGCTGGCTAAGTTGCAAGAATTCATAATACAGGATGTGCAAAGGACATTTCAAAACATATACAGCCTGATTCACCTCTCACTTACAGTAAATCAGGAGCAAGCAACTCCATAGACATCAGTGGGATTGCAGTGGTGTAAATGGGAGCAGAATCAGGCCTTATTGTTTTATAAACACCCATTAGAATGCCACAGGGACCCATCACCTTTCAACACTATATGTAGTGGCTTTTTAATCATGAGATTAAATGTATTAAAATAACTAAGTAACAGTACAAGAAACCTTTCTAGAAAGATGCAATATCATAATAAAAATGACATTATATAGTTGCCAAACTTTTTAAATGAATTGTGTAAACGGTTGTGTGACTACAGTACATTTACACAAAACTGGATTTTTTTTTTGAGTTACTTAATAAAATATAAAGGAAGTGATCTAACAATAGAACAAGTTGAGAGATTATTACAATCCAAGCTAATTAAAGACTCAATTTAAGTCTCACCTCCAATATCTGGGTTTCTTCCTAGATAAGATACTTGTTTAATTAGACATATTGCACCTTGCTAATAGAGGTCAGTTTTAACTCTACATTTATTTGCTTATTTATTAGTATTCTTCACCACCTTACCATTCTTTGGACCAAATCCTCTCAGTCCATGCAAAGTTCAACTAATGGGGATTTCCACCAGGATTGATTGACTCTTGCCTTAGCTGCCTTGGAGTGCTCATGCTGATGCCTCACAGCAGGCATTACACCCATGGGCAGGGGCTGAGGCCACTGAACATCCCAACACAGGTAGTTTTGACCAATGAATCTGCCTAGCCACTGACCATGCATCTGTACCCCAAACCAGAACAGACCAGATAGTGCCCCATTACCTTCTCCCCACACAGAAAAATTGAAAGAAGGGCCAAAGCTATTTGGGGAAGGGGGGGAAGGAAATCACATGAGTGTCCATGTGCAAAGTTTTGGAGGTCTCATGCAGGCAGGGGAGCTGGATTTACCTTCCCATTTTGTGGACAGGAGGCCAGATATCTCAGAGCACCATGGAAGCATAGAATGTCCATGCAGGTGGCCAAACTTCACCTTCTCCTTCTCCTCTAGCAGCATAGCTCCACCTCATCTGGCCCCTTCCACTTCTGTCCTTACTTCCCCAAAGGTTTAACATTAAGTCCTGTAGATATTTGATGGGGCATAATTCAACGTAGCGTGGATGTCCCCCAGCCATGGCACTTCATTGCTCAATGATGCCCATTAAACAAGAGCCCAAATGTGTAGCATTTGTCCAGAGAAGTTTCAGCAGGACCAGAGGGAAAGGAGGGCTGATACTGTTTAAATTCAACTCCTCTCCCTCATCTTGCTAACATTTGAGCAAGTTTTCCGAACTTTTCATCCCTTCTTAGCTGAGGGGCTGATAGAGATGGGAAATAAAAGCTCTTAAATTTAGTCTTCAGATTGGGACTTTCCTGTTTTCCAGCACGTGCTTGAAGTTCACTGCTTATTCATCCTTGGAATTTTTCCATTTTATTTCCCAATCTCCAGATTATTGCTGGAATAACCACCCTGGGAAACAGATTCAGCCTCCTCCTCTTAATTAACACTATGTTATCAAGGACATGTTGATAAGTAATAGACCTTACATTTCACCCCTGCACTGTCAGATATAGTAGTTTTGATCTCCCCCACCACTTTTATACACTAGGTTAATTGACTGACTTCAGTAGAATTACTCCCAATTTCCAACAGTGTAAATGAAAAGACAACCAGTCTCAGTGAGTTTACAATGCTCAGCCTTTTACCAGCGTAGGAAGGAACTGGAGATTTAGGACCAAATCTTGTTTGCCTTGCTCCTGTGAACAGTCCTATTGATAAGTAGGGCCAGCAGTATCTGGTCCATAATCCAATATCATATTGGATCTCCATCTTTGCTTCCTGATATAGCTACGTGGCCTCCCTATCTGCTTCTTTGTCCTGCTGCATGCCTAAAAGTGTATCTGTTGGTCCATTTCCAAAGAAGCCAACAACTCACACTTAGTTTAGGTGAATAACCCGGAGCAAGTATGAGAGTGATCACCACCACAGCAGGTTGTAAGAATATAAAAAAGATTCTGTAGAAAGTGAGCAAATTATCTAAGTTTTTTCAGGACCTTCAATTAGCCCTGTTTGTTGCAACAGCCTTAGTCATCCTGACCCAGATCCTCAAAAGGTATTTAGACACCTACCACCCAGTGAAATCAATGGGAATTAGGTGCCTAATCACCTTTGAGTATTTGGGCCCTTGTCCCAAGGTGACTTCAACCTTATTGTTTATATTTCCTTTCTTTTTTGAAAAAAAATGATTCTGAACTTGAGAGAAGGCATCATCTCAGACCCTAAGGACCACCTGAATTTACTACACTCATGAACCCTTTGTGAAGTTAAGCTTGACTTTTATTGCCACCCCAGCTCAGTCCAAATAGTTGGTGTAGGGCAGAAGCAAGTTGGAAAACAAAAGCTGTGCAGAGAGGTTTATGCTCCTTCTTCCAGACTCCCTCAGATCAAGTATATGCACTGCTTAAACATTCACAAATACATTGGCCCTAAATGTCCTCCTGATCTGTGAAGTAAAATACACAATTCTGACATCTCAAGGTCCGTGTTTCCTGAAATGATCAATGGCCACTACAAGCAGCAGCAACAACAACTAAATCAAAATCAGGTTCTGGGCAACTTTAAATAAATAGTCAGTTTGTGACCTAGACCCAATCAAACTCTTGTTGAAGTCAAAATGACTTCAGTGCAAGTTGGATTGCACCCCATCCCCGAATGAAAGGAATTGATCCTGACCAATGGGAAATCTTGGCAAGTGATCATAACAAGTGGTGCCACTGTCTTCATCAGGGTAGAAGAGTCCACGACAGGAGCTGGCTCCTACAGCTTGAAGAGAGAAGAGCCCATAGGAAGCAAGCAGTTCCCAACCAAGATATGTACACTTGCAATAACTGCCAAAGATCATGCAAACCTCGGATTGGCCTATTCAGTCACATGAGACATTGCAAACCATCTACATCATAGGCTGCAATTCCCACCATCTCTCACAGACAAAAGGATGCCAACATAGGTTTAAAAACAGAGCTGGAAAAATGAAAGCACTTCTGAAACTGAATCTAGCGTAAGATGCAGTGTTATTGTAGCTGTGTTGGTCCCAGGATAGGAGAGAGAGATTGAGAAGGTAGGTGAGGTAATGTCTTATTGGACCAACTTCTGTCTCTCTCACCAACAGAATAAAAACAGATTCCCCACCCAACTTCTCTCTCTAGTGTCAGACTTTCAGCTCATGAAAACACAATTTCACCCTAGTGTAACACTGTTGTAAGTCAACTTTGGCCCCTTACTTGTGTGCTGATTTATACAATTGTCTTTTGTCATTTCAGAGTTATTTCATACAATCGAAACAGGAATAATAACATTTCATAACATGCAGAAGCACTTGTCATAGAATTTCTAAGACAGACTTAAAGAACTAAAAGTCTTTTCACACAGCATTAATTCAAGCTTGTGTTTCGGTCTACCTGCCTCTTAACAGAGTATAAAATATATTTTATGGGAATGTAAAACCCACTCAATCATCTTAATCACTTCCTCAGAGAGGACATATGGTCCAGTAGCTGGGTGCTAGTCTGGGCTTGTAACTGAAGTTAGACACGATGGTGCTTTTGAAAATTCCAGTAGGTGCCGAGTTGTATGAGCTGGCTGATGAGGAGGCCTCATTCAGTGGTCTGGTTTTCACCCCAGCTACCTGTGTCTTCCGATAGAAGACTACTCCCTCCAATAGCTATTTTGCCAAATTGCCCATGACCTGTTCTTCTACAACAGCCTTAGAAATGCTTATGCATTGCATGGCCACAGTTGTACAGGAAAGCTGTGACAGATCTAAAATAAGGCTCAAGGAAGCATGGGAGGTCTGGAGCTTATTTGTATGAACATTCCTCTCATCTGTGAGTGTTGCAATTCCCTATGACTCAGGGACTTTTTTTTGCATACCACAAAAAAAAAAAAAGCTGACCTTTTCCTTCACTGTGAAGTCATTGTCCACAGCATCCTACAGACTGCAGTTACTGAGTGCTCAGTAGAACTTAGTGGTCTATGGTTCTCAATTTTCATATCTAGTCATAAACTATAAATACACAGGGTATAGATTATCTTTATTCAAACTTTCCTGAAATGCAATGCATGCATTAGCTTAATTTATATTCACAAACTGTAAACGTTTGTTACAATGCCTGGGAGTAATGAGAAATCAGTGGCAGATAGATACTCTTTGAGGGCCTGATCCAAAGTCTAGGACGTCATTGAAACCTCAATGGGCTTTGATTCAGCCCTTAAAGCCAGTCAGAACTTCTCATAAAAAATTGTCATTTTACTGCACAACATAGGAAAGCTAATGACAACATTAAATCCGGAGAAAAGAACATATAGTTCAATAAACATTTGACTTTAGCTACCTTACTTCACAGGTAAATTGGGAACGGCACCTCCAATTCAGTGTTTCTGTCTTATAGGTGATCCTCCAAAGGAAGAATGCTGAGCTATAGCTGGTCTTTTGAAAACCTGTATATGAAGAAAATTAAGAAAACACTTTCAACAAGCAGCACTTCAGCCCTCCCCCAAAGCTTTTATACCCAGTTTTTACACTATATTAAAATATACATACAGGACAGTTGCTAGTATGTTTTTATCTTGCTATTAATTACTGCTGTTTGTGAAAGGGCAGCAACAAAAGAGAAAGTTATTGTCTTATACTTTTGTTACGTTGAATCAGTTAGTTCTTGAATCCTCTAGGAACGGCACAATTCAGGAAGTCTGAACAGGAAACTATGACCTGGGCATATTGCCAAGGAATGTCAGAAAGCTGCCAGAAAGTTGCAAAACACAAGCTTTAGTCAACTCACATGAACCACTAAATGGCTCTCTTTTTAACCATTCCCTTCACTCAGAAAATTCTGTGAAAAGCTACTCAACTGAATGGCAGCATCAATTTCAGAAACAAAACCCATGGTGCTGTTTTTTATTCTAGACTCTAAACCTCTTCATTTCCTCATCTGTCACACCATCTCCTTTGGTGTCTTTACATGAATGCACACACAAAGTCTGATCTGATCTCACACCGATTTTACACACGAGTACTTCAAATAGAGTCACTCCAAATGTACACAGGAGTAAGTGAGATTAAAAATCAGACCCAAACGTGTAAACATTCTGCAGAGCAGAACATGAGTTCATAACGATGAAAGCTTCTAGAAAGTTGGCTACCACCAGATTTTGCTATCAGAATGCTAGGTTCGAGATGTCAATGGTCTGATCTAATATGGCAGATCCTAGTATGTTCCTATACAGATCAGGGAATGCAGTAACTATAGGTGATTATTTAATATCAAATGATATTTATAATCAAAATTATTCCCAGCACAGTGGGGAGAGGATACAAGGTAGCTTTCCCTTACATGCAGGAGCTGAACACAATGCCACTGCTTCCATTCAGAGAGAACAAAAACAGATCAGGGCTGCTAGGCAATAGCTTTCCCCAAGGACAGATGGGTTCAGCTGGAGTATATCCCCCCCATGTTCTTCACATTGGCAACAAAACTGGCTAGACACACAGGGGGATTGGGCACTGCACCTCATCAGAGGTGGCATAGTCACTGTTCCCCTGGCCCACCCAGGAGCTGCTGATGGCATCCTGCCCATTTTGGGTTATTTTCCATTTATGGCAATCTAATGCCTTTTCCTGAAGGTACATATTCATATGGGTTGTGAAAAGGTAGCCATTTAGGTCTGTTTTATTATTACATCCTAAGGGATTGCATGATCCCAACTGACTGGCGGCAAGCCACCCATTCCCAAGACCTACTTAAACACAAACATGAACTGAATTAGCAGAATTAGTCGAGTGCTCTGTAGAGTTTTGAACAACAACAACAAAAAAAACAAAAAACAAAAGACACCACACCTCTAGGGCTTGCCAAAAAACAATTCTATATTGTGAAAAATTGAGGTTTTGATATGTTTTTTCCTTACTACTGAACAAAACCAAGATCTGGATTTTTTACAAAAAATTTCAGAAAAGTGACAGACAATAGCCCAGTGGTTACGGGACTTGGAGACCCAAATTCAAGTCTGCACTCTGCCAGAGTCCAAGCTATAGAGTCAGTCTGTCACTCTCTCCTGTTGTGCCTCTTCCTATCAATAATTACATAGTCATTGGGGCAGAGCAAGACTACTTGATAGCCCAGTGGTTAAGGCATTCACCTGGGAGACCTACTTGTCTATTCTGTGGACACACACATCCATCCTAGATCTGAGAAACATTGGCATTGAAAACAATAGGTTTCCATGAAGAGTTTTGATTTAGAAGAACAAACCAACCAACATCTGCCATCAAAAAAGGTTTCTTCAGAAGATTCCCAACCAACTCTACATCAGGGGTTGGCAACCTTTCAGAAGTGGTGTGCAAGTCTTCATTTATTCACTCTAATTTAAGGTTTTGCATGCCAGTAATATATTTTAAGGTCTCTTTCTATAAATCTATAATATATAAATAAACTATTGTTGTATGTAAAGTAAATAAGGTTTTTTAAAATGTTTAAGAAGCTTCATTTAAAATTAAATTAAAATGCAGAGCCCCTCCCCCCCCCCAACCCAGGCAGTGAGAATGCCACTGAAAATCAGATCATGTGCCGCCTTTGGCATGCGTGCCATAGGTTGCCTACTCCTGGTCTACATTGTTAAGGGAAATTTGCCAGCCAATTCTGTCAGACCATCTAGCTGGGTAATTTCCTTTTTTCATGATAACTGCAGTCAGAACTGCTTACATTTGAGCCTGATAGTAGCAACAATTTGCCAATAGCATTTTAATAACCAATATAAAGTTATTTCAAAACCATGTATAGTACAAATCTCTCATTGCACTAAATGTGAACTCACTTCAGCCTTGCCATGCCCATTAAAATAAAGTTTAAAGTCTTATGTATTTTTAACAAAAATTTAATTAATTTGATAGAGTCATATAGAGAAAGAGGTAGAGGTAGAGTATGTTTAAAGATGAATGAAGCACAAGACAAAAAGTGCTGGAAAGACTTCATTGCCCGGTCATCTCAGCTGAACAGACAGAGGAGAATCAGAGAGAGAGATGTGTTTGTACGTTAAGGCCTCACCCACTACCTATTGAGGCTAATAATCAGGCCCTTAATCCAGCCAGGAGCTCTCTCTGCAGCCAGATAGAACTGGTCCTGGAATCCTGTCAACAGTGGCCAAGTGCAAGCTGCTGCAGTCAGGTGCTGCCTGAGAACACACTTTCCTTTTTTGACCCTAAAAATAAAAGGCCTAATAATAAAAACCACAAAAAGAAAGAATTGGCTTTTTTCTTTCCCACAGATAACTGTGGAGTAAATATGCTCAGGAATATGGGTGGGAGAAAAACTATTAATTCTGAAAGTTAGCCTAGGAAAAACAAGATCTTTTAACACGTAAACTTGAAAGATTTCTAATGCTAGAAACTATCATAAGACTCCCACTTAAGCCCTGTTTGGAGGGCTTTGGGCTGACCTTGCACAGGAGCAAATTTCACCCTGGTGAAGCAATTAAGACATTTTGTGTGATAGAGGGGAATATACCCTTGTCATGGGGTACACTCACCACTGGGGGTGCCTTCTCCTGGCCACTCAAGATATACGACATGAATGGAGCTAATCCCCACTTCTGTTACTCATTCATGTACCTTGCCGCTTCTTCTCTCTCTCTCTCTTTCTGCAACTCATGATGCTCTCTTTATAATTTGGCCCTTCAACCAGGTAACTATAGCCCTCCCATTCCAGGGTACCAAAGTCCCACTGGATGACTGTCCTAGACAGCCTTCTGCTCCACTGCCTGGTCTGTGACACCTCCATGGGGAAGGTAGAGGAAACCAGGGCTCACCTACTATTCCAGGTTCCATCCCAGGGACCCTACAACCAGCAGCCAACTTCTGCACTGTCCCAAATCTTCCTACTGTTTCACTAGGCTGCTCTACTTCACCTGTGTCAGGCTTTTTCTCTATTCTTCTCTGGGTTTGCCCTTCCCTCAGGGCCAGGACCTCAAAGCTTCTAGTCTCCCCCCCTTTCCCTCTCTAAGGCTAGAAAGGGGCTACAGCTCCACTCTGTTTCCTGGATTTATCATAACCCAGCCAGTTCTTTCTCAGCTGGGCTCAATTCCTAATCAGGGGTTGTTTATCTAGCCTAATTCCTCTCAGGTGCAGCCTATCAAGTTAATTGGCCCCCTTCTCAGCCGCATTAACCCTTTCAAGGCTGGTGGGGGTGAATGCCCCATCATACCTTCCAAATCTTTCCTTCTTTTTATTAACTAAAGCCTTGAAGTGGTGGAAACTTAACAGTTAATTATTCTGAGTCATGGTAATAAAGCTTTGGAAGCTGCCAAAACCACATCATTTGAGAATAATTTGAGTGAAAGCTTTCCTCTCTCCATTTTTATGCCAAACACCATATGCAAATTCACATATTTACCCACAATGAAAGTCTTTCAGGGAAGGTGTACAGGGTGAAATCCTTGCTCCACTGAAGTCAATGTACTTCCAATAAAGTGACTAAGTTATCAGGATTTCATGTAAATATGATGTTGTGTATACGCATATTTCATTTCAATGACTGATCCACACAATAGAACTGACTTGGTTCCTTGTAGCTACTCAAACAAGGCTTTAAATCGCTCCTATGCAGGAAGTGTTTAGCCAAGAAAAAGAACACTCTCTTATATCCCGCCCCCCCATTTTTCATTCTTTTTTTCCTTCACCCTCCTCCTATATTATAAATAATGAGAAGTAAATGAAGATAAAGTGAAGTACCTTGATTGGGGCAGGGGATTGGGGTGCAGGAGGAAGTGCAGAGGTCAGGCTCTGGGAGGGAATTTGGGTGCAGGCTCTGGGCTGGGGCAGGGAGTTGGGTGGTATAGCTCCCAAAGCAACTGGCACACACACCCCTCTGGCAGCGGCTCCTAGACCGGAGGGCAGGAGGTCTCCATGTGCCACTGCCTGCAGGTGCCCCCCCGCAGCTCCCATTGGCCACAGTTCCCGGCCAATGGGAGCTGTAGAGTCAGTACTCAGGCAGT
This sequence comes from Chrysemys picta bellii, assembly GCF_011386835.1. Classification (NCBI taxonomy): domain Eukaryota; kingdom Metazoa; phylum Chordata; order Testudines; family Emydidae; genus Chrysemys; species Chrysemys picta. Next base: position 239,045,929 of record NC_088791.1, on the reverse strand, counting down.
ACATGGAGACCTCCCCGCCGCTGGGACATGATGGCTGCCAGCCATGGCAGGCAGGCTGCCTGTGCCGCCAACCAGGACTCGGACAGGTTGTCAGGTAAGATTTTTCCTGCATTTTGGGGGTCTCATGCCACCACACAGTTTGGTTCATGGTAAATCTGCTCCTGAGCTGGCCCACAAGGACTCCCCCCTTCTCTTCATTTAAATCCTTCCACTTCTTCTGTGATGCACACAAGAAATTAAGCTATCTATTTAGCTGTTGAACTGATAATTCTCATGAGTGAGCTGCTCATCACTATGGAGGGAGGGATTGCTGTGAAGAGAAGACAAGAGGTTTGAATGATAGAGAAAACAGGAAAGTCTTATAAATAAAAAGAAGGAAATGTATGACTAATAAGACAGACCTCTCATTGCGCTACTTATGTGTTACAATCCTTTTCCCCCAGCTTTTCCCTGTTTTTTTAAAATCTTTATCCTAAAGAGCACCAAGTCTGTGCTTTTCTTTGTGTTTGGAAAGTGCATAGCACGGCTTGGGGCACTACTGCAATCTAAATATTCAATACAGATCTACTCACAGGGCTGTGGAAATGGTCATCCCTCATTTCAGTTCCCTCCCTAGTTATGCAGCCTGAATCCTGAGGACGGCTGGGAAGTCATTAGAAAGAAGCACAATGCCTTAGAGACTAGCACATTTTGGCCATGGATAGTTAGTGGAATAGGTAGCTGTCATAGGCTACCCCACTTAGAGTGCCCTACAGCAAGCCAGGTTCACCTACCTCAGTTTCCCCCTTCAGAGTCCCCAATAACTTCACATGAGCTTTCTTAACTAAGTAATACCCTTCCTTGGGGACATATTATCATCAAAACATAGCCCATAACAAAAACCCCCAACATCGTCCATATATCACACCAGCTTATGTTGTCCTTAAAGACCCATGACATGATGCCCCACATACCACATTCTGGGATCTTCCACCCCTTCTGGTGCTAACAATCCTCTTCAGTCATTCTACCAAGACAGCCACCTCAGCCTTTCCAACTGAATTGCAACCCTGCTCTTCCTAGTGCAAACCACCACAGCATCTTGGCTGGGAGACTATCTTCACCATTGTATTCTAAGAAAACCCTGACTCCCTGGGTCTCTCTTGTAGCACCCAGGTGCCCTCTTTTAAGTTTAAGTGGGTCAGCTGATAAGGCACAGGTGCAATGACCCTGCTCCCTCTTAAAGGGCCAGTGTCATCCTGTGACTGTGGTGAATTTTAAGGGCATTTGCTTGCACTTCATAGGAATAGATGCAAGCAGTCTGAGATGAGAAATCAGAGCTCAGTACACAGTTGGGGCCAACAATCCTTACTCATGCAGAATTCCCACTGTATTCAATGAGAGTAGGAATGGCAGGATCAAGACTTTGAGAGTTAATGTCATTGTCTGCACGAGCCAGGGGCTAAACAATATACAATGCTCCACAGAATTGGATATGTACTGACTTTTTAAGACTATGTAGCTAGTATATTGGTTCTCCAGTGCCACTGAGCTGAAGCTGCACTTCATGCTATGTCATGTTTCTATTTTCTAAGGCACCAGTTGATGCAAACTCTGATCTTCCTCCAGGATGTCATTTCACTAATGGCAACGCTGTCCAGTACATAGTGGTTAGAAACTACCCTATGTCCTAACCTCCTATGCGCGTCAAGCATAGTTGCTGACAGGAAGCCTTTTACACCAAGCCCAAGATTTGTAAAGCTGTTAGTAATTGGGAAACTCACCAAGACATTGCCATGTCCTTTCAGGTAGTTCAGCTGTATGATAATTTATGCCATCTTGCTGCCAAGGTACTGTAATTGCATGCACTATACCCACAGTCGCACCACACCTTGAGTTTCTTTAAACATTTTGAGGGTTGTAGAACTGGCATCTAAGTGTTCTGTGAATCAGCTGCAGGTGTAAACAGGCACTTTCTCTAATGGGGAAGGGAGAAACAACCTTTAGCATGTTTTTCTTCTCTTGTTTTAATGGAATGATTATGGAAAAATCCCTGCACCCTTCTTAAAAAAAAGTTACTTCTCATGGCTGTTGTCATCCAACGACTAAATCTGTTGGCTCTGATGTTATAGTCATGAACTATGATCTCTGGAATATTTTTTTCAGAAGCAACCTTCAATTTAACACCCATGTCCTTATGTTGGCAAATAGTTCTTAGTGCATTTTATAGCACCCTCAAATCAGGCAGTTAGGTTTGTAATTGCAATAAAATATAAGTGCACCTATTTGAGGCCACTGTTATTTGCAGGTATAAAATTATCAGAGCCAAATCAGAAGCCAAGTTCAGCATAAGAAAATCCTCAAATAACTTTTGCAACATTATAATCAATAGGGTTGTGAACATCAAACACTAACGTGAACCACTTGCTGACTTGCTTCTGACGTCCAATTCTCAGCTGCCAAAATAGCTATTGCATAAGTCACTCGAAAACAAACAGTGAAGGGCAAATAACATTTCAAGTGTCTTTCTGGTAAAAGCAAATAACTCAGAATGGAAACTTACAGAAGACAAGACAGACAGAAACTTAGGACAAAAATATAAAAAGGAAAGTTTATATCACTTTTTTTAATGTGATGTCTGACAGCTTTATTATGCAACCATGCTATTATTTTACCTGTGAGCCTGCAATAAAAGAGAATCAATATATCGAAAGACAGACAGAGAGAGTTTTTGTCTGGTTAAAATCTTTAGTGGTCCATGAATAGATACAAGAAAACATCTCTAGGTTCTGATTACTTTACTTGAGTTTACTCTCATAGTTACAATGACCTCTCTAGAACTACAGGTTTGTGAGTGTCCTAATAGCCTGGGACAAAAAACTGTGTAGGGGCTTCAAAATCCATGGATTTAAATTAGGGCTGTCAATTAATCGCAGTTAACTCACATGATTAACTCAAAACATTAATCTTGATTAAAAAAATTAAACACAATTAATCACACTTATAACAATAGAATACCAATTGAAATTTATTAAATATTTTTGGATATTTTTCTGCATTTTCAATATTGATTTCAATTACAACACAGACTACAATGTGCACAGTGCTCACTTTATATTATTATTTTTATTACAAATATTTGCACTGTAAAAATGATAAAAGAAATAGTATTTTTCAATTCACCTCATACAAGTACTATAGTGCAATCTCTATCGTGAAAGTGTGACTTACAAATGCAGATTTTTTTTGGTTACATAACTGCACTCAAAAACAAAACAGTGTAAAACTTTAGAGCAGGGGTCGGCAACCACTACAGGCCAATGGGGGCTGCGGGAAGCGGCGCTGGCCGAGGGATGTGCTGGCCACATCTTCCCGCAGCCCCCATTGGCCTGGAGCAGCAAACCGCCGCCAGTGGGAGCCACAATTGGCCGAACCTGCTGACGCGGCAGGTAAACAAACTGGCCTGGCCCGCCAGGGTACTTACCCTGGTGAGCCGTGTGCCAGAGGTTGCTGACCCCTGCTTTATAGCCTACAAGTCCACTCAGTCCTACTTCTTATTCTGCCAATCGCTAAGACAAACAAGTTTGTTTACATTGATGGAAGATACTGCTGCCTGCTTCTTATTTACAGTGTCACCTGAAAGTGAGAACAGGGATTTGCATGGCACTTTTGTAGCCGGCGTTGCAAGATATTTACGTGCCAGATATACTAAACATTCGTATGTCCCTTCATCCTTCGGCCACCATTCCAGAGGACTACTCTTACCCACTGCAGAAGCAACAGGCAAGGGAGAGAAAAACAATCTCACATCTCGCCTGCCTCCTCCCTGTTACAGTGTTCTCTACCCAGCCCACATTGCTAGTCATCTCCCATTTCTCCTTCCACTGGGACAATCCTTTCCATTTTTCTATGAAATGACAAATTTACTGATTTACAAATTTCAGAAGCCATTTCATTGACTTCAATAGGAGCTGGAACAGATTCTATTTTGGATGTTAGCAAGGAACTGTAATCAAGGGCGTTAGTGACAAATTGTCATGACTCACTGGACTCAGACTTTTAGAGCTAGAGGTTTTCACCCGCTGAAAGGAAACTGGTTTGGCCCACTGGGAGCTGTGTTACAGTCTCAGAGTTCAAGAAATCAAAGTACATAGCAGGGGGAAAGGATGCAACTTCATTACACAAACATATCTAAGGCTCTAATGTATCCTGAAAGAGAGCTGCGCAGAGGCAAAACCTTGAACTGGAATAACAAAAATGAAGCATGTAAGTTAAGATGCAATAAGTTTAACACCTAATGACTACTGAGCAAAATACTTTAGGAACTGATTGCCCTTTGAAATTCAATTACACTTTTCTAGCAAACTAGTTCATTCCAAAAATGTAGAGAGTTGTCTCTGTTTGTAAATTTTGGGGTGACAGAAGTCACATGACCCTTTTACTGTAATCAACAAGCTTGATTCCAGTTAAGGTTGTCATCAGTTGGCAGAAGTTCAAGGAAATCTTTATCTTCTTCAGTAGATCTAAGCAAGCAGCACAGCGATGCTGAGTGCGAGCATGACGTGATTTCACTTAATATTTTTCTAGCCAAATTGCAGGAGATCAACAGCCTGAGAACAGGGAAGAGAGATAAGAATGCGTCACAGATAAACCTGAGGAGTGGGAATGGGTAATCAAGGAGAACAGGACTGGGACAAGGAGCTGGGGTAGGGAAGAGCTCAGATTGGGACAGGGACAGGTTGGTGTGGATGAAGCAGAAGGGGTCAAGCTTAGAGGAACAGGCCACTAAAACACACTCCCCTACAGAACCGGGAATGAAACTTGGGATTTCTGAGTCTCGCCATTCATTTGCTGTCAGGAAATACCTCTGAAACTCATGGCAGATTGTATGTCTCATTCTCCTCTAGTGCTGGTCCACACAGAGGATTACAACCAATACTGCCATCAGTTAAATGATCATAGAATATCAGGGTTGGAAGGGACCTCAGGAGATCATCTAGTCCAACCCCCCACTCAAAGCAGGACCAATCCCCAGACAGATTTTTGCCCCAGATCCCTAAATGGTCTCCTTAAGGATTGAACTCACAATCCTGGGTTTAACAGGCCAATGCTCAAACCTCTGAGCTAGCCTTCCCCTTTAAGCGTACTCTATTAGCTTAAGCAGCAGAGGTCTGTGCAGTGGATATAAAGGTTCCAACCCAGCTGATGACTCAAGTGGGTGTTGTTTTCTCAGAAAAGCATATTAAAAGAACAGTATTAGGGCTGCAAAGTCAAGCACTCAAAAGTAGGAAATGCCAGAATTAAGATTGCCTGTGCTACCTTAATTCAGCTCTTATGTGCATCAAAAAAGACAGATAGAATCAAATATGCCATCATTTGCAGAAGACAGGGTGAGATGGAGACTCTATTTCTGGATCCTAAAGTAACTTTGCACACCTTATACATAAAAGGGTGAAATCCTGGCCCTGTTGAAGCCAACCAGAGTTTTGCCATTTACTTCAATGAGACCAGAATTTCACCCAAAGTATGTTTGTGTAACATAGAAACTCCTTTGGCGGTACACAATTGGGTGTATTCATTACCAAGCAGATCTCTAGTTGTTAATATCCTATGTAAGTATAATGACTACTGTGAATAATAATGGGTTCTGAATACCTTGAGAGTTGTTCTAAGATTATTTTTTTCTTTGTCTTCTCCAAAATAATTCATTAAAAGTAATCCAGTCTTCAAAGCAGAACACAGCGACTGATTTGATACAGATCAGGGTCTGAAACCCTAGTTTTAAATCCTAGGAAGGGTTGACGATTCTACAAAAAAAAGGTGTCCAGGAGGCATAAGCAGCTGTATTGCTGCTGGCATGTGTATGAACTGCATAAAATTGAAACAATTAACTGAACATTAAGTGTTGAGTTAAACATTTGGGCTAGATTATATCAAATAAATCACAAAGGCCCCGATCCTCAAAGCTAGGGATGAGGCACCTAAAGACCTTTGAGCAACTTGTCCAAAAAGTCTAAAATAGTATCACCCATAACCTTGAAGGCAGTTGAGAGGATAATAGTTCCACAACCATCTTCAGTTTAACCATGATGGTTTGAATCTAAAAATGAGTGGGATAGCTCAGTGGTTTGAGCATTGGCCTGCTAAACCTGGGGTTGTGAGCTGAATCCTTGAGGGGGCCACTTAGGGATCAGTGGGAAAAATCAGTACTTGGTCCTGCTAGTGAAGGCAGGAGGCTGGACTCAATGACCTTTTGAGGTCCTTTCCAGTTCTATGAGATAGGTATATACCGAGAATTAGCAAAATTCAGATATTAACATTTAAGCAGAGATCAGTGATTTTTTTTTTAAATTAAACAGCTTGAATTATAGCGGTTTATGTGCAGGGAAGTAAAAAAAATCTCTGAGTTGCATTTAAAAAGCCACATGTAACAGAAAATTATTTTGGTGATTTAAAAAAAATTATTTTGGTGATTTAAAAAAAAAGTAGTGCTTCCTTCAATTAAAATGTAAACAACTCCTGTGCCCAGACTGACACACTGTCATAAGTGATCAAATTCAGACTTCTTGTAAACAGCAGCAATTCTATTGATCAGCACATGAGGACATAATTTTCTTTTACACAACCTTTAATTCTCACCCCCATGAACTTGGTGTACTCACTGTTTATTAGAATTAATTATTGACACCAGAAATGCAAGATCTTGAATGTACAGTCCTAGATAACGTCATATTAGAAGCATTTATCCCGTGTCATTTTAAGTTTCCTGCTCTCTAGGGTTTTTGTTGTTGGTGTATATATCATTTATTTTCTTGGGCATGTATTTTAAAGGCTAGTGCATCACATATTTGGATCTCTTGGATGGGTTGAGTGCTTATGTTTCTGACACATTGTGACTATATATACACACACCACAAAGATTATGTTAACTCAGGGCTTAATTTGGAAAGAGAGGTGCCAGGCCCAAAATGGCATCCTCCACCTAGCATGACATTGCATGCACCATACATGCAAGGTCACGCCACATGGAGGACTCCATTTTGTACTAAGCAATGGCATCTTCCACACCAGGTGACCTGGCATTCATGATACACATGAGGTCACGCCTTGCATGACAGACAGAAGAGGTGCCAGGGATGAGCCCTGAGGCAACAAATTAACCCCTGTGATAATTGTATATTATTACATGTATCCAAAATATTATGTATCTGCTTGATTTCTAAGATTTTGTGTGTCGTGCTTACAAAAGGGTCCCATCTGCTCAGACAGTTGCAACACCCTCACCCACAAAGGAGACAGTCATCAAATCAGTGATTACAATCTATTAAGACTGACTGGGTCCAACTGCCCAAACAATTGTGCAGCCAAGACTAGGGTATACTCCTGGCCAGACATCACTTGAATGCTCCAGCCCTCCAGGGGGAAAAAAACCCTCCAAAACCAGTCTGCGGCCTCAGGAGAGTTCATGCCCGGACTCTGGAACAAAGGCAACCATTGAGCAATATGGTAATACATTCCCACTAGAACAGCAGAGCCTCTCTTCTACTGAAGAGTGAGACAGACTCTCACTCAGAGGCCGGTGGACAGGACAGCAGGGCATGTTGTCAGCTGTGATCAGGGTGGGTCACAGGCATGGCCGGCTCCAGCATTTCTGCCGCCCCAAGCAAAAGAAAAAAAAAAAGCCTTGATCGCAATTGCGACCAGCGGTGGCAATTGGGGGGGAAAAAAAAAAAAAGCCATGATCGGCGGCGGCAGTTCAGCGGCAGGTCCTTAGCTCCTAGAGGGAGTGAGGGACCTGCCACCCCCGAATTGCCGCACATGCTGCCCCTCTCCCTTGGCCGCCCCAAGCACCTGCTTGTTAAGCTGGTGCCTGGAGCCGGCCCTATTCACAGTATGATCTTTGCTTTCCAAGGAACTGTGAGTTGGTTCATCTCTGCTCTGCTGTAAGTTAAGAGGAAAGCCTGTCTAACTTGTAGTGAAGTGTAAGACTAAAGGAGACTAAATATTTTGCTGTTTTAAAATCATTGTTCTCTAATGCTCTGTCCCCACTGCCAAATACAATATTTTGTTTTTAAGGAAAGGGTCGAGTGTCACGAAATCCACACTGGTCATCTCACCTCTGAAGAGGCTCAGGTAGGCACCCTACCCAGAAGGATCTACAAGGTAACAGAAGTGTGGGCTCTGATGGATTCACCCTTCTTTCGGTCTGGAAGAGCCTGGATTGTTGAATCCAGACTTGCTACTCTACAGGTTTTCCCCCACTACATGTTTTCAGACCCTTGTAGAGACTAGGAGGGAAAAATCCTAGCCTACAGAGAATTCCTTTCTGATTGACTGGCTTCCCCAGGCGCCCATCTCCTGCAGTAGGAGAGCCAAACAGAGCTGTTATACAGGCTGATGGACGATCAATCCAGCAGCCTGTGTAGCAGGCTGGAGCACTGCCCCGCCACGCCCAACTGTGTAAACAGAGGGCTGAGAGCTAGTGATGCTTCAGCCCTTAGATCTCAGACCCTGCTGGGGAGCAGCTGCTCCCTGCTCTCTCTGCTCATGTGCCCTGCACCCACATGCACCTCTGACCTTGGCACCCCCCCCCACACACACACACACCACAATATCCCCATATTCCTCCCTATCATCCCTATGTGTCCTCTGCCCCCACCCATGTACCACGGGCCACCTAGTGCCTTCTGCCTCCCCATGTGGGTGTGGAGTGTGTGACTGGGTGCACAGAGTGAGAGGCTATTTGGATTCAGGGTGTGCATTTAATGTGTTATGGGGAGGCTGGAATACATGGAGGTACATGGTGGAGCAAGTTGTGTCTTGGGAATGTGTGTGTAATGAATGTGTGGGTGGAAGATAGGATGGAGCGAAAGCAGTTGTGGAATGAATGCTAGTTGAGATGTCTGATGTGGGCATTATGAGGACAAATGGGCAGCATGTTTGAATTTATGCAAATTTATGTAAAATAGGCTACCTGTCTTTTGTTTGCGAAGGTTGGCTGGTTGGTGTATCCACCCTGTAAAGGGGAGGCTTGAGGGACCCAGGGAAACAAGCTGGTGCAATTGTCCTACCCTATCAGAGGTGCCAGAAGAACTGCAGAAAAGTTCCCCCGCAACCGCAAGCACCAGGTCACACTGCTAATCATTCAAATGTGGCCTCTATCCTAACTGTTCCACAATTATACCACCCAGCTCTGGACAGGGGCTATGGAGGCCTGGACCTCCCCCTCATTGTGTTCAAGGTCTCAAAAGTCTCCAGTATCCATGTCCCAGGAGACTAGGTCGTAGGCAGTCAGGCCTGATGGTTAGAGCAGGAGTCAGGCCTAGTAGTCTGAATCCAAATGCTAGTGACCAAAGTCAAAGCAGTCAGAGCCAGGATGGGAGCCAAAGATCAGAACCAAAGCTGGAGTTCAAATGCTAAAGCCAAGGGTCGAGAGAGTTGGAGCCAGGACTCAAAGCCAAGGGTCAGAAGCAGAATACCTGGAGTCAGGGAAGGCAGGAGCAGGGCTCATTCTAAGGAAGGAGCAAGGCAGGGACAGGACTGGAACAAGGCCAAGTGCAAAACAAGGTCTAGGCTGGAACAAGGCGGGGTGCAGGGCAGTTGCTAGGGTGGAGCAGTGCAGGAGCAGGGCTTGGAATCAGGCAAGTACAGGAAAGCAAAGAATCCACAGACATATGTGTTGAGTAGCCACTGATCCGCTGTGGCTTCTGGGCTTAAAAGCTGCTTTGCCTTAGCCAATCAGATGGTTCTGCTGAGGCCCAGCTGCACTCACTGGCTGCCTGGTGACTGGGCCGGCACAGCTGCAGGCCCTCATACCTGACACAATGTACCCTATTTGTGTACGTCCATTAAACACAACATGCCCTTCTCGTGTAACTTTTACATGGAACTATGGTTTTGTCCTTCCCATTCATCCCACTGTTGTTAAACATTCCCCAAGGGTCTAAGGCTGAAGAGTGTGAACATATAGCACCTTCTGCAGCAACTCCCTTCCATATCTGGTCCAATTTCTGCATCCTCACGCGTGCTTTTATGAAAACACACTACAGGTGAAAGCTAAGAGGGCACAGACATGTGACTGCTGAAACTGACTGGCTTGGCCATTTGCCCAGAATGAACCAGAACCAAAGTTATTCTACTTAAGTTATGCTTTGTCTGTGCAAACCAGATGCAACATGCGCACTTCATCACATCGTTCCTGCATTCCTTTCATTGCCTGCTTTTTTTGAGAGTGAAGGAGATTAAAATTCCTCCAAAACTAATCCATCAGCTTTTTTTATTTTGTTTTTAATTTTTGCCCAAGGAGAATTGAAAATATTTTTGCCCTTTTGACCCAAGCAGCTAGTCAAAGTCTGTGGCCCTGGGAATGTTCCATTTGGAAGTAGAAATTGGTGAAAATCAGGTATTTCTTTGAAGCTGTTTTGTTTGTTTACAAAGAAGGTACAAAGTCCTGTGTCTCTGAATGCAGAAGGAACCAAGAACAAATGGAGCAGGTGTTTAGCTTACGTCCCCAAACTTCTTTAGCCAACACCAGACCCAAAAGCGCTCTCTCTAGCTTTTTCCAGGGTCACGCTGTGCTTAACAGGCCCCTACTGACCTTTTCTTGCCTCTCTCTCTCTCTCTCTCTGTGTTCCTGTCTGTGACCTCAGGATCTGTGTGTTCTCTCACACTCCCACGCACACCTACCCAAAACAATACCCAGTCCAAAAGCTCCGGGGCATATTCTCACACAACATTTGTCTTAGGTGGGGCTTATGTTTACAGTTATGAGTTGTGACTCAACTATCAACCTCAACAGTGTATTAACCCAACCCATAACAATGTTTCGCCCCAACCCAATTCACAACAGTGTTTTCTTATCTGGTAGAAAAAACAATTGATGTCAAAGTTAAATGCTCACAACAGGAAAATTAAGTTACAGATTTGGTGACTGTGTACACACATAATGCTACATATGTGGACCTTGCCTTTATTAAATAGAAGGATGACTGAAAGATTAGATCAGTGGTTTAGGAAAAAGTAGCTTTTCATCCCCATAGATCAACCTTTTATTTTTCTAGTTGACGTAGAAAGCCAGCTCTACGGAGCAGCAATAATTCTGCAGAGTGTTTTTATAAAAGCAGAGATGTCAAAGGTAAAACCCATGGGCCGGATCCAGCCCACACAACAGTTTCATCTGGCCCATGGACTTCCTATAAACCTTTGAACTTGTCTGCATGACCCCAGAGTCTACACAATAGGGGTGAGATTTGTAGAGTGCAATACACTCTGTATAGTCTATACAGTGGAGTTTGAGCTCAACACACTGGTGCACTCAATAAATCACACCCCTGGAGTCCAGACACAGGTGCAGCAATCCAGAAAAACCTCATCTACAAGCATAGAACTACTTGGTCAGTTTTAGAGGTGCTGGAAAGGCAAAAGCTGCTACGTGTCCGGGCGAGGGGAAATAGCACTGAAAAATGCTTACTTGCCAACTGAAGAACAGATATCCCAACCTGGCAAGTCAAAGAAAAGGAAACTTCAGATAGTCAAAGCATGAATATATTATCAGCATGGTTGATCTTTGGGCATGTCTACACTAGAAAGGTAAGTAATTCACAGTAATTCATGTCCACACTACCCTCCTTCTGTCAATGGTCCGCGTCCTCACCAGGAGCACTTCCACTGACTTAAGGGGGCAGTAGGGGTGGGGGTGAGAGCCGAGGCTTTCAGCTCCACAAGCAGCTCTCCACCTGGAGCCCAGCTGTCCCCTCCTCCGGCTCTTGGCTCCCTACCGCTGGTAGCCCAGCTGCCCACCCCTCCCAGCTCTCGGCTCCCCACTGCAGCCAGGACCCCGGCTGTGAACTCCACACACAGAGTCTGGACAGCTTCCAGGCTCCCAGCAAGGAGCCTCAGAGCAGCCGCCGGGCTCCCCCAAGTGAGTGAGGAGATGGGGGCCTCCAGGCAGCTGCCGGACTGTGCCCACCAGGCTCCCCGGTCCCCACTCCCACCCAGGCTGCACCCCGGGCTCCCTGCTCCCTGTTGCAGTGAGGAGCCAAAAGCCCAGGAGGCAGCCGGGCTTCCATGGTGGAGACTGGGAAGCTGAGAGCCCAGGGGGGCAGCAGGGCAGCACCAGGGCTCCCCGCAGGGAGCCGGAAGCTTCCAGTCAGCAGCCCATCTGGCAGCAGAGAGCCTGGTGGGCACAGCCTGGCTCAGAGCAGGGTATGGGGAGCCCAGGCAGCAGCAGGGAGTCTGGGGGCAGCCAGGCTCCCGGCAGGGAGTAGAGTGGGCACAGCCTGGTTGGGAGCAGGAAGCCCCACAGCAGCTGGGATCCAGTTGGAGCTCCCCACCCACCCACGGCTTTTTTGTCAATTTCACTGCTCCAGCATGGAGCAGTGAAATTGACCAGAATGACAGCTAGCAGCCCATGTAAGTAACCAGCCTCTATAGGGACACTGTGTCGCCCCTAACTACACCAACATAAGCCCTACGCTTCTTGTGGAGATGGCTTTATGATGTCAGTGTAGTAGGGCACTTACACTGGTGGGAGCAAGGCTGTAATATGCACACTGACATAATTGGGTCAAAGTAAGCTCCCTTATGTTGACCTAACTCTAGTGTAGACCAAGCCCCAATCTATTTCCGTTTTAATCACTTTTGCTGAATTTGGCCCACACCAAGTGGCAGGGTATCAGCTCAGGTCTGCTATTGCAAAGAGTTTGCCCCGCCTGTTCTAAAGGATTACCGGCACACCTCTATTGATTATGTTTCAGCAACTGGACACCATCATTGTTCTACAACAATTTTCTGCTGATGTACATTGGACTCTACTGTGCCATACCACTGCTGTGCTTTTAGCAGGTTCTCACTACTGAGCTGCCTGCGAGGTAAATGTCCTTTCTGGGGCAGAGCAGTGGGTACACTCCCTCTGCTCACTTCTAGTCTCCAAGAGGACTTTTTGTTCCCTAAGCCCCAAAGCCTACTGGTGCTCCCTCTGGGACAGCATTGCTCCACAATGCCCCCAGTCTGGGACTGCAGCTAGAAACCACAATTCTAGCCCTCTGTACTCAGGAAAGTGTGTTCAGCAACTAAACAAACAAAGCAAGAGTGGTATTCATAAAGCAGTGTGGGAAAGGAAATACCAGTATGAGAAGATCCTCCTCCATCCTGCTTAACATAAGACACTCTTGTCATAAAGACAGATAACTTGTCTGTTACAATGTACTGTAATTAGAGTTGGAACGCACACCCCAGAGCAAGATCCAGACTCCAATACAGACTATTGTCCTGAGGCAACTGGCAGCTATGTTCATCAGCTAGAATGCATTAGGGCTTTGGACAGGATTACAAAGCTTTGCAGCCTAGCAGGCATATCCAGCAATTGTGTTCAATATTTACGTCTCTTGATCTGCCAAATCTCTTCACTCAGGAAAGGACTGCAAATAAGGGCGCTGAAAGTTTAACTGAGGAAAGAGGGCTGATAATAAATTCCTTAACAATGTTTACAAGCCAGATTGGAGTCACAGCAGCATAGTGTAGGATCTGCACTGTAGCGCATCAACCATTTAACTGCCTAGCTCATTTTCAATTTGTGACTAACAAAACAGCCTGCAGCATGGAACACTGAGCCTCATATGCAAAAACTGTGTTTAAAAAAAAGGAGGATAAAATTTACAGTTGCCACCAATTTGTCACGTAAAATCAATGAAATGGCAACATTTACTGACTGTGAAACAGATCCTGCTATCCCTTCTCACTCAGACCAACTTCCCAATTCAATCAATCGATGTACCGGCTGAGAGAGGAGTGTACAATTTGGCCCTGTGAATGCCAAACCTTAGCTGAGCATCCGGTACTTCACTGGGCATGTGATATTAGTGAACAGATAACCTGCTATGTGAGAGGAAAGTTATCACGGTATTACAGATACACTAAAGAGAAGGGGCCAGATCCTCAACTAGTGTAAATTGTCATAGTTCTATTGAAGCCAATGGAGCAGTGACAATGGACACCAATTAAGGCTCTGGCCCAAGGTTCTGAATGGAAATTATCACAATACATACTGGCACTGTATTACACCGTGCTAAAAGAGATGGCTATAGCACCCGAAGATTCCATTCAAGATGAGGCCCCATTGTGTTAGGAGCTGTAGGAAAATGCAGTCACTTTCCCAAAATGCTTCCAATCTAGTTAAAGACAAGTTACAAGAAGTTAGGGCAAGACATAAACATAGACTGTCAGCTCTTTGGGTCAGGGACTGTCTTTTTGCTCTGTGTTTGTACAGCGCCTAGCGCAACGGGATCCCCAGTGAGGACTCGGGCTCCTATAGGCTACGGTAACATAAATAAATAATAAAAATAATAGTCATAATGGAAAGGTGTGGTGGAGGCACAGCGAGGGTAACTGTAATAAAAACACACCATTGCTTCGGTTAGTTATGTGCACAACTTGAGGGTTCCAAGTCATCTGAGAAATTTTTTTGCACATAAATAAATACATATCAGCTCTTCCGCCTCTCAGTCACCCATTCCCAGCATTGCAGACATATATAACTAAGCATCTGCAGAAGCCAAAGCCAACAAACAGGATGCCTCCTCTATCTCCACATCTCCAGCTCAGACTGTATCCAAGGCAGAATAGGCCCACTCACATTTTAAATGAAACATTATATACGATGAAAGTACCATGGACTAGAAAAACAGTAGAAAGGCACATCAGTTGCAAATTACATAGCTTGAGTCTTGTATTTCTATTAAATTTAAAAGCATATTTATAAGTGAAGCTCAAGGAATGCTTCCCAGTAAGTTATGCTGCATGTGTATAAAAAGGGTGCTCTCACTTTTGAGATAGTTACGTTCTTTGCTGTTCAGATTACAAAGGAGTTTACTTATTAATGCATAGAACTGTATTTAGATTCTATGATCATTAAAGCCTAAATCAAAGGAGACAGTAAAGCAATTTAAATATTAAAAAACCCAATAGCCTGTCACAGTCTGACATTCACCAATATATTTGCAGAGGTATGCATTTTTTTTAACGAGTGCAACACCTATGTCAGGCCGAATCTTCAGGTGTGCTGGAACAGCACACCTAGGGAAGGAGTGGCTTTCTGCCACATTTCCACCCACACCTTCAGATCCCAAGAGCTGCATGGGCTAGTTTGCCCTATGGCACAGCTTAGAGCAGCCTTAGAACTGCTTTGGCCTGTAACAGCCTTCTAGAAAGCTGTTACCCTGACCTGGACTGCAGCACACTCCAGTCAGAGTCCTTCACACTCAGTGCTTTGAAAACTTAGCACTGAGTTATGCCAGACAAGTAAAATCACTATTTTGCATTCAGGGTATGTCTATACTACAAAATTAGGTTGATTTAATAGAAGTCGATTTTTTAGGGAGTGATTTTATACAGTCAATTGTGTGTGTCCCCCCTAAGCGCATTAAGTTGGCAGAGTGTGTCCACAATACTGTGGCTAGCGTCGACTTTCGGAGCGTTGCACTGTGGATAGCTATCCCACAGTTCCCGCCGTCTCCGCCGCCCATTGGAATTCTGGGTTAAACTCCCAATGCCTGCTGGGGCAAAAACATTGTTGCGGGTGATTTTAGGTACATGTTGTCAGTCGCCCCTCCCTCCGTGAAAACAACGGCAGACAATCATTTCGCCTCTTTTTTCCATGTGGACGCCATACTGCTTTCAGCAGACGGTGCAGTAGAACTGCTAATCGTCGTCATCAAACGACCACTTCTGCTGCAACTCTGCTCTCATGAATCTACCTCACAGATCCTCTCATCGTTCTCTATAAATATCTATTCTCGAGGCATCTGTCGTCAGCCACCGCTTCCGCTGCAACTCTGCTCTCCTGCAGACACCATACCACGGCAAGCATGCAGCCCGCTCAGCTCAGCTAAAGGACACCGCCTCTGTTGTGTCCTGGTGCTGCTGGCAGCAGATGGTGCAATAGATCTGCAAAACTGGTCTTCCAACCACTGCTTCCGCTGCCACTCTGCTCTCCTGCTCTTGTTTTGATTGATAGCAAATTTCTCCATGTTGGCTGTCATGGGCTCCCACTTCCGCTGCAACTCTGCTCTCATGAATCCACCTCACAGGTCCTCTCATTGTTCTCTATAAATATCTATTCTCGTGGCATCTCTCTATAAATATCTATTCTCGTGGCATCTGTTGTCAGCCACCGCTTCCGCTGAAACTCTGCTCTCCTGCAGACGCCATACCATGGCAAGCATGGAGCCCGCTCAGATCACCGCGGCAGTTATGAGTATTGTAAACACCTTGCGCATTATCCTGCAGTATGTTCAGAACCAGAACCTGCAAAAGCAGGCGAGCAGGCAACAGCAGTGCGGTGACGAGAGTGTGAGGACATGGACACAGACGTCTCTCAAAGTACAGGCCCCGGCAATTTGGACATCCTGGTGGCAATGGGGCAGGCTTATGCCATGGAACGCCAATTCTGGGCCCAGGAAACAAGCACAGACTGGTGGGACTGCATAGTGTTGCAGGTCTGGGATGGTTCCCAAACTTTCACATGCATAAGGGCATTTTCATGGAACTTTGTGACTTTCCCCTGCCCTGAAGCACAAGAATACCAAGATGAGAGCAGCCCTCACAGTTGAGAAGCGAGTGGCGATAGCCCTCTGGAAGCTTGCAATGCCAGACAGCTACCGGTCAGTTGGGAATCAATTTGGAGTGGGCAAATCTACTGTGGGGGCTGCTGTGATCCAAGTAGTCAACACAATCACTGAGCTGCTGCTATCAAGGGTAGTGACTCTGGGAAATGTGCAGGTCATAGTGGATGGCTTTGCTGTAATGGGATTCCCTAACTGTGGTGGGGTGATAGGCGGAACACATATCCCTATCTTGGGACCGGAGCACCTTGGCAGCCAGTACATAAACGCAAAGGGTACTCATCAATGATGCTGCAAGCACTGGTGGATCACAAAGGACGTTTCACCGACATCAATGTGGGATGGCCGGGAAAGGTACATGTTGCTCACATCTTCAGGAACTCTGTTTGAACAGCTGTTTGAACAGCTGCAGGAAGGGACTTACTTCCCAGACCAGAAAATAACCATTGGGAATGTTGAAATGCCTATAGTTATCCTTGGGGACCTAACCTACCCCTTAATGCCATGGCTCATGAAGCCATACACAGGCACCCTGGACAGTTGTAAGGAGCAGTTCAACTACAGGCTGAGCAAGTGAGAATGGTGGTAGAATGTGCATTTGGACGTTTAAAAGCTCACTGGCGCAGTTTACTGACTTGGTTAGACCTCAGCGAAACCAATTTTCCCATTGTTATTGCTGCTTGCTGTGTGCTCCACAATATTTGTGAGAGTAAGGGGGAGACGTTTATGGTGGGGTGGGAGTGGAGGCAAATTGCCTGGCCACTGATTACGCTCAGCCAAACACCAGGGCAGTTAGAGGAGCACAGCAGAGCACGCTGTGCATCAGAGAAGCTTTGAAAACCAGTTTCATGACTGGCCAGGCTACTGCATGACAGTTCTGATTGTTTCTCCTTGATGAAAACCTGCTTCCTTGGTTCACTCTACTTCCCTGTAAGCCAACCGCCCTCCCCTCCCCCCTTTGATCTCCACTTGCAGAGGCAATAAAGTCATTGTTGTTTCAAATTCATGCATTCTTTATTAATTCCTCACACAAATAGGGGGATAACTGCCAAGGTAGCCCAGGAGGGGTGGGGGAGGAGGGAAGCACCGGGTGGGGTGATGGAGGAGGGGAGGAGGGAAGGACAAGGCCACACTGCACTTCAAAACTTATTGAATGCCAGCCTTCTGTTGCTTTGGCAGTCCTCTGGGGTGGAGTGGCTGGGTTTCCAGAGCCCTCCACCCCCATGTTCTTGGGCATCTGGAGGAGGCTATGGAACTTGGGGAGGAGGGCGAGCGGTTACACAGGGGCTGCAGTGGTGCTCTGTGCTCCTGCTGCTTTCCTGCAGCTCAACCATATGCCAGAGCATATCAGTTTGATCCTCCAGTAGCCTCAGCATTGCATCCCGCCTCCCTTTCATCATGCTGCCGCCACTTCTCCTCTTGCTCCCGCCACCTTTCCTCTTGCTCGTCCCTCCTGTCCTCGCATTCATTTTCTGCTTTCCTGGACTCTGCCATGGTTTGCCTCCATGCATTCTGCTGAGCTCTTTCAGTGTGGAAGGACTGCATGAGCTCAGAGAACATTTCACCGCGAGTGCGGTTTTTTTTGCCTTCTTATCTGCGCTAGCCTCTGGGACAGAGATGATAGAGGGAGCGTTGAAACATTTGCAGCTGCAAGAGGAAAAAAAGGGAGAGTATTCTTTAAAAAGACACATTTTAGAGAACAATAGGTAGACTCTTTCACGGTGAACCAAGCTGTTAACATTACATAGCACATGTGCTTTCGGTACAAGGTCGCATTTTGCCTCTTATATTGAGGGCCTGCCGGTTTTTGGGGTGGCTGCGGTTTTTGGGTTAACGTGCAGCACAAACCCAACTAAACTCCCCCCACACACCCAATTCTCTGGGATGATCACTTCACCCCTTCCCCGCACCGCCTGGCTAACAGCGGGGATGATTTCTTTTCAGCCACTGGCAAACAGCTCAGCAGGAACGGCCACCTCTGAATGTCCCCTTAATAAAATTTCTCTATTTCAACCAGGTGACCATGAATGATATCACTCTCCTGAGGATAACACAGAGAGATAAAGAACTGGATGTTGCTTGAATACATTCCAATAGCTGTACTGGCCGCGAATGCATCCCAAGTCTTCAGGGCAAATTAATCTTTAAACACACTTGCTTTTAAACCATGTATTATATTTACAAAGGTACACTCACCAGAGGTGCCTTCTCTGCCTTCAAGGTCCATGAGCCTGCATTGTGAGGGTTGGGAGGGTATTGGCTCCAGGGTGATAAACAGTTCCTGGCTGTCAGAGAGAGAATGGTTTCTCCACTTTCCTGCTGTGCGCTACCTTCCTCCTCATCATCATCTTCCGCATCCCCAAAATCCTCATCCCTGTTGTGTGAGACTCGCCCCTTGCAGGAGCCCACGAACAGGAATTGGGTAGTGGTGGGCTCATCATAGAAGCGGCATGTCTGGGGATCTGACCCGGAGTGGCCATTTGCCTCTTTGGTTTTTTGGTAGGCTTGTCTGAGCTCCTTAAGCTTCATGCAGCACTGCTGCGAGTCCCTGTTACAGCCTCTGTCCTTCATGCCCTTGGAGATTTTTTCAAATATTTTGGCATTTAGTCTTTTGGAACGGAGTTCTGATAGCACTGATTCGTCTCCCCATACAGTGATCAGATCCAGTACCTCCCGTTCGGTCCATGGTGGAGCTCTTTTGTGATTCTGAGACTCCATGGTCACCTCTGCTGATGAGCTCTGCACAGTCACCTGTGCTGATCAGCTCACCACGCTGGCCAAACAGGAAATGAAATTCAAACGTTTGCTGGGCTTTTCCTTTCTACCTGGCCAGTGCATCTGAGTTGAGAGCACTGTCCAGAGCGGTCACAATGGAACACTCTGGGATAGCTCCCAGAGGCCAATACCGTCACATTGTGTCCACACTACCCCAAATTCAACCCGGCGATGTCGATTTCAGCGCTAATCCTCTCGTTGGGGAGGAGTACAGAAATCGATTTTAAGAGCCCTTTAAGTCAACAAAAATGGCTTCGTTGTGTGGACGGGTGCAGGGTTAAATCAATCGAACACTGCTAAATTCAACCTAAACTCATAGTGTAGACCAGGGCTCAGTGAGCTGAAGTGTCACAGATAGGTGAGTTATGTTGGCCAGTGCTATAGGATGACACAGAAACAGATCTCTTTAGAGGTAGTACCATTTTTACTTCATTACTTTCTGAATACATACAAATAAGGACATTTAAAGTTATAGTTCTATAGCAACCATATGGTCTGGAAAGTGGCAAGATTATGGAGAGGAGAACATTCAAAGTGTGAGCCTGTGATGTAAAAATGCCTCTCTTTGGTATTTTATTCCTCTTCGCATCTAAATATAAATCAGTGTAGAGGTTAGTTTTTCCTATAATTCAGGGTTGGGGTGCATTGAGACTAATGGTGGGTAACCACAAAATATACAAAGCCTCAGTTAAAGTATGCACGTGAAACACTGAATATGTTTATCTGATCTGCAAAACTAAGCTGGAAATTTCCCAAGCACAGATCCACAAGATCACTAATGCTTCTTGTTGTGGGGGAGCGTAGGCAATACTGCAAAACCAGCCTCTCTTGTGGTGTTTTGGCACATTCGTTTCCAGCCACAAGTGGAACAAGAAAACGTAAGGTTATGAAGGGAAAAAAAAGTTAGCCAAGCTGTTTGGCTCCTCAGGGCCAGCTCCTTCAGTTTTCACTCAGGATGTTCATGCTGTGGCCAAGTTGCAAATCTAACTCAGTAAATCATAGATGGTTTCAAAACCTGCAGAATTACAGAGGCTATGTTTGTTGATCTCTTGGCTGCTTATGACACTGTGAAGCATTGTGCACTTATGTTGAAATGGGCAAGAATTGTGAGAAACAACATGGTCCAGGTCATCTCCTCCCTGTTTGAGAATCAACATTTCTGTGTCGAGATAGATGGTCAGAAAAGTCAATGGTGTATTCAACAGAATGGATTGCCCTAAGGTTCAGTGCTATCACCCTTGATGTTTAATAACTAAACAAATGATCAACCAGAATTCCCTGATGTGCCAAGATTCATTTTTGCAGAAGATATTTGCATTGCCACCCAATCACAAAGATTTGAGGATACTGAGCACATTCTAACTGGCTCCCTGAGTGTACTTGGAGAATACAGTTGCACATGGTTCCTGCATGCTAGCCTTAGCAAGACACAGGTATGTGCCTTCCACCTGAAACACCATCAGCTCAAGCAAAAACTCCAGATATTGTGGGATGGTACAATCCTTGAGCACTATGAACATTCGATCTACCTATAGGGTCACCTTAGACAGAACACTGACATTCAAAGAGCATGTTAAGAAGCTGAAAAAGAACATCAACTCCACAAATTGTGTACTCCACAAGCTGGCCAACACAAAATGGGGAGTTGATCCCAAAATACTTCCATCAGCCAGTCTCGCCCTGTGTCACTCAACTGTGGAGTACTGTGTCACAGTCTGGTCATGTTCAAGCCACCCACAGAATTGATACTGAACTCAGCCAATCAGACCCATTACAGGGACTTTGAAACCTACATATGCATCCGAAGAAGTGGGCTGTAGTCCACGAAAGCTTATGCTCTAATAAATTTGTTAGTCTCTAAGGTGCCACAAGTACTCCTGTTCTTCTTTTTATAAATAGTGTGGTGTCTGGTTAGTAAAGGTGCTGGGAAGAGCAGCTGTTTAACAAGGGAAGGAGTCTGAATAATCTGTGTAGACAGAGCAGGAGAGGGATTTTGTCCTGTCACACCCCCATACATTGTTTGGGTTAAACTCTGAGCTACCTATAATGGGTAGTGGAAATTAAGTAGCTTGTCTGAAGTTTTGTCCCAGATATCTAGGGACATTTATAGTGTAAATGGATCGCAGTTAACAGTGTAGTTTCTGTACGTTCTTGAAATGCGTCGGACTATACTCCCTGGCCTATGTCAGTGTATTATGATTTCTTTATCTGGAATCAAGGCTTGGCCTGATTCTGTCCCAGCCAGTTTAGAATTTCTCTCAGCTGAAATACCTGAACATATAATTTCATAGGGGGAATTATGAAGCCTGCTAATTTTGGGAACCTATATAAATCTGAAGTCTTAACTTTAGCTCTCTTCCTTTCCCATGCACATGGAGATAATAGCCATGGCATATCATGTTACTGTTCTTCTACTTTCACATATATTATTGCTTGCAAAAGAAAGAATTATCTAGACACTATGTTCATTTTAATCACTGAGATTCTACCAGTCCAAGACATAGCATATTTGTCTCTCTCTGTTGTGTGTCAGCAATGTAGTAGTATTAGATTAATCTAACTGGTCTAATGGGCTGTGATTTGTTTCTTCTGTATTTGATTTCATATATGGAGATATACCTATCTCATAGAACTAGAAGGAACCCTGAAAGGTCATTGAATCCAGCCCCCTGCCTTCACTAGCAGGACCAAGTGCTGATTTTTGCCCCAGATCCCTACATGGCCCCCTCAAGAATTGAACTCACAACCCTGGGGTTAGTAGGGCAATGCTCAAACCACTGAGCTTATCCCTCCTCCCATTTGACCCTTTGTATATTTCAATTTTAAAGTACAACACATTGAGCCTGATTCTGATCTCACAGCAGTTTTATACCTGTGTAATTTCATTGATTTTAGGGAAGTAATTGTACTGATGAATCAGGCCCACTATATGTAACAGTGGTACGTAAAATAAGTAGATGCTCTGAGACAAGGTTATGTTATTTTTACTGGTGGGGTGTCAAATCACTTCCAGGAATCAAAGCAAGGATTAGTCAAATGATTTATGGAAAATGCATTTACAGTTCCAAGACAACAGTAATGTCCCTCCAGATTGTTTTCATAGCAAAGATAAAAACCATGTTACATTTGCCTATGAATCTCTAGCTACCAGACTTCTGCTGACTAAATGAAATGGAATTCTCCATTATATTTACTGTATCTATTATACTGATGTAGAGCTGTTTGTTTCTTTTGGAAAGCACATATAAGTGAATAATATCCCAAATAGAACGTGATCCAACAAAACTTGAGATTTCTGTGGACTAGGCAGTAAGCAGACATGAAAATAATTCCTCGTGTTATGATGGCTGTATTTGGCAGTGGAAAGGAGCCTGGTTCTTTTTCAGTCTGAGAAAAGATAAGGTAGGCAGTGCAAACAAGCTGTACCTTTGCGCCCACTGGAACTGTACTTCTGGGAACTAGCATGCTTAAATCACTCTTTTAATTATTATTTTCTTAATGATAAGATTATAGTAATTACAAGGACCAGGGACAACTCCTTTCCTCTGCCTCCTCACATAACCAGGAGACAGACCAGAGATACGCAGACACATTCATGACACTACAAAAAGTTCTCCAATTGCAAAATAATGGCACACCTTTTTTCTGTACACAGTTGTTCATACAAAAAACACCATATTTACAGTTTAACCAAGTCAAACAACTTTAGACAAGAGAAAGTCTGTAATATCCACCCTCCTAGAAAATAATGTGGCTGGCCAGAGATATTTTGCCTTGTTTCATTTAAGGTATAGGCTGGATGAAAACGTTTTGGTTGATGATTGAAGACTAATACAGGTTTTCCCAGTTACAACTTGGCTATAGCATATCCGTTACCAGCTCTCCGCTTCCAGCATTTCTGCATGCATAATCCCCACAAAATCAGGCAGGTCAGGGTTACCAGAATTGCTGCAATATGCCAGGGGAAACTGGATGCTGTAAAAATCCAGAGAAAAATGTTATGTATATTTTAAAAAGACAATTACCTAATTCAGAAAAGCCTCCCAAGAAAAATCGGTGTCTGATCCTACAGCCCTTTCTCACAAAAATAATCCAATTGGTTTTAATGGGGTTAACCTTAGGAGTGAGAAGAACAGCGTAGAATGAGGACTGCGGGATCAGAACCTTAAATTACTATGAACAAAACTGATTGAAGCTGAATTTTTTATTAAAGTAAGTTGGACTGATTTCCAAGAGTAAATATTTTCCAATGGAAAAATTATAATGCAGCTCATTTTGGATTATACCATTTATCTTTCACATAGGAACAAAAAACTAGCAGAAAGCTCAGTCTCCATCCATGTAATTTGCTTCACCTGAGTAATATCTAGGTACCTAAACAACTCAGGGAAGCTGTGATCAATATAACTGTAAGCAGAGTCAGGATGAGCTCTACCCTGACATCTGGTGGTGAATTATGGCGAGTGTGGAAAAGAACTACAGGGGCTGATCTTGTTTGCATAGGCACACCCGCCCGCCTGGCATGAGACAACAGCAACTGAAAGTGGTTACTTTGGCTGGTGTGGGATCCCCAGTTTCTCTGTTGTGTTACCCTGATTCTGTGAATCAAGGACAGTGGAACTGTTGTATGATAGAAGGACTCACCATTAACTAAGTAGCTCTTGCTTAACAAGGGGCATTGGTTAGAAAACCTTGTGAATTGAGAGAGGATGGGGACAGGTATTTATACCTGATGGTATGGGCCCACCCTTTGAGGGCCTGAAACACCAATTGCACTACCTTCTCTCTCCGCTGTTGAATGTCAGAGCTAACTTTGATTCCATTAGGAGTCTAGTTACAGGCTGCTGAGCTGAATTCACTTTGGGCCAATGGTGCACCAGTACTGGGGCTCCCCTACTACGAGCTGAACTCACTAAGAGCTGAAATCACAAAAGAGCTAAAGTTACTAAGAGCTGAGATCACTGAGTGCTGTGTTAACTAGTGGGGGAGCCTGAAGCTATATTGCTAAGTGGCTGGCGGAGCAGTTTGCGGGGACGGCTGGAGGAGCGGTGCGGAGCCTTGCAGGGACGGTTGGAGCAGCCCAAGGAACGGTGGGCAGAGCAGTTTGTGGGGACGGCTGGAGCAGCTCACAGGTCGGTGAGCGGAGCCATTTGCGGGGACGGCTGGAGCGGCTCACAAGTCGGTGAGTGGAGTGGAGCAGCTCGTAGAGCAGAGCAGTTTGTGGGACGGCAGGAGTGGACTGGCTCGTGGTGAAGGCTGCGGCGGAACCCCATGGAGAGACGGCCGGTCGGCCTTGGATCACGTAAGGTTCCCCTTAACAACCATTGTGCCCCCCTTTTACTCTGGGGCTGCACTGACCAGGGACAGAGATTTTGGGGATTGTTGGACTTTTGGGACTTTGCGTGGTTGCTGGACCCAAGAGACTTCGGGGGTGTTGGACTTTGAGGACTCTGGGTGATTTTTGGGTTGCTGGATTCAAGAACCAAAGGGGAAGGACACGGCCCAATTTGCTGGGGTGGGTCTTTTGCTCCTGGTTTGTGTTATGAATCCTGTTTGTGGTGTTTTTTCCAATTTAATGCTGATGTCTTTACCTCATGTTATTAAACATTTTCTGCTACACTCAGACTCTGTGCTTGCGAGAGGGGAAGTATTGCCTCTTAGAGGTGCCCGGGGGTGGTATGTAATTGTCCCAGGTCACTGGGTGGGGGCTCGAGCCGGTTTTGCATTGCGTTATTGAAACGGAACCCCTAGATACAGAACCCGGCCCTTGTTGCTGCCAACTTAGATGGGCAGGAGGGTTACATAACAAAACAACTCAAAAGAGTAAACTCCAAATCACAGTAGACATGAGTGAATCGTGACTATGATGAAGGCAGTAAATGTTACTGTGCCTTTCCAGTGCCAAATGAGCAAGCTTTAGTCACTCACCAACATCATGCAAAGAAAAGAGAAAAATCTGTATTATTTCATACTGTTTTCACAGCTGTTTCTCAGTTCACGTGTCCAATGGTCTTTTACATCATAACACAGTTGCACTAAACTAAGGGCTAGTTTCCACACAAACTTGAACCAAAATAACTAAGCTAGTTGTAATTCTCACCTTTTGTTATTTCGGAGCCAGTCTGTGTGTGACAAACTGGGACATTAAGGGTATCCTTGTTCTGCCATTTCCCTCACCCGAAGTGCTGGGTGAAATCCTCGCTCTTTGAAGTCAATGGGAGTTTGTCATTGACTTCATTGGGGCCAAAATGTCACCCATTATCTTTACAAACTTAGGCCCCTCCAGCAACAGGATCCCTCACATGGAGCCCTTAAACATGGGCAGAATGTCACTGAAGTCACCTACAGGCAGTTTCTATAGAGACAGTGGACAGTGCCTTTCATGCTAGGTAAATGAGGAAGCCATTATGTGCCGAGCAATAACTCAAACACAGCCCTAGCTATTCGAATGTGGCTTAGTTGGATTTCACAGCCTGTAACGAATACAGTGTGCTTTCCCCCTAGCATGCAGTTAAGATAAATACCTTTTTGTTTGACCCGTATTGGCAGCAGTTGGCGTCCGTGACTATTCTGGGCTTCACACTTAAAATCTGTATAAAAATCCATTTCTCTGACTGGATCAAAAATTAGTGGCACCTCAACGTAGTTCTCATCATTTTCTAAAATTTCCCTGGAACAAAAATAATGCATTTGTCATGTTTTTTATACCTGAATTTTCCAGAATATAATAATTTTGGTGATTGTGATACATTCAGTTGCCAGTTTCTAACACTAAAGTCTATTGTATATTGATTTATTTCCAAAATCACTGTGGGACGCATTCTAAACCACACTGTTCAGATTACAGTTCATTCATGACATCCATTTTGCTTAGCCTGGTTGTTTAATGGCCTGATTTTTCAGGACTCTGTTTATTTTTTTATTCATAGAGTCTTCTAGGAAAAACAGGGTAGACAAGATCCAAATTTCTTGTTAAACAAAATGGAAGCAGAATTTTTTGTTAAAGCCTTCCAGGTCGTCTTTGTGCATCATAAAAGCAGCAAAACAGACACAGGTCCAACTGTTTTTCCTCTGCAAGTCACCTTCTCATTTGACATCACAGACAGAATTTCTGAGACTAGTTCTTGATGTCACCTGGGATAGTGACCAAGGAGGGCCCAATCCTGTTCATGCTGACTCAAGTTAGAATGCCATTTGAAACCACTCACCTGAGTAAGGACTGCTCACATGTAAGGGGATTAGGCTTGTGCCCAAATTGAAAGTTGAGTGGAAAAGACTATCAAAAAATTTCCAGCCTGCTTTAATAATGGCTTAAATGGAGAGGGAAAGGAATATCTCAAATTAAACATTTTCCTCAGAGTTCTTTTTATGATTGAATCATTATTGAACTGATGGCAAATGATTTAACAATCATAAATGTGTTGTACAATGGGGGTTTATAGCCCCCTGGTGCCTTCCCTCTGTGCCGTAGAGCTGGAGTCATTCTGTGGTGCTGGAGGCTTCTGGTATGAATTTTGACTGTCTAACGAAATTATAGGATCCAGGGGACTAGAATCCAAATCTGTAGCGGCTGGGACAGCTGAGAGTCCCATATCACTACCAGGAGGCCATGCAGAACCCCATCTAAGAAGCACTGAGGAGATTAGGTGCCACAGGAAGTACTGCCCAAAGGGTCCAGAGCAGGGATCAGCAACCTTTGACACACGGCCCACCAGGGTAAGCCCCCTGGTGGGCCGGGCCAGTTTGTTTACCTGCCGCGTCCGCAGGTTTGGCTGATCGCAGCTCCCATTGGCCAGGTTCCCCGTTCCAGGCCAATGGGGGCTGCGGGAAGCGGCAGCAAGCACATCCCTTGGCCTGCGCCACTTCCCGCAGCCCCCGTTGGCCTGGAGCAGTGAGAGCCGTGATCGGCCGAACCTGGTGGGCCGCATGCCAAAGGTTGCTGATCCCTGATCCAGAACAACAGCTCCCTTCAGCCTTCTGGTTGACCCATGCTCCCTATTTAACCCTGGGTGCCCTGGGAAGTTGTCTGGGCAAACACACAGACTTCTGATCTGCTATGACTCCTGACCACACCTTGCTTTCCTGATTCCTGCTACCTGATTCCAGCTCAGTAACCACCTCTGATCTCCTGTCTCTGACCCCAACACTTGCCTATCAATCCCAGTTCTAGCAGTTACTCTGATCCCCACTTGCTATCAACTTGTGAATACCAGTCCAGCTGTGACTGCCAGGCCAGACTGCCTATACCCCTGTCCCTGAAAGAAATTAACCCCTGTGCAGAGGCCTATGAGCCAGTAAAATCCCACTTAAGTGTCTATTTTGAGGTCTTAAGAAGGATTTAAGAGGTGCACAGACCTTGTGCTGGCCCTTTCCACAGCAATGAACTTCACCTCCAGTTAGAATGACTCCTTTTCTTGTCATGATTATCTCAAACTTATACAATATTAACAAGATACCATAGCTGCAATTTTCTTTTAAAGCCTATAGAAATTGTACCTCTCCCTCAGCACATTTTCTGTCACACAGCCATGTTATAAAGGCCTGATCATTTGTGCAGGTGAATAATTTTATAGATGTGAATAGTTTCATTGGGAGTCAATTGGACTATTTATGTCATAAAATTCCTCACTTGCTTGTGTGTTTGTAAGATCAGGGCTTAAATGATAAAATTAAATAAACTCATTGATTTCATTCAGAAACAAATAGTTGTGGTATTTTGGGTTCAGTTTAATTTGGTTGTTTCCATTTTTTTTTCAGCTCTACCATTTTCAGCAGAACATTTCCCACTTCACTCCCTGACATTCAATAGCATGGTATGTCCCTGTAACACTTCTGAGCGGAAAACAAAGAAACAAAGAGTGTGACATTTCCTTAATACTTACAGACGCTCTCCCTCTGTAACTCTGCCCTGTTTGTAAGTTATATCAACGTAAGTGTCATTTGCTAGCCACACCACGACCGTGTGAAAATGTTTACTCGATCCAATAAATACTTTACATGGCAGGATCAGTTTGGAGCCTATTTAAAAAGAAATAAGAAAAAGAAAACATTCACAGCTGTATTAGCAAGTACTGTTTCACATACTGAAAACTCGCACTAAAAGAGTTGGTAAACTCCCTATATACACTGAGCATAGGTTTCTCTTTTGACCTTGTACGTAGCCTTGAAAAGTAGAGAATTTTTGTCCAATTAGCCCATCCTCTGCTTCTTGGCAACTATCCCCAATATTAAGAGACTAACTGATTATCTATTTTTTTCCATACGTTAGTTGGTAACATTTGCTCTAACCACATTACTCAGAAGACAAGTCCACATTCCAGTGGCATGAAGCTTTGAGACACTGCAGTTACTGTGTGTCAAGGGAATGATTTACAGCTCAAGAAAAACCTGACTAGCCAGCAGTGTAACATCATTCGCAGCTGGACTGTCTGCTTGAGGCAAGCCTGTTAAAACCGGACATCAAATACAAAGAGGGGCCTCGAAAGATAGGCAAACACCATTGTGCAAAAATTAGAACCTTTGCAAGAATAATTGTAATATGGACTTAGCACAATGTACCTTCACCAGGATGCACCTACTTTATATTAAAAATATAGAGCCCAATGAAACACCTAGTTTAATCATTTATACTTGTGTGGAGTGATTGCAAAGTGAGTGCAAAACCCTGAGGTAGACAAGGGAAGAATTCCCATTTACTATTAGTTTTAGGCAATAGAAGGTGCCAGGCAGTGCATAATCAAACTCATAGAGCACAACTTCATGTATAATATAGAGTAAGATAGCCTGTTCAAATATATGCTGGATTTGGGGGCGGGGGGGGGAACGACACAAAAGAGTGCTTAACGTTCATGTCATAAAATAATCTATAAGGAAATGACACTAAAACCATACCAATCTGTGCTGTAATTAGTGAGCAGAGTGGCTGAGAAGTTACAGTTCAAACATCATGGGCAAGGAAATCATTTCTTCCCCCCAAAAAGCCACGCGGGCCCGTCAAAGCTACCACATACCCTAGCTCCTTTTTACAGAATGCAGAGCAGGGAAAGTTACTGATGGAAAGGATAAACTTGTCCAAAATTCTAAGGATCCTGAAATTGCTTTACTGACTATTAAAACATATTGTCATTTTTCTTTAGTAACGTCTACTGGAAAACAGTTTGTGATACTTTTACAGAGAACAAATGAAAATCACCACAGGGCAGATCCTCAGCTGGTATAAATCAAAGTTAGTGGAGCTGAATACACCCTATAGTCTCTTGCTTTTGGAAACAAGTGAATAATTATTGGCCTTACCAAGAGCAGCTAATGTAGTCTTCTGATCTGGATATACAATCACTGGACTGAATATCTTTTCTCGGTCTGCCAGGATTGAGAGAACAATAGTCATGGTGAGTGCAATAGACAATTTAATAGACTTACAAGAACCACAAATAGAAGTTTGCCATTTTTATTGCTTTTATTCCGCTGTAAAGCATTTTGGGATACCTTCACAAAGCAGAACTGTGGTTTCAAGGGAAGGGACACAGGTTAGGGAACTTTGTTACAGATGTGCTTAGGCTCAGGTCTTGATCCCAAAAGTAGTGGTGCACGGGGGGGAGCTTAAAGGTAGATGTGAGCAAGTGGGAAATACCTGCAAGATTAGGCACCAGACATACAGTCCTTTCTACTGAGCAATAAGTCGCAAGCTCCCAGCACATCCACTCCCAAACTCAGAAGAGCACAGAGTGAAAAATGCATGAGTTGTGAGCGGAGGATGCAAGCATTTGAGGAGTCAAGAGGTCAAGAATGAGCCTCCGCATCCAAATGAAACCCTTAGCAGTGTACTTCCCTTTTAAACTTTGCTCCTGCTATTAGGTAGCAGTATTCTGGCAGCCCTGAAGCACCATTTTCGTTAATGCACTGTTTCTTCTGCACAACTTGTCCTGCTTGTCCGTTTTAACATTGTGCCTATCTGCACCACTCACTGCATCGGCTCTGTCCACAGGGTAGCTGAACACTACAGTAAGAAGGCACTTACTGAAGAACTGCTTCTATGCAGATTACCCAGACTGCAGTTAGGTCTGAGAGATTAAATTGCAGACCACAGTCTGACGGGCACTACTCCAGCAAGGAAGGGTTGAAGGATTTGAGCCATTTGCAGGGTCAATAAAATAAATACAGAGTCATGTTTCTTGGTCTTCGCATTTTCTGAACAACGTACATGCAACACTCCTGCCCTCTGTTGTTTGTGTTGTGTACTGACAGTCATCATGTGTGTTTCTTAGTGCAGCAGGCAAAGCAATTACTGTACCATTTTACAAAAGAGAAAGTGAAATGAATGTCTTTTCCCACCATTCCCTATTAGTTAAACTAAATATTATATTTCCTAAGCCCTCTGAAGACATTTGCATTGACTCTTGTGACAACTCATTCAGTTTAATAACTACAGGCACTTTCAACATATGGTTCTACCGCCCAGAACTGTGCTGCTTAATCTCAGTGCTGGCTCAACTGCTAGCCAAACAAAGAGCTGAGCTGAGCAGTGCCTGGGGTTTTCTGTGAAACTGTTTTGGACCATTATTACAAGTAAGCAGCATGCATGCTGCTCTGATATCCCAGTTTCCCTGGCAGCTAACCAGCAGCAACAGTGAGAGACTTAATGTGAGTTCCCTTCTGTACATTTCATTGACAAGGACCATTCTGGCCAAATGTTTTGTTAAGTACTGTACCATCTCAAGTGGGAAGTATTTACCCAAAGTCCGTAGCTGAATAGTTCTGGTGATGTTATACTGTGTGCGTCCGTAGAGAAAAGTCATTTCACAGGTGTAATAGCCAGAATCTTTTGATGACACAGAGCTGATGTAGAGAAAGTTTGTGCCTTTCAAGCTTTTGAATTTTTTATTGTCTTCATCCAAAGGTACAGAATCCTAGAGAAATAACAACAACCACCAAATGGTTAAAATAGGCCAGGGTGTGAAGAGACCTGGATTTGACTTTCTTTGTAACGCTTGGGGAGGTTACTTATTCTCTTATCTAAGATTTTATATCACATTTATGATTACAGTATCTGAGCACCTCCATTTCCCTACCTGTAAAATAGACAGAATAACACTTGTGCTACTTTAAGAGTGAGCGTTGCAAGGCTGAATTAATCAATAATTGTAAAACGCTTTGCAACCCACCAATGTGAGGCCCTCTGTGAAGTGTGATTCATTGTTATTATTAACATATATTTTCAAATGCTGTTATCTTAAATTATGCATGTTGGCTAAAGAGAACATATAATGAGCTTCTTTCCAGAATCTTCCTAAATATGATCTTGTATGAGATACAAGAGCATCTTAGCAATCATACATCTTCCCATGGCACCATATTATTTTCCCCTGCCAAGTCTTGTAAGATGTGACATGTTGCCAAGCTGTTATCACCGATCCTCTGTTGAGCTTTGCTAGCAACAAGTGTGTTCTTTCCCACTGTGGACAGGCCTGTTTTTTCCTGACAGCCATATTATTAATTAAGCTGTAGAGCTGAACTTTATGTTACCTAGGCAAATAAACTATAGCATGTTTCTCAGATGAAAGCTGGACAGGGAAACTTTGCTAGAATGATTTCAACCCCAGTAAAAACAAGGCCTTGTAAAACCAGCCTAATGACCTATGCTCTTTATTTCCTGTACACAGGGCCGGCTCCAGGCGCCAGGCAACCAAGCACATGCTTGGGGCGGCACCTGGTAAGGGGCGGCCAATCTTGGGGCGGCGGGGGGCAGCGGCGCGGCATTCCGTGTGTGGGGGGGGGGGGAACGCTCCGGCGGTGCAGCACTCGGCGGGGGGGCGGCGCGGGGCGCTGGGGGGTGGGAGGGTTCCGGCGATGCAGCGCTCGACAGGTTCCGGCAGCGCGGCGCTCGGCGGGGGGGACTCGGTGGGGCGGCGCTTTTTTTTGCTGCTTGGGGCAGCAAAAAAGTTAGAGCCGGCCTTGCCTGTACAACTAGGTACTGCAGAATTTCAAACAGTACAGAAGGGACTTCTGGGTGAACTGATTATCGCTATTGATTTGTGATGCATTAAAACAAGAGCATGGTAAATAAGTAATGCATTTTGCACAGTCCCAGCATGCAACTAGCAAGCCACAGGAACTTCTCACATAAAAGGAGACAGAGAGAAGGCGAGGCAGTGCCTGGGTTAGGCAAACTCTGAAACAGCTCAGCTTCTAGTTCATGTTTCACGTTCCTAAAAGTTCACCATTCAGGGCTTCACTCAGTCACCTGCCGGGGTCAGGAAGGGATGTTCCCTCCCTTCCTCTCCTCCCTCCCTCCACACACACACCCCGCATTATTCTGGGATTTTTTTTTTCTGTCTCCTTCCTCTGAAGCCTGAGAGGGGGCCACAGCTAGAGCTGGGACACTGGACAGGGTGGGTTGATGCTCTGAGGCGGGACCAAGTATTCTCTCCCTCAGGTGCTTGGCTGACTGGTTCGTGCTCACATGCTCAGCCTCTTCCTGATCGCCCTATGCTGAATGAGGAAGAAATATTCCCCCAGATCAGATTAGTAGGGACCTTGAGTTTTCAATTTTCTGCCACTGCAGGAGTCTTAGGCATTGGGTGCACCTTGTTCCCACCTATTCTCTGCCTGTGGCACATTATTGTCTAGTCTCCTGTGGATGGTAATACTTTAGTCTAATTTCAGTTGTTGGGTTTATTGTGCAGGTGCCGAGTGATGGTGGTGCCTGTGACAGAGGTCAGACTAGTTGATCGGGTGGTCCCTTATGGTATTAAACTCTATGACTCTGACTCTTTAGAAGAGGTGAAAGTTCTACCTTGTACCATTTTAGCTCCAAGTCTGTTTCCTTTTGTATGAAATCCCCCAGATCAGGGCAAACAAGTTTTCCAGAAGTGAACGTGAAGAGAATTTGATGATAACTGCTGTTCATCAGATTTCCTTTCTCAGTAACTGTTAGGTGAATGGAGACATCAGCACAGTAAGAGGAATTCCTGCAAGCATATGAAAGACAGATGTTAACAGGTGTGCACCACACAGAAGGGGCGGGGGAATGGCATGCATTTAATGCTTGTGCAAGGTCCTTGATCGACAGCCCTAGACACCGAAGTCCTCTGCTTACTAACAGAACCAACACAGCATGGGCAATACAAGCTTTCTCATACTGTCTTGCTGCCAGGACTCAATTCTGAGAAGCTGCCATGTGCCTTCAATCTTTAGCCTCTATTCTAATGTTATAAATAATCCTGTCAAAATACAGAGAACAGTCTCATTTCGCTTCATAATGATCAGAAGTCATTCAGCCAGAACTCCAAGGTCAGACCTCACCTATTATTACTTTCCACTGGGGTCAGACAGATTGTATTAAATTTTGGTAGCCCCGTGACTGCAGGGATAGTTTGAACATGTTATGTCTTTCTTGCCATCAACAGATTCAGATTACATCTGGGAATACCTCAGTCAGCATAAAGGTAGCATTGTCAGTGCTTAAAGTAGGGGGCTGGTAGTCAGGACTGGTAGGTTCTAATCTCTACTCGGTAACCTTGGACGGGTCAGTTAACCTCTTTGTACCTTGCTTTCTCTCAGTAGCCGGTTTCTGGTAAGTCAAATCTGAGTCAATACTAGGTCACGAGCAGGGATTCTGGGAAGTTACCAGTGTTGTTTTTGGAAGCTTTTTGGTGGTGGGTTGTTTATTTTAAAATTCAAGCTTTTCCTTTGGAACACTGAGTTTGTTGCATTCACTGAGGCAATCTTTCCCTGCTAGCCCTGCTTTGCAGGGAAAAAAGAAAGAATGTATGTGAACCGTATGCTTCTGCACCCATTTGCTTCAATAAGATCTTAATTGTACAGTGCAGGGGTTGGTGCCTATCAGTGGCAATCTAAGAAACAAATATGAAATCTAAGTCAGAGCACTTATTAAAAATTTGGCTGCTGCTGTTTTCTGATTGATGGGCATTTCTAGAGTGACAGGTGTACATAGTACTTTACAAAACCTAGAAAGAAAGACACCTTCTCTGCTTTGAAGTGTTTACAGTATTTAGTAGCAGGAGGCGTGAGCCAGAGTGACATCGTTCTCCCACTACGAGAAAGGGACCAAGTGACCTTCTCCTTTGGATCATATGAACCGGAACCATAAACTCCCTGAACATTAAATCTCACCAAATGAGGGTCAATCCATCCTCATCATCATATCCACTCATTATAATCCACACCCGAACATAGCCACTTTATGAACTTAATACCCTCATATCTTAATGTCTATACTTTGGCAGATCAATCTTCTACCTCCAATCAGGGATATTGCAGATTATGTATTCCTCATGCCACCTTATCTTAAACCAAACTTTGCCCCCTCTATAATCTGTATGTTATTCCCTGATAACCAGAAACTTCTATGCTCAAACTCTGTTCACTATTTTTTTTAACATCATCTTAATAAAATTTTAAAATCTCCTTCCCATTTGACCCAATGGGGTTTTTGTTTATGTAAGTTTCAAAGCAGGACTTTCCAGACAGACTATATCTACTGGAAAGATAGATAGGGATTCTCTCTGTCCATCCTCTGATGGAATTGTTCACTTTAGTTCCCAGACTTACATCCGTTGTAACAATTGCATAGTGGCGGTTTGCTTCCAACCCAGAAGACTGAACAAAAGAGCTATTTGCCTATTGTTGCTTTAAGCAGAATTGCTTTATCATAAACTACTTGTCAAGTATTGTTCCGTAAGTTCACAACCCCAGCAAGTTTACCTCTGAGACCCTAATCTTGCAAAACACTTAA
Source organism: Chrysemys picta bellii (assembly GCF_011386835.1). Taxonomy (NCBI): domain Eukaryota; kingdom Metazoa; phylum Chordata; order Testudines; family Emydidae; genus Chrysemys; species Chrysemys picta. Next base: position 239,010,802 of record NC_088791.1, on the reverse strand, counting down.
ATGAATTTGCTTTAACTTTATGCAGGGATTAGTGCCATTGATAAAAAAAGGTCTGCATATGCTTGCGAGACTGGGGCCTATTCTTTTGCAATGTTCAGGCTCTCACACTCACCCACTGCTGACTGTTGCTGCATACAGAACTCCTAACGTTGTTATAACATCATTACAGTGTTGCACATATAGCTCTAATCCATAATAATTGCTAATCAGTATGAAATTGCCAGTCAGTAGCAAAATAATTGCTAATCAGGCGGAGGTGGAGATCTGTAATAGTTTGCAAATATCCTCATTTCACAGTGTACTGAAACATATGGTAAATTCCTTAATGGTGATTTGCAAGAGGAAAATTATGCTTGCTTGTTTGTGCTTTACCGCTCCTTTATAAAGACAGCTTCAAATATTTACATTTTTAAATTCTGTCTGTTTCTTACATTATAAATCTCAGGTGCTAGCTTTGTAGTGGAGGGCTGAATGGAGGATAGGAGAACTGGGTCAGGATGGTGACAGGTATAACCTTTAAGAGTGAGAAAGAATCAAGGTTCAGCCTACTGTGATGTCATTATCCCTCTTCTCTGCTCCAGACATTCAAGCAGCACCATCAGATTCTGGATCCTTCCTTGAACATGAAAGTTTCTTTCAAATTTGTAAACATTCCAAGTGTGACTGTGGCAAGGGGCTAGATTCACAAAGGGATTTTAGCCCTGGGACATTCAGCATCACCACCCCTAACTTTTAGGCGCCTAGAAATCACTGGGATTCAAAAGCCTGAGTTCAGCTCTCAGGCTTCCTGTACTATGAATGCAGGGAGACAGGTGCCCAAGAACAGGATTCACCAGCATGCTAGGCAACTCTCTGCCTAAAGATAGCCAATGGAGATGCCAAGGAGAGGTGTGCATCCTAAGCCCCACCCCTCTCAGGGAGTTCACTGCCTAAATCTGGCCTGGAGGGAGGCCTTGGGATTCTCATGTGTGATCCATTTCTTGGAGATAGGGGGCCTCTTGCAAGAAGACTGGGGGCGGGGGAGATGCAGTTAGCTGCCCAAGTCCCTTTGTGCCTTGGTCTTCCCTGAAGGTTGGAAAAGTCACAGCTCAAGTTTCAACCTAGTTTGATGTAATTATTTTACTCTAGCAGTCCAGTCCTATAAAGGGTCTTCCTGCAAAATCAAGGAGATCAAGACTTAATATTTTAATGTAAAACAGAGCAGAAAAAAATAGGGGAAATAATTCTGAAGCCCTCTCTATGGTATAATCAAAATTACAAATATATATTTACTTCATAAACTTTACTAAAGGGATCCAACGCCCACTGAAGATAGTGGGAGTCTTTCATGAATGTCACTGAGCTTTTGATCAAGGCAATAACATCTTTTAGGCACAGTCAAGTAGTTTAATGGACTGGATTTTTATTTAAATGCCTACCTTCGAGTGCAGATATATTGTCCAGAGTCCTCTAACGATGCCGGTAAAAACCAAAGAGCATCGCCTTGTGCCCAAATTCTTGGTTCCTCATCTCCTCCTTGGTTCATCGTTTTTGAATCATTTTTAGACCATGTCAGATTACATGGATGGTTGGAAAAGTCCAAGTGTTTGTATTTGAAGGAAGGGCATTTCAGGATCACAGGTTCTCCTTTCAGTGCAAAGTAGCGTTTGAAATACATGGTGTGATCCTGGCAGTTTTCTACATAAACGAGAGAAATTGTTTCATTAGTGTCTCACTTCAAAAAAAAAAAAAAGGTAGGAAAACAAATGCTGTAGCTCAAATCTTTGCCATTACCTGTGCTTTCCACACGCTGGGTTCTGAAGGCATAGGCATCCACTATGTATGTACAGATAAACAGGAGCCCAGCCATCTTCTTCCAGGGGAAACAGGAAAGAGAAAAATGGAGAACAGCATCTTGAAACCTGCAGGCAAGAAGATCACATATATAACAATACACAAGATAATATAAGTGCTCTGCATCACCTCACATCATATAATATATTTTAACGGCTAGCTGCTCTTGCCCTATCACTCTTTGCCCCCTTGTAGTACCCAGCCTACATAAAATCTATTCCAATACTGTTTTGGAGATAGTGGTCATTGGACTGTGTGGACTAATGAGAACAACAACTCAACAGCTGTTCTTTGTATTCAATTTCTTTTGGAATCTGTAGCAGGGTACACTTCAGTTGGGGTTGAATCCTGACCTCCAGGATGGATTCAGACTGGTTCTCAAATATCTCCGGTTATCTCAATTGATGACCAGAAATAAAGGCCCCATCCCAGTTACACAGAAACTATCCTGAAGAGCATCTGAAACTGCAGAAGCCCCCAAATAAGATTGTTTTAAGCAATGGGCTTCAGGAGACTCAAGTGACACATATTGCAAATACTGGCAGGAACTGATGCTTCGTGAGCCTCTGTCATCCCTGCAAGGGGACGATGATGATGCATGGCTTCTTAGCTAATGCCCTGCTACAGGCTGGGGCCTGACTGGCTCAGCGACAGTTCTGAAGAAAAGGACCTGGGGATTACAGTGCATGAGAAGCTGGATATGAGTCAACAGTGTGCCCTTGTTGCCAGGGCCGGCTCCAAGGTTTTTGCTGCCCCAAGCGGCGGAAAAAAAAAAAAAAAGCCGTGATCGCGATTGGCAGCAGCTCCACCGAGTCTCTTTCTTCTTCGGCGGCAATTCAGCGGCAGGTCCTTCCCTCCAAGAGGGACAGGGACCCTCTGCCAAATTGCCACCGAAGAGCCCAACGTGCTGCCCCTTCCCCTTGGCCACCCCAAGCACCAGCTTGCTCAGCTTGTGCCTGGAGCCGGCCCTGCTTGTTGCCAAGAAGGCTAATGGCATATGGGGCTGCATTAGTAGGAGCATTTCCAGTAGATCGAGGGAAGTGATTATTCCCCTCTATTCGGCACTGGTGAGGCCACATCTTGAGTACTGTGTCCAGTTTTGGGCCCCCCACTACAGAAAGGATGTGGACAAATTGGAGAGAGTCCAGTGGAGGGCAAGGAAAATTATTAGAGGGCTGGTGCACATGACTTATGAGGAGAGGCTGAAGGAACTGGGGTTATTTAGTCTGCAGAAGAGAAGAATGAGGCGGGATTTGATAGCAGCCTTCAACTACCTGCAGGGGGGTTCCAAAGAGGCTGGAGCTTGGCTGTTCTCAGTGGTGGCAGATGACAGAACAAGAAGCAGTGGTCTCAGGTTTCAGTGGAGGAGGTCTAGGTTGGATATTAGGAAAAACTGTTTCACTAGGAGGGCGGTGAAGCACTGGAATGGGTTACCTCAGGAGGTGGTGGAATCTCCATCCTTAGAGGTGTTTAAGGCCCAGCTTGACAAAGCCCTGGCTGGGATGATTTGGTTGGGGGGTTGGTCCTGCTTTGAGCAGGGGATTGGACTAGATGATGTCCTGAGGTTTCTTCCAACCCTGATATTCTATGATTCTATAATTAACACCAATGGAGTGTTGACAGGACTGTGTACCATGTTGTGCAGGAGGAGGATGGCTGTGTTTACCTTGTATAACTCCCATCATTGTAAACTCTCATAAGAGACCATTAATAGAGAGAAAAACAAAACAAAAATCCTGATTAAAAGTAATACTGCTGCAGAGAGGAGAGGGTAAATACTAAAAACCAAACCGCTTTGCATAAATTGAGATTATTGGGATGCCAGTGGAGAGAGACATTCAAAATCTTTTGAATGGGAAAACATCTCCTGTTAATTTGTTAAGTCTAACTGTTTGGGAGGATCCTCTCTGCATAGAAAAGTGCTAGCAGGTCTCAACACAATGTAGAGAGAAAAATAGCATCTCAAGAGGGAGTGTTAGGGTAAGTCTACACTGCAATAGAAGTTCTGCAGCACGGCCGCTGCAAGGCATGCAACTCTGTATGATTTACACACCTAACTTGCACGAGTGCACACAACACATGAATTAGCAAGGATATCACTGGCACCAGACAGAGGGCAGGAGTGAGTAGTGGTCAAAAATACATTTAGAAAAAGTTTAGGGTTAGCCAAACAGGCAAAGAGGAAAAGTGATGTATGAATAACAGACTTTCTTGACAGGTTTCAGAGTGGTAGCCGTGTTAGTCTGTATCAGCAAAAAGAATGAGGAGTCCTTGTGGCACCTTAGAGACTAACACATTTATTTGGGCAAAGGTCTGCATGCTTAAACTTTAGGTACATCTGGGACCTGGCTAGCTTTAATCCAGATTGTCCCTTCACTATGAAACAGGAAAAGTCAAATGCTGCGTATACTGTAAGAACGTGGAAAACAATTGTATCTCCCTAGCAGTCACTACAGTAGATAAATACAGCTCAGCCAAATGGAAGTCTGGGAGACAAACATTCAGAATGTAAAGCTTCAAATCCAATTGGTTAGCCAGCACACTTGATATCAAAATTGTGCACGCACTTAGACCCATTTGTCACCAGAGAAATCCCATATGGCGAATGAGCTTTATTACAATGCTAACAAAGTTCTGCAGTCTGTGCCGCACATTCATGCAAATACAGACTTGCTTGACTTGTTATTGCACCCATACAACCTACTATTATCTGTGTCAGGACCTAGGAAGGGGTTCGCTCACCGCAGCTGCAGCTCCTTGTGACCAACGGTGGCTCCATCACTGCAGTGGTCTCTCTTCCTGCAACTTGCCCCTCAAACCAGGACACACTTTAGTCCACCGCTGCCAGGGTTTCAGAGAGTCCACCCAAGCGATAATCCAATGACCTTACAGCAGGTCTTAGACTCTCAGACTTTAAGGTCAGAAGGGATCATCATGATCATCTTGTCTGACTTCCTGCACATGGCAGGCCATAGAACCTCACCCACCAACTCCTGTAATAGACCCCTAACCTCTGGCTGAGTTACTGAAGTCCTCAAATCATGGTTTAAAGACTTCAAGACACAGAGAATCCACCATTTACTCCAGTTCAAATCAGCAAGTGACCCATACCCCACACTGCAGAGGAAGGTGAAAAACCGTCAGGGTCTCTGCCAATGTGACCTGGGGGGAAACTCCTTCCCGACCCCAAATATGATAATCAGTTACACCCTAGACATGTGGGCAAGACCCACTAGACAGACACCTGGGAACAAATTTTCAGTAGTAACTCAGAGCCCTCCATATCTAGTGTCCCATCTCTGGCTGTTGGAGAGATTTACTAATAGACGTCACAGATGGGCCATATGCCATTGCAGGCAATCTCATCATACCATCCCTTCCATAAATTTATCAAGCTCAATCTTAAAACAAGTTAGTTTTTTTGCCCTCACTACTTCCCTCCTCTGACTTGTGCCATGATAGAGTCTGGCTGAAATATCACATAGATACATCAGCTTTGTCATTCTTTTCATTTCATAAGACCCATACAACCTGCCACAGAATTCTGCAGCCCCTACAGCTTTGATGGAACAACCCCTCATAACAGCAAACATGAAAATGATGAGTCAACATTTTAGGGGGCTTCATCCTAGTCTTCATTTGGGACATAAAACTTGGCTGCCAAATCACATTCACATCCAAGTTGTTGGGTGTTCAATTTGTGTGCCAATGGGTTTTCAGCATGAAAATCATCATTGATGCATACAAGTAATTGTGAGCAAAGCCCACATACAAAGTTCCACTCCCACAAATAGAAACCTATTTTAAAAATCTGAGCCAGAGACAGAAGAAGGAATTTAAAATAGAATGGATATGCTCCACTGCCAATCATTCATTAGCCACCGTACATGCTGACTTAGCAAGGGAAAGGTGTAGTCTCTCTGTGAATATATGCTAATGCTACAGGACTGTTTCTTCTCTCACACCAGTTTTAAACTGGTGTGACTCCATTATTTCAGTAGTGTTCTTCTTGATTAACACTGTGCACACACAATATAGGATAGACACATAATATACATATAGTATACAATTCACATCCATTCTGTGTTTAAATAAAAATGTGCTACACACACACACATATGCTATATACACAGATACACTTACACACACATACACTTAACAGTGTTACTGCCCTGGATACCAAGGAGAATCACCTGGAATTCTCGCCAAAAGAAAAAAAAGACATACTTTTCCTGGTACACACATCATATTCATACACAGATATAAATAGGCTTCTTCTATTTATGTTGCCAATCTGTTTATTCCGATTTCTCCTTTCTACTAGCTCAGTTTAGCTAGCGGCTGCTGGTTTGAGTATAATCATGCATTTTGAAGGTAGGGTTATTTGCCTTCTTCACAGGGTTGACAAAAACAAAATTCCATGAAGAAATAATGTTATTGCAAACATCTCGTAAGATCTCCCCTGGTTTTTTGGAAGGGGCCAGGGAGTTGTTGAATTAACAGTTCCTAAGATACACGTAACATCCTACAGCAAAGTTCTCTCTCTTGCCTTTTGATTATTTGCATAATGAAAATATTTTGCTGCTTTATTCACCTATTTAAGGTCCCTCTATTTTGCTGTCCAGCAGTCTCCACAAACCAGTAGACAACTTGTTTTTTCCAGATGACATTTCCCTCCCATTTACTTACCTCTGATTCTGCATTCTTTTGCCCAGTGGCTTCTCCTGTGGAGCTGTAGGCAAGGCTTTCATGTAGCATTGGAAGGGTCCTAGTAGATGGCTTTATATGCAACTCAATACACAACGGAAATGCTTTCACATTGTGCAATCAGCTATGTGTCAGAACCAAAAACGTTTTTGGACACACTTAGATTCTATGAATCTATGAAACACCTTTCTCATTCCTAAGAGTAAGAATGAGAGAGAAAAGGGGGCAGGAGAAAAGAGGGGAGATTTCCCAACAGAGGAAATGACTGCTGCTAAATATGTTACTACGTTTCCCTTTTTGTGACGAACAATAATTTACTTATGTCCTGTTGATGGTGAGTTCAGCTGACAGTTTTACTTCCTAATTCACCACAAAAATACACAACGTATTTAACATCCAAAGAGTTGATAATCTTTGCTTCTTTGTCTTCAGTAAGTTTTGTTATGGAACCCTAATGGACATTATTCCAAGCTCTGAGTTTTTCTGCTATTTGTGCGGCTTGAAATTTGTGAATCAAAAATGGGTCATTTTTTTCTTTGCCTATTTAGTCCACAACATTGACAGTGGATTTTGTTTGTCACACTTTATGCCAAAGTTCTAGTTATAAATGGTATATAAAGGGTTAACAAATGATGAATGGATTTCATAAACATGTTCCAGATGTGTAATAAGCATATCAGCAGAAGATGTTTAGAGGGTCATAAGCTATGTTGATATTGTTCTATGCCCTCCAAGCAGGTCAGGTCAGGTCAAAAAGATTCTGTTCCAAAACTGGGGTGCCTAGGATGCCACAAGACAAATAATAAATAAAAATCATATCACAATTAATTATTTAAGACAACAATCATTTATTAACCCTTTATAAATCAGTTATAAATTGAACCTTAATATAAACTGTGACCATTTTGTTGATCCATTCTCAGTGCATTGTATATTTTCACATGCAGGAGAACTAGGCATTTGACTGATATTATGGTCACCCTGCTACTTGGTAAACAGAGTAGGAAAAACATCCTTTATGAAATCTTTCCTACACTGGTTGGCTTTAATCACTGGGGAAAACTGCTTCTGTGGATAGAGAGAGGACTTAAGTCTGCAGGCCTCACAACTAGACACCTCTCACCAGCATTAATTTAACTTACAATACAAACAAATGACCAAGAACACTCCACACAATTATAAAGGGCACTCTACAAAATGTAGGTTATTGTCTAGATTTATTATTTATTAAGCATGAACATGGCAAAGGAGTCAGTTAAGGCTTCCTGATCCATTCAGGGGACATATCCATTGGCTTTATGGCCCCTTTCCACCACTGTTTAAGGCAGAGAATCTGACCCCATAAATCACAGAATTATGAAAAGAGCATTAGATAATAGTCCATCCTTTGCCATTGCAGCACATAGGTCCTCTAAGTGCTATTAAAAATTATATAATTTTAATGTAGGTCAAAGTTTGGGTTTATATTATATGACCAAAAAGAATGAGGAGTACTTGTGGCACCTTAGAGACTAACAAATTTATCTGGGCATAAGCTTTCATGGGCTAAAGCCCACTTCATCAAATGCATGCTGTGGAAAATCAGGATGGCCCATTTCAAACAATTGACAAGAAGGTGTGAGTAACAGTAGAGGGAAAATTAGCATGGGGAAATAGTTTTTAGTTTGTGTAATGACTCATCTACTTCCAGTCTTTATTCAAGCCTAATTTAATGGTGTCCAGTTTGCAAATTAATTCCAGTTCTGCAGTTTCTTGTTGGAGTCTCAGTCACACCATCAGAGGCTCATTCACCTGCACATCTACCAATGTGATATATGCCAGCATGTGCCAGCAATGCCCCTCTGCCATGTATATTGGCCAAACCGGACAGTCTCTATGCAAAAGAATAAATGGCCGCAAATCAGATGTCAAGAATTATAACATTCAAAAAAACAGTCGGAGAACACTTCAACCTCCCTGGTCATTCAATTACAGTCCTCAAAGTTGCAATTTTTCAACAAAAAAACTTCAAAAACAGACTCCAACGAGAAACTGCAGAATTGGAATAAATTTGCAAACTGGACACCATTAAATTAGGCTTGAATAAAGACTGGGAGTGGATGGCTCATTACACAAAGTAAAAACTATTTCCCCATGCTAATTTTCCCCCTACTGTTACTCACACCTTCTTGTCAACTGTTTGAAATGGGCCATTCTGATTATCACTACAAAAGTTTTTTTCCTCCTGCTGATAATAGCCCACCTTAATTGATTAGTCTCGTTAGAGTTGGTATGACAACACCCATTTTTTCATGTTCTCTATGTATATATCTCTTCCTACTGTATTTTCCACTGCATGCATCTGATGAAGTGGGTTTTAGCCCACGAAAGCTTATGCTCAAATAAATTTGTTAGTCTCTAAGGTGCCACAAGTACTCCTCGTTCTTTCTGCTGATACAGACTAATACGGCTACCAATCTGAAACCTATTATATGACCATCTTCCCTCACAAACAATACAGGTTGGAGTTTCTTCTTGAAATCCGATAGGAGGATTTTACCCAGTTTTCACCAAGTGTTGAAAGAACAAGCTCAATAGGAAAAGATAGTTAATTTGAACATAAGGGTGTGAGCCTGCCGAATCGCACAGACACATTCATTCCATTTAGTGAACACCCCCCCACCCGAGGAATGGGGGCACCCCAAAAACTATATGCTACTTCCATACATTTTCAAGAAAAACATCAGGTTCAATCAGCCCCATTCTGAACTGGGTGAAATCCTCCTATAATATTCCAAGAAGAGACTCCTACCATTGTTATTTGCGAGGGAAGATGGTCATATAATATAAACCCAAACTTGGAGCTACTCCAAAATTGTTATATCATTTTTATAGCATCTAGCTAGAGAACCTATGTGGTGCAATGGCAAAGGGTGGACTATGATCTAATACTCTTTGCCTCCTTTCATAGTTCTTTTTTTCCCTAAATGTCAGTGGAGAATGACTGACTAAACTCATGCTCTTATCATGAGGCACTACATTCAAATATGATGTCTACAAAGGCTAAAAGTCATGTTTAATATAGCTCAGGAGGAAATGAAAGATAAACCAAGTGTTTTTGGCAGCCTGGTGCTCTGAAAACCATGCCATTTCGTGATGAGCTGTTACTGATACCACCCTCTAAAAACAGAAATTGATGCAATCCTGATTCACACTCATAGACCATATTTAAGGAAGCCTGTGTAGTTTTGTGGTTTGGTTATACATTAAATTTATTTCACAGAAACCAATATGCCGGAACACAGCTGTCCAATTCCTGGTTCTGATACAAGAATAAAGGTTTACTTATTCCCCATGTCTCTCTCTCTCCCCCCACTTCTCCGCAAAGATTTCTGGTTTTCCCCCTCTTGGCAGTGTGCAGTGTTATGCCTCTTTCAATCACCCTGACAGTTACATTAAGAACGATTTTCCCCCTTCACTAAAACATCACAATCAACCAAGAAACAACATAAGCATCAAGTACTATGTAGCATTTGTGCAGTTCTTCATGTTTGAGGGTCTTCAAGTGCTTACAGAGTAGGAAAAATATCATTATCCCGTTTACAGATGGAGAAATTGAAGCGCAGGCACCAGGGAGGTTGAGCAACTATTGACTAAGTGGCAGTCGGAGACTGAATCCATTTCTCCTGCTTCTCAGTTCCATGGCTTCCCCACTGGCTCGGAGATTAGTGCTGAATGAATCAACAAGGAACTCCATTTAGATGGACATTTCTATTTATTATGCCATTCAACTTTCAAATGCAATCCATTTTGCTGAGACAGCCTCATGTGATCAAATACAGAACAGAATTTCCTTGACTGGGAAAGCCATTGTGAATTAATGAATTTGGCAAGATACTGAGTAAATACACACAAAGTAAATCAAGGCATCACAAAATGTTCTTTGTTTATTGATTTTGGCAACCCTCATTTAGTTTTAATTATTTACAGTGTATTAGTGAGGAGTACTACATCACTAGTGGTCCACAGAGGGCTGGGGGAGCAGAGGCTAATCAGCTCTAACAGAAACTGAACAGATGGGAAGGAGAGATGAAATAAAGAGCAGAAGTAGATAGTGTGATTAGATGTATTGAACTAAAGACGGCTATAAATACATAAATACTTGCCTGGTATTGCTTTGCAACCTCAGCAGTTGCTGTAATTGCCACAGATAGTGTGTGGTCTTGACTGGGGAGAAGCATTGCTTCATGTGATCATGAATAGAGGGAGATGAATGATGAGACGCTCTTGGTTAAGATATGTAGCATATTTTGTTAAAGTAGTGATGGCTCAGTAATAGGTGGCACCACTACATCACTGCTTTAAATCTTTGCCTTTTCGGGGTGAATTATAAAGTGTACATGTAATGGGGTGTACCACTCACTGCTGGTTCACAACCCATAGCATGGCACCTCCTCCTGGTCACTCTGGGGATTAGCTCAAAGCCAACACCCCTGAATGCAGCTTGCACACCGTCATTGTGTCTCTGGTCTGCAGGTTTTCTCATTCCAAGACCCGCAGTGGCTCCTTCATGACTCAGTCCTCCAGCTAGGTCACTCAGTGTTTCCCCTTCTGGGGTAAAAGGTCCAACAGGGCCTATCTGCTGCCCTGTTTCTGGGCTCAGTTCCCAGGGCTTTGGCCACTCTGCCTGTGAGGAGGACCCAGGCCCACCCACTACTCCAGATCCCAATCCAGGGACCTACAAATAGCAGCACCATCCTGCTTCCTTTAACTCCATTGCTGCTATTCCCTGGACCACTTCCCATGTATCTAGCTTCCCCCCTCTCTGGGTTTGCTAGCCTACAAACTCCATCCACTCAGGTAGTAACTGCAGTCTGTCTACAGTCTTTTCCAGCTGCCCCCCCTTCTGTTGCCAGCTACCTGGCATTATACAGGCCCCACCTCTTCCTGCCCAGCTGAGCCGGCTTTCACTCCCTGCTCCCTGGCTCCTCTTCCAGGTGCACCCTGTGGAGTTAATTAGCCTGTCTGGCCACCTTAACCCCTTTCACTCTTGTGTGCAGTGGACACCCATCACAGTGCAGAATAGAGAAGTGCATATCAGTGAAGTTCTACTGTCCTTTTGTTCATCTGGGAGTCAAAAAGCTGCTGGCTGGCTGGAAATTGGCTATACGTGGTCACATCTTAGCCAACAAAACTGTTTCACAACCCATAGCATGGAGACTTTCCTTCATCTTTCATAATAATATTTTACGTTCTCCACTTCTATCCCTTCTTTCTTTCTGGAGTGGCTATGGGGAAAGAAGAATGACATTATCCCACTTTCCCTTTTCTATATGCTGCAGTAGATACCAATTTTGGTGGGTTTTGATAAACCGTTGTCGCCATCTTCCACAGTTTTTCAGAATAGGCACAGTACATATCAGCACCTCTGTATAAGAATCCATGTTTCAGGAATAGGTCTGTGAAAACAATTGCTCAGTCCTCCAGGTTGATTAATTTCAACAAATTATAAATTTGTTAGTCTCTAAGGTGCCACAAGTACTCCTGTTCTTCTTTTTGCAGGTTGATTAAGTTGACAGTAGCTGGAAAAGAAAAATATCCCAGTCCCAAAAGTCACCAGATTGAGTGATGCAAAGGCAACAGTTCAAGAATCCCAGGCCTGCAACTATTAAGACAGAACCACCACAGTAGATGTAAAGAGAAACAGGTTTAATTTTGTTAACAGGAACCTTGTCTGCCATAGAGTGACCAACAATGTAGCCAGTTAGTGGGAAATTTTACTAAAATGAGCTAAAATAGAAAGGCCTTAGAGACAAGTGTCTATCACTTTCTGTAACAAATAGGTTTGTCCCATCTACACTAACCCTTACTCTGTTTTCAATATGAGTTGAGGGACTTGGAGCAAGAGAGCGCATTGTCAGCTATGGGTCATTTTCCTAGTATAGACCAGGTCTTAGTTTGCCTATATGAATTCCACTGATGGAAGCATGTGGTTTTGACGTAGACAGTTCTGTGTTCTGTCCTCTAGTGTTACATCCATGCAGCTAGCAGCTAACCATGGCCTTTCCAATCCAGCCTTGGATTAATACAATGAAGAAATAATGAATAAAAAAGGGGGTTGGTGATGGTTGTTTTTGGTTTTTAAGGGAGAAGATAATCCAAAGCACTGAATTTGAGAAATAGGGTGGCAATGTGGACCAGTGTGATTTAGAGCTAGGCATTTTGCGCTCTTCTTTATGCAATATAAAGCCCAGATTGTCTAGTAGTAAAGATAACAAAGTGTTAACTCAGTTCTTGTACACTAAACCAAAGAGACTATTTATCTAGGATGACCAGACAGCAAGTGTGAAAAATCGGGACAGGAGGTGGGGGGTAATAGGAGCCTATATAAGATAAAGCCCCAAATATCAGGACTGTCCCTATAAAATCGGGACATCTGGTCACCCTACTATTTATCTAACTTTTAGCTACTAGTATAGCTCTCATCATCACAGTATTTGAGTGCTGCCCAAATATTGAAAGGAAACCGAACAATTTCTCGCATTTGCCTCCCTCCCTTCCCTGTGGGTAAAACCATAAGACGTACAGCCTGTATTAAGTTGAGTCAGCTTTTTCAAGAGAAGTTGAATGATTCGGGAATGACTGCACTGAGATCCATGTGATAAAAATAAATAGTTGGTATTATCTTTATAATAGCATTTATATTTACAGTAACTCATAACTTATATTGCCTCAATTGTGTGGTATCCATTTATATTCCATAAATTGTACACTGACTTTTACTGCCTATGAAAATAACTGATATTGTCAACAATTTTAAGACTTGTCCCAACCGTCCTAACTTTTTTTTGGCAAAAGTGAGGTGCAGAGGAACATGTGGGGGGGAGCCAGGGCTCGGGAGGGGGGGAGCAGGCAGGGCTCAAGCGAGCAGCAATACCAGCCCCGTTTGGGGGGCAGGCCAGGCTCCGACGAGTAGCGATGCCAGGCAGGGAGGGGGGGATGGGTTCTGGCCAGCCCCATGCAGGGGGGGAGGGAGGGGCTTGGGCAAACGGCTTGGGCTAGCCCCACGCCGTGTCCCATTTTCCCTTTGGGAAATATGGTCACCCTATTTAGCCATCACTGAAACGCAAGCATCTTTGTTTTAAAACACAGCAGTACTAATAGCATACAGCAAACACAATACATGAAAGGAAGACTACAATATCCAGTTGAAACTACAGGGAGTTTACATAAATTATGTAGAGAGCGTGTAATTACGTGGATTGGAACAATGATAACAAAATTGATTTTTTTTTTAAATAAACAAGTTTAGCAGATGGCTTAAACAAAAAAAAGTATTTCCAAAGAAAGAACTGCTGGAAAAAAAACCCAGCTTTTGATTACTGGTTTTTTAATTAAAACTAAATATAATTGTTGACAATACTAGTTATTTTCGTAAGCAGTACCAGCCAGTGTACGATATATAGAATATGATAAGAGAAACGGGGGTGGAAGCTTGGGAGAAGGAGTGGAATGGGGACGGGTCACTCGCTACTGCCGGCGCCAGGCCCCCTGCTAACTCCCCAGGCCACCCTGTACCATAAGAACACCTTCTTAGGGTGGACTGTGCCAATATAATGGGCAATGTGATGGGGCTTCTGGCAGGGAGCATCGAATACCTGGTACACACCATCACAAGAGTCTTAACAACACTAGCTGTCCTTATTAAAACAAATTACTTCCCTATGCTACCATAATGATTCCCAAATCCTTTTCACTTTCATTAGTTTATTTTTATTCCGTTTTTTAAAAAATGTGCTCATCAAAATAGCTCAGAGTGCACAAACACATTGAAATTAATACAGCAGAAAAACAAAGAATAAACATACGCAACCTTCACTGCAAACAAACACAGGGCCTGGCTTGCTGCACCACTGGATACCCTTGTCACCTGTCCCCCATTGTCCTCCTTCTTGTCACTGTTCACAGCTGGGGCCTGTGACCGCCTGCTCCCCCAAAGTATCCCCAGGGCTCTTGGGATGGTGCTGGGGTCTATGCTGAGGATGGCATGCAACTCTTTGTAAAATCAGCATGTCTGCAGCTCCCACCAGAATGACTGTTAGGTTCCCTGGCCTTCTGGTATGCCTGCCGCTGCTCCTTGGCTTTCATGTAGCACTGCTGCAGGTCCCTCTTGTAGTCTTTCTCTTCCATGCCCCAAGTGATCTGCTTGCAGATATTGACGTTTCTATGCTGGATCAGCTACACTACAAAATTAAGCCTCTTCTCCACGCAGATCCAGGAAATCCAACATCTCTTGCCTACTCCAGGCAGGGGCACATCTGAAGCGTATAGCTGGCATGGCCAGATGGGCAGTTGCTAGGTGAGCTCTCCATGCTGAGCAAACAGGAAACGGAATTTCAAAAATTCACGGGGCGTTAAAAGGAGAGGGGCGTAAACCTGTGTACCTGGCCGCCAGGCAGTGGAGTTCAAAATGGTTCAAAATGAGGCATGGTGGGATGCCGCCTGGAGGCCACTACAGTTAACGTAAGTAACACAGTGTTCACACTGACACTCCGTCGACCTAACTACGCCTCTCGCAGAGGTGGAGTTATTAAGTCAGTGTAGTGGGCGAGTTACATCAGTGGGAGCAGCATTTTAGTGTAGATGCTTACACAGTTAGGTCGACGTAAGCTGCCTTGCATCGACCTAACTCTGTAGTGAAGCCTAGGCCTAAGGAATGAAGTCTGAGAGAGAGACAGAGCCCGAAAATGGATTTCACTACAGCTTGGCTGCTGAAATGTGGCTTGACCAGAAAGGACTGTGCTTTAACCTTTATTTCTCAGTGCTAATCCAAAGACTTCCAATGCGGTGTTCCACTTGACTAATAAATCCTACTCTTCTGAAAACGGTGTTTGGGGTATCACTGCAAATACTGCCTAGGGTGCATTAGTCTCTAAAGAGTGGTCAAGTCTTTCCTAGGAGTCTCTCTCAGTTGGACTCCCCAAGCAGAGCGCTCGGTGTGAAGCAGGAGTGCTGGAGCCTAGTAGTTCAGTCTAGGAGACAGTGAGGCTGCATAGCCAACCCTGAAGGAAGACTGAGACCCCTGGGGGTGCAGGGGGATCTGGCACACTAAAGGGGCTCCTCCAAGAGATTATTTAAAAAATGGGGTGTAGCACAGATCCTGTGGATCCATGACACCTGTGAAGGGTCCAAATAGCTAATTGAGATTTGATTTCTGGACACATTCACAGTCAACTATGCCACTGCCCAAAATATTACCAAAACTCTAGGAAAAAAAGCTACCTAATCCAAGTAACAGTCCAAGTAACTGTAGGGTTACCATCCGTCCGTATTTCCCCGGACATGTCCGGATTTTGCGTCTCTAAATAGCTGTCCGGGAGGAATTGGTAACATGGTTAAAATGTCCGGGGAGGTTTTCTCCCTCCCTCCCTTCCATGCAGAGTGTGGCTGCTGATTGGGCGGCTAGGCCGATTGACCCACTCCCATTGGCCTCCAGCAGCCAGAGCCCTCCCCTGCTCCCCCCCTCCCTCTGTCTGTAGTCCTGTGTAACACACAAACCGACCCACGTGGAGCCAGAATGGTAAGAGGAGTGGGGGTGGCAGTTAGGGAGCGGGGGAGTGTTGGATGGGTCCCCAGCCTCCACCTGCCACCCCCCCCCCCTCCGCACGTCCCCCCCTCCGTGGGTCCCCCCGTCCCTGTCTGCCTCTCCCTTGTCTGGGTGTACTGCCAGAGCCAGCAGCAACTGCTGTCTGCTGCCCCCAGGTCCTAGCGTCCCCCATCCACTAATGGGAAGACAGGCTGCCCTTACCCTGCCCTTCCAACCTAGCCCTGAGCCTCTCCAACACCCCAAACCCCCCAGCCCTCATTCCGACACACCCTAATCCTCTGCTCCATCCCTGAGCCCCCTCCTGCATCATGAACCCCTCATCCCCAGACCCACAGCCCTCACCCCTGCATCCCCTCCTATCCCCAAACTCCCTCCCAATCCCCCTCCCCCTTCCCACACACCCCCTCCTGCCCTCAAACTTCCTCCCAAAGCCTGCACCCCCTCCCTTTGCACCGCCTCTCACCCCCAAACTCCATCCCAGAGCCTGCACCCCTCACCCCCTCCTGCACACCCACCCCCTGCCCCAGCCCGGAGCCTGCACCCAGCACCCAAACTCTATCCCAGAACCTGCACCCCTCCTGCACCCTAATCCCCAGCCCAGGACCTGCACCCCAGACCTCCTCCCCCCACCCAACCCCCCTCCCAGAGCCTTAGGCAGGTGGGGTGGGGGGTTCTGGGCACCACCAAAATTTCTACAACCCTGCCACCCATGCGAGTGGATAAGGGTCAGGGCAGTCAGGGGACACGTAGGGTCTTGGGGGGGGCAGTTAGGGTAGGGGGTTCTCAGCAGGGGGCAGTCAGGGGACAAGAAGCAGGGGGGGTTGGGGTTCTGAGGGGAGCAGTCAGGGGGTGGGAAGTGGGAGGGAGTGGATGGGGCGGGGCTAGGGCGGGGCTTCCCCCCCCCCCCCAGTGTCCTCTTTTTTGTTTGTGGAAATATGGTAACCCTAAGTAACTGTGTAGCTCTTGTATTATACAATCCAGTCATCGTGATAGGCTGGAAACAAAGGCATTCTCATATCACTGCAGGAAACGCACACAGCGATTGGAAGCATTTTTAGCAGAGGCTTTGCTTGTCTCACCTGCCCAGATGGCAATCAAATGAATATAGCCCCTTCATCAGATTTGCTCCCCCCCAGATTTTCTAGTGAATCTCTTCTATCGCTTTGAGAAGAGTGCAAAAGGAAAGGAACAAGCACAAGAGAAAATGTCAGAGAGAGCAACCCATCAGGAAATTGTACAATGAGCAGGAGAACACGTTGGTTAACACGTCCTGTACCCTGGTGAAAGCCTAGGGGGTTTTTTGTAAGTGAAATTTTGCAGTGGATGAACAAAGAACAGTATTGCATCAAAAATCAACTGCTTTGTTGCTGTGCAGTGTGCCAGTTATGTGAGGCAAAAGGCAACTCAAAGCTGCTCTGTATAATGTTTGTCATCTTTGAAGACTCTAATGGAGTGTCAGCACCTTCTAAGAATGCTGAGGCATTCTAGTACCACACAGACGCACAGCTCAGTGGAGCAAAAACAAAGGCTCCATATCTAGGAAAGGATCCATTTTTCTAACAAGCTAAATGTTATCAAGAA
This sequence comes from Chrysemys picta bellii, assembly GCF_011386835.1. NCBI lineage: Eukaryota > Metazoa > Chordata > Testudines > Emydidae > Chrysemys > Chrysemys picta. The sequence continues at coordinate 238,993,095 of NC_088791.1, read as the reverse complement.
GGAATGTTATCTAGCTATTAAAGCAAAGGGGATCAGGAGTCTAGGGCTCTGTTTCCAGCACTGCGGTTTTGTCTTCACTTTACAGTTAACTCCAGCTCTTACCTGGGTGTTGCCGCTAACTACTGCTCTTGCCAATATGCGCAAATCCATCCCCTGTTGCCCATTCCCAGCTTCTTGCAAACAGAGGCTAGGGATACTTACAGCATAGGGTTGCATCCCTGACCATCCTGGCTAATAGACATTGATGGAGGAGGTTTTTTTTTTTTTTCTTATATTAGCAACAAGGGAAATCCTAGCAATGGTATAGTTCCATTACTAGAGAGCAGTAAAATGACTGTACCTTGTCTGGCACGGAATCTGGGTGAGGCCAAGTGAAAACAACTAAGAAGTCTGTACACCATGCAAGGAACCTGGGTAACAAAATGGAGGAAGTGGAACTACTGGTGCAGGAAGTGAAACCAGATATTATAGGGATAATGGAAATATGGAAGAATATTAGTCATGATTGGCATACAGGTTGAAGGGTGTGTGCTGTTCAGGAAAGACAGAAATAAAAGGAAACACGGTGGAGTAGCATTGCATATTAATGATGAGGTAGACAGTAAAGAAATAAGAAGTGATGGAATGGATAAAACAGAATCTGTTTGGTCAAAATCACCTTGGGGAAGAAAACTAACAGAGACTCCACAAGAATAGTGCTTGGGGCCTGCTACAGACCCCCCCCCCCCCCCAGGGCGTGATTTACATATGGATAGAGTTCACTAATATTTTTAATGAAATAAATGCTACTGAGAATTGTGTGATTATAGGAGACTTTAATTTCCCAGCTATAGATTGGAGGACAAATGCTACTAATAATGATAAGTTTAAACTTAATGATAAGTTTAATTCAGTTTAAACTAAAAGAAAGGATAAACAAAAATAGGTCTGCAACTAGGGTCCTTGATTTCAACAGGACAAACTTTTGATAACATTAAGGGAATTAGTTAGGGACACTGACTGTACTGAAGAACTCAATTATTTGAATGTGGAGGAGGCTTGGAATTACTTTGTCAAAGTTGCAGAAACTATCAGAGCCTGCATCCCAAGGAAGGGGAAAAAAATCATAGGGATGAGTTGCAGACCAAACTGGATGAACAAGCATCTTAAATAGGTTATTAAGAGAAAGCAGAAAGCCTACAAGGAATGGAAGAAGGGATGGCTCATCCAGGAATGCTACCTCTTGGAGGTCAGAAAGTGCAGGGATAAAGTGAGACCTACCAGAAACCATCCAGAGTTGGACCTTGCGGAAGAAATTAAAACCAATAGTAAATCGGTCGTTAGCCATATTAAAAAAAAGAAGAAGAAGAAGAAGAAGAAAACAAGGAAAGAAAAAGTGGGACCACTAAACACTGAGGATGGGGTGGAGCTTAAAGATAATCTAGATATGTCCCAACACCTAAACAAATATTTTGCCTCCGTTTTTAATAAGGATAATGAGGTACTTGAGGGCGGTGGCACAGTGGCTAATGAGAACAAGGATATGGAAATAGAAATTACCACATCCAAGCTGGAAGCCAAACTTAACATCTTAATGAGAATCACGTCAGGGGTCCAGACAATCTCTATCCAAGAATATTAAAGGAACTGGCACATGACATTGAAGATAGCCAGGATTTTTAATGAATCCAATAACTCAGGGTTTGTACCCTATGACTAGAGAATTACTAATACAGTACCTATTTTTAAGAAAGGAAAAAAGTAATCCAGGAAACTACAGTCCTGTTAGTTTGCCCTCAGTTGTATGCAAGATCTTAAAAGAAATTTTGAGAGAGAGAGAGAGAGAGTAATTAAAGACATAAAGGTAAACAGTAATTGGGATAAAATACAACATGCATTTACAAAAGGTAGCTCGTGCCAGACCAACCTGATCTTTCTTTAAGAAGCTAACTGATTTTTCTAGACAAAGGAAATGCAGTTGACCTAATCTACCTGGATTTCAATGAAATATTTGATATAGTTCCTCATGGGAAATAATTAGTTAAATTGGACAAGACAGGGAATAATATGAGAATTTAAAGGTGGGTAAGCAACTGATTAAAGGGGAGACTACAACAGGTCATACTGAAAGATGAACGGTCAGGCTGGAGGGAGTTTACTAGTGGAGTTCCTCAAGGATCCATCTTGGGACCAATCTTATTTAACATTTTAAATAATGAAGGGGACAAAAAGTGGGAGTGGGCTAATAAAATTTGTGGATGACACAAAGTTGGGAGGTTCTGCCAATACAAAGGAGAACCGGAATTGGACAACCTTAAAAACTGGAGTAATAGAAATGGGATGAAATTAAATAATGCAAAGTGCAAGGTCATGCACTTAAGGAAACGACAGATGTGACAAAGGAGGAGAAAGACTTGGCTGTATTGGTCCAACAGAGGATGACTATGAGCCACCACTAATATGATGCAGCTGTAAAAAAAAGGCTGATGCAGTCCTAAGAGGCATCAGGCAAGGTATTTCCAGTAGAGACAGAAGTGTTAGTACCATTGTACAAGGCATGGAATACTGTGTGAAGTTCTGGTCTCCCATGTTTAAGAAATATTAATTTAAACCTGAATAGGTGCAGAGAAGGGGTAAAAGGATGATCAGAAGAATGGAGAATGTGACTTACAAGAACAGACTCAAAGAGCATGGCTTATTTAGCCTAACCAAATGAAGACTGAGGGGAGACATGATTGCTGTCTATAACAATACATCAGTGGGATAAATACCAGGGAGGAAGCGGAGTTATTTAAGGCAAGGGCCAATTTTGGCACAAGAACAAATGGCTATAAACTGGCCCTCAATAAGTTTAGACTTGAAATAAGGCAAAGGTTTCTAACCATCAGAAGAGTGAAGTTCTGGAATAGCCTTCCAAGAGGAGCAGTGGAGGCAAAAAAAAACTAACTTGTTTCAAGACTGAGCATGATAAGTTTATGGAAAGGATGGTACAATAAGGTTGCCTACAATGGCATATAGCCCATGTGTGTGTGTGCTATAGCAAATATCTCCAACAGACAGAGATGAAACACTAGATGCGGAGGCCTCTGAGTTATCACAGAGAATTCTTTCCCGGGTGTCTGGCTGGTGGGTCTCACCCACATGCTCAGGGTCTTACTGATAGCCGTATTTGGGGTCAGGAAGGAATTTTCCCCCAGGTCAAATTGGCAGAGACCATGAATGTTTTTCACCCGCCTCTGCAGCATGAGGCATTGGGTTACTTGGGGTTTGAACTAGTGTAAATGGTGGATTCTCTGTAACTTGAATTTTTTTACATCAAGATTTGAGGACTTCAGTAACTCAGTCAGAGGTTATGTGCCTAATGCTGGAGTGAGTGGGTGAGGTTCTGTGGCCTGCATTATGCAGAAGGTCAGACTAGACTACCAAGATTGTCCCTTCCGGCCTTAAAGTCTATTAGTTCTCATGTCACATGAGGATGATGAAATATTTTCCAGTTCATTAGTAACCAAAGGAAATGTTAAACAACTTTTAATAGTGATAAAGATTTTTAAATCAACAGCCTGGATAATTTGTACCTGAATGTTCTTAAAGAGCTGGCCGAGGATATTGCTGGCCTGCTGATATTCCTTTTTTAACAAATCCTAGAATACCAGGGAAATTCCAGAAGACTTGAAGAGTCCTAATGTTATGCTAATATTCAGAAAGGGCAAGCAGGATGACCTGGGAAATTATAGGCCAATTAACCTGACATTTATCCCAGGCAAAATAATGGAAAAGCTGATAAGAGATTCAATCAATAAAGAACTAAAGGATAGGAATATAATTAAATGGCTGTCAACATGGTTTTATGGAAAATAGGTCTTGTCAAACAAACCTGCTTTCATTCTTTGAGGAGATTCCAAACATAGGTGCTAGAACTACGGGTACTGGGGTGCTGCCACACCCCCTGGCTTGAAGTTGTTTCCATCATATACAGGGTTTACAGTTTGGTTCAATGGCTCCCCCACTACACAAATTGTTCCAGCATCCCTGATTCCAAGTCTGGTTGATAAATGTAATATTCTGCAAGGTGTTTGAAATAGTAACGCACAATATTTTGATTACAAATTAGCACTATACAATATCAAAAATGCCCATATTAAATGGATTAAGGACTGGCTAACTGACATTTCAGAGTACTCCTCAATGGGGAATCATCACTGAACTTGGGGGGGGGGTCTAGTGGGGTTCTGCAAGGATTGGTATGAGGACCTGAGACTATTCTACATTTTAATCAGTGATCTGTAAGTAAATATAAAATCACTGCTGAGAATTTGCGGATGACACAAAGACATGAAATAGTAATAATAATGAGGACAGGGCAGTCACACAGAGCAATCTGGATTGTTTGCTAAGATGATCCCATTCATACAAAATGCTTTTTTAAAATGCAGCTAAATGCAAGTTCTACATCTAGAAAAAGGGAATGCAGGCTGTGCCTACAGAATGGGGGACTGAATGCTGGAAAGCAGTGCCTCTCAAAAGGATGTAGGGATTATAGCAGACAAGCAACTGAACATGAAGTACCAGTGTGACACTGTGGCAAAAAGGACTAAAGAAATCCTTGGATGTATAAATGGGTGCAGTAAACAGAAGTAGGGTGGTGATTTTACTTCTGTTAATGGCATTGGTGAGACTGATACTAGAATACTGAGTCCAATTCTAGAGCCCACATTTTAAAAAGGATGTTGAAAAACTAGAGAGGGTGCAGAAAAGAGCCAGAAAAATTATTTGAGTGCTGGAGAAAATACCTTACAGTGAGAGAAAAGAAGATTGAGCAGTAACTTGATTACAGTATATCCTTTATAGGGAGAATATACTGAGTACCAAAGGGCTCTTTATCTGGTGAAGAAAAGCAAAATAAGAATCAAGGATTAGTAACTGAAGCCAGACAACTTCAAATTTGAAATCAGGTACAAATTTTTTAACCATGGCGGTGATTAACAATTGGAACAAACTACCAAGGGAAGTGATAGATTCTCCATCTCTTGATGTCTTCAAATCAAAATTTGATGCCTTTCTGGAAGATATGCTTTAGTCAAACACAATCAGTATAGGGATAACTGGGTGAAATTATGTGACCTATGTTATACAGGTGAGACTAGATGGTCTAATAGTCCCTTCTGGCCTTAAACTCTATGAATCTATGACAGATTTCTATGGAAGTAAGCATCACTATGGAACATATTTTCTTATTGGAATTATAGCCCTACTAGTTTGCAGGATTTACAGCTTTACTAATATTTACTTTTTATATAGTCAAACAAAATGATGAAATAATTACTCCCTTGTATGCTACCATTATTAAACATATTGCTATGCCCATGGAACAGCAGCTGGAGTCAAGGAGAAATCTCCCCAAGTCCATGATAAAATATGCCACAATTAGCCAGGTGTATTATAAGACATTTTTGTATTTTGCATATAGGTCATTGCTAGAAACCAGAGACCAGACTGGATTCACACTTGGTCTATCTAAGGGTTTTGCACTGCTGCCCACCACCAGAGTATTTGAAACCTTTCCACACAAAGTAGGCGATAGTGCAGTTCCTAATTGACAGCATTGAGTCTGTCTGCCTGTGCCCCTTTTCCAGTTATAGAAACTCTGCTTGAAAATCTTTGTTTTTTTATTTTGTGAGGAGAGGAGAATGAGACCTGGCTGGTGTTATAAATGTCATTCCGGTTTTGGTGGAAAAGCTTTATCAAAGAGGAAACACTTCCTAACCATGATCAGACTCCAGATTTGTCTAATCTCTCTGGAAATTTGTTCCACAGCAGGAGTCCTTCCCCTGACAGAGCTTTGTCTCTGTCTTTAATATCATTCTGTCTGAACTTTCTGACCTGCATTGGCCCAGAGCAGCACATCCGCCATGATGGTTCATAGATTGAAATGAAGTATCTAACGTCTATTGGACTTGATCCATTGATTGCTTTGAAGTTAAGGACCAAGGCCTTAAAGTGGGAGCAGTGGAAGGACTAGAGCCCAGGCTAGATGCTTACAGTTTTATTTATTTGTTATTCCCTGGTGTTTTACATGCCGGGGTCCCAGTAGTCACATGTGGTAGATTCCTCAATCTTTTGGTTTTCCTCAAAAGTCTGTTCCAGTCCAGCTGACAAAAGTTTTAGCCAAATACAGAGCCTATTAGGGCTGAGTCGACAGTTTCCATGAGAACTTTCACTTCCCTGAGCACCACAGGAGGGATTTAGAACAATGGACTTAAGTCAAACGTGGGGGAGGCAACATCAGAGCGACGTGAGGTGAGTCAGAGAAGGAGCAGTATCACATATGGATCATTTCTAGAGGGAAGAAGATTAGCTTTTGCACATAAGAAAATAGAAAGCAGAAGAAACTGAATCAGCTGTGAATAAAAAGGATAAATTCTAATATCTTCCATGACACCCTAGGAAAGAAATGCCATAACATTCTAAAATAAGGATCCAAAATGCTGCAATAATAATGACAAATGTGCGAGATCCCGTGTTTGCTTGCAATGAAGGCTACGTATGTTTATTCTTTGATTTTCTGCTGTATTAATTTCAGTGTGTTTGTGCACTCTGAGCTATTTTGATGAGCACATTTTTTAAAAATGAATAAAAATAAACTCATTAAAGTGAAGAGGATTTGGGAATCATTATCGTAGCATAGGGAAGCAATTTGTTTTAATAAGGACAGCTAGTGTTGTTAAGACACCTGTGATGGTGCATACCAGGTATTCGATGCTCCCTACCAGAAGCCCCATCATATTGGCACAGTCCACCCTAAGATGATGTCCTCATAGAAGGAAAGAGCAGCAAGTTCAGACCACTAGGGTTTGCCTAGAGAGGCCTCCCATGATCTGTTGGCAAGCAGAACCAGCAAGAGTTGGTCCTCTGGCACCTAGAAGAGCCAGGACCAGGCAGAGGCCAATCAGAGACCAGCAAGCCAGATAAAAGGGGCTGGCTGCTTTTACTGGGGGCCAATTCTGGGTACAGCTAGGGTAGGGAAGGAAGGCTCTTCCTGCCCTAATCAAGTAACCTGGCCCAGTCAGGGGCCTAACCTTCATATGTTCCAAGGCCAGAAGGGATCATTGTGACCATCCAATCTGTCCTCCTGCATAACTTGGGCCACAGAACTTCTCCAAAATAATTCCAAGAAAAAATAAGAAAAAACATCCACTCTTGATTTAAAAAATGTCAGTTATGGAAAATCTACCATGACCCTTGGTAAATTGTTCCCAGGGTTAAATGACTCTCCCCAGTAAAAATGTACACCATATTTCCAGTCTGAAATTGTCTAGCTTCATGCTACATCTTTTTTCCCTGCTCGAATGAAGAGCCCATTATTAAATATTTGTTCCCCATATAGATACTTACAGATTGTAATCCACTCATCCCTTAAACTTCTCTTTGTTAAGCTAAATAGTTGGAGCTCTTTGAGTATATCATTATAAGGCATGTTTTTTTAATCCTTCAATCATTCCCATGTCTCTTCTCTGAATCATCACCAATTTATCAACATATTTCTTGAACTTTGGGCACCAGAACTGGACGCAGCATTCCAGTAGTGGTTGAACCAGTGTCAAATATAGATGTAAAAAATCTCTGTACTCCTACACCAGATTCCCATTTATGCATCCCAGGATTGCACTAGCTCTTCTGGCTATGTATCACACTGGGAGCTCATGTTCAGCTGATTATCCACACCCACATCTTTTACAAAGTCACAACTTCCCAGAATAGAGTCTCCCATTGTGTAAATATGGCTGATATTCTTTGTTCCTAGATATATACATTTACACTTAACATGTATTTTAATGTGGCTTGCTTGCACCCCAGTTTACCAAGCCATCCAGATCACTGTGAATCAATGACCTAGCCTCTTCATTTCTTATGACTCCCCCAATTTTGTGTCATCTACAAACTTGCAGTGATTTTGTTTTTTTCCTGGTTATTGATAAAAATATTAAATAGTGTAGGACCAAAAAGCAAATCCTGCTGGACCCCACAGGAAACACACCTACCCAATGATAATTCCCTGATTACAGTTACATTTTGGGACCTATCAGTTAGCCAGTTTTTAATCCATTTAATGTGTGTCATGTTAATTTTATATTATTCTAGTTTTTGAACCAAAATGTCATGCAGTACCAAATCAAATGCCTTACTGAAATCTAAGTATATTTTGTCACCACTATTACTATTATCAACCAAATCTGTAATCTCATCATAAAAAGATAAGTTATTTTGACAGGAACTATTTCCCTAAACCCATGTTGATTTGTATTAATTACATTACTCTTCTTTAATTCTTTATTAATAGTCCCATTTCAGCCACTCCTTTATCTTGCCTGGGATCAGTGTCAGGCTGACAGGCCTATAATTACCCAGGTCATCCCATTTACCCTTTTTAAAAATTGGTACAACACTAGCTTTATTCCAGATTTCTGGAACTTCCCCAGTGCTCCAAGACTTAGTGAAAATCAGCATAAATGGTCCAACAAGCTCCTCAGGCAACTTTTTAAAAACTCTTGGATGCAAAATACCTGGACCTGCTGATTTAAGAATGTCTAACTTTAGTAGCTTCTGTTTAACATGCTCCTGAAATACTAGTGAAATAGAATATTATCATCACCATATGCTGAGCCTATAGTTTTGGTTTTCCCCAAATACAGAATTGCAATATTTATTGAATACTTCTGCCTTTTCTGCATTATTATTGATAATTCTACTATTCCCATGTAGCAATGGATCAATACTATTGTCAGGATTGTTTTTTTCTTTTAAATATTGGGAACAAAATTAACACAACTCTGCTGGCCATAGAGTTCTCCTTGTGTCTCCTTGCTTTCCTTATCAATTTTCTATAATACCTAACTTCTGATTTATTATCATCACCTTTCCCTTTCTTCCATTTCTTATATATTTTATTTTATTTTTTTTATAGCTGCCTTTACTTCCCTTCTAAATTAGGTCAGTTTCTTAATCAGCATGGCCTTCTTCCTCAATTGTGGCTTTTGGGGCCTCTAGTAAGGTGTTCTCAAATGATTCCCAATTATCATTCATGCTTTTCTGATTAAATTCTTCCTCCCAAATGATTTGGCTCATAATTGTTTTCTGCTTTGTGAAATTAGCTCTATCAAAACACCAACAGAATATATAGAGAGAGTACTGGCCTGTACTCTATTCCGTTTCTATGTTATAATTCTGATCAATACATGATCACTTGTACCTAAGCTACCACTAATTTTTAGCTCTGTGTGCAGTTCCTCTTTATCTGTTAAGACAAGGTCTAATCAAGAATTCCCCCGTGTTGGTTGCAACATTTTTTTTTTTATTAGGAAATTGTCAACATTGAAAACATTGGCCTTGGGTCTCTGTGAAGGAACAGTGTTTATATTATGGTCTTTAATGCCCAAGTAGGGCATTATGAGGTATTTTGAGTTGAGATGTACTTTGTTCCCCCTGGAAGGGGACTGGCCTGACAGTTAACCTGGTCAGGGGGCGGGCCTCAAAGACAGCAGACCATTGCAGAATCAGGACATGGGAGGCACTAGAGAGGAAGAGTTCCTGCAATGCCGCATCCTGACATGACAAGGCACGCTGGTGGGGACTGCATATTATAACACCGCCGTGCAGGGTTATGTTAATTTCATGACCTCTGACTAAACAAAAAGGCACCAGGGAGGCAAATGTCTTTTTAAAACTGAAGCCAGATTTTGGCAAACTGATTCCCCAAGTGGCTCTGCATTCTTGCCAGGCCAAACAATTTCAGATTGTGGAGGATACTGGGACAGAGCCTTCTCAGAAAACAAATCAGTTGGCTTCAAAGGGAATTGAAGGTGCTCAGTGTCACAGTTTCAGGGCTAACTGCACCTCCCACCCCCCATTCTTCCTCCAAGGCACCAATTTAAAAGTTTCAGGCTTCCTAGTTACCACCTCTCTTGAACTGAGACCCTCTCTCTCTTCCTCCTGACTGAAGGTTTAAACTTGCAATCAGTAGTGGATTTGCCATGGAGCCACTGGCGCCATGGCACCAGGCCCACACTCTAGGGGAGCCCCGACCAGGGCCACTCTTCTCCATCCCCCATTCTCTCCTGCGGGGGGGCAGAAGCTTGGTGCTCCTGGCACTGAGGCTCCTGCTGCAGTAGGGCAGCCAAACTCCCCCTCCCCTGCCTCCTCTCACAGCTTGCTCCATCCCGCCCTCCCCCTCCCTGCCGCCGATCAGCTGTTTCGATCAGCTATTTGCGGGCAGGAGGGCGGGCCACAGCATGCTCACCTGGGGAGAGGAGGCAGAGAAGAGGCAGGGGTGGGACCTTGGGGAAGGGGGTGGAATGAGCAGACCTACTCTGTGACTGCAGAGCTGCACAGCCAGGCTGAAAAAAGAAGGTGCTGCTCAGCTCTGGGGACTTTGCAGCTGGACACCACCTTCTGGGTCCTAGTGCTGGTTGAGCTCCCTTCTGTGTGCTGGGAGCCATCCTTCATCTTGTACAACAGTGAGTACCCATGGTGGGGCAGGCAGGGCAGGGGGACAGAGGCAGTGGGGAAGGAAGAGGGTGGGATAGGGAGGAGATGGAGTGGTGGGGAAGGGGCATGGGATGGGGAAAAGAATGGGATAGGGCAGGGATCGGCAACCTTCGGCACGTGGCACGCCAGGGTAAGCCCCCTGGCAGGCCGGGCCGGTTTGTTTACCTGCTGTGTCCGCAGGCTCGGCCGATTGCGGCTCCCACTGGCCGCGGTTCACCGCTCCAGGCCGATGGGGGATGTGCTGGCCGCAGCTTCTCGCAGCCCCCATTGGTCTGGAGCGGCAAACCATGGCCAGTGGGAGCCGCGATCGGCCAAACCTGCTGACGCGGCAAGTAAACAAACCAGCCCGGCCCGCCAGGGGGCTTACCCTGGGGGGGGGCCGCGTGCCGAAGATTGCCGATCCCTGGGATAGGAGAAACGGGGGCCCTGCATGTGGATCCCCTTGGCAGCAGCTGGGGCTCCCCTGTTAATCAGGCCCATCAAACCCTCACCCTGACAAGCCCCACCTCCCCTGCATCTGTACCACCCTGTTGAGCCTACACCTAGACCCCCACTCAAATGAACCCTTTAGCTAAATCTCTGTATTCAGCATCTTCACATAACTTTCATATGACTTTGTATTATGCCTCTTCATATAACCCTGTATTAAGCTATTTTCATACAAATTTGTATCAAGTCCTTTGATATAGGAACTTTGTATCAGATCCCTATGTAGAAAAACTTTATAGAAAACTTTGTGTTAAGCCTTGGTATAATGTTATAGCCCCTAAGGATAGTTAAAGTAGAAGAAAAATGTCTTTTTGCTAGGAGTAGAATAAGATCTCTCCCCCCCACCCACCCCAATCAATTGCCATGGTGAATGAATGAGGTGTGAATGAGCAAGGCGTGGAAGGCAGGTACCTCCAGACAGCTAGTTGGAGAGGGGATGGAAGCCAGACCCAAGAACAATAAAACTTGTCAAGTGGGCTCACTAAAGAAGAGGAGACATATTGATGGCCTCGGGTGGGGTTAGAAGCAAGCACCTTCTTTTGGAAACACCCTCTTTGAACAGCATTGGGACAACACCCAGAAGGAAGCAGCACAAAGGACCAACAGACACAGACACAGATTTTGAATCTGGTACAGATTTGCATGAGAGGGAAGCTGCTATAAATGTGAGGTGTCTTGCAGAGGACCCCAGGTCTCGTCTTGTCAACATCAGAGCATTGATCCGGAGCGGCAGAAGTCCGGCTCCACCCCTCCCCTATCTAACTCACCTGGCCATTGACGTTAAGGGGAGCAACGAGTTGGTAACAACAACAAGGCAGTGTGTGTTTCTGTGTGTGTATGTGAGTGCACTATAGATCATATGCATATGATACAGTGTTGATTGATGCATGTATTACTAATGAATGGGGTGTTTGCCTTATTCTCCCTGAAAAGATCCTGTGCAGTACTTTAAGTACAACAACCCCACCTCCCCTGCACCCAGACTCCCCTCCCCCCCCCCCGAGCTCCAACCACTTTCACTTGGTCCCCCCTGCACGTCCCTGTGCATCCAGATCCCCCACTGAGCTGCCTGCACCAACTGCCCCCCACAGAACCCTCTTACCCGCATCTGGATTCCCCCACACTAAGTCCCTCTGCACTTGGATCCTGCTGCTGGGCTGAGCCTCCCTGCCCACATCTGGTGCGCCTGGCGCAAAAGGGCCCCAGGGTGTTTCTGTGGCAGGCCTGGCCCTTGTGCTGTGTCAGGGTCAGGTTCAGTCTCACTGCCAAGTCCCTGTCCCAGGGGGGCAGAGGAGGCTGCAGGGTATTCTCCCACCTCCATGCAGCCAGTGGCCTGTGCTCCCCTGCCATGGTGGAGCTTCCACATTTATTTATTATAAAAAAAAATGCAGAATTTTAAAATATTATGCACAGAATTTGATGCAGAATTCCCTTAGGAATATGGGGCGCTGTACAGCTGTGATGGTGGGACTGTGAAGGGGGTGCTGGACAGTGGGAGATCTGTGGGTGGGGGAGCTGGGCAGGGGGTATGGTGTGCAGGGTGCTGTGCAGTTGTGGTGGGATGTCAACGGGAGGGGTCTCTAGGCAGGGGGTGCTGGGCATAGGGATCTGTGGGAAGTCTCTGGGTGAGGGGGCACTGGCATAAGGGCAGGGCACTGGGCAGGGGAACAGTGTGGAAGGGGCATGCTGGCAGCACAGGGCTGGGTGGACCAGTGTGTGTCTAGCAGTTTTGGGTTTGTAAACAGTTCCCTTGTGCTGGGCTGGGCTGGGTGGGGCCACTTCCGCTGCACTGCGCCTCATTGCCCCCAACCAGCCCCTTGCTCTGCAGACCGCCCCTCATCACATGCCCTATTTCCCCAATGGGGGCCCACAAATGTGTTTGGCACCGGGGCCACAAAAAGTTAATCCGGCCCTGCTTGCAATCTCTCTGTACCTCGTTGTGATTTCCTTAGCAAGGCTGATCAGCATCCAGCACCTGTGGTTAAATTTTCTCTAGGGGCTATGACAGTGTATGCCAGTTGCCAACCAGACTTCACAAAGCAAAATACATTTAGTCTCAGGTAAAAGCATTACAGATAAAACATAAAAAAAACCAGAGGTTCCTAAATGCATGCTAAAAGCTTACCAGCAATCACCCATTAGTCTGATGGAGCCCTAGGAAGCCAAAGTCTTTCCAACCCTTTCTCAAGAGCTGAGGCCTGCTTGACAGAACGTCCTGCTCGTTTGCTGAATCGAAAGAAGGGCCTGCGTCAGTTAAACTCAGCTTTTTAAAACTGAACACTCTTCAGTGTGTTCTGGTCTCTGAACCAGTATATGTAACCCACCGCCGGGGGTGGTACTTCTCTGGAGTTGCTTACAATTTCAGCAATTATTCTTAATCATCCCGCACTGTTAAATGCCTCAAGGAACTGTGGTAACCCTCCCTACCCCCCATAGTTGTATACAATCCCTGGCCCACAATGATTCATAAAATTAATATGTTTCCCCCTAAGTCACTGCATGAAAATGCAGTGTGTCACATTTAGCGTCTCTGCAGATCACGACATTGGTTAATATATACATGACCCTGATCAGTTTTCTACCTATTCTATTTTGAATAAGTGAGCCAGAAGTCCACTGCCAACATCAAGGTTTTATGATGTAGATATCTCCTGGCTCACACTAAACAAGTGATACTGACTGTGTGCTATGCAATTGTAGGGCTATTATCTATGTAGTAGCCTTAATTGCTTCCCCAAGCCTGTCACAAGAGCACTCACGGAGAGTTAGTTCAGGATGGCTGCTGTTAGAAATTGAGTCACATACACTGTGCTCTCACATGGAAACTGTATTGTTAGTTTCTTTTCTTTAACATGAACCAACCAGCATCCAGACCAAAACTACATGGTTGCTCTTCATCTACAGAAACATATAATAATGTCAAGCTCCTATATACTGCTCCAGGTTGAATAATATTGCAGGGTTCAGCTCAGTTCCGCATTTCTCAAGTTGCCATGACTGTTGAGCAAATCCCAGAGATGTAACAGTTCCCGGGTATCCTGAAAAATATGGTTTCTAAAGCTTCCTAAGAGAGATCTGGATCTGTTCTGCCAGGATCCATCCATATAACTGCAGATAACATAGGAAAAGTGAGAGGGAGACCAGTAAGCAAATACATAATCCTTGGCAAGAAGTTTGTGATGGCACACTCTAGTCTAATTAGAAGGGAGAGAGGGAGATGCTGCCATCTAATGTTAGCAAAGAACATTTACTTCAAATAGGTGAGAGATGTTGGTTACAAAGAGACAAATGTCAGAGAAAGGAGAAGGTGAAAATAGGCAGTGCTAGAGGAGATTAACAGAAAATGGCTCTGCGAACATGGAAAGACTTTGTTTCCAAAACCAAAAGCAAAGTGACTTGACTTTGGGGTTCCATTTTATCCAAGACTGAGAAGATTTGGCTATATAGCTCACTTTGGCTATATAGGACACATTTTGTCCTCTGGGAATTACACCCATGAGAATAGAGGGTCCTGTGGCACCTTTAAGACTAACAGAAGTATTGGGAGCATAAGCTTTCATGGGTAAAAACCTCACTTCTTCAGATGCAAGAAGTGAGGTTCTTACCCATGAAAGCTTATGCTCCCAACACTTCTGTTAGTCTTAAAGGTGCCACAGGACCCTCTGTTGCTTTTTACAGATTCAGACTAACACGGCTACCCCTCTGATACTTGACCCATGAGAATGGTTTTCTATGACATGGCACTTCATAAGAGCAAGATGGAGGAAACTGCAACTTAGGGGAACTTTTTGGGAAATACATGCTGCTGTTCTAGTATTTTGCTGGCTGAGCTACTGAAGTAGCATAGCACATTTTGCAAACTTTAATTTCCTGAAGTAGAACCCTCCCCTTCTTTTTTCCTTTTTAAGTTCTGAGATGAAGAGAGACACCTTCCCATGCCCTTTGTTCTGCTTTGATGCTAGAACACTTAGAAAGCAACAGGAAAAGTCAGAGTACTTGCTCCATTAGTATAATATCTCTCTATAGAGAGATTTGAAAGGATCACTTGAAAAAATGTCAGTGTTAACTGAAGTTCATTGACAGAATACAAGGAAAACAAACCTGGCTTGTGGAAAATATTGCCAAGGGGACTGCATAGTATTCACCACTTTTAGAATCTCATTTTAGCAGAATTAGCAGGGTTTTGTGACATTTTACAAAAGGAAAAAGGCCTTGTCCCTTTGGTAAAAATATATCTAGCTTAATGAGCACTTAAAAATACTCTGTTCTCTTGTACAATGTGCTATTGCAGTCATGTACCACTGCCCCCTTCTGGATGATTCCTAGTCCATTATGAGCCAGAGGTGTGACCTTCAGTGTTCCAGCTACTGCTGTTTCTAATGCAGTTAAGTGCAGTGAACTACAACTCCCATCAGTTATTGGCGTTGTCGACAGCTTCAAGCAAGTGTTTTGGTTTTGTATCTTTCAGCTAGAACACCTGGAGACCAAACATCTCATTCCTGTCTTTGAAGAAAGCAGGTAGGTAGTTCAGTGGAGCTGTTGATCTCTAAAAGTTTTGTTCAAAGGGATAACCGTCATAGATTTTATCCCGCATAGTTTGTTCGGGATCAGCAAACCAGTTGAGATATAATAAGATCCATCCAAAACCTTTGCTTACAACCACAACCTCTAACTGTGATTCAAAAAAGTTTGTGTGGCTCAAAAGCATGTCTCTCTCACCAACAGAAGTTGGTCCAATGAAAGCTATTACCACATCCATCTTGTCTCTCTGTTCAGGACCGATGCAAGGATGTTTCGTGCCCTAGGTGAAACTTCCACTTGCGCGCTCCCCCACCCCAGCCCTGTGGCAGCTCCCCGCCGCCCCCCCCCACCCCTCGTGGCAGCTCTCCCCCTGCCCTGAGGCCCCCCGGGGCAGCTCCCCACCCCAGCTCACCTCTGCTCCGCCTCCTCCCCGAGCACGCCGCCCCCACTCTAATT
Organism: Chrysemys picta bellii; assembly: GCF_011386835.1. Classification (NCBI taxonomy): domain Eukaryota; kingdom Metazoa; phylum Chordata; order Testudines; family Emydidae; genus Chrysemys; species Chrysemys picta. The sequence continues at coordinate 238,977,108 of NC_088791.1, read as the reverse complement.
CTCCTCCCAGGCTTGCGGCGCCAAACAGCTGATTGGCGCTGCAAGCCTGGGAGGCAGGAGAAGTGGAGTGGCGACCGCACGCTCAGGGAGGAACGCTGTAAAAAAAAATTGGGGGCACCGCTTTTTGGCGCCCCCAAATCTTGGTGCCCAAGCAACCGCCTAGTTCACCTTAATGGTAACACCAGCCCTGTCTCTGTTTTCCCCCTCGCATAGAACAGCCCAAAAATGAAATTGGAACTAGAAGTCGCAAAATACTTTTTAAAATCCTGCTCTTGGGAGATTTTCATCCTCATTTTGCAAAAAGTCAATTGGTTTGGATAAACTTCACCAAGCATCCAAACTTTCATATGCTTATTGAAACCCATCTGATATGTTGACAGATAGCCACTACTAGTTTCTAGCATGGAAAATCTGGTGTGATAGGCAAAGTAACAGGTTTAGGTATAAAGCTACAATTTAGAAAACAAATCACTAGCAACAGTTTTGTATTTTCATGGTGTGATGAGTTTATTCTAACGATGAAATACTTGTAACTTGACACCCTCCTGGGGAGTTATGGTAACTAAATGTTTGTGGAACAACCAGAGTTTGAATTTCATTTTCTTCAGCTGGATCATGCAGTTTAATCTCTTACTCTTAATAAAATTTGCCTTTTCTCTTTCCAGATTCAAACTTTGCTTTTTCTATTTACAGATTCAAGTGCTATTATTCCGGACAATAGAAAAACAAAAGTTTTTCAGCCTCAAAATTCTCACAGGTCTTATCTCTGCCTGGCTTTCTGATGGGGTAGAAGTGACGTCCTCTGAAATTTTCTGGCAAGGTATGTTTGCCCAAGAAAAAATGCAGTGTTGTCTCTTTACAACTCAAGTAGCCAGTAATAAAGATTTCAGCCTTAACAAATGTAACTTAAACAAGTGTTTCAAAATCCTATACTGTTGTAAACGTGAAAGAAGCTTTGCAGAATTGTTCTTTGGAATTGCTGCTTCTCAGAAGATGAAGAAACAGCACTTTGCAGGATCCTGTTATCTTTGCCAACTTTGAGGTTGTTGTAAGAGGTATTTTCCTCATGTGTGGTGTGCATGAGGCACGAATCTTTAAGACTCAAGTTTTAAAGATTAAAATAGTCTGTGGTCAAGACAGTGCCTTTTCCTGACTCACTGACAAGAAGAGAACTGTCGTGTGAATGTGCAAAGGTCACTAACCCCAGTGTACTAAGCACAAGGATCACTAACCCTGCTTCAGTGACATGGAGAGGTGGGTGTGCAATGGACATCTGTGCTGGTGTACAAGTGAGTCAGGGTCACTCCCCTCCATGCAGTGCCCTTGAGGTGCCATTGTGCAATGGCTAGCAGCCCCAGAGCGGTGATCTGGAGTCGTGGGTGTGCAAAGGTCACTGGGCTCATGCAAAACCCTACCGCCCCAGTGCAGGACAGCCTCCTATGCCAGGGTGGTGCAGGTAATCCTGTAATTTGCTATCAAGTCCCTTTGCATTCTATAAGATTCAGTAACTAAAAGGACTGGGTTCAAATTACATAATATTTCATCATACCAGATTTTGTATTATGTTCAGTCTTAAAAGGGCAATACGTATATATTTTTGCTTTACAAACATGATCAAGAACTAGAAGAACACGGAGTTATATTTACACAATTGTGGCGTACTTCTGAAGTGTTTTCCCTGATTGCACAATTCCTGTGAAAATCAGTTACAAAAGTAAAGTGCCATTTTAAGACCAATCTGAGGCAACATTTGATGTGGATGGAGAAAACCTAAAGTTTACTTCAGAAAACATCATCCAGAACACTGGTGTTTGCACTAGTGCAGCAGGGCTGCGTGTCAAACACTGTGTCAAAGCATTCCCAGGATGCAGATGTTAGCAAGATAAAAATCTGCTGGAAGCGCAACATATTTCAGGCTATGTGGGGGAGGGGGGTAAATCAAACAAGCTTGAAAGCATTTTGTTTCAGGACTCTGTGCATATTACAACATGCAGGTTTGCCTAATAGTATTTCAGGTTCAAAAGGAACCAAGGCAAACCTGCGCATGTGCCGGCTTGAGAAATACAGGTCCTCGTTAGCAGCTGTGGTTTATAATAAGTAGGAAAGACCAGTGTTATGAAATATCATTATCCAGATTTACAGTTAGCACACTCATGTCAGAATATTAGAGGAGATCTATGCAGAATGTTTGGTTAATGCGAATAGTTTTCAGTGTTGGCAACTCTAAACATTCAAAACTCATGAGTCAGCTCCCGCAAGTCCCTCCCCCTCAAAATTAGCTTCAGAATTCATGATTTGTTTTAATTTGGGGTATTGATTTGCCATCTGGTTTTTGAGCACTCAGGTCACATTTTCAAGCTTTTCTCTGCAGCTGTGAAAGCTAAAAACATTCTTATTTAGTGAAAACTGAGATCCTCACATAATCACTTTACTTAAAGCTCCAGGTTTTGGAGGAAAACACAAAGAATCACAAGATGCATGGTAAAATGAGAGTTGGTGACACTGAGCTGTACTGGTACACATACTGAATATCAAATAAGTGACAAGTACCTACATCTTAGCTGCCATTAGAGTTAAATTGGCCGTTCAGTGAAGTTTGTTGATTCACAGGTTGATATACCTCTCGATGCAGCCCCATCCCCACCTCTCTTTCAATGAACTCCGCGGCAATGATTAAAAAATTAAAGCTAATCAACATTTTTCAAAATTTGAAAATTTTGATGAAAAAATTCACGGTTTCCATGAAAATTTTACTTTGTGAAAAACTTTGTCTCGTTTCGTACCAGCTGTTTTAAAGTTTCAAAAAATTCAATCACTATTTTAATTTTCAATAAGAAAGGGGAAATGTACCATTTGTTAACTAGTGCTAAAAATAAGTCCTCTCCCCATCTCTGATCCATAATATATATATATATGTTATGTACTGTACACTTTCAACATTCACTTTATTCCCCTGTCACCCAGCAGCACTACACAAAGGTAACTTTGAACTCACTGTGTTGTTTCTGTTCTTGTACTCTGGAAAAATGGACATTTTGCATCAAATATGGCCATGTTCATTTTGAAAAAAACATTCTGGTTTTTGGTGTTTTGTAAATTCTTATTCTTCAGTCTACAAGTTTATCACTGACCAGGTAAAGTGCATTTCTCTTTCCTAGTTTATACACTGTATCTTTGTGTCTCAGCGGGACAACAGCTGGTACCTATCTGTTTGGGCAAAATGCTACTAATGATGTTCTTTGGCTAGTTAGCTCTATTTTTAGAGGTGTCCTCAGGCTTCCTTTCTCTTATCTCCCACATCAGATACTTTCCCTTCAGTAATGCCAGACTTTCTTGAAATGTGTCTCAAATATATCCCCAGATGAAAATAATTTCAGCTAACAAAGCAGCTCATTGCAATCAATGCAAATAAGTTACAGTTCATTATTTTAGTCAAGTCTCACACCATCAGCACAACAATTTGTGAATTAATACAATAGCACAATCTTTAATGCATTAACTGTGTAACTATTACAAAAAAATAAGTATAGGCATGAGCTCAAACTAAAATACCAGGCCTGAACCACCCCAAATTTAAGAGGTGCCGGAATCTATTCTTGAAACTGAATGACATAGTTTGGTACTCTCTCTAGTCAAAGTGAAACCTGAGAGCAGAGCATCCCAAAACTAGCCCTTTCCACACCCAGATCCAAAGTTTACAGTTCAAACATCTCTAGTACTGATGTTTAAAGAATTCACATATACTATTTTGGTGAGGATGTGCCTAAGTTCCCAGCAGTGATTTATAAAAGGCATGGATATCACTACCTAGGATATTTACATTGTTGCTAAGATATATCAAAAAGAAACAGACGTGAACCAGAGATAAGTAGCTGTAATTACCTTCCAATAAAGCAATCACAGAACTAAAAACATACAAAGTGCATTTGGGCTGAGTTATTCAAATAGAAATTCACATTATTTTAAAGTAACACAAATGTGCATTTGTAAAATATTAAAGAATTAACTAACATGCAGGTATTATACTTGATGGACAGAAGCTCAGGCTTGGTCTACACTAAACCCCCAAATCGAACTAAGACAAGTCTACACTAAACCCCCAAATCGAACACCAGACAAGACGCGATAAATCGAACCCAGAAGTTCGATTGCCTGCCGCCGAACCAGCGCGTAAGTATAGACAAGCCCTCAGTGGAGAGATACAATGGTAGTGCCGCCAACCATCTTAATCAGAGTAGAAAACATTTGTTCAAGAAGTCCTAGCCACTTGAGCATAATAAAATAGACTCGACTATCAAACTTCCAGGCCAAGTGATGAAGGGATACAACGACTACCACTCTGAACTCCAAACATTCTCCCTATCAGAAGAGGGATAAGCAAGTTTTTAAAGCAGGCACTGTAGTGTGAAATGATGTCCTGCCAGCAGACAGATGCATCAAATCTGAGAAAGTTCTAGAATAACTGCTGCTGCTGAGGTAGATCAAACAAGCTGTTGACCTGACATTATGCATCATCTAGCTCAGGGGTGGGCAACCTATGGCACGTGTGCCAAAGGCGGCACACAAGCTGATTTTCAGTGGCACTCACACTGCCTGGGTCCTGGCCACCAGTCCAGGGGGCTCTGCATTTTAATTTAATTTTAAATTAAGCTTCTTAAACATTTTAAAAACCTTATTTACTTTACATACAATCGTTTATTTATATATTATAGACGTATAGAAAGAGACCTTCTAAAAACGTTAAAATGTATTACTGGCACGCGAAACCTTAAATTAGAGTGAATAAATGAAGACTCGGCATCCCACTTCTGAAAGGTTTCCGACCCCTGGTCTAGCTGAAGTAGGTTAGGGTGCTTGTGCATAGCATGGTCATATTTTTGGAACACAGTCCTCACAAAGATCCCAGCAAATCCTTCCTAGATACTAAGCTGATAGGCAGTGCTTAATTTGTACCAGGGCTGAGCCCCGGCACCTCTGGGTTTGGCAGTTCCTAGCCCTGGCACCTCTGGGCTTGCCAGGGCTGGCTCTAGGCACCAGCAAAACAAGCTGGTGCTTGGGGCGGCACATTTTTAGGGGCGGCATTCTGGCGCGGGCTATGCCGCCCCTAAAAATGTGCCCCGGCCGCCTTAACTCGCCTCCGCTGCTGCCGCTCCAGTGCCGCTGCTCGCCCTCCCTCCCAGGCTCTCAAACCTGGGAGGGAGGGGGAGATCCCGAGTGGCTGCGGCGTGCGAAACAGCTGATTCGCGCGCCGCGGCCGCTCAGGATCTCCCCCTCCCTCCCGGGTTTGAGAGCCTGGGAGGGAGGGGAAGCAGCGGCGTGCGAATCAGCTGTTTCGCGCGCCGCGACCACTTGGGATCTCCCCCTCCCTCCCGGGTTTGAGAGCCTGGGAGGGAGGGGGAGACCCTGAGTGGCCGCGACGCACGCGCTGCTTCTCCCTCTCCCTCCCTCCCACCTAGGCTTGAGAGCCTGCGGGGAGGAGGCAGGGCTGGGGATTTGGGGAAGGGGCAGAGTTGAGGCGGGGCCGGGGGTGGGGTAAGAAAAAAACAGGGGGGGCGGCCAAAATTGTTTTCGCTTGGGGCGGCAAAAATCCTAGAGCCAGGCTTGCTACATCAATTATGAATTTAAAAAAATTTCTTGAGCCCCAGCACCTCTTTCATTACAAATTAAGCACTGCTGATAGGGCATTATACACCCCTTAGTATTTTGGAGGGGGCTATAGACCAAGAGAAGCAAGGTGGCTTCTTCTCATGTCCCTCTTAAATGTATTCTTGAGGACTTGCCTCCTGCAGCAAATCCCAAGTCCTCTTCCTTGCTCACCTGTCAATGTGGTAGCTTGAAAGATTCTCCTCATCCCACAGGTCAGAAGGAGAAGATTTGGATCTTGTCCATGAACTGCAGATGAGTTTAATATAGCAGAAGTTGTGATTCACAGTTCTGGTTTCCTCAGAATATTGCATATATTATTTATATGTTTGCCTCCATATGCATATGAGAAAGTATAGAAATACTGTAGCTGCACAAGGAGTTACAACTGCTGTAGGGACAATGTATTTTCCTAAGTTTTTTTTAAAACTTAAACTGAAAAAATTCATCCTGGTAGAACCATACTGACCCCCATGTGGGTCAACAGCAGGGTTGGAATTGCTAGATCCACAGCCCAGTCCTCTACCGCTTGACAGAGTAACTGTAGCCAGTAAAAGGCTATATGGCATTTCCACTATAGTAGGACAGAGAGATGTACTTTGCCAGGACATTTCACAGCTCTTCCTAGACAGTAGAGGAATGTTGAGACTCTCAGAAATAATGGGTTCTAGTCTGGGTTCTGGAGGGGAGTGTCCTCCTCTAGTGCTTACAGACCTATCTGCCCCTCTCCTTCCCCAACCTCTCCCTGCTCACTTCTGTTTCTATCCTCCCTTCTCTAGCTCCTGCCCCTGTTTTGTCCCCCACCTCTGCTGTCTGCTTCCCTGGCTCCTGCCTCAATCTTCCCTCCAGCTCTGACTCCCATCTTCCCCACGCCATGGCTCCCACCTTTCTTCTTCCCATTGTACCTATTCTTCCCCCCTCGGTCATCTGCTCCCCTGTGTCTGTCCCTCCCAGGACCTGCTCATAACCCCCCTTCCAGGTTTCTATCTCCCTCTCCTTCTTCGCTCCATACCTTGTTCCTTACCCCACTGTATTCAAGTCAGGCTTCTTCCTCCAATTCCTTGCTGCCTGGGTGCCAGCAGGGGGAGCATTGAGAGCACAGGAGACAAACTCCCTGCTGTTGGCTTTGGCAGCCAGGGCAGAAAATGTTTTCAGTGCCTCCTCCAAGCAGCTGAGTTAAACAGAAAAATACGCAGCAAAATGGCAACACTGGGGTGACTGCCCTGCTTGCGTGCCCCTAGAACCGGACCTGGCGACCAAGACCCCCGCTTGGATCATCCGGAGGGAGTAACTAAAGGGGAAGTCCTGCTCCGCTCCTGCAGCCCACAGCTGCAGCATGCTCAGTCACTCTGAGGGGTTCACAGGAGATGGGCAGGGATGGAACATGCTCAGTGCAGAAGTCACCTTTGAGGAATTTAGCTGCCAAACGCTAACAAGTCTCCACTGAGCATGTGCGAATGGCAATTTTTCAGCCTTATAACCTGGCCAAATTTGAAGGAAGGAAGAATGTGTTAAGGTCCAGTAGGAAGAGCTACCTTTTCCTTAGAGAGATGCTGTGTGGCTCATGTTTTGTAAGAGAAGAGGTTCTGAATACACTTCTTGCCAACATCCAGTTGTCTCAGATTGCAGGGAGAGGTCAGTCCCAGAAAGGCAATCATCTGGTAACAAATGTTCATTTCCCCAAAAGGCAGTATGATGGTGGTAGAGGATGGTATTGCCACCTCGGAGACATAATGCGCCCTTTGCCCTGACTGCAGCAGGAGCCCCTTTCTGTTATCAGAGCTTGGAGTTGTACCCTATAGAGCAGTGTTGATACTGGGGATTTTTCTATTAGTGTGTAACTACCAGTATTTCAGGCTGGGATACCACACCAGTGCAAGCACTGTATTGTACCGGTGTAGCAGTTCTACACTGCAGTTTATACAAATATCCCCAATATGGAGAGACCCTTAGTTTTAAGATCAAACCAATTCTGGCGGATCTGCAAATTCATGCAAATAATATTTTAGCTGCATGAATGTGTGTATACTGCAAATGATGATAATTTGAACAGGTTGAATTGAAAACCTGTTTCTAAATTGTTGAACTGTTTGCAAACCAATATTTACATTATATGACCAGTTCTAGTTTTCACTTGCACATCCAAATCTTCTGAGCTGACTGGCAATTTGAGTCCTGACTAATGCAATTGTGTAAGAGAATTCTGAACCACTAACTCTGAACTCAGCTTGCTGTGTTAACTCTTATTCCTCAACCACTGCGTGCATAAAGGCCCGCATAAGTTCCTTTTGGATTTGAAATACTATTAAGCAAGCACATGTTGCAAGGTCTAATCAAACTACAAAAAGAATGACTTCCATGAGGAGGTGACAAACAATGAAGAGTATGCCGCTTCCAATAAAGTTGTTATTTGTCTAACATCTGTCAGCAGGATATGCTTTCCCAGGATGCAGAGCAAAAGCCTTGTATGAATTTTGTGCAATAAAGAATTACAGGCTGTGAATGGCTCTCTCATGACTGTGGGTCTTGCTGGGGCAGCAAGACCAAATTCTTCCATCCATCCAAGCCACTGTAATGTTAAAAAAATGTACAGTTCTGTGCCAAGTTGATACAATTAAATGACAATGTTGAGGATGTAAATGCTGAAAATTAGGACATTCATTTCCAGTTCTCGCAGCATCATATGACTGTGTTTAGACTGAATGCTTTAGTATGGTGGATCCCTGACTGTGGTCCATGGAGCTGTTAGTGGTCCTATGGAGACTTTTGTGACTCTGAGGGGCAGGGGTAGTGTATGTGCATGGTCTGGGAAGACTTAGGAGATGGTTGAGATTCCATTCTAGAGGGGGTAGGGGTAGGGAGGGAGTCACAGTTGTGGCAGGAAAGACAGATGCTGTGATTACTTGACTGCCATAACTCTCCTTAGAGTTGTAATGCCAAGGGTTATTCTTCTTAAAGTTCTCAGAGTTTTGCCATTTAGTCCCTACAAAAAAGGCTTCTGAGAAAAGAGATTTCTCTTTTTCATACCTCGTGAAGCCTGGCATTAGAATGTCTACTCAATGCAAACTACATTCATGCCAAATGATGGCTGAGATTTTAAATGTATAATGTCAGTAATAAGTTATTAAGAAAGATTGAAGCCTGCCCTGTTTGTGTAGTGAATGAGGCTGTTGTCTGTAGACCGCAGAAGTTGCGAAGCTGGAAGGCACATATGGTGACAGAGGCTGGGCATTACAGGAAAAGATGATCTCATGGTTAAACCAGTTGAATATGACCCTGGAGAATTGGATTTTATCCCCGCTTCTGCCACAGAATTCCACTGTGATGTTGGGCAAGTCACAAATTAAAATTTTCATAAGTTTGTCACTTTGTACTTCTCATTTTCTGGATACTCAACTTGAGACACCCAGTGTCTGATTTGCAGAAGTGCTAAGCACTCATAACTGCAACTGGGAGCTCTGTTGTAAATATATAAAGTGCTAAAAAATGCTAATTACTCTGAAAAATTCCATCCTAGGCCTTTCAGATTGGGCACTCAAAATTAGTGGATACTTCAGATAATTTTGGCTTTAATCTCTGTGCCTCAGTTTTCCATGTGTAAAATGGGGACGATAATGACAGTTGGCCTGGAAAAATCTAGAACATGATTTTCCAACAGAAAATACAGTTTCTGCCAAATTGAATTTTTCTGGGGGAAAATCTCAATTTTGCCAAAACATTTTGAAAATTGAATGGAAATGTTTAGTTTCAGGTCAGCTTGACCCACATGGGAATATTTTGTTTTGTTGTACTGATCTGATAATTTAATTTCAAATCAGTTCAATAAAATGTTTATACATTCCAATTTCAGCTCATTGCCTAATGGAAGTTGTAGTTTGGGCCCCCATTCTCTCCTCTGGGCCCAAGCTCCCTGGAGGACTACATCTCCCAAAAAGTCTCCTTCTGACCAAGCTCCTGAGTAGTACGTCATGGGAGTCACATGACTCTGGGTGCATGATGGGACATGTAGTCCAGCCAGAGAGCCTGGCCCATAAGGGTCTGGGGGGTATCATGTTCCTGAAGTACTACTACTATGATGCAATATGGCACGATGGGAAAACGCAGTTTACTGTTGAAGTGACTTGAAAGAAGGGTCAGTTAGGGTCATGTCAAACAAACATTTGGATTTTGGAAATGTTGAAATTTTTATTGCCATTGCAAATGCTGAAACATTTTGTTTCAACAATTCCAAATAGATTTTTTTTTTCAGAAGCACCATTCAGTGAAAAATTTCAACTTTGTCTCCCATAAGTTGAGCCCCATTGTGCTAGAACAGTGGCTCTCAACCTTTACAGACTACTGTACCCTTTTCAGAAGTCTAATTTGTCTTGTGTACTTCCAAATTTCATCTCACTTAAAATCTACTTGCTTACAAAAAATCAGACATAAAAATACAAGTGGCACAGCACGCTATTAGTGATAAATTGCTTACTTTCTCATTTATACCATATAATCATAAAATAAATCAATTGGAATATAAATATTGTACTTACATTTCAGTGTACAGTATATAGAGCAGTATAAACAAGTCGTATGTATGAAATTTTAGTTTGTACTGACTTTGCTAGTGCTTTTTATGTAGCCTACTGTAAAACTAGGCAAATATCTAGATGAGTTGATGTACCCCCCGCAGAAGACCTCTGCCTACCCCCAGAGGTACGCGTTTCCCTGATTGAGAACCACTGAGCAGATGTCATGCAAACATAATAAATGACAGCCCCTGCACTAAAGCGCGTACAGTATTGACAAGTGTCTTGAGACACTAAAAATTCATACAGTGGACGCAGCTTCATAGCAGCCCTGATATGAACAACTTCTGGTTAATAGGAACATTTTGCTGGGAACCAATCGTGTCTTATTGGCTTTAATGTCAGATAATGGCACCGGCACGCCGCTTATTGAGAACTCTTTTTGGAAGAAAGGCCCCGGCCACAGGCAGATTTGCAAGGCTGCAATCAGGGGAGGAAGCTCTGGGGCATGCTTTCCCTAGCTGCAGTCCCGCAAACCCACCTGCAGCTGATGCTGACATGTCCCAGAGCTTCCTCCTCTGGCTGCAACCAGGGATCACACAGAAGGTAAGGACGGAGGGACCCACATCCCCGAGTGGGGAGCCCCTGCCAGAGTCCTGTGCTGCAGACTGAGAGGGGAGCTTATGGGCATGACAGCAGTAGGGAAGGGGCATGCTGGGCCTTGTGGAGCTGCATGGTACCTCCCCCCACTGCTGCCCTGCCCACAGGCAGGTTTGCAGGGCTGAAGCCAGGGAAGTCACATCCCAGGGCCTCCTTCCCTGGCTGCAGCCCCACAAACCTGCTTTCCATTTATTGGCAACTGCTGGATAAAGGCAACTTTTTGCTGGCAACTGAGGAGTTGCAAATAAGCGGAAACTACTGTATTATAATCCATGGGCCATTAAGTCAAATAGGGACTAGAACACAATTTCCCCAGTCCTTTGCTCTAGCCACTGCATATCCCAGGCCTAGTTTTCCACTGCTTTGCCCCTCATGTGGGCACTTACACTTGGGAAAAGAGGAAGTAAATTGCTACCAAATGACAAAGTTAGTACAGTAAAAGTTGTTTTAGCTGGCATGTTGGGGGAATGGGGGGTGTCAGTACGTGAAAAATGCCAGTTAACTAAGAGGGAGGGAGTTTGAGTGCAGGAGGGGGCTCTGCATGCTGCTCCCACCCTCCCCCGAGTGCTAACTCCGTAGCTCTCATTGGTTCGGAACCACGGCCAATGGGAGCTGCAGGGGTGGTGCCTGCAGGCAGAGGCAGCACCCAGAGCCGCCTGCCACGCCTCCACCTAGGAACAACTGGGACAGGTTGCTGCTTGCGGGCAGCTGCCCAAGATGAGCCTCCCCCCTGGATCCAGCACCCTACTCCCCAACCTGCAGCCCTGAGCCTCCTCCCGCACCCAAACTCCCTCCCAGAGCCCGTGCTTCACACCCCCTCCCACCCGCTGGCCCCATGCCAACCGGACTATAAACTGGCATTTCTGATCTTCATTGAAATTCTGGTTTATAAAGCTCTCTGGCTGGTGAAGTGCTGGATAAAACAGCTTTTACAGTATTTTATACACCCTTGGCACTACTGAAAGTATGCACGGCATAGCAAATCAGGCCTAATGCCTTAACTAGCACTTGGCATATTATAAATAAGGCTCCAGTTCAACGAGGTTTGTAAGCAAGTGGCTACGTTCAAGCATGTAAGTAATCCTATTGAAGTAAATGCTTCTGCTCACCTCATTAAAGTTAGACATGGACTTAAGTACCTTGCTGAATTGGGGTTTCAATTATGTGCCAGTGATCAGCTGTGTGATCTTGGACAAGGGAGGGCATGGATCAGAGTTCATGTCACACTCCCTGTCAGTACCCAGGCCAGGCCAGTGAAGCTAATGATCCAACCAGCAGACCAAATCCGGTGATGAATCCTGGTCACGTGCCACCTGCGGCACGTTGGGAATATACTAAGATGATCTTGGGCAAGTCACTTCAAAACTCTGTGCAGTTTCTACGTCTGCAGAGCGGGAATTATTCCCGCTTTGAGAACTTGCAAAGTGCTGTATAAGTGCTAGGTCATTTTGTTGTTTTATCCAAATACAATAGATAACCCATTATTACTACATCTTAAAACAATAAGAAGAGAGTAAAAAAAGTATCAGCAAACTACAGCAATTATAATTACAGCTTAATTATCCATAACTGATTCTTTATGCCCTAAAATAATTTTTTCTCCTCTTAGTCTGGTTGCTGATATCTGGTAGATTCATCACAAATGTGAATCTATAATTATGTACTTAACATTTTAACATTCCACGTTGCTCTCTTTCCTTTTATCTTTCAGAGTCAGTTGATTTCATTACAGGAACATCAGGGAAAGTTCTTATGAGTATCTGCAGGAAGTCTAGAAAGGGAGTTTTAGATCTTGTAGAATTTGTTTTTGTGTCTTTAAGTAGGATATAAGCTTTTATACTTTTGTACAATTTTTGCAAATGCCAACATCTTTATCCCTTCCAAACAAATACAAACTGTACATACCACAGTTGTCAACATGTTTCCTCTTTAAGGTCTAGATTCAGCACAGCACTTCAGCATGTGCTTAAATTTAAGTTTAAGCACATGCTGAAGTCCCATTGAGATCATTTGGATTTAAAAAACATAATTAAGTGTTTAGCTGAATAGGGATGGAATTGTACATGTGTTTGAAGTTAAATACATGCCTAAGTGTGTTGCTGAATCCACACCTACAACTGGGAAGTGATTCCTTAATTTAAAATTAATAAATGCCAAATAACTAAAATCCAGAAACCAGGTATAAGATTTTTTTTACATACTGTAGGCGTGAACACGCACCCACAAAGCTATGTTAAAAGAACATTGTTAAGGTTGCAAAGTCAAACACTCAAATTAGGAAATGCCAGAATTCAGGTTGCCTGTGCAACCTTAATTCAACTCCCTTTGTGCATGTGCATTATGACAATCTACATGATCCCAGACTATTTTTCCCACAGGTCCCCATCTCCTTCAGTGCACATAATAGAGGATGTTCACTTAGTAAGCAGCTATTCAATATTTTGTTTTATCCTCATTGCTCAGTACGTGGCCCTAGGCCTTATTTATTGCACACTATTCATACCACGGTCTGAAGAATTATTCATGTATCCATGGGGTTTTCTATGGCGTTCCTCACCACTATATCGGAGTGCTTCACAAACATTAATTTCTCTCATAACACCCCTGTGAGATGAGGGGATGATATTATCCCCATTCTAGAGGTGGGAAACTGGGGCAGAGGGATTAAGTATCCACTAATTTGGGATGCTCCACTGGGGACACCTAAGACCAGTTTTTTCAGAGTACTTAGCCCCTGCAGCACTTTATATATTCAAGCACAACTCCCACTGACTTCAGTCACAGTTGTGAGTGCTCAGCACTTTGGAGATCAGACTCCAGAGCCTCACGTCGGGCACCAGAAAATGAAGGACACACAATTTGTGACCATCTGTGAAAAGTTGCTTTAAGTGACTTGCTTAGAATCACACAGAAACTCTGTCAGAGGTAGGAATAGGATCCAGGTCAGAATTCAGCCGTCTTGACCATGAGATCCTTCTTTCTTTTCTTGCAATCCCCTGCATTTACTATACCCCTTGCAACTTCTGCAACAAATGAGGCAGGAGTACAAAGGACAACAGCCTCCTTTGCTACACAACTCTCATCCATCCCCAAAGCAGGTCCATCCTGTGCACTGGAGGCAGTGGTCCTGTGGGGAAAAAAATAGTATCTGATCATGTCATTAAAGACTGTTACCATAATACACATGCACAAGAGGGCAGACTTAAAGCTGCACAGGCATTTCTGAATTTTTAAGTGCTTAACTTTGCAACCTTGATGTTCTTTTAACATAGTTTTTGTTGATGTGTAATTTTCTAGACTTTTCAAAAAAGGAAACATAAAACCCCCAAATTCCATCAGGGAGCATCATATTGACACCCACTAGGGTCATCATCAGACACTCTGCCAATGGAGCTACTGGAATAACTGACAGCAATAGTAGGTTGGCTTCCAATATATGGACCAGCCCGGGGGTGGGAGGGAGACACACGCTTTGCCAAAAGGTTTCACAGATATTTGATGACAGCAAAGCAATGATGAAACTCAGGAATCTTGAGTTCCGTTCAAGGCTCTGAAGGAGTCTTTACACTGGTGGGAAAACTCTTATGCCTGCTCCCCTCCAAATTTGACCCCTTCTGCCCTGTCTCTTCCAACCTTTCCCTGTTCCAGTCCTATCTCTACCCCACCCCCATGCTCCTTGTCTTAGTCCCATTCTACTTGCCTATCCCAATCCCAATCTCCATTCCTGAGGCTTCTCATCCCAGTCTCCTTGCCCAGCCAGTCCTAGTTTCCTGTTCTGGGCTTGATGTCTGAGTCCCAGTCTCCCTTCCTGGGTTTCTCACCAATATCAGCCTTCCCCCTGTCATTCCCAGTTCCCCCTCTGCATCCTTGCTCGTCAGTTCTCTCTCTCCTCCCCCTGCCTTCCCCACCCCACTGCTTCCTGGGCTGTCTCCTTGTGCAGCCGCAGTCCCCTCTAGCTCCTTGTCTGATTCACTGTCCACCCCACTCTCCCAACTAACTGGCTCCCATTCCTCCTCTCCATTTCCCTTACAGACTCCCAGTTCCAGTCTCCCCCTTCAATTCCCAGTCACCGTTTCTCTTCTCTCCTCCACTTCAGTTCCAGTCTCACCAGACTTCTCATCCTGATCTACTCCTTTCCCCAGGTCCATCTTTCGTGCTGTCTGCACTCGAAGCAGACAGCTTCCTCCTCCATACTGCCTGGACACCAGCAGGGGGTCACTGAGAGTACGGAAGAGATAGGCTCCCTGCTTTTAGTTCTGGTGCCAGCTCCCACCACAAAAGAGAGCAACTGGGAGCTGCCATTACAGGGGAAATCTTTCTGAGCCCCTGTAGACATGGGTGGAGCATGCTCAGTCACTCTGTGGAGATGGCGCTCGCATAGGTCACACGTAGGAGCTGTGAGGGGATGGAGCATCTTGAGTTGTGCTGCATGAATGGTGCATGCGCAGTCTGGTCAGCAATAAGAGCTGAAAGGCTCAAGCGTGAGGACAGAATCCTGGAAGTTTTTAGTTGCTAAGATCTAGCAAGTCTCTACTGCAGATGTAGGTATGCTGCCTGCCAGGGGCCTGTATCCAAGATGCTACAGAGGGATTGTTAATGAACATCTGGCCCTCTGCTTACTACCCATGCTACTCATCCATGTGGGCACTAATGATACTGCAAGATATGACCCTCCGCAGATCAGAAGTGACAACAGGGCTCTGGGAGTAAGGGTGAAGGAGTTGGGAGTGTGGGTGGTGTTCTCTTCGATCCTTCTGGTCAAGGGTAGAGGCCCAGGCAGAGACAGAGGCATCCTGGAGGTGAATGCCTGGCTGCAAGAACGGTGTTGCCTGGAGGCCTGTGGCTTCCTTGACCATGGGATGCTGTTCCAGGAAGAAGGACTGCTAAGCAGAGATGGGGTCCACCTATCGAGGAAGAGTATATTTGGATACAGACTGGCTAACCTACTGAGGAGGGCTTTAAACTAGGTTAGAAGGGGGCAGGTGACCAAAGCCCACAGGTAAATCGAAAACATGGAGACCTAAGAGAAGGGTCGGAATTTGTGGGGAGCTTGGGCTGTTATAGCAGGGATAAAGGAGAGACAAGACAGAACTGGTGGTGGGGGGAATCAAATCAGTATCTTAGATGTCTCTATACTACTGCGAGAAGTATAGGGAATAAGCAAGAAGAACTCAAAATGCTAGTAAATAAACACAACTATGACATAGTTGGCAACACAGTATGACTTGGTGGGATAATACGCATGACTGGAATATTGGTATAGAAGTATACAGCTTGCTCAGGAAGGACAGGCAGGGGAAAAAAGGGAGGAGGTGTTGCCTTATATATTAAAAATGTATGCACTTGGACTGAGATTGAGATGGAAATAGGAGACAGACTTGTTGAAAGTCGCTGGGGAAGATAAAAGAGGTAAAAAAACAAGGGTGATGTCATGGTAGAGTCTACTATAGGCCACTTAATCAGGAAGAAGACGTGAATGAGGCTTTTTTTAAACAACTAACAAAATCGTCCAAAGTAGGACTTGATGGTGATGGGGGACTTCAGCTACTCAGACATCCATTGGGAAAATAACACAGCAGGGCACAGATTATCCAGCAAGTTCTTGGAATGTATTGGAGACTATTTTTATTTCAGAAGGTGGAGAAAGCTACTAGGGAAGATTCTGTTCTAGATTTGATTTTGACAAATAGGGAAGAACTGCTTGACATTTTGAAAGTGGAAGGCAGCTTGGGTGAAAGTGATCATGAAATGGTAGAGTTCATGAATCTAAGGAATGGTAGGAGGGAGAACAGCAACTAAAGACAATGAAGGTAGATGTTAGCAAACTCAGGGAGTTGGTAGGTAAGATCGCATGGGAAGCAAGTTTAAGGGGAAAAACAATTGAAGACAGTTGGCAGTTTTTCAAAGAGACATTATTAAGGGCACAAGAGCAAACTATCCCACTGCATAGGAAAGATAGAAAGTATGGCAAGAGACCACTCTGGCTTAATCAGAAGATCTTCAATTATTAAAAAAAAAAAAAGTCCTACAAAAAGTGGAAATTACAAAGGATGAATATAAACAAATCACACAAGTATGTAGGGACAAAATTTGAAAGGCCAAGGCACAAAATGAGATCAAACTAGCTTGAGACATAAAGGGTAACAAGTAAACATTCTACAAATACATTAGAAGCAAGAGGAAGACCAAGGAGAGGGTAGGCCAGTTACTCAATGAAGGGGGAAAAACAGAAAAATGTTGAAATAGCAGAGGTGCTTAATGACTTCATTTCGATTTTCACCAAGGTTGGTGGTGATTCTACGTCTAACATAGTGAATGCCAGTGAAAATGAGGTACTATCAGAGGGTAAAATAGGGAAAGAACAAGTTAAAAATTACTTAAGACAAATTAGATGTCTTCAAGTCACCAGAGCCTCGTGAAATGCATCCTAGAATATTCAAGGAGCTGACTGAGGCGATATCTGAGCCATTAGCGATTATCTTTGAAAAGTCAGTCATGGAAGACAGGGGAGATTCCAGAAGACTAAACAACCCAGGGAATTACAGACCAGTGAGCTTAACTTCTGTACCCGGAAAGATAATGGCACAAATAACTAATCAGTCAATTTGCAAACATCTAGAAGATAATAAGGTGATAAGTAACAGTCAGCATGGATTTGTAAAGAACAAATCATGTCAAACCAACCTGATAGCTTTCTTTGACAGGGTAACAAGCCTTGTGGATAGGGGGGAAGTGGTAGACATAGTATATCTTGTCTTTAGTAAAGCTTTTGATACTGTCTCGCAAGACCGTCTCATAAACAAACTAGGGAAATGCAACCTAGATGGAGCTACTATAAAGTGGGTGCAAAACTGGTTGGAAAACCCTTCCCAGAGAGTAGTTACCAGTGGTTCACAGTTATGCTGGAAGGGCATATTGAGTGGGGTCGTGAAAGAATTAGTCCTTGGTCCGGTTCTGTTCAATATCTTCATTGATGATTTAGATAATGGCAGAGAGTACACTTATAAAGTTTGCGGATGATACCAAGCTGGGAGAGGTTGCAAGTGCTTTGGAGGATAGGATTAAAATTCAAAATGATCTGGACAAACTGGAGAAATGGTCTGAAGTAAATAGGATGAAATTCAATAAGGACAAATGCAAAGTACTCCACTTACAAAGGAACCACCAGTTGCACACATACAAAATGGGAAATGATTGCCTAGGAAAGAGTTCTGCAGAAAGGGATCTGGGTGTCATAGTTGACCACAAGCTAAATATGAGTCAACAACGTAACACTGTTGCAGGAGTGTTGTAAGCAAGACATGAGAAGTAATCCTTCCGCTCTACTCTGCACTGATTAGGCCTCAACTGGAGTACTGTGTCCAGTTCTGGGTGCCACATTTCGGATGCATCCGAAGAAGTGGGTATTCACCCATGAAAGCTCATGCTCCAATACATCTGTTAGTCTATAAGGTGTCGCAGGACTCTTTGCTGCTTTAACAGTTTTCAAGTATATAAAAGGTTGTTATGAGGAGGAGGGAGAAGAATTGTTCTTCTTAACCTCTGAGGATAGGACAAGATGCAATGGGCTTAAATTGAAGAAAGGGAGGCTTAGGTTGGACATTAGGAAAACTTCCGAATTGTCAAGGTGGTTAAGCACTGGAATAAATTGCCTACGGAGGTTATGGAATCTCCATCATTGGAAATTTTTAGGAGCAGGTTAGACAAACACCTGTCAGGGATGGTCGAGAACAATACTTAGACCTGCCATGAGTGCAGGAGCCTGGACTAGATGACCTCTCGAGGTCCCTTCCAGTTCTATGATTCTATATGTGAACAGGGATATTTCAAAGGCCTGTAACTTGGCCAATATGGGCAGATTACCACAGGAATAGCAAAAGGTACATCCCTAATGCAAAGGCCAATCCTCCCTGCCCATGGCCAAATTTCAAGTCCCTGCTCCAAGTAGGGGGAGCACTAGATCATTTTAAAGACATGGTTTCAGGAATTTAATATGGACAAAATAATGTATTTCCCCCTAGCTTTATTCTCTGAAACAGCTGAAATTTTCCCAAAAAAACACAGCCTGAGGCATCTGGTTTTCAACCGGAATGCTGGGTCAAGAAGGAACCCTGGCGGCTCCAGTCAGCACCGTAAAAAGTCTGATTGGTGGCACAGAGGGTGCCCGGGGCTAAGGCAGGCTCCCTGCCCGCCCTGGCTCCATGCGGTTCCCAGAAACGGCTGGCATAGGTGCATGGGCAGCCAGGGAGGCTCCACGCGCTGCCCCCGCCTCAAGCGCTGACTCTGCAGCTCCCATTGGCCACACCTCTGCCTAGGAGCCAGAGGATGTCGCTGCTTCCAGGAGCCACCACAGGTAAGTGCCACCCAGAGCCCACATCACACCCCCTCCTGCAACCCAAACTCCCTGCCCCAGCCCTGAACCCCCTCCTGCACCCAAACCCATCATCCCTGGCCCAACCCCAGAGTCCGTACCCCCAGCCGGAGCCCTCAACCCCTCCCACACCCAAACCCCCTGCCCCAGCCTGGTGAAAATGAGTGAGCGAGGGTGGGGGAGAGCACGTGATGGAGGGAGGGGAGTTGGAGTGAGTGGGAGCAGGGCCTCAGAGGAGGAGTGGAATAGGGGTGTTTCGTTTTCTGCAATCAGAAAGTTGGCAACCCTACCTGAAGTCAGGCATGGGAAGTCAAGCAACCCTAACAGGTTATGAGCCCTGCCGAGGATAAGGAGGAGTTCAGATCAGGCAACTCTGAATCCGAACCTGGGGGTGTTCTGTTCACAACTCTGCCAGTATTTGACTACCATCTTTAGCAAGCCGCTTAAGCAGTTTGTAGGTTGTGTCAAATTGAGATAGTCCTCACCATAAATACACACAAGTACTCAAACCCTGGATGCTATCCACACACAGAGTTAATGAGTCAGATTGATTCCAGCACATGGCAGCTGAGTCAGCAAGGGACTGACATGAGAATTACATTAATAAAATGAAAATATTTGCATTTTACTAAGGGCTGGTCAAATTACTGGAAAAATCAAATTTCAACAAAATATTAAAAATTACCTTTACAACAATGATGAATTCCCACTTCTGCTTCCATTTCTGACCAGATCTAAATTTGCAAATAATTTTTAGTCTGAATAAGCCAAAATGCTAGTGATTAGTGAATTTCTTGTTAGTGGAAAGACTCAGTGTTTCGTGTAATGGCTAGTCTGCCATCCTGGGGAGGTAGTTTCGTTTAGTGGTTAGAGCGCCAGACTATCTAGAATTCTGTTTTATTGCGACCTAGGGCAAATCACTTACCCTCATCTGTGCTTCAACGTCCCCTATTTCAAAAACTGGAATCTTATCAATCATCTCTCACAAGGTTCTCCTGAGAATTGTTATAAGCACTTTGAGATAAAAGGCTAAGTGTAAAATACTACAAAATCCCCATACTTTTCTATATTTGTTTCAGAGTACTGAAAACACTTGAACATGGGTAACCCGGTGTAGGCAAAGGTTATTTAATATATATAAATATGAAATTAAATTGAAACTGAATGTGCCAAAATCCCTTTTTAACTGACAAATTATGCCGAATGACAAGCATGAAGTTGTGAAACAGCACTTCACAGAGAGAATAAGTAAAGTGTGAGTGGCATAAAGCACAGTTGGAAGATTTGAATAGCTTTCCCATGTCATATACTATTTACCCTGTAAAATCACAATAGCCTCCGTGTAAATGTTAAACCCAATTTCCTTTTTTTAGTTCAACACAGGAAAACCCCCTGCCATGTGGCTTTAGCTTCCCACTGGAATGGTACATTTGCATTAAATTAACAGTTTGCTCTTTTAAATAACAGAACACTCTTCTCCCCATTTTTAATTTTAGACTTGAGATTGGGATGAATTAGAGCAAGACACTAGGGGAGAAAAGGAGGGTTGGTGTATTTTAAAAGGAACTTTCTTCAGGAATTAAATTTATTTGGGCATAAGCTTTTGTGGACTAAAACCCACTTCATCAGATGCATGGAGTGGAAAATACAGTAGGAAGATATATATATATTTATAGATATATATATAGATATAGATATATATATAGCAGTACATGAAAAGATGGAAGCTGCCTTATCCAGTGGGGGGTCGAGACAAATCAATTAAAGTGGGCTAGTTTCAAGGTGTGAGTAACAGTAGGGGGAAATTAGCATGGGGAAATTCTGCATAACTGGAATTAATTTGCAAACTGGACACCATCAAATTAGGCCTGAATAAAGACTGGGAGTGGATGGGTCACTACAAGAACTAAAAAAACCTGAATTTCCCCATGCTAATTACTCACATCTTCTTGTTAACTGTTTGAAATGAGCCACCCTGATTACCACTACAAAAGTGATTTTTCATCCTGTTGATAATAGCTCACTTTAATTGAATTGTCTTGACCCCCCACTGGGTAAGGCAACTCCCATCTTTTCATATACTGTTATATAAATCTTCCTATTGAATTTTCCACTCCATGCATCCGATGAAGTGGGTTTTAGCCCACAAAAGCTTATGCCCAAATAAATCTGTCAGTCTCTAAGGTGCCACAAGGACTCCTCGTTGTTTTTGCTGATACAGACTAACACAGCTACCAATCTGAAACCCCTTCAGGAATTGTGAGCCAAGGCAGCACTTCACACAGAAAGTGACTCTCTCAGAGTAGCATTCTTTGTGTCATTGCTAAGTGACATGACCACAAAGAAAACTGAGATTGAAGCTACTCTTCTCCTCTCTCCTAATTCCGTGATATGTGGCCTCTACAGCAATATCAACTATCCCCATTCACAGCAATATCAATACACTCAGTTTTAAATCCTCCTTTTATATCACCTCAGAACGTTGCATTGATGTTTTTAAAATCAAAAGGGGTTCTACATTTTAAGATCTAACATGTGATCCTGGGATGAAAATTATCATCATCATCATCTTGATGCCAGAGCTCCACCAAAGATGTGTGTGTCCTGGGATCCATCCTTGCTCCCCCAGTTCTCACAGCCACTCTGCAAAAGCTGCTCTTTGAACTTTCATCCCTGACATGTACTGTAGTGTTTTCTTTAGATCGGCAGGGAGAGTACATTCTGGCAAATGAGATATTCTTCTCAAGTTGTCAAACAAATATTCTCACCATTTAACTTCTGGGACTAAAAATCTGAATGAAAGGGGAAAAAAAATCAGCCACCCATAAGTAGACAAGATTAGTATTGACAGACATTTCCCTTATGATATTCTTCAAAACTAATACTGAATGAGCCATTTGGAATTAAACTGGTTTCTTCTTCACAGTGCTGCATGACAATGTGCCCAGGTGACTTTGAGGCAGCTTGCCAAGGAGATCTGGAAGTTCTGCACTGGTAGTAGAGTTATTCACAGTAACAGAGAGATGGACGCTACAGTTGACAGTAAAATGGGCTGGTGTTGTGTTAAATGCTAATAGTGGAAATGGAACATCTATCATTATAAGCAAGGTCTCGTGGTTTCTGCAATTTTGTCACTGCAGAATCCAGTGTTAAGTTTACGGCGCTGCAGAAACCTTCTACCTGCCATAGGTATGCTTCTTTCATTTGCATTTGTGGCATTTCTGCTGCATCTTTTTTATTACTATTTCAATTTTCCACTTCAAATTCCAACAGAGTCCTCATCCCAGACTCTAGGCATTCATTACAAATTATCAAAAATGCAGTCCAACAAAGAAACTCTGCATACCAACAGCCTCTCTCCACAAAGGAAGCTGTCCAGAAAACTGAAGTTTGCTCCATCTCAGCTCCCATAAAATCCTAATTCCACAGCAAGCATCCTTCTCCAGATCTGCCACCCCAGTAGGAGTACCTCCTTTTATTTTGTTTTTATATTTACATAGTTTTAACTTGAATCTTCTGTTTACCAACTGGTCTTCACTTTTATATCTTTCATATTTATTTTCAACTTGAATGTAAATGTTTAAAGCTTGCATGGTTTTATTTTTGCAATGGCTTTTTTGGTTTTTAGCTTTTACTTTATCTGGCTAACTGCAATTTATTATTGTTATTATTCAATACACTGGTTTTCCTCCCTTATTTTGCATGTCCCCCCCGAAAAAATAATTTTCCTTCGGCCTCATCAGCTTGCCTATTTGCATATAGACAAGCCCACAAGCCACACAGAAGGATGATATTTGGCTCCCAGCTTTTAAGATTTGTTGGCTTCTTCCAGTCTCTTCCCCACTGCAATTGTGTAATTTTTTTCCTGTGGAGTATGATACCTTTCCATGTTTTTCATTGCCTTTGCTAACACCCAGTAAGTGGACATCAAATTTGATCACTAGCATTAACCACAATCAGCTGCCCCAATATTAAATATGACAGTCTTTGCCCATGATGAGTGCTAACTTGTGTTTAGCATCATTTTAGCTAACATTCTAAAATTATATGATTTTCTAATGTAGACAAGCCCTCAAGGCGAATATGCTTGTTTTCTTCTTTGACTGCTTGCCAGTTTCACTGAGGAAATCCTGTAGCTCTGGATCAGGCATTAGGCAAGAGTCAGGTTGAGTTTAGCTAGCAACTAATGTCTTCTGCTACTTTTTGTTGTTCTTGAACAGCAGTTGGACTCTAAAGTCAAGAGAACGGGGTATCTGTGGACCTGAACAATTTGCAGAAGCCTTGCTCGTCTACATAAAATGAAAGAAGCACAGAAATATTTTTTATTAACTTACAACCTATGGCAAGCTTCTACAGCTCAAAAGGAGAGGGAATCCTGAACGCGTGCCTGCTGTGTGAGCAGACTTCCTGTTTCGGCAGCAACCTACACAACAAGTCAACTTGTTTAGAACAGGCATTTTCTTTAATCCCCACTACAGAAAGCAAACAGTGCATGGTGGAAAGCATGTACAGGGTACGGCCAGGACCAGGCAGTGCAAGTGGGAGCTCTGTAACAGTTTTGTCCACTCCTCCCTTACTTACACTTGGTAGGCCTGGACTTCAATGGAGCTACATCCTTTACACCTGCTGAGATCTGCCCCTAGATTTCAGTTCACCACACTTGCTTAGTAATACCACCCCCAAAAATCATGAGATTTTAAAAACCACCACCATTTTAGGTTCCCTTTGAGTGTCTTCTGAACCTTTGGGTGCAACTGATTTACATTTTAAAGCTTTTCAACACAACTATGAGGACCAAAAATTAAAACCACAAACAATAAAGCTGAGATTCTCATGAAATTATTTTGGCTCCAGGAGTTGGGGCTTAAATAAAAATACCAAATATTGCTGAACTTGCAGTAAAATCATGAGATTTGGTAATGTTGCTTTTTATCACCTTCAGTGGAATAAGGTAGTAAACACCTTGGTTCTCCAGGAGCAGAAAAATGTTTAAAATACTTTCCACATCCAGTAGGTGTCATTTTGACTTTATTTAAGGAAAAATGGGGAAAAAAACAGTAATATCCATAATACACAGAAGACAAGTTAGATAGCACTGCAAAAAAAAGGCTGAGTGTTTACTTGTCACCAGTCTGCTTTGCAGCTCTATAATTAGTAATTTTAATGCAGTTTGTCATTTGTATTATTGTTTAGCATCTTTATAATCAGCAGAGTTTGGGGTTATAAGTCACAAAAAGTGTACTATTACTAATATGAAAAACTAAAAAAAACCCACAAAAATCACTTTCAAATAAACCATAAATATGTGATGCACATTAGTGTAACAAAACCATTTTTGTAAACATTTTCTCCAACATAACATGTGCATAAGATAAAAATAAAACACTGCAGTCATACAGTTAGGGTTACTTTGACAAAGATACAGAAAGTATTACTTATTAAAGCTTAAAACTAAACCTAGGAGCTTTGTTTCTGCTCTTACAAAAGCACTGTTTAAAGAGTTCAACGCTCTAGATGTAGTGGTTTTGTAACACTGTTTTTACTTGTAGTTTGGCCACCTTGGGACTTCCGTGGAGGCAGAAGCTGCCATCCAGCAGTTCCAGTGAATGAGTTTCCCTCCGGAAGCATAGGAACTTCAAAAGCACATATCCTTAACCTGGGGAATCCCTGGAACATTCTCATGTACACAAATCATATTGATTTCCAAGGTAGTGTGTGAGGTGGGGACAAGAACTAAATCCATTTAACCACACAGCGCTGTAAGAATTAAAACCATGCAGAATGACATTGAATTGATCAGTGTCAGCTAATTATGCTACAGGGCCATCTTGTGATTACATCCATGTCTATGATTATGTCGGACTTCTGAGTCCCTTTAGTTCATAGTACAGAGAACTGATAGCTCTTCTGGCTGATTGTAACAGAGACTGAAGAAATGTGTCCCCACCCTTAACCTTCGGTGCTATCCAAAAGTCAAACAATTTAAAAAAATATTTCTAAGTACTCTTCTGCCAGCAAATGTAAGGCTTTCTTGATATGTGTGTGTGTGTGTGTGTGTGTACGTACACACCAGCTCCCTTTTAAACTGTTTCTGATGTTCAAAGGAGAACTTTCAGCAAAAACGCTGATTAGATTAGAAGAATTTACAGCAGTCAGGGTTGATGCCAAAAGAGGGGTTCGTCGAGCAAAACACTTGCCCAGTTGGTGCTGTTACTATTAAAGCAATCAAGTGACCAGTCACTTGAACAATCAATCTGTTTGACTCAAGAATGTTTAAAAAGCCCTACCTGTCATGCCATGAAAGTAAATTAAGCACAGCAGAAGACAAAGCCCGTGAAACACTGAGAGCCTGTTCACTGAATGAACAGCTTAAGGCAGCTGTCAACAAAGTACCCCACCAAAACAAAAAAAATAAAATAAAATAAAAATGGTTGAATCATGACACTGTGCATTATTACATCACCAACAGATTATTATACACTCAAGATTTCTCAAGTAATGAACATGTAGCCATTAAACAAATTATTACTCTGTGACATTTATTACAAATGTCAGAAACTTATTCATAAAATAAAACTGACTTTAAAAAAAAAGGGGGGGGGGAGCCAGAGCTGGGATCTTACACCTAAACACAAGTATATGCTGTTTTATGAATAAGCAGTATTAACTACATTCTTAAAATAGTTTTAGTGCATTGCATTCTTAGAAAAGAAAAACATCACCTCCCCAAAATGTTTCCTACAACATTTAACAGTTTATAGAACTAGACTAGTTATTGTTACCTGCCTGTTACTAAGCCCACATGTTAGAAGAGTGAAACCTCTGGTTTTAGGCTAAATTCATCAATCTTCCATTACTGATGAAGTTGCTAAAAATATTTGATTTCCAAACTTAGTAAGCAATTACATTAGTCGGTGTCTCATTGCCATAAGGCTATTTCAACCATCTCAATGGACTACTCTCCTTTTCTGCTGAAACTTGCTACAGAATAACAGTCAAACCTTTCATCTGGTAGTTTTGGTATTAAGTTTAAATTAGACATTAATGGTTTTTCCTCTAAAAACGTATAAACTAAACCACCTCTTCTATGCATTAAAAACAATGAGGTAGGCACAAAAAAATAAACATATGTTGTTTGGAATTTTTTTTTTCCATTCTGCAAGTGCAGACTGTGGTAAAACTGTTGTTGCACTTCTAGGTTTAAACAAAAATTAAACCTTTAACTGAGGCAGTGCTAATACTGTGACATCACCAAGTTCTGTCCTAACACAGAATCATTATAGAAAATGAACAAACTTTTTATCATCTGCACGTTTCAGGCAAAACCTGGTACACAGAAAAATGACTAAGCTCTTGGCCAGGCCAAAATAAAACCAACCAAACAAAACCAAGAATTCCACCCCCCGCCCTCCCACCCTGTCCCCAAAAAAGAAGTTATCCTAGCCACTGTGTCGTTCACATTTTATAAATATTAACTTCTTAAAACCTGCACCTTCCTCTTTGTCCACATATTGTCACATTACAAAAAAGAAATGTCAATTAAATACATTGTTAACATTACTAGATTAGATCTGCCCTCTGCTTCAGCAAGACTGACTCTCACCACCACTTGTCACCTTCTCTTGCCTGCCTCCTGCCAAATCAACAACATGTTCATGATGAGCCTCTCTCTTTTCACACTAACAAACGGAGTCATTCAAAGCCTAGGTATTCTGGAGCTGAACGGGGGGACGGGGAAAAGACCTGATGCTTTCTAGTGTGATCCCAAATCTCAAAGACTTATAGCACCTGATGGTAATATCTTTACAGCACCAGCTGCATTGCAGCCTCAGTTTAAAAACAAAAAGAAACCTAACACTAGTGATGCCCGCACACACATTCAGATGGAGTGCTTGCATCAGTGCAGGTCTGTACTCCAGTTACTAATAATTCCAAGTTATGAGAATCTTGAAGACTCTGGATGTCAGCAATCCCTTGTCAAATCACATGGCTTCTACCAGCTCAGAAGAGAAGTCCTGCCTAGGGTCATGAAATAAACTTGACTGCTTCCACCAGACCGTACAGAAGCAAAGAAAACCTGTGAAGAAAGAGACAAAAACTATTTACAATGGTAGCCAAGCGTTCAGATTATCTGCTTGCTCACCAAAGTCTGATGAGTAAGACAGACAGCAGAGATTTGTGTTAAGCTTTAATGTTCAAGATATTTATAAGGCAATTAAAGAACATGGCGTAACTGAAGGCAAGAAATTGCAACTACCTTGTCATTCCGCTCACATAAGAACTTGAGTCTTTGTGCCCTTTTGTGCATGAACACGCCGTCCAAGTGCCCAGTTTCCACTGATCGTATCTCAATAGCCTTTTCTCCCCAGCCCATAATCTGATTGGATCGAATGTATGCTATAGAAACAAAACAAAAACCCACCACGTATTAAAGAACAACATACAGCAATTGTAAAACCCTCTCTCTTAAAGGTGGCCTGCAAAGAAAAAAAATTACCTTTTTATTTAAAAAAAAAAATTTCTTTATGATGCATAAGGCGAGAACAGTTTAATTTTTTTTAAGGGGGGGAGGGATTGGTTGTTTTTTTTGTTTGTTTGTTTGTTTTTACCAAAAGTATCCTTTTTGCTGGAGTATTCATTGGAAGGCTAAAGTGAAAATGGGAGCTTTCACAACTCTCAATTAAATGGTTTGAGCGTTCAGTTTTACACAGAGCTTTTCTCCTAAGTGTTGCCAGCAGATAGGGTTAATTAGATGTAGGCAATAATGAAAAAACAGAACTCGAGATTTAAATGGAGTAAAATCCTTTCCCGTCTTAACTACCCAGGTTTCAGTTATGTCTCTTGTGGTGTTATAAATCCACTAATTATAATTCTCCTCCAAGGAGTCCGCCAGCAAAAACAGAAATTGATACAAGGGGGAAAATTGCTCATGTAAAAAAACAAAAGTCTTTTACAGTTGGCATATTTTTTAAAAAGTTTCTTCCATTCTGAAAAATTCTACTAGTTTGAAAGATATTCTCTGTATTTTATATAGGACCACGATATAGTAAAAGCTTTGTTATCCGGCATGTTGGGGGAGTGAGTGCGTGAGTGTGTGTATGTGTGCACGCGTGCATGCACACACACCAGTAAATCAAAAATTCCGGTTAGCTAAGAGGGAGGGAGTTTGGGTGTGGGAGGGGGCTCAGGGCTGGGGGTTGGGGCAAGGGTAGGGGTGTGGGAGGGAGTTTGGGAATGGAAGCGGGCTCAGGGTAGGGAGTTGGGGTGTGGGAGGGGTTTCAGTATGCTGGATCCAAGCGGCACTCACCTCGGGTGGTTCCCTGCAAGCAGTGACATGTCTGGAGAGGCCCACCCAGGCGGCTCTGTGTGCTGCTTCTGCCCACAGGCACCGTCCCTGCAACTCCCATTGGCCACGGTCCCCGGCCAATGGGAGCTGCAGAGCTAGCTCTCGGGGTGGGGCGGGAGCAGCGCACAGAACCCCCATGGCCATTCCTCCACCAAGGAGCATTGACCACAGCCAATGGGAATTGTGGGGGGTGGCGCCTGCGGGCAGATGCAGTGCACAAAGCCGCCTGGCCGCGCCTCCCCAGACATATCGCTGCTTGCGGGGAGCCATCTGAGGTGAGCGCCACCTGGATCCAGCACCCTGAAACCCCTCCTGTGCCCCAAACCCCTGCCCTGGGCCCCCTCCCGCATCCAAACTCCCTCACAGAGCCCACGCCCCACACCCGCTCCCGAAATGCCCATAGAGCTTTCCATTTTGTAAAGTGCCAGATAACACAACTTTTCCTGTAGCTTTCAAAGTGCGACTGTAGGTCTCCTTTCCATCATTATAAAAAAGCAAAACAAGACACTTTTTTCTTTGAATGTCACCTCTAATCTCCATTAGCTAAAGAGCTTGGTACCAGCAGAAGGAAAAGAATTCTTGTAGTTGTTCAGTAATTACTACAAGGATGCAGTAAAATCTCAAAAAGAAAAAGCTGCCATTATAAAAAGGTATAGTCAACAGATAATCCAGGTGTTATTCTGATGAGCTCTAACAAAGATAAATGGAGGTTACTTACTGTAACTGGAGGTTCTTTGAGATGCGTAGTCCCTATCTGTATTCCACACATGGGTACGCTTGTGTGTCATACGCCTGAGTCCGGAAATTCTTCAAAGCTGTGTCCATTGACCCACAAACGTACAGTAGTGCCCCTTGCACCCCCATCCAAGGGCATAAAAGGCAGTGCGGGTTGACACCTCTCCAGTTCTTCTTTCCACAACCCAACTGGATCCCAAGCAGAAGGGATGGAGGGCAGGTAGTGGAATACAGATAGGGACCACACATCTCAAAGAACCTCCAGTTACAGTAAAGTAACCTCCATTTCTTCTTCGAGTGATGGTCCCTGGGTGTCACATGGGTAACTGGCAAACAGTGTTCAAACTAGGGGAGGGTGCGAGGACGGTGGCAGCAGAGATGCTTGTAGTACTGCCATTCCTACAGCTGCATCTGCAGTCGCTGCTTGTACTAGAGCGTACCACCTCGAGAACACGTGGACAGAACTCCAAGTTGCTGCTCTGCAATGTCCTGCAGTGGAACGTACCATAAGGATGCTGAGGAAGCAGCTTGTGCTCATAGGGCGTGAGCTGTTATACCCCCAGGAGGGGAAATTTTTGCTATTTTGTATCATTCTAAGATGCATCCCGAAACCCACTTGGAAATCCTCTGAGAGCATATGGCTTGTCCACACGATCTTTCTGCTATGGCCGTGATTTTTAACCTGTGGTCTGTAGACCCCTGGGGGTCTGCAGACTATGTCTAAGATTTCCAAAGGGACCTGCACCTCCATTCAACATTTTTTAGGGGTCCGCAAATGAAAAAAGGTTGAAAACCACTGTGCTATGGCAATAAAGAATACTGGAGAACTTCTAATGGGTTTGGTTCTCTGCTGGTAGAATGCCTGGGCATGCCTGACATCAAGTGAGTGAAGTCTCTTATCTTCAGAAGAAGCATGGGGTTTGGGGAAAAATAAAGGTAACTATTGACTGACTGATGTGAAACTCAGAAACAATCTTGGGAAGAAATTTTGGGCATAACCTAAAGGAAACCTTCCCTTTGTGAAACACTGTATAGGGAGGGTCTGCCAAAATGGCTCCTAGTTCAATGACTCTTCTGGCTGAAGTGATGGCCACTAAGAAGGTCATGGCACATGTTGCCATAGGTTCAAAGGGCAGACCTGTGAGTGTCAACAGGACAAAGTTAAGGTCCCATTGAAGCACAAGTTTAAAGACCAGTGGGAAGGTTCTGATCAAGCCCTTCATAAATTGCACAGTCGCCGGGTGAGTAAAGACAGAGGGAGGAAGGGTTAGGCCTGCAGTCTTAAAGGAGAGGAGATAGCCTAGGCTAACTGGGGTGCTCGCAGTATCTAGTGAATGTTGGCAGAGGCGTGCCCAGGCCAAATAGCCCTTCCATTTAGCTAGGTAGGAGGCTCTAGTACAGGGGTGGGCAAACTTTTTGGCCTGAGGGCCGCATCGGGTTTTGTAAATTGTATGGAGGGCCGGTTAGGGGAGGGGGTCGTGGACTGGCCCCCACCTCCTATCTGCCCCCCCCCAGACTCCTGCCCCATCCAACCCCCCTGTTCCCTGACGGCCCCTCTGGGACCCCTGCCCCATCCACACACACCTGCTCCCTGTCCCCTGGCTGCCCCCGGACCCCCGCCGCCCCATCCAACCCCTCCTCTCATTCCTGATGGCCCCCCTGGGACCCCTACCCCATCCAACCACCCCTCCTCCCTGTCCCCTGACTGCCCCCAGAACCCCTGTCCCTGACTGCCCCCTGCTGCCCCATCCAACTCCCCGTCCTTCCTGACTGCCCCTCTGGTACCCCTGCCCCCATTCAACCCCATTTCCCCCCTGACCCCTATCCACACCCTCGCCCCCGACCACTACCCCGAACACCCCTGCCCTCTATCCAACCCCCCTGATCCCTGCCCCCTTACCGCGCTGCCTGGAGCACCGGTGGCTGGCGGCGCTACAGCCGCGCCACCTGGCTGGAGCCCGGCCATGCTGCCCCCGTCACCACCACCACACAGCACAGAGACTGGGCTCTGCAGCTGCGCCGCCCCAGGAGCTCACAGTCCTGCTGCCCAGCGAACCGAGTGAGCTGAGGCTGCGGGGGAGGGAGGACACCAGGGGAGGGGCCGGGGGCTAGCCTCCCAGGCCAGGTCCTCAGGGGCCGGGCAGGACGGTCCCGCGGGCCGGATGTGGCCTGCGGGCCATTGTTTGCTCACCCCTGCTCTAATAGGATCCTTTCTACTTGGGTTAAGGATTTCCTGAACGGGGGCAGAGCATGACTGTTCTATTTCTGATGCCTATCTAAATACCAGGCCATGAGGTGGAGTGAGTTCAGGTTGAGGTGCTTGATTTTCCCCCCGTGTCCTGGGTTAGGAAATCCAGAAATGGGCAGATCCTGATAGGCATATGTACAGACATCGTTACAAGTTCCGTGAACCAGAACTGTCTGGCCAGGAGGGTGCTAGGAGGATGATGGTGGCTCTGTCGCGATGGCTCTTCCCTATGACCTTCAGCAGTAGCGGGATGGGCGGAAAGGCATATCTGAGGCAATCTGTCCAGGAGAGCATCGCCCTTGGAATCACGAACCATGGCCTCCCTGGAACAATACAGGGGAAGTTTTCTGTTTGTCCGGGAGGTAAATACTTTGTCCCATAATGGAGTACTCCATTGCATAAATATCTTGGTTAGACTGTGTCGTGGATCTCCCATTAGTGGTCTGCAGAGAAACTGCTTAAGTTTGTCAGCTAGGGAGTGGTGAACACCTGGGAAGTATGCAGCTTGTATTGTGACGTGGTTTCTGATGCACCAGTTCCAACATCTGTCTGCTTCTAGGCAGAAATGAGATCTCTCTCCTCCCTGTTTGTTTACATACAACACCATGGTGATATTGCTTGGCATTATCTATACATGGAACAAGCATATGAGGGGAAGGAAGTCCTTGCATGCAAGGTGGACCAGCCTCAGTTCCAGTAAATTTATATGCAGACTGATCCCTTGTGGAGTCCAAGTAACCTGAACAGTGTGGCAGTCCAGATGAGCGCCCCACCCTATAAGAGAGGTCTCTGTCAAAATGGTGGCTCTTGGTATGGGACGGCTGAAAGGAGTTCCCACCATGACTTTGGTTGGTTTGACCATCAAGCGAGGGAGGGCGAGAACAGTCACCTTGGAGTTGATGCAGACCCTGTTTAGCCAGTAAGTCAAGCTTGCAGACTCCGCATGTGGAATCTGGGGAACAGCATCACATAGATACATGTGGCCCAACAGCGAGAGACACTGGTGCACAGTAGTACGCTGTTTGCGGGTGAGGCGGTAAATCAGGTTGTTCATCATGTGAAATCTGCCTGCGAGGAAGAATGCTCTCGCAGAGACTGAGTCCAGTAGTGCTCCGATAAAGTTTATGGTCCTTGTGGGTGACAAACCAGATCTAACAAGATGTTGTTCAAGAGATCCTGTGATTGACATGACTTCCTGATAAGATCGGCCTGCCAGGAATCAGTTGTCCAGATATGGGAACACTGAATAGCCCTGGTGCCTCATCTGGGCTACTATCACATAGAAAACTTTCATGAATATCCTGGGTGCAGTAGTGAGTCCAAAGGACTGAGGACCTGAAACGGATACTGTTCTTCTCCCACCATGAAACGCAGGAAATTCTTGCGGGATGGGTGAATGTCCATGTGGTAATATGCCTCCTTCATGTGAAGAGCTGCAAAGTACATCCCTTCCTGAAGGGAGGGGCTTCTGGATGCCGGAGTAATCATCCTGAATTTCAACTTTCGGATAATGATGTTTAGTTGCTGAAGATCCATGGTAGGTTTCCACTCCCACCCTCTTTCCTGGGGATTAGGAAATATGGGGAGGTAGAACCCTCTCCCTTGGTACTGAGGTAGGACATGTATCGTCCCCTTGTATAAAAGGGATTCCGCCTTATGATGAAGAATCAATTGGAGAGAGCTGTCCCCGAAGGGGGTTTGTGAGGAGGGAAGGAGACAAACTCTATGGAGTATCCCTGATAGATAATCTCCAGGACCCAACTGGTGATCCAGCTGTGGGCAAAGAGCGTGAGACGGCCCCTAAAGCTGACAGGAGGAGAAGTGGTTGGCATTGCTTTGAAGAATTTCTGGACTTGGGCGCATGACTTGCATGCATACCCACGTGTGGAATACACATAGGGTTCATCACACGAAGGTGTGGGATTTAACAAGCCAAAAAGGAGCTGCCTCTGGTTTGTGGGTGTATTTTCAATAGAAAAATAAAATTGCGATTTAGCAGATCTTAGCAAGGATGTTCTAAAATGTTAAGTCTCAAATATTTAATAGCACTCCTATTTCATACAAGAACATCATTGACTGTTAATTTATAGGGGAATTAAATTACATAACTTGCTATGGTATAAGAATATTTACCATAATAATGAGCTTTTTATTTGTTTAGGGTTTTTGGGGGGGGGAGGGGGAGAAGAGGAGGGCAATTTGACCACTAACACATCATCTTAAAATCACTAAACAAGATCTTCAGTTGGTGTAAATTCTCATAGCTCCATTGACTTCAATTGGAGCTATGACCGTTTATACAAGTTGAGAATCTGGCCCCTAACGTTTACAAGAACAAACAGTAGGGGCCCAATCCAATTCTCACTGAAGTTAGTTTAAGTCTTTCCATTTACTTTAATGGGAATTAGTCTGGAGTTAACTGTCATAGAAAGAAATGTGATCACAATAAGACTATCAAATCACATATAAGCCTATTATCAATTAAGAAATCTCTCAAAATAATACCAGCCCAAATCCCTTTAGAAATGCAGGTTATCACAACTTAGCAAAAATATATCTATTTTCAGCAGACTATTAGGAACCTTATGCTCAATAAGCTATTTTGTTTACCCCAGTACTCTATAAACATGCATGTGGACCACAGGGATGTGCTGGCCGCCGCTTCCCACAGCTCCCATTGGCTGGGAACGGCAAACCGCGGCTGCTGGGAGCTGTGGCGGGCCGTGCCTGTGGATAGTCAACATAAACAAAATGTCTCGCAGCCCACCAGTGGATTACCCTGATGGGCCATGTCCCAAAGGTTGCCGACCCACTTTACAGGTTACGTTTGATTCTCACAGGATACATACCAACTGATGTGGGCATCTCTCCCCACTGCAGAACCACATCTTTGGTGATCCTCCCATAGGTATTAACATAAACCCCTTCATCCTCATAGCAAACCAGCAGCTCCATTCCATCGGTGTTTGGGAGAATAATGATTGCGTGTGGTTGGATGCTGCTCTGGATCTACAGAAGCAAAACAAAAGCAAAGACTATTTTTTACATGAGCTACTCCAGTATACAGGGCTGGCTACCTTTTGTTTTAAAGCAGGCCATGATGAGGTAAGGGCCCTTAGGAGACATATATCAATATCGAAGTCCTATCGAACGGTCATCTCCAGAATATTTGACTGACCAGTTCTATTGTATGACCTGTAGTGATGCCTTCATTAGTCTGCGGTTGAGATTTTCAGTGCTGACTGAGCTAGACGGTAATATGGCAATGCGAGCCAGAGCGCAGAGCACTGGACTGGGAGTCCAGAGCCTGGATTGTATTCCCAGTTCTGCCCTTCACTTGCTGTGTGACCTGGAGCAAGTCACTTCACCTCCCAGTCCTTTTGTGTCCACTCCCACCATTTATCTGGTTAGATTGTAAGAACTTTGGGGCAGGGATGATCTCTGATGGTGTGTTTGTAGAGCGCCTAGCACAGGGAGGCTGGTCTTGGTTGGGGCCTCTAGGTGCAAATAAAGGTAATATATTCAGGGGATCTTTAAGACCCATAAAATACTTATTCTTCAAGCTATTACCCAGTTTATATTTAATTCCTGATGTCATTTTATTTCATTTCTGAAATTTAATTTTCTCAGTGCACCAGCTGCTTTGTAATTGCCTGTGTCTACTGCAATAAAATGATAATTCATTTTATTTTTTAATAATTCTGGTCAATTCATTTTAAAGGTAGAAAAGAAAAATGTAAATCAGTAATGTTTCTACTAATGGCTTGGAAGTGGACTTGATTAATAATTCTAGAGTATACATATGA
Organism: Chrysemys picta bellii; assembly: GCF_011386835.1. Lineage (NCBI taxonomy): Eukaryota > Metazoa > Chordata > Testudines > Emydidae > Chrysemys > Chrysemys picta. Next base: position 238,941,791 of record NC_088791.1, on the reverse strand, counting down.
AGGAATTATGCAATTTACTATTTTTTTCAAAGTGATACAAGACTAGCTATAGCTATATAGTCTATTATTATCCTATTTTTGTTCTCTCTATAAATTTTGGAGGGCTTCATGTTTGCAAGTCTTGAACTATTACCAATAGTAACCTTCTAAGGCAGAAATGTATTGAACGGCTTTACTTTTTTCTTTCTTTTTAAGTTAAAAAGAAGTTTGTCTTGCAAAGAAAACCAAGAGCACACAACAAAACCCACACCAGAATTCCACTCCCACACAGAACTGCCCTTAAAAACTATCAATGACTGTAACGGACGCCTCCTCTTTTAGCCTTGTCCTGCCTAGGCTGTGTGAGTGGCCTCAGGGAACTGTTGCCCTGCTCTGCCTCATCTCTCCTCCCACCTGGTGGTGATATCACCATTGTTTCAGTCCCTGCGCTTTCACTGCATGTCAAAGGTCGCTCCTCTTGCAGTCATCTGCTTCCAACGATTTTTTTGTCAATATGTTCACATATTTATACTTTACCAACCCTTTTCGGTTTGTTGTTTTTTAAATGTAAGATCCCGTATACGTTCGGATATAGGATAGTTTTATATCTTTTACACCAGCGGTTCTTAACCAGGGATACATGTACCCCTGGGGATATTCAGAGGTCTTCCAAGGGGTACATCAACTCAACTAGATCAGTGTTTCTCAACCTGGGGGTTGCAGCCCCTGGGGGATCATGGAATAGGTTTAGGAGGGTTGCAAGTGCAGGGCCAGCATTAAGGTATGACAAGCAGGGCAAATGCTGGGGTTCCATGCCATAGGAGGCCCCAAAAAACTAAGTTACATGCTTCAGTCCTACTGCCTGGGGCTCAGGCTTCAGACAAGGCTCACAAGTGAAAAACTGGCTCAAGCATCACATTGAAATGTAAGTACAATACTTATATTCCAATCAATTTATTTTACAATTATATGGTAAAGATGAGAAAGTAAGCAATTTATCACTAATAGCTGTGCTGTGACACTTTTGTATTTTTATGTCTGATTTTATAAGCAAGTAGTTTTTAAGTGAGGTGAAACTTGGTGTGTGCAAGACAAATCAGACTCCTGAAAGGGGTACAGTAGTCTGGAAAGGTTGAGAGCCACTGTTTTACACAACATCTGTTTTAACAAAATTATGTTATTTTCATTCTCGCTGTAAGACACGCTAGCCACCACAAGGCCTGAACTAGCAAGCCCTCAAGATCTTGAGCAGGCCTGTTAACTGTATTATTTTGAGTATGCATTAGGACTGGCATTAACAAAATATGTTTTGTACCTAGTACTTAGAGGAGGTGTAACGTTCTATGAAGAAAAAAACGTTGAGGATTTTTTTATTTGTGGGTTTGGAGATTTTTTTTTTTTTTTTTAAGTGCAAGATGCTCTTATCTTTTAACTAACCCACAAGTGATAATCACAATTTCAGAAGTTAGAAAAGCATAGTGAAGGGAATAGATGACTTTTCTGCATGGTTGCTCTCGGTATGATCAGACCACAGCATTTGAACACCTGTATATCTTTTCAATGTGAAGTAAGTGGAAAAAACCCTAAGAAATAAAAATCCCATACTGAGCCACAATTCTTACATGTGTTGGCAGATAAATATCATAGACTGATCCTGAGTCCACATCAACAGCATGGAAACCAGCACAGGAACCATAGATCACCTTCAGCCTCTGACCTTCCTCTACAGTTAGGTCCACCAGCAATGGCTTATGTACCAATTCTCCAAATGACTGCAAGACAGTAATTAAAAGGAGTCGTCAGATGTACATCTCTGCTTAGCACACAACACTGAGATGGGAGTCTGCTTATAACACACACACACACTGGCAGCTTGCTCCTGCAAAGTCATCACACTTGATCCAGCAACGTGGTTAAGGACACGCCTTTACAGATGTGAGGCATTCCACTGAGGTTAAGCCCCTGCTTATGTGCTTTGCTGAATTGCGGTCAGAATAATCATATCTGTGCAGGATTCAGCCATATTACATTATGAACTAAAACAACTTCCCTGGACTAAAGAAGCAAAAATAAAAACTAATCATCAAGACATGTTAAACTGCTTTAGTATGTTTTTAATTTGTAAGTGACCATCTCAACTTCTGCACAACAGTTTGTGTAGTGTGCAGTGTGGCCTCCCGCTGACCCAGAGGGGGAAGAACCACCCTCTGTGCTCAAGTGGGCAGAGCCAGACCTGCCTCGCCCCTCCCACCAGAGGTGGGTAACCGGAACAGGAAGTATAAAAGGCAGAGCCTCTGGCTCAGTTGGAGCCAGGCCACTGAGGGAGACAGACATGTCCTGCTTGCTCCAGCCTGCTGACGCGGCAGCTGAGCCATGCGACCCCCTGCCCGCTGGGGAACCAGTGTCTGCCGTGGACCTGCCAGGACTACCACTGGCCACCTACCTGGAGGAGACGAAGATATCTCGTGGTTTCTGGTACACCCCGAGGGGAGGGGATGAAGTGGCCCAGCAACACCCGACTTCAGTCTGGCTGTAATGCTGCCTGAAGCATGGTAGGCGTGTTGTAGCTGGATTCCCCGCTGACCCAGTGGTGGATCACTCTGCCCCCGTTAAGGCCCTGGGTCAGGGCCTGGTGGAGTAGGGTGGATCCCTGGGGTGGCAGCCTCCCCTTGCCAGGTCAAAAGGCCTGCGTTTGTCAGTTGTCCACTGGAGCTAGGACACCTGACCCCTGGGTTTTCGCTCTGCCCCTGCATCAAAGGTCCAGAACTAACTGATTTCAGAGTGGTAGCTGTGTTAGTCTGTATCAGCAAAAAATGAGGAGTACTTGTGGCACTTTAGAGCAGTGCTTCTCAAAGTCGGGCCGCCGCTTGTTCAGGGAAAGCCCCTGGCGGGCTGGGTTGGTTTGTTTATCTGCCGCATCCACTGGTTCGGCCAATCGCGGCTCCCACTGGCCGCGGTTCGCCGTCTCAGGCCAATGGGGGCTGTGGGAAGGGCAGCCAGCACATCCCTCAGCCCGCGCTGCTTCCCGCAGCCCCCATTGGCCTGGAGCGGCGAACCACAGCCAGTGGGAGCCGCGATCGGCCGAACCTGCGGACGCAGCAGGTAAACAAACTGGCTCGGCCCACCAGGGGCTTTCCCTGAACAAGCGGCGGACCGGCTTTGAGAAGCACTGCCTTAGAGACTAACAAATTTATTTGCCTAAGGTCCCACAAGTACTCCCTGTTCTTTTTCCAGAACTGACTCCTGGGTTTTTGCTCTGCCCCTGGACCATGGGCCCACAGCTAATTGACTATTGTGTTTGCTCTGCCCCCGACTAAAAGGCTTGGAGCTAATTGTCTCCTGTGTTTGCTCCGCCCCTGACTAAAGGGCCCAGAGATTATAGATGGCTGGGTTTACTCTGGCCCCGCTTAATGAGCCCAGAACCTGCAGACTACGGTGTCTACTCTGGCCCCTGCCAAAAGGGCCCCGAGACCACAGACTAAGGCATTTGCCCGGCCCCTGCTTAAAGGGCCCAGAGGAATAGATGGTTAGCTGCTCAGCCCCAGCCTAAGGGCCAGAGCCTACTAGCCCTGGGATCCCTGCTTCTGCCTAAGGGCCGGGACCAATTGACTATCTGGGGGCTCAGCCCTGTTAGACCGGTCAGAACACTAATGCCTAATGCTAATTCCCCTGATACTAGGCAGTGGTCCCAACGGCGTAGTTAGGCGGTGTGGCCTCCCTCTGCCAGAGGGGGAGGGACTACCACTCCACGACTAGTTTGGTAATGATACCATGTGACCAACGATATTCTTACAGCACTTGTAAAAACAAGTGAGACTAACATAATTTAGTGATTTATTCACTTGCAGCAAGATTGGGATTTGGCTCAATTATCTGTCTCTTGATTTGTATATATAGAGGACAAAACACACACCTGTGTAGTACTCAAAAATTAATCTGCCTAGAATTGAAGCTTGGTCTGGAGGTTCACAACCTTAGTGAGCTTCTTCTGCATGTTTTATGTGACCACTTAAAATAAATTACCCGCAGAGAGGAGAGAAGTCCAGCAAGGCCTTAAATTTTCACTCTCCTTAAGCAGGAGTCACTCCCACAGCTGCACAACTGTCTGCTTTTCTGCAGCTGCCACATGATGCTGTCACCCTGAGCAATCTCCTTGTTAGGTTTTCCATTTATGGTTTATGTTCAGAGTTTCAATTCAGAATGTTAATTTAGTTACATACACAGACTTTCATCTAATAAACATCAATAATGGCATTGTAATGTAATCCAGAATTAGTGACAGATTTACTAGAGAACATGTAACGATATATCAACACTGTGGGTTGTTCAAACGTTTTTATAAAAGCAGTTCTATAACTGCAAATATACATTAGAAAGCCCAAAGACGGTTAAAATAGACTGTTACCTTAAAGGCCATAAATTTGTGGTATGGCTTTGGTGCCCATGCATAGACTTCCACCGAACTCTTCAAAGCGATTACCAAGAATTTGATTCTTTCGTATTTTACTGAAATCAAACAAGAAAATAAACTCAGCAGCAACTCCAAACTAACTTTAGGAAACAAGAAAACTATAAAGTTGCCAAATAATTTTAAACATTTGAAGGTTCCAGTTAATATTGCAATAACATTCCTATTTCTAAGTATTTTAAAGTAGGGTTTAAAAAGTAACACACATTTTTAGTCATCTGCTTCACAAGAATCTTTAATCTTGTCAGTGATTCAATGAATACCCATGTCTGGAATAGCCTTGCCAGTACGCTACATACAAAACATAGATGCTGTTTACATAATAAAACGGAAAGTTAACTTTTGGGTCGGGGTCCTTTTTCACCTAAAAACCTGGTGAAGAGTTAATGGGCAGACTTGCTTTCACAACACTGCTGTTATTAATGTATTGTGATTAAGCTGAAGCATAAGGTACTAGAGGAAGAAGACAAGGAACTCAAATGAAGGAAGATAAAGCCAGTTTTCAAAGCAAAAGTAACAGCAAGTTTGCTAATGGAGCACTTTCCTTTACCTCCAAGATCTAAAATGGCTGCGTTAGTAAGGGACACATTAAAGTTGGGTGGTGAATAATCATCCTAATGGAAGGGTAGGAAGACGTGTGAAAAAAACCTGTTCCCTAGAAGTCACAAAAAGAGGCTAACATTTCAAGTACTGGCCAACATCTGCTCTTCTTCCCTTATAGTTTAGACTCCCCCCGCTAGGGCAAAATGAAAAAATTCTCCAAACTGGTAAGGAGTTAGAAAAAAAGATTTCTAGGCAAACATGGAACATTTTTCCAGGTTCACCTCAAATTTTTGAGTGGTGGTTTTTTCCCCCCAAAACAAGAAGTTGCAAAGCAGCCACACACAAAAAAACAAACAAACAACATTTTGCTGCATCACGAGCAAAGTCTCATTACATTCTTCGGGAGGAAAAAAAAGCTGCATGTGTCAGAAAAGGTAATATTTTCATCATGTAGCAAATCTGTGAATTCTCAAACCTCTTCTGCATTCAGATACAAAATAAAAACTGGTCCTTTGATAGAGCTCTGCTGGCAACTACTGTTCAGACTGTTTAAGATATATGGGATTGGGGAGGACCAGAAGTAGCCATTCAACTAGAGCTGCAGGGGCTCTCCATTTTCCACTTCCATCTGAGTTTTTGAAGGATAGTATCATGGTCTTCCTCAATTTCTATTTCCGCTAGCCTCTTTTGTGATACCAGTTGTGGATGGGTGATGCCCAATCGGCTTGTACATGTTTCTACTTTCCAGCTAGCCCAGGTAACAGAGGATTTGAAAGTTTCCTGAAGTGATGAGAAATCCTTTCCCCTTACATTTCGCATCCAGCCTTGATGCAAAGCGACTGTACTGCAGAAAACAATCCCGCTGTTTTAATACGTACTATTTTCATGCCTTCTAACTACTCTCTTTATTGCCATACGGGTCAATATTTGTTTTCTCCAGGCATACGGTAGGGAGATGGAGCTGTTCTTCAGAAGGAACTTTGCTCCGTTTACTCAGCAGGGAAGTAAAAGCGGTGAATTTTAAGTGCTGAAGACCTGACACATTTTCATCTACAAAAAGATGTTTCAAGTCTCCCGTTGTATTGAGTCTGCCTCTCTGCAAAATACAGTTTTTGTCCAATCTTGTCTATCTTGAAAGAATTCTTAGGGTTTTTGTGCATGAACGTCATCTTATCTGTGAAAAGGAACTTTTGATGCCCTTCCGTGTCTGCTTGGGGTGCTTTCTGGAACATATCCAGTCTTAGCTACCAAAGAGTAATTTATCATCTGGGAGAACCATAAACTGCCTCAAGCATCTCTGAGATCCCTACATACCACTTCACCCTTAAGTCTGAACCGACTGCATCAAAGAGACAAGGAAGACTTCAATTCCAACTGTTTCAGTGCACAAAGCCATAGTGTCAGCTCCAAGACTGCACCGTTATTAGATCTGCAAACACAACTATTTCCAGAGCTCATCATTCTTGGGAACTAAAACATACTTGTCAAAGAGGCCTCCCTACTACCTGAAAAGATCTACTGTATATTTATGGTTCACAGTATAGTTCGGTCTAAACTATAGATGAGTGTAACAAATCACTCTTCATCTGGAAAAGAATGCTCCCAGTTTCATGTCTTCTCTGTTGGAGAGTCCCTTTTATATAGCTGTTAACCTATTGTTAAACAGGTTGCTTCATTAGGTTGCTGAAACCTTTGGGTGTGACACAGGAGAAGTAAGTTATAAATTGCTTTTTGGATCAAGTTTTTGGTTCAGCAGTTTCTTACTGAGATATTTATTGACTACTCACTACTAGTAGATTTTTCAAATGTGTGCACGAGACAGACTGATTGATTACAGTCCAATTGCTCAAACTGCTACTATACACTGACCAGCAGAGTCTGACAAAAGGTAAAGCTTTGAAGCAAAAAGACATGAGTTTGAAAGATAGGTTAGTTGCAGTAATAAATATACCTTAAAGTGAAAACAAAGCAAAATCATTCCAGGGCAATAGTGGTGCATCATGATGGCAAGATCTCATTTTGAAGCAGAGCCACCAGAAACAGTACTAACTTACTGATGTTTTCTGGATAGTAACCCACAGCAGGTTAACAGGCTTATATGTACTGTCTGCCATCCATCATAGGCTTTGGTTCAGAGGGGGTCTATAACCCAATTAATCTCAGCAATTTAAGAAGCACTAAAAACTATCTATTTAATGGAAAGGCACTTCACCCTACAATTGCACTCAGCTCAGTCTGAGAGTGCATTAGGAAATGCAATGAGGTAAGGGAAATCAATGAATCATCATTAACTTAAACATATGTTCCTGTTACCATAAACCCCTACAAAGCTGGCATGCTTTTTTGTTGTTGTTGTTTTTACAACAATCAGCCTCTAAAAGAAAAATAAAAAAATGCATTCTTTTTCATTCCAGTGTAACTGGAGGTTACAGATCTGTAAACGGAGGTTCTTCGAGATGTGTGGTCCCGCTCTACGTTCCACACACTGGTACACAGGTCCACCACGTGCCTGAGTCTGGAATTTCTTGTAAGCAGTATCCATTGGCCCACATATGCTCAGTAGCGCTCCTTGTGCTCCCAACAGAAGGCATAAAGGGCAGTGTGGGCCGCCACCACGCCAATTTCCCCATTCTTACCACAGTGTAACCAATCTGTGGCAGAGGGGACGGAGGATGGGTGGTGGAATACAGATAAGGACCACACATCTTGAAGAACTTCCATATACAGTAAGTAACCTCTATTTCTTCTTCGAGTGATGGTTCCTATGTATATTCCACACATGGGAGATTAACAAGTAGTAGTCAAACAGGTGGTGGTGGACACAGAAGCGATAGCTGACTGTAGTACTGCTGTCCCCACAGCCATATCTGCAGTTGATGACTATACCATGGTGTAATGTCTGATAAAGGTATGCAAAGAACTCCAAGTAGCTGCCCTACAGATCTCTAGTATGGGTATGTCTCTCAGAGATGCAGCTGCCCCCTGGTGGAATGAGCCTTTTCCCCTTCCAGGATAGTGGGGAGGGGCAAGAAGGAGGATGCCAGCTAATTGGTAACCGTGAACAAGGTTCATTTTGAAAATCTCTGCGCTGATATAAGTTGACCTTTTTATTGCTCTGCTATGGAAAAAAATAGGTGTCTTTCTAATGTCCTTTGTTCTTGGCAGATAAAAGGCCAAAGCCTTCCAGACATCCAGAGAATGCAGCCTTCTTGCCTCTTCCAAGGCACATGCTTTAGGGAAAAATACATGTAAGTGGACTCATATCAAATGCAGAAACTACCCTGGGTATGAGTCTGGGGTGGGGGCATAGCGAGACCTTTTCTTTATAGAAGGCAGTATATGGTGGGCCCGCTCTAAATGTTCCCAGCTTACCAACTCTTTTGGCCAATGTTATAGCTATGAGAAAAGCCGCCTTCATGGGTGGCCATAGAGCATATGGCCGGTGGCTTAAAGGGAGCCTTAGTGAGAGAGAACAGAACAAAATTCAGGTCCCACTGAGGTGCAAACTTCACTGCTGGTGGAAAGGATGTGAGAATTCCCTTTAAAACTCTAGTTGTGACAGGGTGTGTGAAGATTGTATAGTTATGCATTGGAGGATGGAAAGCGCTGACTGCCGCTAAATGCAGCCATAGGAAACTGAATGCATGACCAGAAGACTTAAAAATAAGTAGATACTCTAAGATACCAGGGATTTCAGCAGAGTCCAGAGACAAATTGTACTGATGAGCCCAAGTGGAGAAACGTTTCCAGTTAGCTGAGTAACAGCATCTCATAGAATATTTTCTATTTTGGATAAGGATGGTTTGCATCTTCTTGAAACATGAGCATTCTATCTCCAATGCCCATCCAAATACCAGGCTCTGAGTTGCACCGGCCCTGGATTGGGGTGTGTGATGTTGTCCCTGTGTTATGTTCCTGGATGGGTGCACTGAAAGCTTCAACAGATCCATGTACTGCAGTGTTTCTCAAACTGGGGTCGCCACTTACGTAGGGAAAGCCACTAGTGGGCCAGGCCGGTTTGTTTACCTGCCCCGTCCGCAGGTCCGGCCGATCGCGGCTCCCACTGGGAATGTGCTAATAAAGTTTGCGGATGACACAAAGCTGGGAGGTATTGCTAACACCGGGATATCATACAGGAAGATCTGGATGACCTTGTAAACTGGAGTAATAGTAATAGGATGAAATTTAATAGTGAAAAGTGCAAGATCATGCATTTAGGGATTAACAACAAGAATTTTGGTTATAAATTGGGGACACATCAGTTGGAAGTAACAGAGGAGGAGAAGGACCTCGGAGTATTGGTTGATCACAGGATGACTATGAGCCGCCAATGTGATATGGCCATTAAAAAAACTAATGCGGTCTTGGGATGCATCAGGCGAGGTATTTCCAGTAAAGATAAGGAGGTGTTAGTACCGTTATACAAGGCACTGGTGAGACCTCATCTGGAATATTGTGTGCAGTTCTGGTCTCCCATGTTTAAGAAGGATGAGGAACAGGTACAGAGAAGGGCTACTAGGATGATCCGAGGAATGGAAAACCTGTCTTATGAAAGGAGACTCAAAGAGCTTGGCTTGTTTAGCCTAACCAAAAGAAGGCTGAGAGGAGATATGATTACTCTTTATAAATATATCAGAGGGATAAATATCAGGGGGAGAGAGGAATTATTTAAGCTTAGTACCAATGTGGACACAAGAACAAATGGATATAAACTGGACACTAGGAAATTTAGACTTGAAATTAGACGAAGGTTTCTAACCATTAGAGGAGTGAAGTTCTGGAACAGCCTTCCCAGAGGAGTAGTGGGGGGCAAAAGACATATCTGGCTTCAAGACTAAGCTTGGTAAGTTTATGGAGGGGATAGTATGATGGAATAGCCTAATTTTGGCAATTAATTGATCTTTGATTATTAGCAGGTAAATATGCCCAATGGTCTGTGATGGAATGTTAGATGGGGTGGGATCTGAGTTACTACAGAGAATTCTTTCCTGGGTGCTGGCTGGTGAGTCTTGCCCACATGCTCAGGGTTTAATTGATTGCCATATTTGGGGTCAGGAAGGAATTTTCCTCCAGGGCAGATTGGCAGAGGCCCTGGAGTTTTTCACCTTCCTCTGCAGCGTGGGGCACGGGTCACTTGCTGGAGGATTCTCTGCACCTTGAGGTCTTTAAACCACAATTTGAGGACTTCAGTAACTCAGACATAGGTTAGGGGTTTGTTATAGGAGTGGGTGAGTGAGATTCTGTGGCCTGCATTGTGCAGGAGGTCAGACTAGATGATCATAATGGTCCCTTCTGACCTTAAAGTCTATGAGTCTACATGTTTGCATTGGATGAGTAGGAGGAAGGCGTTGAAGCTGGACAGACTGCCCTGGGTTCTTGTAAGTTGATGTGCATTCTGGACTCCTGTGGGGTCCATACACGCACCCCAGCCCAAGTAGGAGGCATCAGTAACAATAGTTTGACTCGGCTGTCGGTGTGAGGAAAGGGATCCCTGCCCAAATCTTCTCCAGTTTTGACCGCCACACAAGACAGCCTAATACCTTGGGTGGAATTGCGACCGTGTCGTTCATGGTGCCTTCCTCTGGTGAGCGCACAGAGAGAAGCGAGGGTTGTAGGTAATGTAGATGTAGCCTGGTAAACAGTGTCACATGTGTGCATGAAGCCATGTGGTCAAAGAGGGAAGCCAAGTTCTGACTGATGCCCTGGGTCTGATAACAACCTGCTCTATAAGTGTGCTCATGGCCTGAAACCTTTTGAGAGGTAGATATGTTCTTGCTGTAGTTGAGTCTAATGACGTCCCTATGAAGTCTATACACCTTGTGGAGGTCAACATGGATTTTTCATGAATGATGCAGACACGTAGGGAAGGTAAAAGGCTGAGCAGATGATGGGTTGCCCTGTGGACTGCCTCATGGGAACTGCTTGTGAGAAGCCAGTCACTGAAGTCTGGGAAGACTGTAAATCCTTGTCTTCTCATCCAAGCAGCCACCACTGAAAAAACATTTGTAAATACCCTGGGTGCTGTGGCCAGACCGAAGGGGAGGACTCTGAATTGGTAGTGGTTTTGGACGAAGAGGAACCTGAGAAACCTCTTGTAGGCCATTCAGAGCCAAAAACAACGTGCCCTCTTCTAATGAGGAAGTTATTGATGCTCAGGATATCGTGCGGAATTTTAGTTTTTGGATAAACTTGTTTAACTGACATAGATCGAGAATCAGCCTCCATCCTCCACTCTTCTTGGGGAATCAAGGAGAATAGAATCCCATGGTGTTGGGCTGGAACCTTTTAAATGGCTCCCCTGAGGAGCAGGGTGTTCATCTCCTGTTGTAAAATCTCCTCGTGAGAGTGGTTCCTGAAGAGGAAGTGGGAAGGAGTTTTCAGAAACTCAATTAGATAGCTGCCATGGACAACCTCTGATAGCCATTTGTCTGTAGTTAGCGCCCACTGGTTTTTGACAAATTGGGGAAGGCAGCCTTCAAACATTTGAAGAGGGGAATGAAGAGTTAACATAAAAGGGGCTCGAGTCTCAACAGTCCTGTCAAAAGAAACACTTTGTCTGGGGTTAGCATACAAAGTGGCAGTGGATGTTGCAGAGGCTGGGTTCACTGGTCTATTTTGTGTGATGGCTCCTGAGGACACTGATGATAAAAGGGCTGAGGAGATGGTCTTGCCTTATAACCTTGTCTATGATGGTTCCTCTTGAGGGGCAGGAGTATAAATGATCATCAATTGTTCTTGACTCTTTGAGGGCTTGGAGAGACCCATCCATTTTCTAGTGGAATAGGTTGATAGTATCAACGGGTAGATCTTGAATGTACTCTGCATCTCTCCAGCGAAACCCAAGGATTGCAACCACAAGTCTCTCCTCATGACAATGGCTGTAGCCATCCCCTTTGATGCAGTATCTGCCACGTCCACCATGGCTTGGAGTGAAGTTCTGGCCTCAAATGTGCCCTCACCCACTAAGGCCTGGAAGCGTTCTCTATCCTCCTCAGGAAGCTTGTCCTTAAACTCTAGAAATTTAGCATAATTGATAAAATTGTATTTGGCCAAAAGAGCCTGATAATTAAAGATCCTGAACTGGAGGGAGGTGGAACAGAAGACCTTTCTTCCCATAAGGTTGAGTCTCTTGTGTGCCTTATCAGAGGGAGTCGCCTGTGGGTGCTGTTGCTTCGACCGCTCTGTAGCCACCTGCAACACCAGGGAGTTTGAGTGAGTGAAAGAAGAAGAGCTCTCCCCACTTGGATGGGATAAAGTAGCGCTTCTCAGCTCTAGGTGTGGTAGCACACGAAGCAGGGGTGCACCAAACCACGTTTTCTGGATCTATAATGGGCTCGTTGATAAGAGAGGGCCACACTACTGGGAGTGGAAGGCTGCGGAATGTGTAGTAAGCTGTGCTGAGGCTCCTGAATTTCCACCAGCTGGATGTGCAGCTCTGCAATAGGAGTGGTGAATGCAGATGGGGGAGAGCAAAGATGTCTTCTGGGGAGACATATGTCTCTGACCACCCCAGGGTACGAAGAGAGTCAACTGGTGGAGCTGGCAGAGCCAGAGCCTCTCTGGTCAACGTGGCTGTCGGCTCCCTCCAGGGCCACATCACTACCAGTACCCCTCCATTCCCAACGTGGACAGAAGCACCAGGAGCTGTCTATCCCACATCTTCACCATCAGAGCTGGTGTCTGAACCGTCGGACCTGTACCCTGGCAAGCCTCCTTCTCTTGTTGAGAAGATTTAATTGTGCCTAAGGTCTTAGCGCCTGTGTGAACTGGCTTTTCTGACTTTGATGGGGTCAGGGAGGGATCCCATCTTTTTGGGACAGTCTTAGACTTTGATGATTTGTCCTTATGTCTATGAGAGTGCACCTTACTCTCCTGTGAAGCCTTCCTTTAGGTTTAACAGACTTACTCTCCATTCCCAAGCTTGGAGGGTCACTGCCCACTTGTTGAGGCTGATGTATGGGGCGGGGGGGCGGAAATGTGTGTGTGTGTGGGAAATGTGGTGACGGCGGCTGGTGACTCAGCCCAGATCTGATTAGGGTTTCATTGTCTTCTCCATGAGGTGTTTTCTGAATCTCAGGTCCCGACCCTCACAAGTTCAGGGGGAAAGAGCAGCAGATGCTGCCCTTGGCAGAAATGAGAACCTCACCGAGGAATAAAAGGCAGCTTTGATGTTCATTGCTCACAGAAAAGGAGTGAGGGCAGGAAACACAGTTTTGAATGCCAGGACCCTGGGCATAATCCCAGACTTCTTTGGGTGGGGAGGGGGAGAAGAGAAATCTTGAGACGGGGGGAAAAAATGCTAACTATATATGCTATACCACACTATAAAAACTACTAAAAAACCTATCTAGATACATATTTATAGGAATAAGGCAGTATAAGGGATCTGAGGACACAGAAGATTTCAACTCAGACCATGCGCAGTAAGAAGGAACTGGAGAGGCATCGGCTTGCACCGCCCTTTATGCTCTCAGTTGGGAGCACGCGGAGAGCTACAGCACACGTGCTCTTCAACTAACATTGCTTGCAAGAAATTCCAGATTCAGACACATGGGGTGCATGTGTTTCCCACGTGCAGAATACAGATAGGGACCATCACTCGAAGAAGAACATGGCAAAACAAAAGTTAAGAGGAATCAGTTAATATAAACAGCAACTATCTTAGTAAGACGTCTCTGTTACCTAATTTTATCCTGACAGATTGTCACAATTTATTTGCTACTTACCAACTTTATAGTGCACACAGCCTTCCAAGTCGCCCACAGTTGTCCAACCCTGTTTCTTTTCTACTTCAGGATCATTATGTAGGATTTTATTTCTTAACCAGGACAAGTAGTAAACTCGCAACTTGTTCTTCTTACCTAGTCACAAAATGCAACATTTGTTTTAACAAGAATGTCATGCTAATCACAACAAAAAGAAAAACCAAAAGACCACCATGAGATGAGAAACTGCTGTGAAAGCAAAGTGATTCTGCTAAGCATTTCACAGTCACACTCAAGAGTTGTGAAGCCAGAAGGATCATTCAATCATCTAGTCTGACCTCCTGGGTATCACAAGCCATTAACTTTCAACCAGTTACTCCTATATTCACCCCAGTAACTTGTCTCTGTCTAATCTGTGTTTGACTAAATTTACATTTGTGATCAATACTGAGTCTACAAGATTATAGCACCACCAGCACTATTCCAGAATCCTTCCAAACATTATTTCATAATAACCTCCTGATAATATTGCATGAACATAAAATGACAAACTTAAAGAAATAGTTCTGGGGCTGTTTTGGTTTTGATGTTTAAACCCCCCCCCCCACACTTTTTAATAGTAAGATTATAATTCCACAATAGCAAGCAGCAATCTTTTGTGTGTGGAGACTGAAAACAGCTATGATATACAGCAGCTCTTATTTGTGTGACACCAGAAGAGAGTGGGGAGAAAGTTTTGTGGCTGAAAATCATTTACACACATACCAGAAAACAACAGTCATTAATGGGACCAGGTCTGAAAGAAGGTAAAAGCAAAGCAGGCTATGAAATTAGCATCTATGAGTTTCAATACCTAGTGACCAGCACTTTTCGACCACTCTAATCATCCCTCAGTACCCAAATGGAACAGGTTTTATTTTTAAATTATTCAAACAAGGAAGAAGCTGTACCATAGAACAGTCTTAAACAGAGTCTCATTGAGTGACATTTACTTACAACATGTATAATGTAAAAATGTTTTTAACAACAACGCTAAGACTGAGCTGCGGTGACTTATACTGAGAGTATCATGTGCTGCTAAAATACATTCTCCCTCTTGCTAAATGTTGACACAAGCTTGGTTGGCAGATTACTTGTGTCCCAAATGGTGCAACACTGCAAGCAGGACAGGAAGCAGGAGATGCTTATTACCAGAGATGTGATCATCTAGATTTTGGGAGAAAGGGCAGCTTAGACACTTATATTATAGAGACACTCGTAATGGTCACATCTAGCTTCAGACTAGAATGATAGAAGAAGAAACCATGCATGTGATGGGAAGGAACTAAAATAAAAATACTGAAACTAATTTTAAATAGGACGTTACCAAATATGGAAATGGTAGCATCATAGTCAAGCTCATCAATGGTTCTTGCACAATGTTCAATGAACCACTGCGAGGCTATACAGCATTTGCTATATTATCTGTGAAGAGCTGGCAAGTTACTGCTTCTTCTAGTCCTGGCTTCTTCTCCTTGCTTCCAGCTGTTTCATTGTAAAGAAGTAAGTGCAGGCCCATAAATACAGCTAGAAACAAAGAGGAGGTAGGCTCTCTGCTTCCACTAGGAGTTCTCATGGACCACACCTACCAGAAGAACAGTTACACACAATTAAATGTTTTCCCATTAATACCACTACTCCACATAGGCATTTGAGAGAGGGAAGTTGTGTGATTGTGATGAGACAGGGGGTTGACAGGACTTGGAATAGAGAGAGTAGTCGTAGTGGGTCTCTATTATAGTCAATGGAATTGGTTCCTAAGGCACTCTCTCTATTATGATGTGGGTCCATATTGTGGGAAAAAAGGAGAACCCATGAACTATATCGTCTACCATAGGTTCCACAGGAGAAACATGCTGCAAAGTATAAAAAACATGAAGATTCTTGGTCCAAAAGCAACCATATATGCACGGACAGATCACACACTACAGTGCCATAGTGTGGGTCACTACCATTCTATACATTAATCAACATTAAGTTTAATCTTTTTTGTCATAAATTTATATTGTTGGCCATGAAAATTTGCTTTGGGCAAACAAGATATCCCAGGAACAAGCTTTTAAAATGATTTTTTGAGGATGTTGAGGGAGAGTATGTAATGAGATGACCAATTAACTTCACTGAGTTGAAGCGTATGAAGAAGAATTTCATCTAAAATACCATAACTTAGAACCGATATTCATTTTTAAAAGGTCTTTCTGCTTTGATCGAACCAAAACATACTGAAAAAAGTAATGAAATTATGGGTAATGTCCTTAATTTATCCCTACTATGCTTCGGTACAGCAGGGTCTACAGAAGGAGGTCATGTACCATTCAGGTTGCTGGTATAGACCAGGGGTCTCAAACACGCGGCCCGCGGCCGCGAGCCCCTCACAATCCCCCTGCCCTCCCCCAGTGTTTACCAGAGCGGCTCCCTGCCTGCCTGCCCTGCCCTGCGCAGCTCCGGGAAGAGGCTGGAACATGGGGAAGGGGAGCGGAGGGGCTGTGTGTGGTTGTTGCTTCAGGCAGCGCCCCCAGCAGCTCCAATTGGCCGGGAACAGGGAACCGCGGCCAATGGGAGCTGCTGGTGGCGGTGCCTCAAGCAACAGAAACACACAGCCCCTCCACCCCCCTTCCCCACGTTCCAGCCTCTTGTGGGGGCAGGGCAGACAGGCAGGGAGCCTGCCCTGCCCCCGGTACGTGCTGGGCCAGATCCTGCTCCCTGAACCCCTCCTGCAGCCGAACCCCCTACCCTGAACTCCCTGCCGCACCCTGCACCCCGACCCCCTGCACCCCAACCCCCTGCCTCACCCCGCACCCTTCCTGCATCCCAACCCACTGCCCTGAGCCCCATGCTGCACCCCAACCCCCTGCCGTACCCTGCACCCCTCCTGCACCCCGACCCCCTGCCCTGAACCCCCTGCCGCACCCCACACTCCTCTTGCACTCCAACCCAGTGCCCTGATCCCCCTGCCGCACTCTGCACCCTGACCCCTTGCTGTATCCCTCACCCCTCCTGCACCCCACACCCGAACTCCCTGCCCTGAGCCCCCACCACACCCCACTCCTCCTGCACTCCCTGGGGGCAGGGAGGGGGCAGAGTTGGGGTGGGGATTTCGGGGAAGGGGTTGGAATGGGGGCAGGGAAGGGGTGGGAAGAGGCAGGGCAGGGGCGGGGCCTCATGGAAGGGGTGGAGTGGCGGCGGAGGGGGAGGTGTCAGTAATGCGGCCCTCGGGCCAATGTATTAGTCCTCATGTGGCCCTCATGGTCATTTGAGTTTGAGACCCCTGGTATAGACCATCCCGACAACACAGCTCTTTGGCACAGGATCTGTGCCCTCTGTGCTTGAGAAGTATCTAGTACATTATGAGTCCTTCCACTACAATATCTATAAATTAATTTTAAAAGCCCTATGCTATAAAACTATTATTACAGATACAAAATTAAGTATTCAGGATTAGGAAATTCACTGCCACTTCATATGTATGCATGATACAGTCTCCCTGTTTGAAGTTTACTGGTTGCAGCAAACAGTTCAGTTACAATAACTGGGATTTCTGATTGTTAAAAATCCATCAAGTGGAAAGTTGCCATTAGAGCTTTCTCTCTAAATCCCATTAAAAAGTGTAGTCATATAAATGTATGTATGAATAAGCAAAAGGTCCCAAATAGCTACATTAATAGTGTTGATTGTGAACAGCCACTTGTGGATATAGCTCATAACGTATTACTTTTTCACATCTATTTGAACTAACTGAGTAAAGGACAGATGCTTCAGTTGGGTTAGACTACATTGGGGATTAACCATTTTTGGGGGAGAGGAGAGGGAATACTTAATGGCACGCTTTACTAAGCTTGGCTCTTTAAATATTAAGGGTGCGGCCCCCTCACCTCTGTGCCAGACCCTGAACACCAAATAAAAGGGCTAGAGTGGTGTAAAGTAGCCCTAGGGGCCCTAAATCTGACTGAGGGAAGATTATCTCTGGCACATGCACTGTGAACACAGCCGTGAGGCTGCTTCTAGAGAATCCTTTCAGAAGCCCTGGAGTAGAGACTGGAGCCAAGGCACAAAGTACTGCAGAGATCCTGGGCATTGTCATAGCCCAGTGGGCAGCCCAGGGAGGCTGCTGTAACTTAGATGGCCCTGGGGACCTGTCTAAGTCACACTGGAGTCCTCTCCAGTCCCGAGAGCAGCCCAGACCAGGATGGTGTAACAAGTGGTTTAAAACCACTGTAACAGCCTGAACCCCCAGGCTGCAAGATCTCTTAGAGGATTAAATGGAATCTGGCTAAAGTGGGTAACAATCAACAGTCTCCTAAAGAAAACCAGTGAAAAACACACCTACTCCCAGAGTACATGGTTTGGTTTTCTTTCCCCATCATTTACTAAAATTCACCAAAGACCAGTAATAAGTGATACAGATGGATTTTCCCAGTATGTGATTCTTTATTCATATCTGGCCACAAGATAAGCAAGCACAGGGAGTTTCTCAAAACCAGAAATAGCTTAAAAAAGGAATTTTTTTTTTAAATCGTTGCAGTCTAGACAAAAGAAAGAATCACACGACAGGCAGGAAACTCCTCTGCCTTCCAGTATGCATCCACTCTGACATACAAGGTTAGTTACATAAATGTGCCTATGCATGTATTTACACAACTGCTAAACAAAGTAAACTGATCTGACACTGTTGTCACAGACAGATTCAATTATAATTGGCGTATTCCCTATGAAGCATCCACAGAAATGGAGCACCAAGAATAAAGAGAAAATTAGGAAGTGTCTTTTAGGTTTAAAGTTGTAAATTGTTCTAAAAAATCTGGGGGTTTTGCCAATTGCAAAAACTCTGTTTTGGCCCTTGAATATAAACATAATTTCTTGTGAGCACCACCATGGATTAGCAGTTGAAGTGTACGACTGGAAGTCAGGAGATTTGATTTCTATTTCTGGCTCTGTCACAGGCTTGCTGCGAGATTAAACTCAAATCACTTAATATGCAACATTTTCCTTATTTGTAATACAGGAAAGTTTCAACTAGCTCCACTTATTTGTGATTCTGGCTTATCTCCCTGGGGTGCTGCAACCGTTCATTAACATTTGTAAAATCCCTAGGAATGTGCTCTGTAAGGACAAGTGATTGCTTTTATTACTGCTGAATTATTTACTTTGTTTTCAGCCATTTTTAGATGTTCATCACTGTAGTATCTGAGCATCTGATACATCTTTGCCTTCTAACAGATTAAGGACCTGCAACTTGCTTTTGTCAACTTGCATAAAACTCTTTTGAGTGTCACAATAACAAAATAAAAGCATCTAAGCAATTCATTTTTCAGCTTTTCATGAAAGTAGTAAACACATCAGCTAAAGATTTACAGTTTTGAAAAATAAAAACAAATTACATTTGATGTTGATGTAATTTTATTAAATTTTCCTCCTAAAATCCTCCTGCAAGGCAATTCATTCAAACATGGCGGAGATGCTTTTCAAACTTTACCATCACATATTTATTTCCTGAAAAAGGTGTTTAAACATATTGTGGACCAGTTATTTATGTACTTACATTGCTTAAAGTGAAGTTCCTTTAAACAAATCCACATCAAACCCCAAAGAGACAATTACATGACTAAGCCCATTAAGCCAACTGTTGGGAGAAGTTTGGTTAAAATTAAACATTTCCATTTGCTCAGAGTGATGTAGGCAAAGAGAACATCTTAAATAGGGAATGGAAAGATACCCAAGGAAAAGCTCAGGCTCAGAATAGCCAGGAACTGGTGATGGAGTGGGAGGAGGGGCGGAAGAATGGGATGGAGAGCATAGCAGGCAGGAGACCTGGGAGAAAGAGGACAGTAGGCTTCCCCCACAAAGTCATCTCATGGGCCAGAATCTCTGCTAGCTCTCATCGAGCTCCCATGCTAAAAATAGTAGGGTAGCTGTGATAGCATGGGCAGCAAATGCATGGGCTAGCTGCCCTGAGTACAAACCCATCTGGACCCCATGGTATGTATTCAGGGTGGCCAGCCCATGCCGCCATTGCTGCTACCTGAGATACTGTAGCTACATTACTATTTGTAGCGTGTTAACCCGATGAGAACTAGCGCAAGTATGTCTACTCAAGCTGGGCATCAGCCCCTAGCTCCAAATGTAGATGCAGCCTCTGTGGGTAGAAACCCTCCCTTTTCACTGTACTCTGGTGACCTCCTGTAAAACCCAGGATAGAGGACAGTGCTTAAGGCATAAGCCAGCTACAGCTCAATCAATTTCTTCAGGGTTAATGTAACGTGTCTGAATAGAGGAAGCAATATTCTTGAAGGAAACAAACTGGACGTGTCAGGGATTTGAATCGTGACTCACGCAACTGTAAACAAAGCTAAAAGAATTTCACATGAGATTTAGCCACAGATTTTCGTCACCAACGTGGGATACATTAACTAATGGACATTACATAAGCGGGGTTAGGTGGTATCTTTGTTTACAAGTCTATTGAACTATACACTGCATCAGACGATTTAATGGTGTCATTCAAATAGATACCCAGGGAGCATGTTGGAAGCTATCATGAAATATTGTACATTATAAAGGTATAGGGTTTTTTAAGTGCCTAGTTTAATCTTTTTTTGTAATTCAGTCGTCAGCCATAAGTGAAATGTAAATGAGTTATGGCCGATGAAAATATTACAGGTGTGTTTAAATGGAAATGCAGCAACGGGCTTTACTACACTGGCACAAAGGTGGTACTTTAGATAACAAACATGTACACTCACATACTGCACTGAGCTAGCTAGGGTCTATGTGTACCACTATCTTCTAGCCAATGGTACCAGAAACTGCTCCACTGTGTATTGCAGAACCTAGACAGTTAATACATAATGGAGAGTCTCCTTTAGCTCCAATGTTAGGGGTCTATGTTCTTGGAGCAGAAGGATCAAAGTTCTATCCCTGCTGCCACCAGTTCTGAGTGCCTGTGGAGTGCAACATAGTGACCACTGTGTGAAGCCCTAAATGACCCGGGGTTTCATACAACAGAGCATGGCAAAAGTTAAAATACAGGAGAAAGGTAGATGACTAAAAACCGATCTGTAAGAACCATTTGCTTTAAACTCAGTGAAATTGTGTAATAAATGAAGTAGCCCTTTTAAATAGCCCCTTGGAGCCCAAAGTGTTTGGAGTTCCCAGCTTTAGTAAGAAACCATTATTCATTAGGACATGTTAAAGTGTGAACTATTTAAAGAATGGCCGTATCTCTCCCTGTTCGATCAATGGGCTACAGTCTCACTAAGTAAAGACACATCCAGATGCGACATCCATCTACTCCATCGTACCAGTAACTTAACCATGCCCATCTTTGCTGCCCTTCCTCCCCGTCCTTCCATGCTGCCTACATCTGCACTCTGCAACGGATTTTCTATTCTAGTGACCTAGACTCAAAAGAGGACTTATAACTTCCTGCACCCATTCTCTCCCAAACACAATACAAATAAATAAAATAGAATATTTTATCATTTTATCCTCCAAACTTGTGAAAAAAATTTCCTTCAAAGCAGGCAGTTTGGGGTGTTTTGCATGGAAGTTGGTTCATAGCATTAAAAAATGTGAAAGCATTAAGACTGAAAAATCCTGGGCCCAGAGATGTCAATGGCAAAAACTCCCATTGACTTCAGCAAGGTCCGGATTTCAGAGAAATAACATATTGAAAAATGGGCATTACCAGATATCGTCACCAAGACATTCAGGCCTTCGAGTACATCCATCTGCTGGAACCGTCTTCGGTTTATTAGAGGATAAACCTTCCCCTGACCACTTCTGTCTAGCAGCATCAGACCACTCTCAGTTCCCACTAACAAATTCACTCCTAGGTTAAAAAAACAAAACACCCAAATTATAATGCATGTTTTCCAGGTATTTTGATTAAGTCATGCTTTACAGAACAACTTACATTGCTTTAGGTATTCAAACCCAACACTGATTCCATCTGCACACCTGGCAGAGGGGTGGAGTAGCAGAGACCCCCCGCTCACTGGGATAGGTAGGTGGAACATGAAATTTATCACACATACACTAGCAACAGGCTGATACGCAAGAGGAAGCGTTCCAGAGCAGGGTCCATCCTCCACTTCCCAAGAGCTGAAGATAGCAAGGGTCTTATGAAAAAAGTCATGCAGAATTTAATAGAGAAAGACAGCTTAAAACCATTCTATAGAACTTAATAGAATGCTCTTTCTGTGAGTGAATTCTACAGAGTGGTTTTAAAAACCTACAGCTTTATCACCATTAAACACTATAGGGTTTTAGAATAATTTTTTATAGAACCCTATTTCATTTTTATAGAACCGTATTGGTTTCATCCCTATCTAGTTCTATAGGACTTTATTACAAAGAGGGTTTTCAGTGGGGAATTGTCCTTGATCTCAATAGTTCTCCCTTTACATACACCACACTCGTCTGGTTAGTAGATGTCTATTAAATTTTTCAATCCTTGCCACCATAACCGACAGCTATTGCCACAAATTATGTGAAGAGAGCAAAAGGACAGTTGAACTACAGCACAAGGGATGAGAGTCAAATCAATTTTGTGACTCACTTTATTAGACCTCCTCAAACATTTATTAGACATCACAACATAAAGCTTTTGTTTTTAAATGCAATAAAACAGGTTGAAATAACAGGTAAATTCACAAAGCTATACAATTATGGCTATTGTGAGCTAGAAGCTGTCACAGTAGGCCAAATTGATCCCCGGTTTAAGTGTACTGGTGATAACAAAATTACACCAGGGACTAATTTGGCCTTGTATCCTAAACTGAGCACTACTAATACAGTAGATCTGATTCAGCTACACAGAAATTAAACAGTGGGTAGCCTTGCAAACTACATTTATGGCAATATCTAAACACAACAGGACAGCATTTTAAGATGCTATGACAGCCTTAAATCAGCAGGCTCCTTGCTTTTATTGATTACTGTCTTGTAATTTCAAAAGGTACATTCTTCCCTACATCTCTCAGATCATTATGTCTAAGCTGTGAGGAAAAGTACCTAATCATACTGTAGCAATAGCACAGGGATGGCACTAATTAGTAGAGCAGATATTGACTGATTTGTTCTTGTCATTAGAACTCTGAACAGAGCCTTAATTCATTTAGGCTTCTTAGTATAGGTTATGCTATATGCTTAAAAGTAAACGCACATGTAAATTTGTTCACTCAAGGTCTTTTCCATCCCTTTTGGGTGTCAGGACCCTATAACTCTTGCTCATATCCTTCTGTGGTGTCTTTAACTCTTCATGTATTTCTGACAGGTATTTCACATCCCATTATATACAGTCAGTTGTTCCTTCCCTTCTCCATTTAAATAAACTGATATGGGCAGTGAGCCAGCAGTAACTAATGCCTAAACTTTAAAATGTCTTTGTATTTGCAGCATTCAGGCCTATGAAAACCTCTAAATTTTTTTCCCCTGCAGCTCAGCAGTTCTAATTTTTTGAAGTGTGCCTGCTACCACAAGTACATTATAAAAGTGCCTTTCTTTTGTATTGGGTGACTGGGCATCTACTTCTCTGATATTCCATCTATATTATTAGCATTGAACTTAACTATTTAGATAACTTCCTGAGAGAATCTTATAAAAATTACAGCCTTAAACATTATTTCATTACAATTAGTAAAGGCAATAAAAAACCCCTCTCTCTTTACAGGAACTATCACACTTAGCATGGCAAGGACCAAACTCCTAGCAGGGGTAATTAGGCACAAATCCGTTGAGAATAAAGACGTGCCTGCATACACCAGAATGAATTTGGCCTAAATGTTTAACAAGAAAGTGTTTGTTATAGCTGTAAAATACCTCCAGGATTTTATTTCAAATCAACAGAAGAATGAAATATGAAGATCAAAGAAACATGAAAGTGCTAAACACGAGTGATGGCCCAGCCCCTACTGGCAGGGCAATTTGGTTTGGCATGGAAGTTTGTGACACTTGTTCCCAATTTATTTCGTGTGATTTCATTCTCCTTTCTCTCTTTACCCTCCTCTCACTCTGACATCTTCCATTTGCACAAAGTTATACATTTGCACTGAAAATTATTCACACCAAAGCATGTAAAAATATTAAGCCTACATTTGGGCAAAAACTGACACTGGTGAACTTTGATAAAGCTGTTTGATGAAGAGGTGCTGGAATGGTGACAGACCCCCAAAAACACACAGCCTCATAGAATGAATACTGGGTGGGAACTGCTTCTACCCCCATTCCTATTCCTGTCCCTCCCCTCTTCCCCCCGTAACAACTGGCCATACTCCTATTTTTGAATATAGCACTTTATGAACATGTACTCATGAAGAAAGTAAATATAATTATCCTTGCTTTATAGATAGCAAAACTAGTCTAGAGATGTAAAGTGAAACAGATGAAGCTAAGTGGTGTCAGAGTCAAGATTAAAATCCAGGTCTCTTATATCTATCTAGCCCTTCTCTTCATGTGTCAGTATATTTATGCCTGCATCTGTAATTTTCACTCCATTCATCTAAAGAAATGGGTATTTTACCCATGAAAGCTTATGCCCAAATAAATCTGTTAGTCTTTAGGTGCCACCAGACTCCTCGTTGTTTTTACATCTATCTAGACAATTGTGCTTTCCAGGCAAATTGTTTAGATCAACTACTTCAAACTATCACACCTAAACCCATCTTTAGGTACCTAAATGTCTAAATTTTCAAGTGTTCTGCGTATCTGCAGGACTTTCACTAAGTTCAGACACCCAGGTTTGAAACATTGCAGTAAGACAGCTTTGCTGAGCCAGTTTCCTAATACACAGAATGAGAACAACATATCTACCTACCTACCAGCATCTTAAATCATGCATGTTTTCAGACCTCCTGTGTAGTACATATCATTATCCCCTATTTTACAAATGGACAACTGGGATTTAGTGAAGCAAGTAGAGAACCAGGAGACCTAGATTTTGAGTCTAGGTTTTTCGTTTTTGTTTTTTATATATATAAAAAACTTTGAGCAAGTCACTTTACTTCTCTGAGCGCCTCCTGTAAAATAGCAAACAATATTTACCTACACACCATAACTTGTAAAGTGCTATGTAAATGAAACTATCACAGCAGCCCCACACTTAATCTACTAATCATGTGACTTTGGGGAAGGACCAACTCTTTCTCCTCCAGCTTTTTCAACATTCATAACTGTTTAGTGTTTTTGTTTTAAAGCATTAAAACAGATATCAGTATCAAAAGGGCAGGATTCTGGCAATTAGTGTGGCCAGTGTTGAAATCTCATGGCACAGGCGATTTTTCTGCTACTGTAAAGTCAGTGGAGATGACTCCTCTACAAAACCACCCTGGGTGTAGGGGGCATATCAAGATAGGAAATGGGCATCAGACCAATCTTTCTCTGGCATAAGATAACTAAGAGCCATAACTGTAAATGGCACATTGGCACCCCATGATCCTAGCCCCAAATGCACTGAGCAGAGCTTGGAAGAGAACGTGGCCCATAGTCTCAAACAGAAGAAGTTGCCTAGTTACTTGCCCTATTCTCTCCAGGTAATTATGTGATTCGATGTGAGATCACCAATATAAAAGTTATAACATGAAATACTTTCTAATCAAGCCCTTTGATTTCTCAGCAAGAATTCTGAGAAGCAAAATCAAATACAATACCCTTTTTGAATCTATCATTAACCTAACAACCTTGTACTGACCCAAAATGCACAGCAAGATTACCATAATCCACAAAAGCTGCAGACATATACTAAAAAGAGGTTTAAAAAGTTGAAAAGACTGTCAATTGACAAAATTTTGAATGATTATTATTCAATCCTGAGAATATACCAGTCAGAACTTGCATCAAGCCAGACCTCAGAATAGCCACATCGTAAGCACAATAGTAACAAGATCTCACTATGATGACATGAGACTGAGCTTTTATTACTATGTAGATATTCCAAAATATCAGACACTTATTTGTCCTTGCTCCTTAAATGAATTTATGAACAGTCTAGGTCATTAAGCTTATACTGGTGTGCTCTGAGCTACAAAATTATTTTCATATACACCAAGAAGTTGTAAGAGACAACCTTCCATCCCTCCCTGTGTTGTAATCTATGGCTTATTTGGACACTGGATAATTGCTGAGGTATAAATCGCTCTCACTCTTCATGCACTTAGAGAGAGTTCATAAAATCAATCAAGTAAATGAAAAGAAAAACAAGGAAATAAGGGGAGGAAAGGAGGGACGCAGATATACATTACCCCATAAGGCAGCACACAAAATCTCAGAATTGAATCTCTTCTTGTATTTGCGAATCTCTGGAGTGTCACTTTGTGGTCGTGTATTAGTAGGATTCACATTGACAACTGATCCCTTCCTGGTGGGATCTTGCCTTATTGCCTCTGACCTCATGGCTTCACTAGAAAATCCCACTGGGGGAAAAAAAAAAAAAAGAAAAGTACATGTAATACTATCTTCTAAGTGCCAAATATTTACCATATACTTTCTATTAAATAACCCAGACAGTAACTGATAATATTAAGCAAGTCTTTCTTTTTGTAAGAAATGTAAATGGAAAAAGGAAATAATATGCAATCCAATGCAAATCAAGTAACAAGCATGATGGAAACATTCTAAACTACTTTAAAGAGCAACTCAAGTCACTGAACGCTTTTTTTTCTTTTCAGTTGTCTTCTTGCATCTACATTACTTACCCACAGAAGTCACAGTTGTCCCACTAGATGGAGAAATCTGTAGTAATCTGGGGTCTATAAAAGGTGTAAAGGAGGAGGAAGATTTGTGTTTCTGGAGTGTGTTACTAGCGGACTGAGTCTGCAATGTAAATTTCAACTTTATTAATATAAGTGACAACAAAAAGTGATGATAACAATGAACATTTCTAAGTCACTACAGAATTTTACCGTTTTTTCTGAAGCCCTTTCCCACCCATCCCCAACCTTCTATACTTCTTATATTCATACGGCAGGCACCATAGATGCAGGTTTCACACATTACCACTAAATGTAGTCAGTGTGTTCTTCACCCCTATTAGCTCAGATTTTAAAGGAGATGTTTGAGGAATGGTCACAACAACAGGCAAAAAGTAAGGGAATGTCACCTTATCATCGGTTAAAATATGTACGGTACTTATGAAGTTATTAGAAGCTAGCACTACTTCATTACATAATTTTAATTTTCTATTTGTGAACTGCCCACTACATACTTCTATTTGTTACGCATCTCCTGAAATGAGCTTGTTTAATATGTTATTAAATTTGATCTCTTAGTTTGGGCAACAAAATCTAAATACTCTGGGATCAGGCATTCACTTCTATGATTAATGAAATTTCAATGTCTGGTACTTCGTGTTAATTCTCTACTTTTGGTTTTTTTTAAACTGAGCCTCTTGCCAGAAAGCTCCAGCAGTTTCTTCCACCATCATTTCACATAGCAAATATTACACCTGTATCAAACAAGGGGCTCATTAATGTGAAAGGTGCAATAAACAGTGATATGAAGCTATGAATATGTAGTTGATATAACCACTGGTGCTTTATTTAGTTTTGTATTCTAAACACAAAAAAGGGAGAAAGACAAGTGAAACAATGAACTGTTAAAAGTGGAGATGGAATGACTGAAAAATCCTCGCCAGTTTAGTGAGTTAAGTGTTATAGTGACAACATTGCACATTAAAGCAGAATGGCACAAATAAAAAACAATCAAAAAGTGTGAGTGTGTTTCTCTGTATGTGCAGAGTTACTGTGGACAAAAGGAATGTGTGTCTGCTCAGCTTGTTTTAAGCTTTTGCAAACAAGACTGGAAGAGCTTCCTCGCTGTTAACCAATCTAAAGCCTCTGTCCCCTCTAAACCTCCACCTTCCTCACCAAATATAATTATTGGGCTTAACCATACTGAACTTTTCTGCAAAGCAAAATATTTTCAACCACATTACTAATAACTTCAATGCCACCACAAACAACTGCCATAGTCTCCTTCTCAAAACTCAGTTTGAGCTAAATTGATTGAACCCTGCTTATTTGTTGCATAGAACAAAGTAATGAACAGGTATATCCTTGAATCACTGAACTGTTCTACATAACCTGTCAAGAGTATATCTTTACAAAGTTAAAGACTAGTGAAGCACAGCTGAAAATGAAGGATGACAAGCATTACATGGACTAAACTTCTGTGACAAAATGAATGCTTGCTGTCACGTGGTTCAATACGTTTCACAAGCGCTTTTCATCCTATTGTGAAAATTGTGCATCACCATTACCTCAAAAAGAAGAACAGGAGGACTTGTGGCACCTTAGAGACTAACAAATTTATTAGAGCATAAGCTTTCGTGGACTACAGCCCACTTCTTCGGATGCATCCGAAGAAGTGGGCTGTAGTCCACGAAAGCTTATGCTCTAATAAATTTGTTAGTCTCTAAGGTGCCACAAGTCCTCCTGTTCTTCTTTTTGCGGATACAGACTAACACGGCTGCTACTCTGAAACCATTACCTCAGGTTCTTTTGTAACGGTACACAGAATATCTCAGCCTGGCACTGATGTCAAAGCACCTGTTCAGTTCTATTCTGAGAAGCAGCAGCATGTTGTTGAACATTTATAGTGGCTGGTCTACATCATACTTGTTTACAAGTCTAAAGATGTTTCCTCTAAATGCCAGGCCTGCCTGTTCAACCTGGAAACTGAAAGTCATGCTGGGTGCTTTCCTTCTCATTCCTCTCCACCAGCATTACAGGATGTGCAGGACAAATTCATTCACACTTGTGCATCCCAATTACCTTCAAAAAGTCGCAAAAGTACAAGGATTCACTATATAACCAGGATTTAATGAACAATTCTGTTGTTGGTTTATAAGAATGAAACACAGTCCCTCTTAGCACTGCAGAGCCAAAGGTAACAGGAGTAAAATTCTGGAACAGTGAAGTCCCCAGATAGGACTCCAACTAGAGATAAGAGAGCAGACTTGGAGAATAAGCAGGAGTCATTTTTCCATGGTCATTTTTCATAGCACAACTATTCCATAAAAACATGAAGAGCTCCTGTAGTACACTACTCCAAACAACGAATACCCCAAACAACCTAGCTTTCCTGAAATGGTCACCAACCCCATTTGGCAATTTCAAAGAGTAAAATCCTTCAATGAGGCTGAAACCAGCTTCCTATCCTGTGTTGGTAGTTTGCACAAGTGAGTTACTTGCACGTGCCTAGTTATTTGCTCCTTTTTTATGGTAAAATCAAGACAAAATTACCAGGTTTGATTTAATTATTTTTTAAAACCCCAGCAGATTCCTTGCAACTAGCCTGTTCCCGAAATACAGAAATTAAAACAAACAAACAAACAAACACCCTTGTCTGAATATATGGTAATCAAGTTTAGTTTAAACAAAAGCCATGCAATTAATGACTCACTGTAGAAAGCAAAAATAGTAAACTAGCAAGTTTGGGGTAAAACTGATCTAGAGTTAAGGGCTTTTCATACAGAACTGAAATGTGTTATTTTGGGGGTGGGAGAAAAGTGACAGAAAAAAGCAGGGGAAGATTGGCTGGAGTTCCTCTGCAAACTAGCTATTAGGCAATACTGGAATAACCCTAAGAAAGCAGCCAGCTGTGGTGCAAGACATACCTCATTAGTAGTTAGCTTGTCCTGGGGTGTCTGTGGGGACATGATGGGTGTCGGCTGGCTGGAGGATGGGGAGGAGGAGGTGGAAGAAGTGGAGGAGGAATGGCTTTGCTGTAAGAGATCTGGCAAGAGGTGAATGCGACCGGCAAAGCCATTGCTCTCATGATGGCTGGCACGCTTTGTGTCAACTGTACTCTGTAGAAAAAACAGGCACACTTGTCTTGCTCAAGTGCTGCTTAAGGCTTTCATCCCTATCAGCTTCATCTACTTTTTTTTTTTTTTTAATGTACCGATATCCTATGCCTTGATGCCTGGGTTAGAAGTGTGCTGAGCTTCCAGAACTGAGTAAATACTGCAGCTCTGGCAAGCAGAATTGAGCCTCTCACTTAATCTGATTCACTTGCAAGGCCAGCTCCTTTACCAAAAGAGTAATTGTGCCAGTAAGTCTATGCTGCTCCTACTACATCTGTATTTGTTGTTTGCAATCATTTTATTTAATTCTAGCTTGAGTCATGTTCTGACAAGAGCTTGAAATATCTGGTGAATTCCCTAATCTAGCTATTTAAACAGTCACCATGAAATTTTAATTAGCAAACTGTAGGGTTCAACTAAAAAATTACATTCAGTTGCAAAACTCAAGAATGTGATTACTGAGGAAGTCCCCTAGGAGCTGACAGACTCATTAACAGATGAGCTAGTTTAATACACAAAGAAGCAGCTTCTTCACAATCAAAGATAGAACATTTCAAAATAGAAGGAAACCAAACAACACGCCTAGATCCATCTACAGTCACTGCCCTGCCCCTTGTAACATTCCCTCTCAGCCCCCAGCACCAATTGTCTGCTACCTTGCTTTTTTGTTAGTTTGTTCTTGACTTTAGGCTTAAAGTAGTTAAAAGAATTGAGCACTTTTCCCCCAACCCTTTCTAATTCTGAGATCCAGCGTCTGGTTCTACCATAAAACCAGGTTAAGTTCTTCTGTGCTGAGAGCTTTCTTCACACACCTGCAGCTTTTCTATCACTTTTTTGACACAGACTTTGAGGTGCTCTGCGTGGTGCTATAAATGGATGTCATTGCAAAGCATGCAAAACAGTAGCAGCAAGGGATGGAGGCTACTCTTTTCTCTGCATGCATCAAGTGTCTGCACATCCAAAATATGCTACATCTGTGTCTTGATAACATGGACAACAAATATAATGTAGAAACAGCATGGGTGAATGAACAAGCAGGTTAATGATCACAGTAAAGGCACAGCACTGTGCAGGGAAGGAAATACAATACCTGTCGGACGATTAAAGTACCCTCCTTGGAAGGCGTCATGGCAGGTTCACTCTCCACATCATCATGGACAATCATGGTTTTCACTGACTCTGTTTCACCATTGCTCAGATTCAGAGTTGATCTATGCATCAAGCAAGAAATAATTTGGATAAAATAACCCTATAGTATTTCAGTTTTAGCTCTGTCTTCATGTATTCGTATCAAGTGTATGTCATAGATCGTTTACAGCTGCATTCAAAGTGGAATATTGACATAAATCATCAAGGAAGAGCTTCTTCAAGAAACAAATGAGTCTAAAATTGCTAAAAACAATTCTTCACCTTTTATAAAATGCAAATGAGGGAAGGAAACAACACACAACACTATAATTTGGCTTCTAGTAACACAAGACAAACATTAAGATTTAAAGAATCAAATTTTCAAATGGTGCCAAAGTGACTTAGGAGCTTAAGTCCTATTTTAAAAGGCGATTTAGGCACTTGCTCGTTGACTTTCAAAGGCACTTAGACTAAATGCTAAAGTCACTTTTGAAAACGGACCATTTTGAAGATGTTACCCTACATGTTTCGGAAACGTGAACATTAACTGACTGCTAAGTACTTTTCATGGACTCCCGAATACGGTCTTGATAAAAGAGGGCTAATGAACGAAACATACGTTGTGGTCTTTTCCCCATATCCACACAAAACAGAAAAAACACAGAACAACTAACACAGCTCTGGCATCCTCCGGCCCAGATGTAGATTCATCTGCTCCTTCTTGTTCCATATCGTCATCCTCCTCATCTGTCGTCCCCGACTCTTCACTGGACGATGAATAGTCTGTCACCTTGTGTGGAGGTCGTACATCCTCTACAGCTCGCAATTCCTTTGCCAAGGCAGTTAAATCCTAGCAAGAATGAGACAAAGGGGAAAAAGAAGAGTGAGGTTGCAGATTGGAGAGGAGGAGAGGCAACGTATCAGCAACACAGCTGCGGGGACTGAGTTTGTTCAGTTTGCTGCTGCACTTCCATAGTTCCCAGCAACAGGTGTTTTGTTGTTGTTGGTTTACTGATTTCTTTGTGCTTTACTGGCAAATTAAAAAACAAATAAACCCTAGAAATTTAAGACTATGTAGGTCTTTGCCCCCTCTTACTCCTACCAGAGCTGCTAGAGCAATGAACACACTATAATATGTTGTTTTAAGGAGTCCAACATTTTCCCTCCCAAACTGTTCTGCATATTGACAAGCTACAGTGCATGGAAATTTGGGCAGCAAAGTTGTAAGACAGCCTAAATTTACTGAGCTGTCTGTTCAGCTGAACACAGTTTGTATAAAATATTTCACATACAGACGCTCCCCGGGTTACGCAAGACCCGACTTACACAAATCCGCACTTACGGAAAAAGTGGTGGTGGTTGTTTTTTTGCGCGTAATGGTTGGAGATACGTTTCCGACTTATGCAAGTCGGGGAGCGTCTGTAGTTTATAAACTGATGGGATGGGAGCCACCATCTTCCTTTAAAGGACTTCATTTGATTTGGGCATTTGAGTGCTAGGGCAATATAAGAATAAACAACATATTCATAGATTTTGATTCAGATGGAACCATTGGAATCATCTACTCTGACCTCTTGGATACCAAAGGCACAAAATGTAATGATAATAACTTCAAAAAATAAAAAATATATTCGATTGTAATAGCTAAGTGCTTACCACTTCTCCCTGCACCATACAGCACAACAACGGTACGGTTGGGTCAGATGAATCATCATTGGTCCAGCCACATGAAGAGTATACAGGACGTAAGGAGAGGTTTGAAAGGAAGAAAATGAGAAAACACAAAAATTCAAGAAGCAAATAAAGTACATTTAAATGTTTAACACTTCATAGTATGCAACTGCCAAACTGAATCTCTAATTCACTCTTAATGCTTGGATTCACCGTGTAAGTATTTGTAATAGACCTATCTAACATCAAGTAAAAAACATCAGATAAGCAGCACAGTTAGGTTTAGCTTACAGCAGGCTTGTTGGGTCTGAAGACTTCTTTCTTCTCTTCAGGTTTTTTGGCTGCATTTTCATGACGTTGAGACGGTGAACCTTCAGATTTGGATGATGCTACATGTGTCAAGACCCCCCCCCAACAAAAAAACACAAAAAAGGGGGGTCATTGTTAAGTTAGGATTTTTTTATTTATGCAGCAAAAGGAGCACAAGGCCTTGTCTACACTGGGTATTTCAGCCATAGGTGGCCAGCCACAAGTTTACCTGCACCAGTGCAAACCTCTAGTGCTGACAGGAAAAATCACAAGCAGCTGCGATTTGCACTGCAGCTTACCAGTGACTGAAAACATGGAAAGAGGCACATGACATACAGCAGCTTTGTCCATCTATACTAGGGAGTTAACAGCACTCAACATTGAGCATTCTGGGGTTTCCACAGACTTATTTCATTCCAAGCTCCTTTCCCTTTAGTTACCTCTATAGTGTGTCTTACACCGTACAGCTGAATGTGCTCTAACATTACATAGCAGCAGTGTCCTGCTCAATTCAAAAAGCTATAATGAACCTTTTCTATTTTTGCTGTATGTTTAAAGAGGGGGATTGGAACTGCTTTTCAGATATGATTTTTGTAGGTTTTCATTGACACCCCCTCTAATATTTAAAAAAAAAACTATAGAGGATTTGATCTTGGGTCAAAAGGAAACATGACATCTTGACATTAGGAAAAAAGAAACCCAAATGAGAAAATAATTAAAATGCTAATGAAATCTGGCTCTGGAAAAAAGTGTCTATCCTTGTACTCATGGAGAGAGTTGATGTGCAATGAATGATCAAGAAGTATTCGAGATGCTCATACAAATGAAGGAAGTTAGTTCAAAGATCGTATATGAAAAGGAATGGACTCAGTCATGTATTCTGTACATGGGTGAATAAACCTGTAATTGAGTCTGAATTGGAGAAAGGGGCTAAAACCCACTATTGAAGATTTCTACACATACAACCCCGCTCAAAACAGCGGCTATGAAAAGGAACGGCATATACAGAGGATCAAAACTTCCCAGCCTGATACTTTACATTAAAAATTCCTTTTACGTGAAGATTCATTGTCCTTCATTCGTATTACTATTATTATTAGCTGCTGCACAATCCAAACATTACAGATTCATCTAGAAATCCTAAAGGAAGAGGGAAGGGGGAAGAAAGGGAAAAAAGAGGACTTACATCTCATTCGGAACCGTTCACCAGAGCCACTCTGAGATCCAGGATGGGACCCCGGCTGTGAGCTGGAGTTACTTGAGCCCGAGGAACTGCCGCTGCCTGGTCTCGGCACAAGTTTCTCCACCCTCTCCCATAGCAGACGAGGCTCTATATTGCTGTCTCAAGAAAAGTGCATTTGTCAACTTTAATTTCAGATATCGCATTTTAAACTTAAAATCAAGCTTGGTCACTCATCAACATTTCGTTAATGACTGAGCAGAAGGAGTGTACTAATCCTTGTGCTTCGGACTTTCACAGCAATTCACATCCTACGCAGCAGCCACACTAGCCATCTTAATATCTGAGGAACGAAACTTTCTCACACACAAAAATAAATTAAAACAATGCTTAATTGCTTTTTGTGCTACTTTTTGTTTGAGAACTGGCTATACAACACTACAATATTTGAGGGCTGAAAAGCCTCTGGGTTCCCTTAGCCCTAGATCCCATAGATACTTACTACTGGGCACCATGTTCGCGCCTGGGAAAAGCCCCCGCTGCAACACAAAGGGACCATTTGCAGCAATAAGTACAATACCTGATAGCAAGCACTTGTATGACTGGGCCCTTTTTTCTAAATGTTAAGACTACTCTGAAAATATTGCAAGACTTACTCAAACAGCCCCTTCAAAGATGCAGAGGCAAGAAGAAAATTCATTAAGGTTTGTTGAACTATTTAGTGCCAAAGAAACTCAACATTGATTGCTAAGAGAGAATGGGTCCACTTTCCTCCTTCCTTCACATCTGAGAGATAATGCCTTTCCCTGGCTTCCAACTAACATTCCCTTACAAAACAGCAGAGAGAGGGAGATCTGGGCTTACGAACCTTGTGGAGTTTCTTTGCCCTGCTTGATTATTTTGCTGCCCACTGCTCTGCAGTGGAGAATCTCGACGTGATAGGACGGGAGACCTGGACGTTGTTCTCACAGGTACCTTGGGTGAAAAAAGAAACAGTAAAAGTTAATGTAGAAGGGAGAAAGGGGAAAAATTAAGATTCTCCTGCCACAGCAAATACATTTTGAATAACATTATTCTAAGTCAAAGTCAGTATAATTGAACAAAATGAAAGAAAACAAAACAAAACAAAAAAGAAAAGAAAAGAAAAAATGAAGAATCTTTAGCTGGGCTGCTGTTTGGATACTGAAAAGAACTGAAAGTTTAGACTAACATACCTAAATAGCTACCACACAAACATACATGCCCCTTACCCCCAGACTACTGAGACATTTTAAAAGAATATGGCATTTTGACTGAAGCAAAGGAGACACAAAGCAATTTGCTGAAATAGCATGAGGATTAGGAAAATAAACTCAAAGGAACCAAACGAATGCCCAGTAATGGATCAGCAGGAGACAGAGACTGGTGGGAAGCAAGAACATATTCAGAAGAAGCAAATCCCAAGCGGAAGGGAAAAAAATATTGAATGTTTCTTTTTTGTTCATTTCCATCTAAAAACTTTAAATAAGTTCATGGTTTACAGCTTGGTTTTCCAACCAGAAATAGAAGAAAATAAACTTTAAGCTATCATGTCAAGGATGTTTTAAATTCTTTCCTGAATATTGTAATGATTTGTTAACTTTGCATAATAAACCACTTCTCTACAAGAGCCATAGTGTGTAAATATTTGTCATTTTCATCAGAGATTGCAATTCCTTTTTTTAACATGTTATGGGCCAATTGACTAGATATCTACAGTATAAACTCCCTTCAAAAATACTCCCCAATCATGGCACTACTCTGTGGACCCGTTTTTTCCAGTGCGTAAACGATCACACTCTTCAAATTAAAAAAGAAAAAAAAAAGCACACTTCTGTCTTTCTACTCCTTACCCTTGGAGGCACCTCGTCACTGTCTGATCTAGCCCAAGCCTTTTGAGTGGGGTCAGGTACCTCCGACTTAGAGTCAGAACTCTGATTTAGCACTTCACTGCGTGAAGGTGGATATGGGTCCTGAGAACGAAGATGGTGATGTGCAAATTTGGGAGAAGGGTCACTGAAGGAATGGGATCGCGAGACAGGGGAAACATTGTTCTTGAGAGATGCCAGATGGGACCACTGTACCTTACAAGAAAACAAAACATAAAACATTCAATGCGCTCTGTACAACTGGCTTTTTTAACAGAATAAAGGCGAGTGGGTAGGGAGAGACAAATTGGTTATGGCATAAGGCAAGCGTGAGGTGGAATCAAAAAGCAAGGAAGGTGCCCAGAGAACATAACAGACTTAGAACACAGAATGTATGCATTTTGGTGAGGTGCGCTCTCCAAATACACATACACTAGTAACCAGGAAAAAAATAAACATAAGATCTGCACTATGGGCCTGATCCAGAGCCCAATGAAATCAACAGGAGCTTTTCCTCTGGCTTCACTGGACTCTGAGCAGGTCTTAGATAGCAGCACTTGTTGGATAGACAATTTGAAGCAGATATCAAAGTGAAGAAATCCATAAGTTAGGAATACTGCCAAATGGGCAAACCTAAATATGTTCTGATTTATATTATAACTAAAATCTTAAATTTACAAGACAACACAAAACTTTTGAAGGAAGATCATAAAACGAAAGCCTTTATTCCTTTACAGTATTTTTCTATATATATTACATATATAATATATATTTATATATTATGTATGTTATATGTATATTATACGCTATGTTACATATTATATATAATGCATATTATACATTCACCATATATATCATATACTGTACACACACACACGATGGAGGCACAGCAGCAGCTCCATAATTAAAGCTCCATTAGCAGTTCTATTTGTAAGCCTCAAATTGACCCTCCACCCTATTCCCTTCTCAATTGCGAGCTCAGTAAGCCATTTGTTTGAAAAATGCTTTCTGAAACAGATTAGGAGGAAAACCCTTTCCAGATAAGATCATATAACTCTAGGATACATTGTTTTCACCCATTCAATCAACAGTTAGCATTTAACCTTAGTTTTATGAGGGTGTCTCTATTTGGCTTTATAAATGTATTATTGAATTGTTTTATTATACAAAGCTGTGCAAGAGACAGATTCATTTGAGTACAAAGTCAAAGGCAGGACTTCAGAAATAGTTGACATGGTTAGCATAAAGTAACACACACAAGCCCAAGATTATCAAATACTGCTACAAATCTCTCTGAAAGCCAGGAAAATCTGAGTTGAGGATTAAATTTGGTCACGATTCCTCCCACTCTCCCTTCTGATCAGATTTTGCAGTTGTCCCAAACATTTGCAATAGTTCGTCACAACAAGGTTTTAGTCATCACTGTCAATTATGTATAGACTTATCAAAAGAAAAAAAGGCAACATTTTATGTTCTGCATGGATACATAAGTTGCATGCCAAGTTTAATTAAACTGATTTATTTAAATTTTATATCTAGCCTTTTTGTAAATCTTAGCTTGTATTTATTTGTACATTCATACTCTAAACTCGATAAACTACAGGCTCCCAAAATTTAGAGATTCATTAGGAAACAGGACAACCAAGACAATCAATTGTTCTTGCATCTAGTTAGTTTTCCTACAGGGATGTAAAAGTCAAGCCTGGTTATTTTGTTCTTGGACATCATCTCCAGTAATAAAATGCTGTTTGGACCACATTATGACCAGTCTAACCTCACTGTAGCTTTGACTGGAATGAAGCCAACCATTCTGCTGATGCACAGGTAGCGACAGAACGCAGCTAGCTCTCTTAGGTAGGCTGACTCTGCTCAGAAGTAAAAAGCAATTAAACCCACATGCTTATCACTAAAATAAGCAGGCATGACTCTGAATACAATCAAAGAGCCAATCTGTTGAATAAGTCACATTGAAAAGTAGTAATACACTTTAAATATGTATTTTTATATGCCAAGATCTTCAAACCTAAAGTTAAGTGAATTGGGGCCTCTAGTTTTCTTCCATCCATTCCAAGATTTTCTGCTTTTACCTGGGGTTCCACTGGTCTTTGCAGTGCAGGCTGAACAGGCTCTGAGTTTCCATTGGAAAAGGACTCTGATCTTGAAGGCACTGGTGGCTCCAACACTTTGCCCGTCTGTTTGGACTGTGCTTCAGGGGACCCCTGATTAGTTTTTCTAAATCTATCGTCCACCTAAACCAAAGTTACAGAACGTTAGAAGCAGTTGTCAATGAAGTGGAGTATGTAGGAATAAGAGAGCAACCACCTCTCTTTCTTTACAAACACATTTTATGTTTGAAGAAAAACTTTCCCCAGGTACGTGAAATGCTAAATGAGCAGCAGCAAAATAGCAGGTAAGTCTAGACTGGAATACGTACCCGGATAAAGGGTGGAGGCAGTGAGACATGCCTTGACACTAAAAAACTTATACAGTCTTGTCAACCTCAAGAGATCATAATTTTTCAGGTGTAAAAAACCCCATCAAATCACATTGTTTAGTCTGTCTTCTCTACTCCTCAACTAGTGTGAGTGAGAATTTTAGGTTGGAACATCAGCCTTTAGTGCACACAAAAATGCCTCTCCCTGGATGGAGACTGCCCTTATCCTCTCCTCACCCTTAATACAGGGAAACTGCCATCCATTTCCTGGTGCTGTCTCTAGTCTCTCCTCTCCTGGTTTATTTCCTTTGATAAAAGGAGGAATGGATGGTACATAGTTTGAGAATCGCTGACCTAATTAATGCATCACCATTCACACCTGCACATAGAACTTGCAAACTTTTTAGGGTAGATGAGTTATAGATATATGTATTAAAGAACTTTAAACTTATATCAGTTTGTATAACTGTTAATGCCACAATATGTGATTGTTTTAGCCTTCTGCAAGAAGCAAACCTTCCCTGACACTCCTCTCTATCCGACTTCTCTGCCAGACAGTAGCGTAGCAAGTGGGGTTCAGGGGAAGCAGCCGTTTCCCCACAGCACATTTTCAAAAAGCGGCGCGCCTGCCGGCCAGTGCTGAACTCCTGCAGACAAGGGGGGTCAGCACGGCCGGAGGAGCCATGGGGAGGGGGCGGCACGACCGGAGAGGTGGGGGGGGGGGGGGCGCGCAGCAGGGCGGCCTGCAGCCAATGGGGGGGTGGCGGGCGCGGCCGGAGGAGGCAGAGCGGGGGGGGGGGGGGCGCAGCAGGGCAGCCCGCACAGTGTGGCCTGCAGCCGCGGCCAGAGGAGCGAGAGGGGGCGCAGCAGGGCGGCCCACAGCCGCGGCCGGAGGAGCAAGGTGGGGTGTAGCAGGGCAGCCAGCAGCCAATGGGGGGGGGGGGGGGGGGCAGCACAGCCGGAGGAGCCAGCTGGGGGGAGGGGGCGGCGTGGAGCAGCCAAGAGGAGGAGGAGCCATGGGTGGGGGGGGTGCCTTTTTTATGTTTGCTCTCCCTGCTCTTAGATTCTGGCTATGCCATTGCTGTCAGAGACTTGCCATCACTTTCCCTCTCCCCTGTCTCTTCCCTTCCCTCTCCTGTTTCTCCACCCTTGCTTTCCCTCCCCTGCCAACTCCTGCCATGCCTCCACCTGCTGTGGACCCACTTCTAGCCCCCCCTTCCCCAAAAACCCTAAATCTTCCTCCCCCTCGCTCTCCTCTTTTACAGTGTCTTTGCTGTTCATCATAGTCTCTGTATCCTGGCCAGCTCCCTGAACCATGCAAACCATCATTTTGCCCATGGACATGGCTTCAATCTCACTAAAAAGAGGGGAAATGGCAGCCATCTTTATTAAGGGCAGCCTCACTTTCACATGCAGATAGACTGTAGGGAAATGGTGGCCATCTTGCTAGCTACTGACCCATTGACAGAAATGGGAGATGGTGGCCATTTTGAGTACATGAAAATTCATGAGTGGGCAGCCTTTCATCATGTTTCCAAGAACACACCCAAATTGCTAGAGTCATGATACAATCGCAAAAGTTGGCAATACAGGTTATAATACTCAATTTACTAGAGAAATTTACTGATCAACAGTGTTTTCTTCTCAGCTTGTAAGACAGGAAGATAAATGAAAACAAAGCCATTATCTTTATAACTTAAAAAAATATTTTCCATATAATACTCTGTGATATTAGTTCTAACTAAAAGAAAGAATCTATGGAAGATTTTTTAATAGATAGATTTATTTCATAGAACTTACTTCTTCCACAAACCAAAGTATTTGGACTGCACCTCTCTTCCTGCAAATACAGGTCAGATTTGTGCATAAGGCTGCAGTATTTGATGACAGATCTTCTGCCCTCATGTCAGGTGAGTATTTCCAAAGCTCTATCGCAGCATAACAGTCTGATTTAGTAGAACAAACAGAATTGCACTACCATCTTATCTGTGTTAACTGTACAGATGGGCCCTACAGATAGAGGCTATTGCATAGTAACCTGGAGAACTTATTTTGGGTGACACCAACTTGAAGAGGGGTTAGTCCCAGAAAGGAAATCAGGTGACCAAGTTTCCATTCTGGATCTTTACCTCTCCCAGTCTGCGACAACTGGAACAAAGTGTGTACTAAGGAAAAGTTAGTAAGGAGAGAGAGGGAAGACAGATAGATGGGAAAGTTGAAGTTGCAGGAGCTGTCGGAGGCCTGTATCCCGAAAAAGGGAAAACGGTTTGTGGGCAGGAGATTTAGACCGAGCTGGATGAGCGAGCGTCTCAGAGGGGTGATTAAGAAAAAACAGAAAGCGTACAAGGAGTGGAAGATGGGAGGGATCAGCAAATAAACCTACCTTATTGAGGTCAGAACATGTAGAGATGGAGTGAGAAAGGCCAATAGCCGTGTAGAGTTGGACCTTGCGAGGGGAATTAAAACCAATAGTAAGAGGTTTTATAGCCATATAACTAGGAAGAAAACAAAGAAAGAAGAAGTGGGACCGCTTAAGACTGTAAATGGAGTGGAGATTAAGGATAATCTAGGCATGGCACAATGTCTAAACGAATATTTTGCATCGGTCTTTAATGAGGCTAATGAAGGGCTTAGGAATAATGGCAGCGTGACGGATGGGAATAAAGGAGGGGGGGCTGACATTACTATATCCGAGGTAGAAGCCAAACTCGAACAGCTTAATGGGACTAAATCGGGCGGACCGGATGATCTTCATCCGAGAATATTAAAGGAACTGGCACAAGAAATTGCAAGCCTGTTAGCAATAATTTTTAATGAATCGGTAAACTCGGGGGTGGTACCGTTTGACTGGAGAATAGCTAATGTGGTTCCTCTTTTCAAGAAGGAAAAAAAGTGACCCAGGTAACTACAGGCCTGTTAGTTTAACATCTGTAATATGCAAGGTCTTGGAAAAAATTTTGAAGGAGAAAGTAGTTAAGGACCTTGAGGTCAATGGCAATTGGGACAAATTACAACACGGTTTTACGAAAGGTAGATCGTGCCAAACCAACCTGATCTCCTTCTTTGAGAAAGTAACAGATTTTTTAGATAAAGGAAATGCGGTGGATCTAATATACCTCGATTTCAGCAAAGCGTTTGATACGGTACCGCATGAGGAATTATTGGTTAAATTGGAAAAGATGGGGATCGATATGAAAATCCAGAGGTGGATAAAGAACTGGTTAAAGAGGAGACTGCAGCGGGTCGTACTGAAAGGTGAACTGTCAGGTTGGAGAGAGGTTACCAGTGGAGTTCCTCAAGGTTCGATTTTGGGTCCGATTTTATTTAATCTATTTATTACTGACCTCAGAACCGAATGTAGGAGTGTGCTGATAAAGTTTGCGGATGACACAAAGTTGGGAGGTATTGCCAATTCGGAGAAGGATCGGGATATCCTGCAGGGAGATTTGGATGACCTTGTAAACTGGAGTAATAGTAATAGGATGAAATTTAATAGTGAGAAGTGTAAGGTTATGCATTTAGGGATGACTAACAAGAATTTTAGTTATAAGCTGGGGACGCATCGATTGGAAGTAACGGAAGAGGAGAAGGACCTCGGAGTCCTGGTTGATCAGAGGATGACTATGAGTTGGCAATGTGACGTGGCCGTGAAAAAAAGCTAATGCGGTCTTGGGATGCATTAGGCGAGGTATTTCTAGTAGGAATAAGGAGGTGCTGGTTCCATTATACTGGTGAGACCTCATTTGGAGTACTGTGTGCAGTTCTGGTCTCCCATGTTTAAAAAGGATGAATTCAAACTGGAACGGGTACAGAGAAGGGCCACTAGGATGATCCGAGGAATGGAAAACTTGTCGTATGAAAGGAGACTCGAGGAGCTCGGTTTGTTTACCTTAACCAAAAGAAGGCTGAGGGGGGATATGATTGCTCTCTTTAAATATATCAGAGGGATAAACATCAGAGAGGGAGAGGAATTATTTCAGCTCAGTACTAACGTGGACACGAGAACAAATGGATATAAACTGGCCGTCAGGAAGTTTAGGCTTGAAATTAGATGAAGGTTTCTAACCATCCGAGGGGTGAAGTTCTGGAACAGCCTTCCGAGGGAAATAGTGGGGGCGAAAGACCTCTCTGGCTTTAAGATTAAGCTTGATAAGTTTATGGAGGGGATGGTTTGATGGAATAACGTGATTTTAGTCAATAGGTCAATAACATGCCATCGCTGGTAATTAGTAACAATGGTCAATGATGGGATATTAAAAGTTACTACAGAGAACTTTTTCCGGCGGGTCTGGCTGGAGAATCTTGCCCGCATGCTCGGGGTTCAGCTTATCGCCATATTTGGGGTCGGGAAGGAATTTTCCTCCAGGATAGATTGGCAGAGGCCCTGGAGGTTTTTCGCCTTCCTCCGCAGCATGGGGCAGGGGTTGCTTGCTGGGCAGGGGTCGCTTGCTGGAGGATTCTCTGCGACTTGAAGTCTTTAAATCATGATTTGGGGACTTCAACAGCTGAGTCAAGGGAGAGAATTATTCCAAGAGTGGGTGGGTCAGCTTTTGTGGCCTGCATCATGCGGGAGGTCATACTAGATGATCATAATGGTCCCTTCTGACCTTAAAGTCTGAGTCTATGAAATGTTCTTCCACTTCCCTAAAATTAGAAGCATTAATCTGTTTTGGAATCACTGCCTGGCGCACCGTCCTGCCAAAGGATCTGCTGCAGAGGAACAGAGATCAATCCTGCACTACTCCATGAAAGTGTTGAGAGGTGACCTGGTGGCAGGTGGATTGATTTCTTTTTGTGGATTTTTGCTCAAGAGGCCACTATGGATCCCCTTTGGACACTGCTTTATCTGAATATGCTTCTGCAATGAAGGAATTGTTCCATGTTACTGTGGAGCATTTGCATGATTTCAGGCCGGAGCATTTAGGGTAGTAGTAAGTGAATAACTATGTTTCCCTGAACTGGTCAGTTCTATGTTTTTTAAACTGTTCTCCTCACATCCAATATCATTAATGCTTTTTCTTTAAAGTGGTGAAGTTGGGGGAGAAATTAAGGAAGAATGATTTCCTGTGAGGTTTGGAA
This sequence comes from Chrysemys picta bellii, assembly GCF_011386835.1. NCBI lineage: Eukaryota > Metazoa > Chordata > Testudines > Emydidae > Chrysemys > Chrysemys picta. The sequence continues at coordinate 238,898,571 of NC_088791.1, read as the reverse complement.
CAGAGTTTACTTTGGCTACCAATGACCCTGGAATACCATGAGCTACTGTATCCTCTTGGAAAATGCAAGGAGGCTCAAGAAAAAAATATACAGGGATTGGTTTGTTAGAGCTTGTAGCATTATGAGTAGATCTCGGGTAGGAAAGACAAAGCAGCACATTATCTCAAACCAATAATCAGATGTAAAGAATCTCATCCCTTTATGTTAGTGTTTAGTGATGAATCATGACATGCCCTGGTGAAGGCGTTAGGCCCAAATCCATAATGCTGGAAGGCTGTGTTTTCTAGACTTGATCTTCTATCTTGATATCAGTAGGAGAAATCCATCTGATCCCCTTTGTAGGCCAAGAAAAAGGAATGCCTGTGTGAGGCTAGAAGAGTCTCTACTGTTTTGGCATATCATCCCAACATGTTTAGGACTTGCTGCTCAATAGTTCAGCTGTTGGACTCAGGTAGCCTGAAGCGGGATGCTAGAACAGGAGTTCCTGCCCTGCTGTGAAGATGGAATGGAGCCTTCTGAGATATCTCCACTACATCCAAGTACCATGGTGCTGTTGGCCATTTTGGAGTGATAAGAATGACTGGACCTCCTTCTTTTTGATATTATGGATCATTCTTTCTAGTACAGTGGTTCTCAAACTGGGGGTCGCAAGGTTATTACCAGGGCGTCGCGAGCTATCAGCCTTCGCGCATGCCGAGGCGCTGGCTGTCAGCCATGCACGGGGCTGACAGCCCAAGCCCTTCAAAGCTGGGTGGCTGGAGAGCAGCAGCTGCTGGCCAGGCGCCCAGCTCTGAAGGCAGCGCCGCCCCCATCAGCACTGCAGAAGTAAGGGTGGCATGGTATGCTAGGGGTGATCACTTTTGGCAGGGGTCATCGCGGTCTGAAATATTTTCAAAGAGAGTCCCAGCAAAGAAAAGTTTGAGAAACCCTGTTCTAGTAGCACAAGTGAGGGGTGACAGCTCGGAGACAATTGTCTGGTTCCTGTCCAAGCTTTCCTGCATTGGGAAATTCTAGCTCTCCTTGTGTCTATTTCAACTTCTAAGTGGATGATCCTCATCGAAGATCCAGGGGAGCCTATAAGTTTAATATGAACCCATGTGCCTGGAGTAGGAAAATGGTTCCCTGGCAATAATGCTCTGGTGAGATTTTTTTTTATGACAATCTCAGATGACAAACAGTAATAGTGACTGGGTATATGTAGTTAAGCTTCTGCCAGGTGCACTGATAAGTAAAATGTTTCCTGGATTGATTGCAACAATAGTGGAACCTGGAGCCTCCATCCTAAATTTTGTCATTTCCATTGCCCAGTTCAGCCTCCTGAAGTCTAAATAGACCCGACTCCACTATAAGCTTTTCTTTAGATATGAAGAAAATAAGATAAAGCCCTGAGCACCTTTTGTCTTGAGTGACAGGCTCTACTGCCTCTAGCTGTAGGAGGTGTGATGTCTCTTTCAGAACGTATACAGGCTGCACTATCTGAATTTGATTGGAAACAACAGTGTTTGAAAGTGAGATGGTCTATACATTTCCAGACAGAGACAGGCTCTGTTTCAGTCTGGACAATGGAAGGGTTAGTCCTGTTTTCCAAGCTGAGCTTTCCTCCAGTGTTCCAGGTCCAACTCCAGGGGTAAGATGAATCTTTTTTCTGATATTTTTGTTGTTGTTTGGAATTTGAAGAGCCCTCGTAGGAGGGTTTGTAATTCTCCTTGGACTTCACTGGAGTGGGGAGCAAACCCACTTTGGCTTGATCATGCTATCAGCCACCACCTCAACTGGCTGTGCTCCTCCCCAAACAGGATTCCTCCTGAGGATTTTGAGGCACAGAGGATTTACTTTGAATAATCACTTCTTGTCAACGCTTCAGCCCGAGAGTTACTGGTCACCAGAGTTAATTGCCACAGCTCCCGCATAGGCTGGAGAGTCAGTGGGCCCCTCTACCACACACACACACACACACACACACACACACACACACACAGGGTCAGACCAAAGGTCCATCTAGCCCAGTATCTGGTCTTCCAACAGTGACCAATGCCAGGTGCCCCAGAGGGAATGAACAGATCAGGTAATCATCAAGTGATCCATCCCTGGTCACCCATTCCCAGCTTCTGGCAAACAGGCTAGGGACACTATCGTTGCCCATCCTGGCTAATAGCCATTGATGGACCTATCCTCCATGAATTTATTTAGTTCTTTTTTGAAGCCTGTTATAGTCTTGGCCTTCACAACATCCTCTGGCAAGGAGTTCCACAGGTTGACTGTGCGTTGTGTGAAAAAATATTTCCTTTAGTTTGCTTTAAACCTGCTGTCTATTAATTTCATCTGGTGATCCCTAGTTCTTGTGTTATGAGGAGGAGTAAATAACAACACTTCCTTATTTACTTTCTCCACACCAGTCATGATCATATAGACCTCTATCATATCCCTCCCTTAGGCATCTTTTTTCCAAGCTGAAAAGTCCCAGTCTTATTAATCTCTTCTCATATGGCAGATGCTCCATGGCCCTAATAATTTTTGTTGCCCTTTTCTGAACCTTTTCCAATATATCTTTTTTGAGATGGGGCGACCACATCTGCACACAGTATTCAAGATGTGGACGTACCATGGATTTATATAGAGGCAATATGATATTTTCTTTCTTATCTATCCTTTTCTTAATGAGTTCCAACATTCTGTTCGCTTTTTTGACTGCTGCTGCACACTGAGTGGATGTTTTCAGAGAAATATCCACAATAACTGCTATTGTCATTGACCCAGACGACGTATCTGCTGCATCAACCGCTGAATAAAGTGTGGTTCTGGCCACCATCTTATATTCTTCAATAAGAGCCTGGAAGTAAGCTCTGTCTTGCTGTGGTAATTTGTCTACTAAGCCTGTGAATTTGGAATCATTCAGATAGTTGTTCTTAGTCTTAGACTGATTGCTCGCTATATGAAAATGAAGACTAGAAAAAGGCTGGTTTCTTCCCAACAAGATATTTAGCCTCCTTGTTTTAAGATGATGTTGTCTAGATATCTCTGTAGCAGCCTATACAACCAGAGAACTCAGTGCAGGGTGGGTAAAGAGAAATTCCACTCCTTTAGCTGGAATGAAATAATGTTTCTCTGCCTTCTTGCGGGTTGCGGCGTATGTGGCTGATGTATGCCAGACTGCTCTAGCAGCTTCCAGACTAGCTTCATTAACTGGACCTGCTATTTGACTGGATCTAGTGGTTTGCAGGATATCCCAGAGTTTGTGTTGAGGGTCCTGAACCTCCTTGAGGGAGATCAGGAGTTCCTCTACCACCCTTTGCAATAAATCCTGAGCTATTTATGGTCATCTGGAAGGGATGGAGATGCTTCATCAGGAGTTGAAGATGACAACCTTGTTGGTACTGGCGGAAATGGTTCTTAGTCCTCCTCTTCCATGGGGTCAGGAGGAAATTCTGACTTTTCCCTTGGAGTGGAATGGTGGAGTGACTCAATGGCAGAAAGCATGGGCTCTGTATATCTGGCATATGGGTCCCAGGTTCCCCAGTATGGCCAGTACACTGGGTCAGGAGGAGGTTGTGGGGGTCCCCATAGCATGGGGCAAATGTCAAGATAGAGGTTGGTACAAAGGAGGCTCTGGATCTCCTATCTGAACTAACATGTTTCAGAGGAGAAGATGATAGCTCCTCTGGTGGTTCAGATTTTCCCAAAGAAGAGAAGAAAGGCTCTGGATCCAATGGAGATACCAATGGTTCCGACAGAAGAAAGACCCAGCTGGCAGATGGAAGAGGGGATAGGCTTCTGTCAACAGTAACATCTCCTGATAAAGGTCCTGATGCTGGGAGAAACTGAAGCTCGGGAAGAGCAAAGACATGTTCTGGTATAGTTATAGGTCTCTGACCTCCCAAGAGCAAGGGGTAGGATCCACTCATGCCAAAGGGGGCAGAGGAGGGAGGCTCCATGTGGCCAGAGTAAAAGACAGTGATGGTACCGCCAGCAGTAGCCCTTAGTGGTTGAACAAGCAGATTTGCTCGATTTAGGCAGAGCTGTGTCGGACGTCTTTGAAGCAGACATAGAGGAAGACCTGTTCTTATGCTTCTACAAGCATTCTTTGCCTTCCCAATCAGACCACAACAGGGCATCTGTGGGTATGGATTGCTCTGCAACAGAGTCGGACCTCATGACGGGAGGCACATTCCATGTTGATTCAAGCCAATGTACCTGGAATCCTTCAGCCTGAATCCAACTGTGGCCTCACGGCTTACTCCATGGCATAATCCAATGTGGGAGGCGGGGAATCTATCTAACTAGGAAAAAAAACTCTGGTAAAATCTATAAAAACTATTAAAAACTTACTAATTGTAAGGAACTATACACAAAAGGCACTAAGGCAATCTTTGAAATATTTACAGATTGAAGAAATCCAAAGAAGAGCTGCAGACATGGGAGGTTCCAACCAAGGTCATGCAGTGGTAAGAAGGAACTGGAGAGACAGTCGGTCTGCTCCATTCTTTATTCCTTCAGTTGGAAGCACAAGGAAGACCAGGCCACATGCGCAGACCAGCAGACACTACTTGCAAGAATTCTATAACTTCAGCTGCATGGAGCACATGCGCACCCACAGTGACATACACAGATGGACCAGCACTTGAAGTACAGCTGTTCATGATAAAAATACATGTCCACTATGAAGTAGGTGAAACTACTGTGATTTAACAAACTTGAAACCAGTTCTCACTACTGCCCTCGTTGAGAACTTTTCTTTCCATCCTTTATATGTAAGCCTCCCTGGGCCTCAGAGCCTAGGGATCTAGCCTGAGCCAGAACATCTGCTATGCTAATTTTAGCTCTGCAGCGTGAGCCTGGGTCAGTTGACCTGGGCTCTGAGACTCGCTCCATGGGGTTTTTTTTTGTTTTGTTTTGTTTTGTTCTGTGCAGATGTACCTTAAATGACTTAAAAACCTAATTCCAATTTTCAAAAGTGATTTAGGCTTTTAAGTTCCACAGTGAGCCTCATAAGAGCCTACGTCACTTTTGAAATGACTACCCAACATCTCATTTTGGTACTTTTGAGCCCCGTTATAACAGAATCATAGCTGTCAAGATGATGTTTGATCACTGAGGTCAGAGGAGCACATAATGGGAATAATATCAGAGAGCAAAAGTTACCTCACGTGCTCTTTCAGAAGGTTCATAATGGGATTTAGGCTCAGGGATATGATAGCTTTGTTTATTCCTTTCTTGCTGCTGCTGCTGTTGCTGTTGATGCCGCCTATGATCATGCTGCAGTGACAGGAGATACGCTTGCTCCTGTTGCAACTGGCGCTGGAGTCTCTCTGCTTGTCGATGCTCCTCCATCTCTCGCCATCTGTATTCCTTTGAGAAAACGTGTGAGTAATTCAAGATGTGACACAGAACTTATGGAAGGTATTTCCCTTTCCATCCCATTAACAAAAATGCATTTTTTTTCCCTTAAGTGTAAGGTATAGAGAACTAACTTGGACCAAAATGGCATATATGTTTCCTGTTGGGAAAGTTGAGAGTGTTTTGCTATCCTTGACGGAACTGGAGAGCTACAGCAAAATGTATTTTAATTCAAAATTATTTAAAGTAAATCCACTGTAATGTTCAAGAAACAATGATTTGGAACAACACTAGGCCATTGTATCCTTGGGTTGATTTACATATCATGTGCTTTTGATCTGCAGCATAAGCACTCTAGTTCTTCACTGAATGCCAAGGTCTGTTCAAAAACTTGACCACCAAACCAAAACTGTTCAACTTTAACATAAATCCTCCTCTTACTGCACAGAAAGCAGTATGACCACATAGTACTTCTCATGTGTGCCTGTCAGCCCACTACACTAGCATAAATGGTCTTTTAATCAAGCTCCATTGTTCATACAGTAGGTGCAGCTGTGTCCGACTAAGGGAAGCCTAGGACTGGCCAGATGAATGAATCCTATAGCTACTGAACAAAACAGATACAGTGCGTTACCAGTAACATGGCCTGCTCCTGGAGCAGCTGCTGCTGAAGAATTTCCAAGTGCCGCTGCTCCTCTTCTAGCTGTCGCCTGATATACTCCTGTCACATAGAAATTACCCAGCAATAAATTTATTCAAAAGGAATGCATCAGAACCACCTGAGTGGAACACCACAAGCTACTTTCCCAGTCATCTTTAGTAATAAATTCCCTTAGTGCTGGATTAATGCCTAGAGAACAATTTAGAAAACCCTATAATCTAAAATTCTTAGTTGGCTGATGTATCCTGGTTTGGACTACTGTAATATTCAGGGCATGGACCATAGCTTGTTTATGTATTTTGAAAGTGGTTTCAAAAGAAGCAAATGCACTTAAAAGTTTGAGAGTTAAACACAGCAAGTCTTACTCAATACAGCCAACACAAATCACATGCAAGTTTGATTAAAAATTAGTGTTTCACACTTGTGTGATGAACAGTTAGCAACAGCAAGAGCCAGGCTTAGTATAGGCAGACCTTGTGCAAGCTTCCCCACGGGGGCTCTGCCAAATCTCACACCTGACCTGCCATCTCCCCTACTAGCCCAATCAGAAGCCTCTCCTAAGCAGACACTGCCAATCTTGCTGAATTATGCGATGGTTATGACACAAACAAACATCCACTAGGAAACAGATTTTAGACCAAACAAACTCATTTTCTCTTGTGACCTAGCCTACATCGAGAGGTCAAAAGCTAATACGTTTACCCACTATGTCACCAGGCCCCCATACAACTCTAACTATGAAGCACCCTATCCAAGCAGATAACATCCTATCATGCAAATAATGGAAGTATGTAATATATGCATGCGTGCAACATGTATACACACACACGTACAGTGTATGCATAAAGAAATTAATGGGTCAGTGCTATGGAGACGGGAGCTACAGAAAAGTCTAATGATAGATCAATGATGTACACCAGTTTATCACAGGAACCCTGGCAAGTCCACAGGTCAGGTTAAGAAAAATAAAGAAGAAATGTGTTACATTTCTTTAAAACATGTAGCGGCACAATTTGACTGTTTCCGTTAATGTTTGCCATCATTGCCACTGCATTTCTGTGATTTCATAATTAGCATCTATACATTTTAAGGTGCTATTTGGGATAAAAGGCATCTGCCTAAAAGCAAATTACGCTTCATTGATTCATCCCGGTAGGCTGAAACTTTTATTTTGTGCCCTGTCACTCCAAAATGTCTTAAAACAAAAACAAAAAGTCCATTGCATTCAGAAGGGCAACAGTCCATAATATAAGGTCCCACACCTTTAAGTAGATGTGAGATATTTCTGGCCAAATCCTGCTCCCACCGAAATTACTGGGAATTTTGGTATTGACATCTGGGAAAGCAGGATTGGGCCCTTCATTTGGAATGAATATTTACAGAGCACACAAAGTAATTACCCTGATTAAAGTTTATAACGGGTTTTTAAGTGTGCAGGTTTCATGCATAAGTTCCACAGCTCAGTGACACAGTTTGAAAGACCTCACTTGTACTTTAAACATTAAGAGCACATTTACAGTACATAAGATATTCTAAATGTTGTCTGAATTGGCATACATGACTGTGGATCCCCCCCCACACACACCACATAGAAAAGGAAAATACTGTACAACTCAAATTAATATAGTGTTAAGGGTTCATTTTTCAACTCCGCATATTCAGAGTTATAACTAAGCCTTTGACTTAACTCATCCAGCATGCCAAAGCATTACAAATAATATGTCTATCTTCCTCTGAGGGCTTCTGGACCTGGCTGATCCTGTGAGAGCTACTGTTCAACAAGGAGAATCAAGAACCCATTTTCAGTATTTGCAGATTCCATCTTCAGAGGATTTTAGTCAAATGCTGGGTGCAAATTTAGCTCAGAGCCTTCTGTGGGTGACATTTAAGACTTCACTTTGCAAGCAACATGAAGGTCACTTTATTTCCCCGTAGAGCTTTATGTTCTACTTTTCTGTGTTTTTTGTCAAGGACAACAGAGAGGTCGGCTGGACTCCTCGGTGTTAGTTCTTTTATATTTAACTAATTTTAAAAAAAATAGAACAATAAACCTAATGCACTTGTACCATGGACTCACCTGCTCTCTCTCCACTCTCCTCTTCTCTTCCTCTGCTCTCCTCCTCTCTTCCTCTTCCTTACGCCTCCTCTCCATTTCTTCTAGCCGTCTTTTCTCCTCCTGTTCTCTTCGCCTCTGCTCACGCTCTTGTTGCCTTCGAGCTTCCCGTTCTCTTCTTTGTTGCTAGAGCAGGGGGGAAAAATAAAACGTTACTTTTATGGTTACCAAAGAGAGAAAGTTGGGGTTGATTTCTACTGGAAGGCTGGTAAGTAAAGTTTGTAGGCCCCAGCAACTAACAAAAGAGTGTTCTTTAATGTGCCTTTCATTCTATTCCATACATAAAAGGCAAATATCCTGACATCATCAGTTATACTCTTGAGCTTCTTCACAAGGCTGCATATAACATTTTCCCAAACACTAAGGGGTTCACTGCTGCTGCTGCCCCAAGACCAGATGTAAAGTTCAAACTCAAGCATCTTTGAAGAAAGAATGCAGTGAGGTAGTAATATACAATCAGTCACCTTCTGAATTCCATCAGCCTTTCCCATTATCCAAATTTTGCCAAAAAAAAGAAAATGAAATGAAATAATCCCTTTCTGGATCACTTGCAGCAAAAATAACAATCCTATGAATATTTGATAAGCTTTTTAGTTAACATGATATGTTGTATGCTAAGAATTTAACTGCTGGTGCAACAACCTAACTGATGAAAAGGCGCCATAAATTTTTTTGCCAGTGAATTAATGTGCTAATGAAGAACTGAGGCTGCCCAGAAGTGCCTCACCTTTCCACAACATAAAATGCACCTATTTTTAAACCTCTGAAAATCAAGAAACACAGGTTTACATCTTTATGGTCGCAGAGATAAGCTTCCAAACATGAATAAAATATAAGCTGGTGCAGTGATGTCTGCATGAGTCTGCAGACAACCCTGAACAATAGCTCTGAGAGGTGTGAACTGATACATTCATGTCCATACAGCACAAACTTAGTAAGCAAGACTGATATTTATGCTTCAGTCTAACTGCTGATAATTGTAGCGGAACCGTCCAGCTAATGAGCCTACCTCAAAATCTCAAACTGCCTCCCACGCGTCCTCTAGTGCCAAGAGACCCAGCTGTCTCCTGCTTAGCTGCCAAAACCTATCTCCCCTGACAATTTCTACAATGTGCTTACGTGCTTCTAATACAGAATTCTACAACTTGTTGAGAATAAAATTTAGAAGGCCTGTAACAGGAGATAACTATAATGATTATTCTTTTTCACATTTAATTCAATAAAAATTCAAGTTTTTAGTTCATCTGAAGCTGCCACAGAATCATCAGTCTGCTGAGCAAGAGTGCCACAGTGAGCAGGGGCCTTGCCAGAGAATTTAGTCAAACCTGTGATGGAGTTCACATGGCCATGGCTATAGGTGCTCTCTCTGCAATTGTGCATACTGAAGCACTAAAGGCCATGCTTCACTCCCCTCTCTTCCTGCACCTGCTGCTTGCTTTACTAAGTACACACACAACTTGACTGCTCATTGTACAGTAAGTAAAAATGCAACTGCTTTTTTCTTCCCACTGGGATCAACACTTTGCCCCGGGTGGAGAGTGGTTGAGAGGAAGGTGACTAATGCAGTTTAAGGCTCAGAAATACATCGCTAATGCTCTACGCTTCCAGTGCTTCTTGACTAGTAGCGCTTTTGAAAGCTACGCAGCTTTCTTAGAGATATTTATTCATATACACCCACATCACATCTATTGGCAGCATTCCTGCTTTTCTTTAGAGTCACCTGGGATTCACCACCACCTTCCTTCTCTTCCAATTTCATTAGACATAAGTATGCTCTTTCCTCCAGTACGTATTCTAGATGTCTCTACACACACAACCTTTGCACTTTTCCCTCTCAGTAGGCACCCAGATTTCTCTGATTTAAACAACTTCTCTTCAACGAGTAGAGATACAAAATAGTAAAGGCAGCTCAGGAAAACCGTGGAGTTCTTAGGTTTTACTACTTGTTTTTTAAACCATATTAAAAAGGGTTAAGTGGGCTCTTTTGTTTCAGAATCTACAAATCTCTTGTCAAACAAATTCTGTATTTAAGTGAAAACATTCAGGTGCCTCTTGGCTAATCAAGTCTCACGGGCTCTAAGTTATGAAGCAGAACAATTTGGTTGTCCAGAGAATGCAAGAGGCAACAAACTGTGATTAGTTAAGATGCATGTTTATTAGCTCTAACTCTTCTTATACACAATTGCTCTAACACGTCTTAAACATAATTTTTTCTAAGAAATTAATTCTAGGCTTAAGAAAATTTCTTGACCCCCAAAAAGCAAAGACAAAAATACTTTCTGAACACAAATAGTCATCATAGATCAACATTTCTTTCTAGTTATTGCTGCAGGGCCAGCAATAAATAAACTACGCTGGTTTGTTGCAGTATCTATAGCCCTGTCGGGTCATAACAACAGATCTTAAAATTATATTATTCAGATTACTTTCTTGCTAGCCTCCTCCCGCATTTCAACTCGAGCTATTCTCAAAATACTGACAGCTAAAAATCAAGCCAGAGATAGAGATGTATGCTTGCTCTACCTAAAAGAAATACTTTATACCAGCTATCAAATTATATAAATCCTTAATATGCAATTTATTGGCTCATGAGACACTCAGCTGCTTGGTTAGTGTCACTAATAAGCTTGGAGAAAGAAAGATAGATAATGAGAATAATGCAGTTCTAAGATCTATCTTCATGACATACCAGAGCTAGAAATGGAATTGGTATACCCTTGGGAAGACGAGAATCCCAGCATGTGTTTCTCATCTTCATGGTTCACAAGATATTGCACCTTCAATCTGACACAGTCTCTCTGTCGAACAGTATTTATTGACACGATACAGGATATATTGCAAATCATGGACCAGTGTCTTTCATTCCTTGGAAGATGGGCATAGTTTGGGTCATTTTAATGAGATGAATCTATCATTTCTTGAAGCTATGGAGAGGTTTTCAGCAGTGACTATACATAGAAACGCCTGATAAGATAGCAACAAACGAACAACAACAAAGGAGTTCAAAGTTGACTGGAAGAGTGTGGCACTCTGTACCTCAGAGCAGCAGCCTGGAACCCCCATATTCACCACTGTCATATAATATGTTTTGTACAAAGTATTCCTTGTGAGGTATCATTTTAAAAGTCTTGATCTGTTGAACATTAATATCCTCTTGGATTGTATGTGCTATCATTGTATGTGAAGTTATGGAAGTTTTCCTACATGTGTGTAACTGAAATACGTTGTGAGGTTGGGAGACGCCCACAGCCAACCTTTCAGGTACAACAGTGGAGTAGCCAGATGCACTGATGGTCCATTGAAGGGAATCCACTATCCCAATGACTAACCATCTCAGAAACAACACATATACAATGGAGACACATCATAGCTAAAGATCTTTCCAGCAAGCTGGAAGAAACAATAAAAGCACAGGAAGTGACATCATGACCTGGCCTCACTCCCTCCACAACTCAACACCTCATAACAGGTCTGGAGGACAAAGACGTTGAACTGGGGAGTGTGGTCCTGGGCTGGAAGACCGTTCCAGCTTGTGTTTTAAAGCTCTGCGAACTGTTTGTACCATCTGTCGGGATGAGACAGCACTTGATTCAAATCCAGTTTAGTTTATAGAACTCAGATTGTGAATTTACTTTTATTTCTTAGGTAACAAACTTTGATCTCTACACTTACTACTTATAATCACTTAAAAGTGATCTTTCTGTAGTTAAAAAATCTGTTTTATATTTTACCTAAAACACTGTGCTTTGGTTGAAGTGTTTGGGAAATCTCAGCTCACTTTACAAAGGCTAGTGTGTGTCCTTTCCACATCGAGGGAGGGGCGGACAGGGTAATGAACTTACACTGGTCAGGCTTCTGACAAGGGCAAGATGGTACAGTTCTCGGGTGCAAGGCTGGGGGGGAATTGACTGGAGCTTCTCTCTTGTTGGTTCGTGAGTGGCTGGCAAAGCATTCATGTAACTCAATTGGATGTGCCCTTGCCTGTGGAGGTCTATGTAAGTGCAGTACCTGTCAGAGGTTTGTAGAGTGGCAACAGCATCACGGGGTGGGAGGGATCCCCCAAAGTTGGTGGGACAGAGGGTTCAGTGGTCCCACAGTCCAGGTTGCACCCCGGGGGGTCCCATCACAAGGAACATGCCAGTTTCCCATACCATGATGTAAATAAAAGAATAAAATTCTATTTAAAAAAAAAAAATCTTGAGTTTCAACATCCACAGTGCATGTTTACCACCCACTAGAAGATAAAGAAATACAAACTCTGCCACCAGTCTGCACTTAAAGCAAATCTCTGAAGCACAACCATGCTGTTGTCCGGGTGCCAAAGCACACAAAGGGATGGAGTTTCTCTACTCCAGTTCTACCTTCCTGTTAGCACCACTTTAGTTGACTTGCTAAATGAATGGAAGTCTAGGCACCTGGCACTGCTTACCAAAAACACCACCTTCCCAAGGTCCACCGAGTATGCAGAGCCCACCTTATAAAAGACTTCCTTTTCTTTGAATATGGCCTGTGAAAACCAAGCCACTGAAGCAGCAAACACTAAATACACAGAATTATTTTCAACCAGTGAGGAGAGATGTATTGTGATAAAAATAGAGTAGGCTCTGAGAGAGGTTTTCGACATGAGTAATGATCCTACTAGCAAGCTATAGATTTCCTTACTTTTAAAGCAAGACGATCCACCTGACCTCCCACTGTGCACTTGTGCTTTTTAACCTAAGATCACCTCGCTGGCTGGTTTTAAAAAACTTTTTTTGAGGAGTGAATACTGACAGGGTATGTTCACAGTGGCTTGTCCTAGGAAGGTTCACTCATGATAGATTTTTTTTGGTCTAAGATTTTTTTTGGTCTAAAATATAAACTGTAAGTGCTGCTTATATAATTTCCTTCTTGATTTTAAAAATAAGTACATTAGTTACTATACCTCCACTTAGAAGTCACAAAAAATACACAAAATATGGTATATAGCCGGGTTCCAGTACATACTGAGCTAGCTAGGTGGCATAGGCTGTTGCACTGTGGCTAAAGACAGTTTTTCAGATCTTCTTTAGTTGGACGAGAGATATGGTAGTCTAGTACCAACCTCTCGTGATGCTGTATGTCAGATGAGCAGATTATTTTCAGACAACTAGCCACTAAAGAAAAGGCAAGCTACGGAGTGCTGAAAGGAAATTTCTAAGAGGTGCAGATAGAGCAATGATAAAACTGCTAGGATCCTGACAACTGTCCTCCTAATAGAGGGTCCTGTGGCACCTTTGAGACTAACAGAAGTACTGGGAGCATAAGCTTTCGTGGGTAAGAACCTTACCTAAGAGGTTCTTACCCACGAAAGCTTATGCTCCCAGTACTTCTGTTAGTCTCAAAGGTGCCTCAGGACCCTCTGTTGCTTTTTACAGATTCAGACTAACACGGCTACCCCTCTGATACTTGTCCTCCTAATGTCACCCATAACGCATTCCAACTCAGGTGTCATAATGGTTCATGATTTTATAGGTCTGAGCTCACATACTATGCTGTGTATCGTGATTTACCAGAAGGGGGCAATACAGCTACACATGCAAACTGCTAGTTTGCATATAAAACAACACAGTACCCTAGCTCACACAAGAAAACAGCTCTATATTGCTGTCTTATATCCACATAAAGGTAGATATATACATGCATTAATGTTGGTGACCGAGTACTTGAAGGTGGGGTGAGGACGATAAAATTATCATATTAGACATGAGTCCAGAGTGTAACCAACCCAAAATATGGGCAATTCAAATAAAGTGGAGCCTGGATGGAAACTATTCCTCTTTCAGTGTTGTAAAACAAAGCCCTGGCAAAATCAACCCCTCCACCTCAGTTGTGCCCAGCTTAATTGGAACCAATTATATCAGAACCCTCTGAACTGTGGAAGTTATTTTTATTATTTGTATTATCGTAGCACTTAGGAGATCTAGTCATGGAGGCTCAGGTACAATAGGACTTGCATCGCAACTAGTTCTCATTTTGCAAAATCAAAACTAGACTCAGTTTTGCCAAGCACTAATTCTGATGCAACTTCATTCCCTTCAAGCTCAGGACTGCTTTTTTCCATTTTGTTGAAGAGGAAAGCTCAGATGCAGGCACATTTAAAAAAAAAAAAAAAAAAAAAAGGCTAGGACAGCTCAGATTTCTTTTTTTAAACCACCTAAGTCTTAAGTGTCATACAAGTGATCGTTATATAAAAGCATATGTCTAACCAAAAACTTGCAAAGCTTCAGATAATCTTCTACACTTCAGCAATGTATAATTTCCTCCTTCTAAGTAATGCAAAAATTATAAGGTCTCTGAAACAATTGTTTTCAGTAGTCACTTATATGCCTTTTAAAAGCAATCTTCTCTCTAATACTGCTAAGAATAATGCACTTTTGGCACATGTCCTAAACACAGTCTCAGTCAAAACTGTCTAGGATCTGTGCCAGAATTAGAAGAACAAGCGCTCAATTTTAATTTAAGAAAGGAAAAAGAAAAAAAAAAAAAGACATGTCGGCAACATGTCCAGGAAGACTACCTATGGTCTAAAAAGTTCCTCTAATTCTCACAAGTGAATGTCAAACACAAATGCAAAAAAAATGCAACTTCCATCACTCCAACCAAAAGCAGCACCAGAAACCCAAACCAACAAAAGCCAGGGGATTTGAAAGCAACACTATTCTTAACTCACATTATTAAGCTTTTCTTTCTTCATAACACAGAGTAAGTTAAGAACAAAGGTTCATCCTTTTGGTTTCTTGGCTTTCATCACTCTGTGCCACAATATTAATGTTATCTAAGAATGTTTCTTCCCCTCACCCTCTTAAAGAAGGTTTGTTCTGGCTAAAGTTTTCCTAAGAATCTCTCAGATGGATAGATGCTTCTCCAAGAATAGAAGACCCAAACAAAAAAAGTTCAGAAGAACGACATATGCTTGTAAGCATTTTGGTGGAGGCCATTTTCTTTTTTAAACTAATTTCCTATTGATGACAATGCTTTTTTTTAAAAAAAGCTTGTATGGCAATTTCACCATAAAAAGTGAGGGAGTATGGCAGAAGTTATAGATTTGGCAGATGCAGAGGTTTTTCTCCTCGAACTCTTCATGGCCTATTGTGGAACTCTATTCACAAATGCATCAATCCACAATATGCAGCGTCACTATGTTGCTAACATTGTAATCGATCAGTTTGAAGTCTTTTTTGCAGTAGCAAATTATTAAAAATTGCTCTGATTTTTTTAAAAAGGTGAAAGAATATATTTAAGCAAAAGAAAACATGATTTTATAAACTAAAAGAAAAGCTATCCAACATGCTTATGCTGGAATAAACTGAAGAGTCAAGTGAAGGACAGACTATCTAAAGACTGAAAACTAATCATATCTCCACACAGATCCATCCTTGAAGGAGGTAGGTTTATACATATCAAATATTGTGGTTTTTTTTTTTAAATACATAAGAACATTCACTTACAGGGTCTTTTTGAAGAGAGTGGGACTGACCTAAATGCAATTTCCACCCGATTTAGCATTTTCATTTTTTAAGTTTTGCACATACACTTCTACCCCGATATAACACTGTCCTCGGGAGCCAAAAAATCTTACCGCGTTATAGGTGAAATCGTGTTATATCGAACTTGCTTTGATTCTCCGGAGCGTGCAGTCCCTACACCGCTTTACCGCGTTATATCCAAATTCGTGTTATATTGGGTTGTGTTATGTTGGGGTAGATGTGTATTTACACATACCCTCTAACACCTAAATAATCCCTTCAACTAAACTTTAAGACTCTTTCTAGCAAACAGACACGTTGTTCTGTTTCTGTTATTTGCAGCATTTTTCCTTTTGTATTGAGAGCAATTTCAGATTAAAAAGGTCATACTGATCATGGCAGATTAAATGGGTTACGCCACTTAGTTATTAAAAAAAAATTGCCTGGAACTAGAGTTTTCAGATGTTTAAAAGAAAAAAAAAAGTGTTACTTTTGTATTAAGTGGGATTTCAGATTAACAACATCATGCAGGGGACTAGCTAGTCATCATATTAGGGTCACCCCAAAGGTTTTAATTCAAATCCTGACTCAAGTAAAAAATAAGCATCTCATTTTAGCTTTCCCCAGTCTCCTTTATGACCAAATAATATAATTGCTGCACAACTGACAGTCTCTTTAAGACAGGCCAAGACCTGGAATGACAATGATATTTATCTTGGCAGTTTGAGGGTGGTGGGGGAGAGACAAAAGAGAAGAAGCTTGCATGGCCCCTTCCTACTGCATGTGTGTGGCTGGGTCCTTGCCATCAGTTCCTCCTTAAAAAAAGCAGTAAATTCACTCACACATTTGAAGGGGGTTGAGAAAAACATCTTAAGGTAACCTGCAAAGCTTTTTTTAATTTTATGTTACATTATTTATCGGGTTAATACATAATGCAAATCTTAAAGTTATGAATCGTAAATGTATATGTAAACTTGATATACTATGTGGAGCTAATCTGGTCCTCGTTGCACTGTTAAACATGATCAGTGCTTGGAAAACTAGATAGCTTTGATGAAGAACTACACGCCAAATGAACAGCTGTAACAGCAAATCAAACAAGGGTCATTTGAGGACAATTGGAATTTGACCCTGTACTTCCTGAAGAGCCAAATGATTGGTTTCACTTCATCTCCCAGACTCAGTTTTGGTCTGCAAAATTTTTTAGAAAACTTTCCATCTGTCAGGTCCTAAAGAACCTTTTATTTACTTACTAGTTGTCGTGCGTGACCATTTAAATAAAGAATGTTTAGAAACAAAATAATGAAGATAGACTCACAAGGGACAAGGTGATGTACAAAAAACTTTTGAGAAAGAAAATCCAAACAAACTATGTAAGCAAACAGTCAGTATATCCCAAAGAGTAAATATGCAAAAATTTACCTGGGGTTTTGTTAAGAAATTCAGATGGATATAGATACAAAAATGTATGAAAATGGCATGTCTCCTACAGGACAAATGGGAAAAAATCCAGTATACTATGTATGATTTGCTACCTATGACATTTATAAAATGAATAATGGGTATTCTATACCATATACCTTTATGCTACCACACATAGAATTGTAGGCCTGGAAGGGACCTCAAGAAGCCTCAAGTCCAGCCTCCCGCACTGAGGCAGGACCAAGTGAACCTACACCATCACTGACCGGTATTTGTGCAACCTGTTCTAAAAACCGCCAATGATAGTGATTCCACAACCTCTCTTGGAAACCTATTCCAGAGTTTAACTATTCTTATACACCTCTACCCCAATATAACATGACCCGATATAACACGAATTCGGATATAACATAGTAAAGCAGCGCTCTGGGAGGGATGGGGGGGGGGGGCTGCGCACTCCGGCAGATCAAAGCAAGTTCGATATAATGCGGTTTCACCTATAACTCAGTAAGATTTTTTGGCTCCCGAGGACAGCTTTGTATCGGGGTAGAGGTGTAGTCAAAGTTTTTCCTAGTACCTAACCTAAATCTCCCTTGCTGCAGATTAAGCTCATTACTTCTTGTTTTATCTTCAGTGAACATGCAGAACAACTGATCACAGTCCTCTGCAAAACAGCCCTTAACATACAAGACTGTTAAAAAGGTGCCCTCCCTCTCAAGACTAAACATGCCCTATTTTGTTTAACCTTTCTTCATACGTAGATTTTCAAAATCTTTCATCATTTTTGTTGCTTTCCTCTGGACTCTCTTCACAATTTGTCCAGAACTGGACACACTACTCCCAACAGAGGGGCTCACCAGTACCAACTAGAGCAGGACAATTACTTCCCATATCTTGCACGAGTCTGCCCTGCATCAAATATAGGTTGCCATCCACCATGCATTAGTGCCAAATGCAGATGTTCAAGAAAGCTCTAAAAGAACGCTGATACATACCATGGACAGATATTTCTAAAAGCCGTCTTAGTGGCATGATCTGGTTTAAGAAAGCTGTACACTGATATCTAAATGTAAAAGTCTTCCCTTCTGTACAGCTACACCAAAAGTCTCTAGGCCAATTAGCTTGTATTTTGAATAGCAATAGATATATACATACACAATTATCTCCATTCAAAATACAAGGCAATGCATTTAGGCTTTTGGAATCAATTACCTCCTGGGAGCTGCAGGGTGTTCAGTACTTTTGGAAATCAGACCACCACGTCTACACATGGATGTAAGAGCCTTACTTTAGGATCCTGGTTTTGAAAATCTTAGCTAATGGATATATATTGTTCTTGCACAATATACAGGGAATGTTTCTTAAGCTCTTGGGACAATAAGCATAACAGGAGCACTGCCACCTTAGTTCCAGACTTCTATTTCTACCTCTTCTAGCCGCCTCCTTTGCTCTTTCTGCTGCTCTATGCGTTTCTGTCTCTCTGCCAACAGCTGCCTCTTGTACTCCTCCTGCTCTCGGAGCTGCTGTTCCTGTAGCAGCTGCTGTCTCCGAAGGGCCTCCGAACGTTCCTTGTTTTCCTGCTGCAGTCTCAGGAAATCACGTCGGAGGGTAGATTCTCCAGGCACATTGACAATCGAACTGCAAAAGCAGAAAGTTAAGCCTCCCATGCCACAGAGCCTAAAGAGCCATTAAATACCTTCTCCAAAGCTTATACATCTCACACACACACACACACACACACACACACACGTAGTTTAAATTTTAATCTCTTGTCTTTCAAAATAAAGATACTGGATGCATATCAAATAGGTACTCTCTCTGGAAGATGTCAAACCAGGTCATGCAAAGTAAGAGCCAACCCAAACTTTTTCCCAGTCCTTGAACCGAGCCTACATCCTCTCTTTAAACTATCAGAGAGGTCTGATTAGAGCCCTGGCTACTTGTGTACTTTGCCCCAGACACACCCACTGTAAGTCTCACACACCCACCACCTCTACAGTAGTGGTTCTCAACCGGGGGTTTGCGTACCCTTGCGGGGGACCCAGAGGTCTTCCACGGGGTACATCAACTTCTCTAGATATTTGCCTAGTTTTACAACCGGCTACATAAAAAGCACTAGCAAAGTCAGTACAAACTAAAATTTCATACAATCGCTGGTTTATAATGCTCTATATACTATACACTGAAATGTAAGCGCAATATTTATATTGCGATTAATTTATTTTGTATTTATGTGGTAAAAATGAGAAAGTAAGCGATTTGTCAGTAACAGTGTGCTATGGCACTTTTGTATTTTTATGTCTGATTTTGGAAGCAAGTAGTTTTTAAGTAAGGTGAACCTTGGGGGTACGCAAGACAAATCAGACTGCTGAAATGGGTACAGTAGCCTGGAAAGGTTGAGAGCCACTGGTCTACAGGGTATCAAGTCCCTCTGTGGTGTATCCAAGTTTAGAGTGGACGGGATGGGGACCTCAAAAAAGTTCAGAGGTCTGAGCAAATGTTCAAACCTTTTGAGGTTCATGTCTCATTAATGTATGTGATTAATTAGATTTAGTAACAGGTATAAAGGCTTATGAAATAAAAGTATACTCCAGATTTGTCAAGACGGGTTATAAAATTATTTGTCTAGATCTATTAATGGCCTCCCATCAGCGACTATTACCTTGGCTCTCCTTCTTGTTCAGGCACTTCCTCCTCCTCTTCCTCACTTCCGCTATATTCATATTCTGTCTCATCTAGCAAGAAAGAGGAAACAATATTCCAGGTGCCTCTTTCAATATTTTTATCTTAAAATACTTAGCTCCTGTTACAGGGCCTCAGCAATCCAGTTCTGACCAGCTTAAATGATCAGATTTATATACAACATTTTGGAACCATTCAAATGTCATCTCATCCCAGAGACACAAGGAGACCTTCATTTGGATGTGAGCTTCAGTTTAATCCACAGGCTTTGTCTACAATGATAACTATATGGTCTTAGATTTTTTTTGTAAAATCAGAAGTTGGTGGAATATCAAATAATCAGTTTTTAAAAATATATACAAGTAAACACAGGCTTAATTTTAAAAGTCTGCATACCTTTCTCTCCTCTCTTCTTCCTGGTCCTGTCTATGTGGTCCTTAAGCTGGATTCGGACTTGCCGTTCATTTGGCTGATCGCGTATAAAAGGATGTTTTAAAAGCTGCTCGGTGGAGGGTCTCTGCATATAGTTCTTCACTAAACAACCTTCTATAAAACTAAAGAACTTTTTTGACCTGAGGAAAAAAAGAAGTGTAAAGCTAAGACTCAAATAATCCATTTTTCAGTTTTTCCTCATTAGTCCAAAAAATGTAAAGTTCTCTCCCCCAAAACAGCATGCTTCTGTCTAGCAGCATAAATGGTATCTTACATAGACATCCTCAAAAGAGCCACAAAAATGCTACCAAGACAATTTGGGGACTCTTCCATTATTGCAAGTAATACCGACCTGTTTTTATATGCACCTGGCTTAGTGGGATAGGTCTGTAGGAATTGAAGAACATTTTGGTTTTTTAACTGAATAAGTATGCATTTTTTAAAATAACATTTTCTCAATACTTAATGCCTTATAATTTGTTCAATCAGGACACACAGGACCAAATTAATCCCTGATTTAACTACTGAAGTTAGTGATGGAATTCAATTCACCTCTGTCTAATGGATATGGGGATGAGGAATACATGTTTGGTAAATCAGAACATTATATTGCTAAAGTAGTAACTACTCCATGTACTCCTGGGGGAATTCTGCGCTACTGCGCAATGCAGAATTTTGCAGAAATTAACGTTGTGCATGCAGAATTTCCTTTCCCCCCACAAAAATGGGCTGCAGTGCTGCTAGCCATCACTAGAGGCCACTGGACTTGACAGATCCCAGCTTACATATAGAACAGTGGTTCCCAAACTTTAACAACCTGTGAACCCCTTTCACTAAAATGTCAAGTCTCGAGAACCCCCTCTAAAAATGAATATTTCCAAGGATTTTCTCCTTTACCTGAGTATAAATTATAAGAGCAGTGATCTTGGAAATATAAAATGTGTTTTTATTACATACTTATTACACATTATTTATTATTAATTATTATTTATCATTACAGTATTTTTATTACATTATGAAAATGGCAACACTCTTCCAAGATCTCACTTTCATAGCTTGTATCACTTTGAATAAGTCTGTTATAAGACAAGGCTCCTATGTTTCATCAAGAAGTATCAGACGTGAAACAGCATGAAGGTATCTAAGAAGCCAACTCAAAGAGTTCCTCTTATACAAGCATTCAGGTCTTGAGCAGTTCAAGCAAACAACACACGTTACAACAAAGCTTAAACTTGTTCTTCATAATAATTTTAAAAACAATACTAGATGCCTACTTAATTTTAAAAACAGCAAAAAATATCCACCTCCCTTTCCATTTCTTATAAGGAGTCTTGAAGTTTAAATCTCCTCAGTGTGATAGATGTGCCTGCTTTGATCTGCCTATCTCTTGGAAGTCCAGGGGTTCCGGGCTGCTGGCTCCGGGCTGCCCGGGGTCCCTATGGACAACTCTGTCCACCATTAGGGAATTTTTTCCTGAGAACCCCCTGTAACATTTTGCGAACCCCCAGGGGTTCCCAAACCCCAGTTTGGGAACCACTGATATAGAAGACACTGCTGGGAGGAGGGAGAGGGAACAAGAGGGTTCCTGGCAGCTGCAGTTCACAGCATGCCCTGAGGAAAGGAGAGGGGGGCACATAGGAAACTCCATGCAAACCCGGGACCAAGCATCAGGCTGTTTCTCCCTCTGGATCCCTGGACTCAGAAGGGTGAGGGGGACAGATGTTGGGGCAAGGGGGGGCCCGCAGCTGGGTTCTGGGGGGGGGGCCCCCCCAGCTCGGGCTCGGGGGATGGGGGGAGGGAAGAGAGAAGGGGCAGAGAAGCAGGAACTAGGTTGTCATAGGGGCTTCTTTAACTCTTTACTCCTGGGGGAATTTTTGTGTGTGTTTGTATTGTTACAGACATACTTGCTGATAGGTATTTTGAAATAAATTACCAAAATAATTGAAACTGGCAATTATGCAGTGTTATTTTGACAAATGAAATTTGCAGAATTTTAAAATATTGTGCACAGAATTTTTAATTTTTTGCTGCAGAATGCCCCCAGGAGTACACGAGGCATTCTTAAAGAGACACTTTCAGGATAAAAATAATTATTTTCCCCCCTTACCTCTGTTTCTAACAAAACTTTAGAAACAGAGTGAAAATAATGCTTAAAATTGTATTTTTCATCACTTATCCTGTTTACTTTTTGCCCTTCATTCACCTTTCTGAGTAAAAACACTATCGTACCAATGCTGTTTTTAGCCAGTTTAACTTTCTGATTCTTATGCACTAGCAAAATGCTGCAATGTTGGGGTTATAAACACTACAGATAAAGCTTACATCTAAAACAAACATTTTTTCATCCTTTTTCAAAACTCTATGAATAGGTATGAATTCATAAACTCGATGTTTTATAAAGAATTATTTAAAATAAACACACTCACACAGATGTTCCAATAGTAATTACTGTATGAGAAAGTCATTCCAGCATTCCAAACAGTGATCCAGTGCACCAAGTCAATAGAGTTAATTATATTATTTATAGATCGGTGTAACTGGTCACATCACTTTACTAATTTCTTTTTTGACAGGACTCTAGCATTCAACCTCATAGTCATACAATTTCCATTCACAGAGGGCATATTTCTTGTATGTAACAAACTCACACACACACTTTTCCTTAACTTAAGAAGAAAGCACAGTAAAGCATTACTTTTGTTAACGTTGAGGCTTTCATTGACAATTTTAAGGTTATGTTCAACCTACATAAACCCTCATTCTAGTGAAAATTATTGCTTCATACAAATCATTTGTATCTAATAATGGGGAGGAAAATCCTGTATTGTTAAGGGATTATTCCCAGCTGGCAAGAAGAACAATTTCAATCGTTTGCAATAATTATAGTAAAAGCCTTCATTAATTTTAATAGTTCCTTTCAACTCAGCATCTAGAAGTCAATGGCACTGTCCTGTTTCTTTATAATACTGTATCTTAGAAAAGATATTGCATATTAGGAATGCAGCAGAAGTCTAGGCTTTGAGCTGTGGTATAATTTGTCACCTTAATATGATGCTGCTCTGTCAACAGAACAGCTCATTTTTGTCTCATGATACAAAAGACAAAATTTCGCTGAAAAAAAATAGAGCTAAAAAATAATCAATGCACATCTCATTTTGTGCTTTGATTTAATAGTGTAGAAGATAATAAAAAGATTGATTTTAGCCAGCCTAAATTATTTTACAGTTCATGGAAATGGTAACAAAAAAGCATGCCATGAAATAAAAGATAAGAAAGTGCTATGTATGTAAAGGACATAATGAAACAGACTACAGAAAACACAGTAGCCTCTACATACCATTTCTTGGATTTTAGCCGTGGAGGAGGGTTTCTGGGTATAAGAAACAGCGCCCTCATTGGATGCATGTCACAGAGGGCTGGAAAAAAAAAATTTTTTGTTCAGTTGTTTTTCCAGTTCTCCTGATTCTGCATTTTCAATGTCTTCACTTCAGGATTATTTCATTTTCATAGACATTTCCCCATCACCAACCCCTACACGTGATGGACACAGGAATGACATTAAGCAGAATTAAACTGAAATGCAAAAGTTAAGACAAAAGTTCTGCCCCTAACTCTGAGTTTAATGCGGACAAAAATAAAGGCCTAGATTATCCCCTCAGATCCAAACATGGAGGGGACCTCTGTGCAGAGATCTCCACCTCCCTCATGGAAGGGAGAGTCAGCCTCTTCTGCAGCACTGTCCCCGTTCTCCAAACACCGTTCTCCAAACACAAGAGCACTCTGTAGTGTCAGGATCCATAAAGGTGGTGGGGATAGAGACATAGCAGGTTGGGGGCCAAAATGAGGCCAGGAGCAAAGGCCCCTGTGGCAAAGGAGGACATCCTGGTATCTCAACTTCAGCTGAACACCACTACCAATGAGTGAAGGGGAAAAGGAGGTGCTGAAGGCTGGATATGGTAGGGGGCAAAGGACTCTGTGCAGATGGCCCTAATCTCCCATGCTTGGCAGTGGATCTCTCAAACTACCCTACAGGGAGAGCAAACCTAAAGGAATGACCAGAGAGGATACCGGTGAGGGGTTCATTATAACTCATTTCCTCCCCCAACAGACCCCGTTGTGGGTTCTTCTGTAAGAGGGGCCAATCTGAACCCAACAGTTTAGCATGAAGTAATATCAATTATTATAATATATAATATAATATCAATATATATAATATATAATATCAATCAGGTGAAATGCACACACAGGCTTACGGAGCCCAGTGACAGAGATTTAATTAAAACAAGAGGAGGTTACTTACCTGTAACTGGAGATATATGGTCCCTA
The DNA here is from genome assembly GCF_011386835.1 of Chrysemys picta bellii. Lineage (NCBI taxonomy): Eukaryota > Metazoa > Chordata > Testudines > Emydidae > Chrysemys > Chrysemys picta. Next base: position 238,874,114 of record NC_088791.1, on the reverse strand, counting down.
TCTGTATTCCACTGTATTCCATCATGCATCCAGACCCAGAGATTTTGAAAGTAGTAGTGTCCGTTGGTCCATCCATGTGCCCTTGGCTCACCTCATGGTTCATCCAAGGTGATAAAAGGTGGGGTGGACCGACCATGCCTTCAGTTCCTTCTCCCCCACAAATCCAACCGATCCGCAGCAGAGGGGAAGGAGGCCAGGAAGTGGAATAGAGATAGGGACCACACATCTTGAAGAGATTCCAATTACAGGTAAGTAATCTCCTCCTCTTCTTCGCATGATAGTCCCTATTTGTATTCCACTGAGGGTGATTAACAAGCAGTATCGACATTAGAGGAGGGTGTGAGGATGAGGAACAGCTGAGTAGAGGACAGCCATGCCAAATAAGGCGTCCATAGCAGAGTCCTGCACCCAGTAATGCGTAGAGAAGGTATGTACTGAACTCCACATGGCCACCCTACATATGTCCTGAACCAGCACATCTTAGAGGGTGGCTGTGGTCAAAATCTGGGCTCTCATGGAAGGGGCCCTCACCCTGGGGGGAAGGAGGCAATCCTGACACTGATAGCACAGTGGAATGCACCCCGAAATTAATTTAGATATTCCTGTGTGGAGATTGCCTGTTTTTTAACTCTGTCAACTATAGCGATAAACAATCTAGGAGATTTCCTGATCTGTCTTGTCCTCTGCAGGTAGAAGGCCAAGGCCAAGGCCCGATGGATGCCGAAGATATGATGTTGTCGCTCCTCTTCTGAGGTGTAAGGCTTCGGAAAAAAAGCAGGTAAGTGGATGGGCTGGTTGAGATGAAACTTGGATACGACCTTTGACAGAAATTTGGGGTGTAGGTTCAGAGAGACTTTATCCTAATGGAAAGTGGTGAAAGGAGGGTCTGCCATCATGGCCCCATGCTCACCTACCCTTCTCACCGAAGAGACAGCTGCAAGGAAGGCAACTCTCATGGAAAGGAGGGACATAGAACATGAAGCCAGCAGCTTGAAGGGCTGTTTCATTAGTGCCAACAGAACGAGGTTAAGGTCCCACTAGGGAGCAATAGGCTGTAGGGTGCGATGGTTCCGATGAGGCCTTTCTGAAACCTAGCAGTCAATGGGTGTGTAAATACAAAGTGTCCCTCCATGGCGCGGTGGAAGGCACTAACTACCGCTAGATATATCTTGAGGGAGAGATGCAAAGCCTTCAAGGGCAGGAGGTAATCCAAAAATAGGGGAATCGGCCCCTCTTCTGGGGAAAGCCCCTTCTGTTGGGCCCAGGGGGTGAAGTGGTTCCACTTGGCCTGGTAGGAATGCTTAGTGGACTCTGTCCTGCTGCTCAAGGGGATATTTTGGACTTCTCATGAGCACACCCGTTCTAAAGAAGATGCCCATCCAAATACCACACCCTGAGGTGAAGCATCTGCATATCTGATCCTGTTGTGGTGTTGCCTCAGTAGCTTGGAGAAAGTGGGGATGGGCTGACATGTGGAGTAGGTTGGGAAACCAGAACTGTCTGGGCCAGCATGGGAAAATCAAGATGACCATTGCTCTGACCTACCTGATCTTTTGGAGTACTCGTGGCAGAAGTTGTAGAGGGGAGAAGGTATAGTTAATCTGGTCCGACCAGCAGAGTATGAGCGCATCACCCTGAGGGAAGGGACCACTACCCTCTGGAGCAGTAAGTGCTGCATTTGTTGTTGACTGCAGAGTTGAAGAGGTTCCTGGTCAGAATCCCCCATTGGTTGAAGATATTTCATACTACGGTGTTGTGGAGTTCCCACTCATGATCGATTACAAATCGTCTGCCGAGAGAGAGTCTGCAATCACATTCTGAGTCCCTGGGAGGTAAGCTGAAGATAACAGGATCTGGTGGGTGATGCACCAATTCCAGAGGTTGATCACCTCCATATAGAGACCAGTTGATTTTGTGCCCCCTTGTTTGTTGATGTGGTAAAAAGTGGTAGTGGTGTCCGACATGACAAGAATACGATGGGGATGGATGGATGGGAGAAATACTCGGCATGCCTTCCGTACAACCCGGCATTCTGGAATGTTGATGTGCATCCTGGATTCCCAAGGGGTCCATGTTCCCTGTGTCATGTGATCTGTGTGCGCTCCCCATCCTACAAGGGATGGCATTGGTGATGATCACCCTGTCCAGGGAAGATGGGAGAAAGGGGACCCCCACACAAACCTGACGCGGGTCCATCCGACACTGGAGGGAAGAGAGTACCACATGCTTCCTTACCTCTCAGCTAGATCCTGGCGCATGGTCCATAGCGGTGGTACCACCAGTGCTGACTTCAGACTCCATAGCTGGAGGCGTACTCCTGGCAGCCCCAGGCCGGTGTACAGTGGAGGCTACCCAGACAGGCTCTGAATGAGGTCTCACGGCGACTTCCATGAGGGGCTTCCAGAGGCAGAGAGCCCGACCTTCTCGGGTATGGCTGGGGAAGCACTGGCAGATACTGCACCTGAATGCAATGTGGACTTCTCCCAAGCAGTAGAGGCAGCATTGATGTTTGTCACAGACCGAGAAGGAATGCGGGCAGGAGGCACAGATTTTAAAGACTGAGGTTTTCAGCATAGTCCAGTACCCACATGTGGGCATCAGTGGGAGGGTCCACGCGGAACGAAACTCTCCAGAAAGAACCCTAATTCTACTCCTAAAACTAGCAAACTTCTAAAAACTACTATAAAAACAATAGAAACAGTAAACTACTCTAAAAACTAACTATGTTCAATTGTATATTTTTAAGGTGCGTCACATGCAAGAGGACACTAATAATTCCAACCCAGACCACGCAGCAGTAAGAAGAAACTGGGGATGTGATCAGTCTGCCCCTCCCTTTGTCACCTCAGACAAAACCATGAGGTGAGCCAAGGGCGCATGCACGGACCAACAGAAGCTACTACTTCCAAAATCTCTGGCTACAGACACAGTGCACATGTGTAAACCCTCAGTGGAATACAATAGGGACTAGCACTGGATGAAGAGCAAAAAATATGCACATGATCTGAACCAAAAAGTGGTTTAAGAAACCTAAAGAACTACGGTTACATGCAGACTAGTAGCCAAATAGTGGTTCTAATGCTGTTAGCTTTGTGCTAGTTGATTCATCCTGGGAGAAGCCTCTGTAGATTTGGACCCATGCAAATATAATTATGAGAAAAACCCATCAGATCTCTTAAAACATGAATGTGAATAAGAACACTCAGCTGTACGTTAGATTTAAAAATCAGAGTTGTAAGCATGGGCTACAATGAAGCTACCATTTTGAGTCTAGACAAAAGTCAACACACCCCTGAATGTCAGAATGGGGTGGTAGGAAAAAAGCCAATTTGCAGTTTTACAAGTAAAATAGTTACTTTAAAAAAAAATGATAGCAATTTTTCTTTTTTTGTAACTAAGTTCTTGTTTTTTGCTCCCCTTGCTGCTGTCAGCTTTATGCTTTGTTAATCTTCACAGAGGACGTGAGAGAGAAAAAAGCACCATGGAAAAGTTAGGCATTTTTAGTTTTTAATTTTACCCCTCAAAAATCATCAGGCTTGGCAGCTGAATATACTCAAATAGTCTGCTTTTAAAAGTTCTTCACTGACAGTGTTAAAGCTAAGTCTATAATTTAAACCACAGTCTTCCAAGAGTCTTTTACTCTGTCCAATGAAAACGAAAACATTCATAAGAGGAGATTTAAATAGATAAGTCTCAGAGTTCAAGAAGAATGTTACCATTACACAGACTCATGTAAATCAGAGATAGAAAGGACCTACTAAGCCATGCAGTCCATCTCCCTGACAGAGCAAGATTTTTTAAGCCAGTACACTTTTAGCATTTTTTTCTCCCAGTCTGGTTTTAAATATCCCAAGCAGTAGGGCTTTCACCACTTCCCTATGGACAATTCCAAAGCCTAATATAGCTCATGGTCAGGAAGTTTACAGACCCATTGGCTTCCAAATAGTCCTGTCATTGCTATTACACCACTACAATTACAATCTCTGCACAGTAATGCTTTCACACTGTAGTAGTAGCTTTATCAAGAGAGTTGCCATTTGTAGGATTTTATATTATTGGTGCAGGAAAAACCAAGGAGTATAGATACACCATCAGTGCATTTTCAGAAACCTCAAAACTGGGTTTGAATTACAACCAGCAACTCATAAGTATACGTTTCTGTCTTAATGAGCCCCTTAGGAAAAAGCACACATATCACTTACGGGGAGCTCCTTCTGCCATTTCAATGGCCGTAATGCCACATGACCAAAGGTCACTCTGCAAAGAAAGAGACCATATGTTAGTAGGTACACTTTCTCATTGTCATACTACGTAATGGCATCTACTAATGCACTGCAGGTAAGAAACTAAAACCAGCTACCAAGGTTATTTAAACAACAGTTTTTAAAATGGCTTTTCTTCTTTTAGCCCTAATATAAAATGCTAAATATGATGCCATACAGCATTTGTGTTATATACACACACATACAATTATGCACACATAATTTCTTAATAGTATACAAACACTTTCATATTAGGACATTTCAAGACATAATTAGGTCATAATTAACCAAAAGTTAAGTTCTGTAAAAAATAATTATATTTCCCTGGATACAGTTATTGTAAGAGGTGAACATTTCCCGGTAGTATTTGCAATCCAAACATTGCAGCCCTCTCCTAGCATATGAGATCCTGAAAATGCATAGACTAGGAACAAAAGTGAAACCAAGAAGTCAGTTTTCAGATGTGTTAATTATCAGAAATACAAAACCTTAAATAAAATAGTTCTAAAAATTAGATTTTAAAAAATTCTTTTCTTCTGTTGATAATCTAAACAGTATTTTTATGTAGGGATTTTTTTTTTAAATGAGCCCATCATTGCTTATTGGCAGTTCAGCCAAACCTCTACCTTTACATTGCCCAATAAAATTAGAACATGTCTTAGCAGCATGAATTCCTAATGTCAGGAGACACAGGCAACCGCCCATGTGCCCAAGAAAAGTAAGAAGTTACTGTTCCATGAACCACTGGTGGCCAGAGTGAGCGCCTCATCCCAGCAATCTCGTATTATTTGTGTCATTACACAAGGGGGATCCTGGAATGGAAATCTTTCAGGATATTAGCACTGGATAGCCACTAGGACCAGAGGATAACTGCATTCCCTGCTGAATCAGAACTATGGTTTAGAGATTCTCTTCCACCATAGGAACACCAAAAATAAGTAACTGCTTAAGAGTCCTGGAATGGACTGAGCTCAAGGGGCTACAGTAGGTCCTGACAGGAGACAATATCACCTCCATTCGGGATGTGGGGAAGAGAACTACCGTTGAGGAAAATAGTGCTCAGAGCTTCCAGGTTGATAATCCTTTTAGAATATGGGAAGACATACTGGAATGGGTGAACAAACTCTTCTCTGTGCTCACCATTAGCTCCAAGCAATGGAACAACTGCATTTTCAGGCCCCAGAAGCTTCCCAGCCAGGCACCAGTTTGTTCTGGCTCAACCCATCAGTTGCAATGATTAAAGTAAGCTTGTAAAACACTAATTTTCTAAGAAATAGAATATGTAGTAGGAGGATATTGAGATGTCTCTATGTGAAGTACCTCCACTTCACATCAGGAGCAATAAGGGAGTGTTTTAAGAGACATGAGCATAAATCACAGGTTTTGTATGCCTCGTGGAATTCCTTTACATTTGATCCCCTTTAATTATTAAACATGTAGATTAGTTTGGGGGTTTTCTCCCCCTCAGAATAATTTTTATCTATTGAAGTCTGTTATCTTCCTTTAACCTTCACCCTTATGTCTTATCAACTCCACCCTGAAAGGGATTACATTTTTTCACAGATCTCTATCAGGGCAAGGAATATGTAAAGTTATTAGTCAAGACAAATGGGCTCAATCCTAGCTAGATGTTCAGGTGTGCGTATCATCAACCATGGACATTCATATATCTAACCTGCGTTATCAACCCCAATGCACTAGCTCCAATGCTCTTGATGTAACTATAATCGCAGACTTTCACATTTCCTAGCTACCTCTCCTAGTTTTAATGTTTGAAGAGATGCATTAGTCTGAGTAAAGATTAAAAACACATTTCATATTTTATTCCTTCTCTTGTGGCTCCCTGAAACAAGCTAAAATGTACTTGAGAGATTTCCAGAAAGCTTCTATAAAGGAATTTAGCTTTAGAAGATGTAGCAAAAACAAAACAAAAAAAAACTTTTGGTGTAAATACCATCAAGCCAATTTAACTTTTAGGGAGGTTAGATTTGATGCTTGCAGCTCAGTGCAGGAGCAGTTGTGTCCAATTAATTTTTGGAGAAATATAGTGTTTGATGGATAAATCTTCTATGTGATTGTGACAGAGCGCTGAGAACAAGCAGCTGAACCAGCACTCTGGTCACTGTAAATCCAATTAGTTCCCCCCACTCCAGAAGGGGGCTTGATTGAGGGAAGGGGTGACTAGTTACTAGATCAGCCTCAGCTGGGGAGAACTAAGGAGATAATTAGCCCATTAACTGTAAGTGTAGAAAAGAAGCACAGGAAGGAAGTGCAAGAGAGGGAGAGAGAAAGCCCAGCAAGACTAACGTAATGGGAGATCTCTGTGTGGAGAGAGCTCTCTTCTCTCTGGCAAAAGGGGATGATGATTGTATGTCCCTTTAAATAGAATTGCTGCATGGGACTGTAAAGGGGTGTTGGCTGGCTGATATAACAAAAATAAAACACATGATGTGGGTTACAAACCAGAGGTGGTAAAGCCATTTGTGCAGGAAGACAAAAGTGGAGAGCTGTGCCCAGCCACAGTGATTAACATTCAGATGATCTCTCAAATCAGAACAGCACATGCTTAACCAGCTCCTTCTGTATTACATTGTAACTTAACTCTTCTATTCTGGCAAAAAGATGCATTTCAGCTGGGGACTCTATTTAAGGCAAATGTTAAAATGTATTGTTTTGATCTTACCACAATAAGCAGGATATATTAAACAAATTACAATGCTAAGATATTCACAGAAATCAAAAACAACAAAATTTCTTGTTAGACTCTTTCTATACCATTTTTTACTGTGCCTAGCACAAGGGGATCCCTGTCCCTGACTGAAGCTCTTAGGAGCTACTGCAGTACAAGTTACAAATACAGGGAAACCTGTGTGGTTTGAGCATTGGCCTGCTAAACCCAGGGTTGTGAGTTCAATCCTTGAGGGGGCCATTTAGGGACCTGGGGCAAAAATCTGTCTGGGGATTAGCCCTGCTTTGAGCTTTGAGCCCCTTCCAACCCTGACATTCTATGATTCTACAGTGTTATTAATTATGATCATCTAGTAATGATCTGTTCTTTGTACTCACGCTACACAGATTTACCTTTACAAGAAATCACTCTCACAACCATACACAGAGACAAATATAAGAGCTGCCTTCACTCATGGTTATTAGACACTAGATATCACTATATTATTACTGTGTGAACAGAACTTTCTTACTCTGTAATCATAAGTAGCATCTGGATTTTCATCACAGGCAATAACTTCTGGAGCCATCCAGTATGGGGTTCCAATAAATGTGTTTCTCCTGCCAACCGTCCTGTCCAGCTGAGCACTAACACCAAAATCCACTGTGGGTGGAAAAAAGATTAAAATAAAATAAGAGGGGGAAAAAACGTGCTGCGATTACTTCTCTAAGATAATTTGGAAAATAAACCCCATGTGGAAGATCCATGTGGGAGAGCCATGTGGGAGAGCCATGTTCAGGAGAAACCATTAATGTTAATACTCAGACTTGCCAGTGTCCTCAGGCATCAGACCACAAAAGTCAGGAGAAAGAGCAAAACACAACTAGCTCTTCAGGACCTCTCACTGGGCTGTCAGTGCAGTCTTCCCATTATCTGTGGAGCTCCCTTCCCATAGCAGAGAAAACATATTGTCTTGGGGGAAGAGGGAGACTTGCCATCTCCATTAATCATAAGACAGGGTGTCTTGGCTTATCCAGAGCGACCCTGCTTTCCACAGATGCTCTCATCGTGTGGCAGCACCACCAGGTCAGCTGGGCCACCATTTGGTCCTCCACTCTCTCTGCCCAAAATTCAGGAGAGAAAATCAAGCACTGCTCACAGTGACTGCTTCCTGTCCTAACACATGTGAATGAGGCACAGTGGGAAGCAAATGCGGAGCGCAGTTCAAAAGGTACTAATTCGGGGCTCATCTACACACAGCTTTTGCAGTTACTGATTAATTAAATCGGTAGAAAAACAATGTTATTAAATCAATGCAACTGCCCTTGCACAGACATGGTTATACTGGTTTAACTGTTTTGGTAGGTGTAAAAGTAATGCACCAAACTATATAGATACAAACCCCTTCATATGGTGTGACTGCATCCATATTAGGCAGTGTTTCTCAAACTGGGGCCACCGCTTGTGTAGGGAAAGCCCCTGGCGGGCCGGGCCAGTTTGTTTACCTGCCCCGTCCGCAGGTCCGACCGATCGCGGCTCCCACTGGCTGCGGTTCACCGCTCCAGGCCAATGGGGGCTGCTGGAAACGGTGTGGGCCCAGGGGCGTACTGGCCGCCACTTCCAGCAGCTCCTATTGGCCTGGAGCAGTGAACCGCGGCCAGTGGGAGCCGCGATCGGCCGGACCTGCGGACGGGGCAGGTAAACAAACTGGCCCGGCCAGCCAGGGGCTTTCCCTACATAAGCGGCGGCCCCAGTTTGAGAAACACTGGTATTAGGTGTGCACTCATTTAACTAAATCTGTTTTTCTACCAATTTAGTTAAATCAGTGCAAAACCTGTGTAGACAAGCCCCATTGAACCAACAGTATAGGAGCTGCTGTGTCCTGCTTAGAAGACCCAAGGAATGGGTAGCTCCCCGGAGCACTTCCATCCCAGCAGACAAGGCATCTTTCAGAGTTCCACCTAAAAGGAAGGTGTGGGCTGGGCGGGAGGTCCTGAACTTGGGTCTATATTTCACCAAAAGAAAGGTGGCAACCTTACTGTACAACAAACACACAACATTAAAATGTGTAGTAACTTAAAGAGGCAAAATAAATCAGCATGGAAGCATCCCCCCCATGTGGAGCCTGGCGGACGAGTATCAAAACAAACATGTAGTTAAACCTCAATATGTATAAACCACTAACTACACAGTACATGTCTGAGAAATTAAATTTGTAAGTGGTTGGGGATAGGGATAAAAGAACAGATCTCATGTGAACTCCTCTGTCTAGAACAGAAGTGGCCAGGAATGAGGATAGCTTCAAATGTTCCAAACGGGCATTCTAGGGCTGGACCCAACTTAGACTTTCTGCCTCAGACCAATTGTGAGTGCTGTACACATTACGTAGATGTTTGGGTCTGTCACCTGAGCAGCCAACACTTCTTTAACTGAACGCAGATACAAAATGATACCCACCATGTCCTAATTTTGTGCCATTGGCTTCTAAGCCCAAATTCAATGGAAGCAGAACCAATTCTGGCCCTAAGCTGACCTGTAGAGTCATACAAAGAATAAGTGAAGGACATGGAGTGATCCATCCACTGATTTTGGTATGAGAGCCAACAATCTCCAGCAACAACCGCAAGAATCCCTGCATTCCTTGAGAGACGGGGAGGGAATAAGGCCAGTGTCCTGACTCAGACTGCAGCAATGACACAGGATATATTACTGTACTAAAGAGCATGCCACACTCCTAAGAGATCAAATAAAGTTAGGGAACATGCAAAAAACAAACAAACCAGGAAGTGAACATGCTTGCCTACTTACCAAGCTTCACCTCTGCATTTTCTGTTAACAGTACATTCTGCCCTTTGATGTCCCGGTGAATCACATGGTGGGCATGAAGATGTGCCAATCCCTTCATTTAAAAAAGGAAGACAACTAGGTTTAGGCTCTTAGCTTTGCAGCAACAATCTCATAAAAAGTCTGAGTTGACACAGACAACATACTTAACTAGTTACCCTGGGAGATGTTTTAAAAAGAGCCCACACCGTTCTCCAGTGGCTCTTGGGGTCCTGTCCTGAATGCATGAAACATGATCCACAGTAGACTTCTAGCAATGTGCCACCCGCCTACATTTTCATAAGCTAGCAGGGAGGAAGGCCTCAGGTTGTGCACATACTGTACACAATTAAAGTCCAACAAATGCTTTTTAGCTGTAGCTTTTAGGGAATTTTAGATTACATGACATTTCAATGCAATGAAATTGGAGTTCAGTCACATAGAGTCACCCTTAGAAGAACAGGAATGTAGCATGGGAAATGAACCAACCCACCTATATTTTAATGTGAGATAGCTCACAAGAAGAAATGGGGGTACACATTTTATGTTTGGGGATAAAAGGATACTGGCAACAGACAACAGCACACGTGTTAAGTTACAGTTCTGTTGTTTAACCTCCATACATTTGATCTCTAATCATTCTCCTTCAAAACAGACCACATAAAAAAAAAGAGCATTTTATACTGTCCAAAGGAAACAAAACCTACTGGCAGATGGTGCTTTTTGTGGATACAGCACCTGGATGCATGCCCCAAAGCATCACACTGCACAAGTCCTGTGGAGGGGGGGAGGAGTAAGATGTATGTGGTATTTTACTGTCTACTGCAATTTGTGGAGCAACGAACAAACGTCTCAGCAACTGACTTGATTTTGGTTTCTCTCCAGCAATCAGTTTGGAAAATTATACTCTCTAGTGGCATCATCTTGCTTGCTCATGCTCCCCTCACATATTTTTAATTTTTTTTTTTTACTTTACAGTTACAGAAGGTTAAAAGAGCAGTAAGTTGCTGTAAAACAGTATTTTCTAACACATGTTCTTCATTAAATACTCATTGACCAGTTTGGCTAGTCTTTTTTTAAACCGTTAGTAAGTATGACAAACAATACAGTTTGGAACTCCTCCTTGCAGAGGTTACGAGCTAATGCTATGAACGTTTAATGTCCTTGACATCATCTGCTGGGCATTAACACTAAGGTTAAATTTGTTTCCTGTGAAAATTAAGGCTTCTGGTTGCCCTGGCTTGGCACAACAATCTGCAAAGCCTCATGCCACACTGCACCAGCCAGGGAGATAGTCATGTGTTCTCACCTCTTTATATCCAATCATATGAAAAAGTCCATGTGTGTTTGGGATGGAATAAGAGGACAGAGAAAGGTCAAAGACTAGTTACTTCTTTCAATTCAAATTTTGAACAGTTGCCCCACCACCACTTGGCATACGCTCCCCTAGGTTTTCACTTGCACAAATCTTTAGCCCACTAGCCCATCTAACTTTCATTCTCTTTATTATACACGGAATGTGGCTTCACATCCTTACCCGATGGGGACCTAGAATGTGCACAACATTGTATGCTGCACTTCAGAAAGAATTTACATACAGTCTTATAAGTGTTGCAGAGCAAATATAACTTTAACATTGGTCAAGCTAAATGTTACAATACTGAAGTCAGTTATCCATGTGACTAAAATACAGCTGCCATCGGGTATTCATGTCACCCACATTCCTATTTGCTAGTAAACAAGAATAAAAAATGTGCCCAAATGCCCAACAGCAGCACTTTGCACCATCGCTCAGAGTTTGGGCAGGAAGCCAAGATTTTTCTTTTGCTCCCTCATCTCCCCCAAAATCACTCTGCTAGAAGTGTACAAATGCACAGTGGACAAATGTGGATTCCAGAAGCAATGATTTACGTAAAGACCACTTATGCTTTTCTTTAACATAATTCCCTTAACTACAGGGATTATTACTGGAGCAATTCTATTCACATACCATACTGAGGGTAAGGTTGTGAGGGTTTTTGCTTTTTAAATTAACCATGGAAAGCTGGACCAGTTTTACTCAGCATAGCAATCAAATGCCAAATCAAGAGACACTATTCACTTGTACCAGCTGGAAATTAAACTTGAAAAGTAACGAACCAAAAACCTCCATTTTTCAAACTACTGTAGATGGCAGCCATCTTTCAAAAAAGTACAATTACTTAGTACTGTACTCCAGTACTAGAGGTGCCTAATTGAACACACCAGTTTGCATTCTGCCTTACTTTCGGAACAGATTCATGTGTAAACATTAAGAGTAGGATTTTCAAAGGCATGCAGTATTGGCCTCACTCAACTCCCACCGGCTTCAAGAGGAATGGAGGTAATGCCAGTACTGAGCACTTCTGAAAGTGGCAGCCTAAATCTCATTTTTTATTCTGTTATTGTTGGTACTGAGGTGTTATATTAGCCAGTGTGCTACAGCGATATGGAAAATGGTTTCCTATGACACAGTTCTCCACTTTTCAGCAAGATTGCCATTATACTACACAGCAGCAATTTGAGGCTTTTATTCGTAGAAGCTCAACCTAGACATCGTTCTTAGGTTGCACCTGTGTTAGTACAGAAATAGGATTGTATTTTTTCCAGACACAATAGACTATCCTCCTCACCCTGAGAATCTCTCTGGAGATATACGCTATCCAGTCTTCTTTTAGAGTGTTCCCTTTTGTGTTCTTCACAAGGTCCGTGATAGAGCCTGCTCCACAAAATTCCATAACAAGCTGCAAAAGAAACATAAGGACAAAGCCAGTATTAAGCAAAAAACTCACACCTGCGTACAGCAGCAAAAGAGCTAAGGGTATGGGCGCAGTCATGTTCGGTACAATGCTCATGTCACACAAAGACAACGGTCACATTTAATGTCTCCACATGGAGAGTGGAGCCAAACCAAATGTCTCTATTATGACATATAGTACCCCCTTGCTATAATGAACCCCTGGGGATCCAAGTCATTTTTTCAGTATAGCCAGGGGTTGGTTATAGTGAAAGGAGGAGAAACAGCTCCTCCGGCATGGGGCTGCAGTGGGGAGAGAGGCTCCTTCAGCCTCAGGGAGGAGTGCACTGCAGGACACCACCGTAACCCTGGGCTGGAGGAGTGTCAGGCCCTCCCCTCCCCCCGCAGCCCTGAGGCAGGAGGAGCTCTCAGCCCCGCCACCACAGCAGGCAGGGCTGGAGATGGAATCCAGGGACCATGTTTGCTATAGCCCAAGGTTCACTACTGCGAAGGGTGTTCTAGTGAGTGCCTACTGTATATGGAATATGTCTCATATTAGTTAGCTCATCTTCAATGGCTGATTTATTCACTGTAATTTGATGCTGGGCATCTGGATTTTCTCAATTAACAGCATTGCTCAACAAGCCTAGTGCTAAAGAGTTAAACTGATCACACCATCACATCCGTCTCTCTCCGCAGTTTCCATGTATTTACAAGGGTCAGGAACAGCTATTGGTTTTGCATGCACATTTGTACCTCAGCTTCCTGAGGGCCTGGATACTGTTACCCAAAGCAAACTCAAATGAAAACATTTAACATTAAAATATTTTCTACTTGTCCAAGCACTAATAACCAACTTCCCTCTGTTCAGAGCACCCTTAGAGATTTCCAATATTTGATTTAGAAACCAACAGATTTAAGGTATGCTGATTCTAAAACATGTGCATGCCTGTCTTACATCTCTCGCACTACTGAAAGCTAGATTCATTCCTAGGCACTGCATGTTTTAACTAAACATAACTGTACACACATTAAAAGTATCTTACAAGGCTCAATTTACTGTACGCTGTACAGTAGTTAACTGTATTTTAAATACTTGTCAGTTCTCAGGGCACAGAATGAAAATGTTACCGTTAAGGGGAGAATAATGCAATGTAGATGGTGCTGATAATGCAGATGGGTGATGCTGTGGACATCCCATAAGCATTAAAGAAAAGAGAAATCATAGGTGCTGGTTTATTTTTAAGGCAACATTCTCTTGCTGCTCATTATCTCTGCTTCATTAGCAGGAAATGTGTTACTATCCAGCTGGGAAAGGAAAAAGTTACTTATCACAGAATCATAGAAATAGGGCTTGAAAGGACCTTTAAAAGTCATCAAGTCCAGCCCCCTGCACTGAGGTAGGACCATGTTTACGTAGACCATCCCTGACACACATTTGTCTAACCTGTTTTTAAAAACCTCCAATGACGGGGATTCCACAATACCCCTTTGAAGCCTATTCCAGACCTCAACTACCCTTATAGTTAGGAAGTTTTCCCTAACACCTAACCTAAATCTCCCTTGCTCCAGATTAAGCCCATTACTTCTTGTCCTACCTTCAGAGCACATGGAAAACAACTGATCACAGTCCTCTTTCAGCAGCCCATAATATATTTGAAGACTTATCATGGCCCCCATCAGTTTTCTTTTCTCAAGACTAAACATGTCCAGTTTTTTTAACCTTTCCTCATAGGTCAGCTTTTCTAAACCTTTCGTCATTTTTGTTGCTCTCCTCTGGACTCTCTTCAATTTATCCACATCTTTCCTAAAGTGTGGTGCTGAGAATTGGACACTACTACAGCTGAGGCCTTACTAGCACTGAATAGAGTGGGACAATTACCTCCTATGTCCTACATACAACACTTCTATTAAAACACACCCAAAATTATTTTAGTCTTTTTTTGCAACTGCTTCATATTGTTGACTCATATTCAATTGGTGATCCACTATGAACCCCAGACTCTCTTCAGCAGTCCTACCACCTAGCCAGTTAGTCTCCATTTTGTAATTATGCATTTGATTTTTCCTTCCTAAGTGAAGTACTTTGCACTTGTCTTTATTGAATTTCAGATCAAGTCTCCAATTTGTCAAGGTTGTTTTGAATTCTAATCTTGTCCTCAAAAGTGCCTGCAACGCCTCCCAGCTAAGTGTCATCTGCAAATTTAATAAGTACGCTCTCCCCTCCATCTTCCAAGTCACTAATGAAAACATTGAATAGTAGCAACCTTGGACTGACCCGTGGGCCCAATTAGATACGCCCTCCCAGTCTGACAGAAAACCATCGATAACTAAGGCTGCGAGCCGGTCACGGAGGTCGCGGAAGTCACAGATTCTGTGACTTTCTGCGACCTCCGTGAAATTCCACAGCTGCAGTGGCCACTGTGGCTGATCCCATGCCCCTCCCCCCCCCAGAGCTGGCTCCGGGGACCACCTCAGCAGCAGGGACCCCCCCCCAGAGCAGTGGGGCCCTGGAGCAGCTAAGATTTAGTCAGGGGTGTTTATATTAAAAGTCATGGACAGGTCACACACTGTGAATTTTTGTTTATTGCCCGTGACCTGTCCATGACTTTTACTAAAAATACGCGCGACTAAATCTTAGCCTTATTGATAACTACTCTGAGTACGGTCTTTCAAACAGTTGGGCACCAACCTTGTAGTAATTTCATCTAGACCAGGAATTCTCAAACTTCATTGCACAACGACCCCCTTCCGACAACAAAAATTACTACATGACCCCAGGAGGGGGGACCAAAGCCTGAGTCCGCCTGATTCTCACAGTCCTGTGCGGGGAAGACTGAGCCAAAGCCTGAGCCCCATTGCCCTGGGCAGGGAAGGCGTCAAAGCTGAAGCCCAAGCCTGTAACCCTCAGGCTTCAGCTTTGGCCCCCGGCGGCAGGACTTGGACTTCAGCCCTGAGCCCCAGCAAACCTAAGCCAGCCCTGGCAACCCCTGTTAAAATGCGATCGCGACTCACTTTGGGGTCCCGACCCACAGCTTGAGAACCACTGATCTACACAGCATTTCCCTAGTTTGCTTATAAGAATATCTGTGGGACTGTGTCAAAGGCCTTACAAAAACCAATATATATCACAGTTACTGCTCTTCCGCATCCCCCTCTCCCTGCCCAAAAAATCCAGTAAAGGTGGTTTGTCATGATTTGTTTTTGACAGATCCATGCTGGCTATTCCTTAAAAATTTAAGTGTTCACCAACTGATTGTTTAATAATTTGTTCCAGCATCTTTTGAGTTATCAAAGTTAGGCTGACTCCTCTATAATTCCCTGGGTCCTCTTGGTTCCTCTCTTTAAAGATAGATACTATGTTTGCCCTTCTGCCTTCCTTTGAGACCCCACTCGTCCTCTGTGAGTTCTCAAAAATAACGGTCCTGAGACTGCTTTAGCTACTCCTAAAGTATCCTTGGATAAATTTCATCAGGCCCTGCCGACTTGAATACATCTAACTTATCTAAATATTGTTTAACCTGTTATTTCCCTATTTTAGCTTGCGTCACTTCCCCCCTTGTTGTTAATATTGTGTTGAGTATCTAGTCATCATTAACCTTTTTAGTGAGGACTGAAGCAAAACAGGCTTCTTGATATGATCAGTTATTAACTCTCCTCCTCTGTTATGCCCTGTTCTGCCTTTGTAACAACACTACAGGGGTATAGTGTTGATAGGTTTGAAATGCTATTAACTTGAAACATGCTGGGGAAAATTAGAAAACACAAATATGAAGGATATTAGGCATTTATGGAGTGTAAGGCCTAGTGTGATACACTTGATTTTTAGTTATCCAAAGTAGGCTTCAGGACTTAACCACAAGTCATAAGTTGTACCTTCTCATTCTGCAAACAAACAAGTTGATAGCAGAAAAACAGATACACTGCATGCCTGCAAACTTACCTTGAAATAACAGGACAGTTGGGGGCTTTTGCAATATTTTGTAACATAGTAACTAGGCATCTAGACTGCTCTGATATATATGATTTAGTAAGAAACTGATTGACACAAATTGCTGAGGTCAGTGATCAGAATTATAATTATGGTTATCTGGAATACCACATAAATAATGGGCAGAAATAAAGGTTATGATGATCTAGGAAAGGGTCAGATATGGGCATGTATCTGAAAGGTCACATAAAGGATGGGTATAAAAAGATCTGACTTTGTTCCCTAAATTTTGGGTGCATCAGGTTCCTGAAACAGTAGCAACTGGTTCATGACCTGCTTTCTTTTGATGTACTCCACTGACTGAATTCTTCCGGCTTTGTTTTACATAATGTTTAAGGATATGTGAGTTTGCTATCAATCCTAAAACCTATTTCTCTGTATGTGTTATGCTGTTCGGTTATATTAATGAGCTGACTTATTTGGATGTTAAGTAAAGCTTATTTTTACGTTTATCATCTCTGTTGTCGGTCACATCAATCCAGGAACGAACAACAAACTTCTGTGTAGCCGCCTGAAAGGGAAGAACCTGTGCTAAAGAATTAACAATCCTAGTATACACACTAGCAATAATTGATCAGGCTACAGGACCTATACTTTACTTCATCTTTCTCTTGCTCTTAATGTATTTAAAGAATCTTTTAGGTCCCTTACTAGGCGTAACTCATTATTATTATTATTACTTCTTCTTCTTCAAGCCCTTCTGATTTTCTCCCTACATGCTAGTTATATCCTTTTGTACTCCTCCTTAGCAATTTGTCCATGTTTCCATTTTTTTTTTTTTTAATAGGATTCCTTTTTGACTTTCAGGTCATTAAAGATCTGCTGATGGAGCCATATTGGCCTTACTATTCTTCCCATTTTTCCTTTGCATAGTTTGCAGTTGTGCCTTTAATATTGTCTCCTTGACAAACTGGCAGTTATCCTGAACTTCTTTATCCATTTGCTTCCCATACGTCTTTACCTATCAGTTCTCAGAGTTTGTTGAAGTCTGCTTTTTTGAAGTCCATTGTCCTTATTCTGCTGCTCTCAGTCCCTCCTTTCCTTAGGATAATGAAATCTACTATTCCACAATCACTTTCACCCAAATTGCCTTCCACCTTCATATTCATTACCAGTTCCTCCCTGTTGACCAGAATAGAGTCAAAAACGGCTGTCCCCCTGGTTACTTCCTCCACTTTCTGAAACAAAAGGTTGTCCCCTATATATTTCAAGAACCTACCGGAAAATTTTGTGTTTTGCTATATTACTTTTCCAACAGTTGTCTGGATAGTTTAAGTTCCCCATTACTACCAGGTCTTACGTTTTAAATATTTCTGTTTGTTCTAAGAATGCCTCATTCACCTCCTCTTCCTGATTTGGTGGTCTAACTACATACCTACCAGGACGTCAGCCCTATTTATTTTTTACCCCTTTATCTTTACCAAGATACTTTCAACTGGTCTACTTCTCACCTCCTTCTGGACCTCAGCACAAGTGTATATATACACTTCGTGTTCAATGCAACACTTCCCCTTTTTATCATGTCTGTCCTTGCTGAACAAGCCATACCCTTCTATACCAATTATCCAGTCATGAGACTTATCCCATCAAGTCTCTGATACACCAAATAAGTCATAATTTAGCTTACATTCTAATACTTTCAGGTCTTCCTGTATATTCTGCATACTCCTTGTGTACAGACATCTAAGATTTTCATGGTGAATTAAACATTACATAGCGAATTAAACATTAATAGCAAATTTTAGATTGATTTTCTTGTTAAGGCTGCACAATCAGCCTGGGTGATTTATAATAAAACAACCTTCATAAAACACCACATTTCATTAATGTTGTTTTCCCAATATGATCTTTCTGTTGTCCTCAAATTACAACCAAAGGGGAAAAGCCTACGAGCATGCTGGGGAAACGTCAGCTTACCCACAATTGGTCATCATGTCCTGGGGGACTTTTCTTAATGAAAGCACCGTAATAAGTTGCAATGTTTCTATGATGCGAATATTTCTTTAGCATATTTATCTCCAGTTTGATTTCTTCTTCTTCATCCTTTCGAAGGAAACAAAAAGCACATATTTTATGACAAATACATTATTTATCTCCTCTCTCACACGCATGGATAGATATAAGGGAAAGTTCCATTTATATCAGCAGCATGATCAGTAAACACAATCTGGCTTCATGCCACAGAACTTCAGTGCTTATTGGGAAGATTATCTGAAACAAACATTTATTCTCCAGAACTTCAGTAATGCTGAAAAGAAATAAATGACTGAAAAGATATACACGTAACTGATTTCAATTCCATGAAAGACTCCTACAAGTAGTGTTTTGAAACAAGAGTGTTTTGGAAAGACCAGAAGGGTTCACTTAACAAAAGTAATACTAAGTAGGACAGTATCTCTCTTCAAAGTTATTATAAGCATAGAATTTTTTTTAAAAAATAAAACTTGCTGACAAGCCTTCCAATGTGACCCGCAGAAGGCAACTCAAAACTAGAATGGATAAAAAACCCCACCCTGAATTGGGAGGGTTATGGGGGGATTTTCCCCTTCTTGAAACATTTTTAAAGTTGAAAAAAAAAATTGACCAGTTATATTTAAATCTCACTGAGCAGGTTTTCACAGTTGAAGTGTGCTTTCAGGAGTGGGTTGGATGGGAGCCCATCTTTTGCAAAAAGCAGCAGACAAAGTGAGTCTGCATCAGGAAGACAACTTGGGAACTGAGGAAGTTGTCTCACTTATGTGAATGAGTCATTTGCACTGCTTGTTAGAGTTCGCTCCTGCTCCATATGGCCCTAGAGGAAGAGCATGGCTGGGAGTCCAGCATGTAAACAGGATACTGTACACAAAGACAGAGGAAGGGGCTTCACTCCCTTGGTCAAGCATTCCTGCCCAGGCAAAGAAAGGCATCTGGTTTTCTCCAGACCCAAACTGAGCAGAATAAGAGGTTTTCTGCAACAGATAACAGTACATTTAGCAAATCATTGATTTTTTGATTCGGTAGCTGAACCCCCCCCCCCCCCCCAAAAAAAATTGTTTTGTTTGAAACCAAAACTAAATGTTTTTCATTTTTTGCGAAGCAAAAACACTAAAAACATTTGCTTGGGGTGAATGAATATTTTGAATATTGTTTCAAAGCGACATTTAAAAAAATCTGATTTGAAACCAAGTATCAAACTGGCTCATTTTGACATTTCCAAAATTTGTTTTCAAGGCTTTTCCTCGCACAAAACGTAGTCAAACTGAATTCAACCCAAATTTACAAATAGTTTGGAACTCCAAAAATGCATTTCCAGGCAAAATTCCAACCCAAATGTAATCCAGCTCTACACATAATGCCTTAGAGGCAGCTAAATCCTGGGGGCTGGAAAGTACAGGTAGGGTGCGTGATCTGGGAGGAGTAGAGTGGCTTTGGAGGTGAGAAGCAGAACACACGCAGGGGTGAAAGTACACCTCTACCTCAATATAACGCGACCCGATATAACACGAATTCGGATAGAACGCGGTAAAGCAGTGCGCCGGGGGGGGGGGGGGGGGGGGGCTGCGCACTCCGGTGGATCAAAGCAAGTCCAATATAATGCAGTTTCACCTATAACGCGGTATTTTTTTGGCTCCCAAGGGTCCTGAGCCGGGAGTTGGGGAGACCGGAAGGGGCAGGGCCTCGGGCGGAAGCGGTGGGGCTGGGGCTCCAGCAGCGATTTAAAGGACCCGGGGCTCCAGCTGCTGGTGCGGTAGCAGTGGCCGGGAGCTCCAGGACCTTTAAATCACTGCCAGAGCCCCATGGTAGTGTTAGCGAAGGCCGGGAGCCCTGGGACTCTGGCAACAATTTAAAGGGCCAGGGGCTCCAGCTTTTGGCCCCCATCAGCAGCAGCCCAGCCGGTACAGTTGGCTATGTACCGGCTCTTACCAGTACGCTGTACCGGACCGGACCGGCTTACTTTCACCTCTGAACACATGGCTGGAGGCAGTATGCCTGTCTATGGAGGGAATGTTAGGAAGGAAGAGGGCTCGAAACCTGCTAGTGAGGAGAAACACCAGCCAACAATATCCCAACCAACAATAACCCTGGAGTCCCTTTAATAGACTGGGGGTGGCCAAACTGCAGCTCTCGAGCCACATGCAGCTCTTTTACAGTTCAAGTGCAGCTCACGGAGCCTCCCCATTGCCCCCACCATTCCCTGCCCAGATTGGGGGGTGCGGGGAGTGGGGGAGACTTCTGCCCGGCGGGGTGGGACTAGGGGCTTCTGCCAGAGACGACTGGTGCCTACCGGGGGGAGGGTGGGCACAATTTAAAGGCTCCCACCCAACAGCTTGAATCATCCCCCCTCCCCACTCCGGCATGACCCCCTCTTACCTTCAGCGGCCCCTCCCTGCAGCTCACAGGTGTTAGTTCCACATGGAGAGGCAGCAGCAAACAGCTGGGAGCTGCAAGGAGGTGCTGCTGCTGCTTTAGCACCTAGAGCAGGGATCTCCCTGCTGCTCCCAGCTGTTTGCCACTGGCTCTCCCCACAGCCGCAGCTCCCAGCTTGCTGGCACCAGCAACTGTTGTGCAGAGGAGGCCTGGTGGCACCAAAAGACCGAGCATGGCCAGCAAACCTTAGCAAAAATCTGAGGGAGCACATGGGGTTACATCCTCCCCCCCCCGCCACACACACACTGCCTCTGGCTTCTGCCCAGCGGGGAGGGGGGTCTCGGGGCTTCAGCTCCACAGGATGCACCTGCCGGGGCTCGGGGCTTCGCAGGAGTGGGGCTGAAGCCCCAAGCCTGGGCAGGCACCTCTCGCAGGGCTGAAGCCCCAAGACTCCCCTCCCTGAAGGGCTGAAGCCCCTAGCCCCACCACCCCGCAGTGGAGCTGAAGCCCTGAGCCCCAGCAGGCACGCCCTGGCTCTTGAACTTCTGAAGATAGTTGCATGTGGCTGGGAGGGTCAGTAAGTTTGGCCACCCTGTAATAGAACAAGACAATGGGTGGCCTAGCTTTGTTGGTCTCAATCACTTTGCATTCTATTGCACCTCAAATGTACAGGGGAAAGACACGTGTAATGAGAAACTAAAGCCTCAGTTCGACCGGAGGGCAAGCTCATCAACATCCCAGCAAAACTGTTGATTCTTCCACAGTATCAGCAACTGATATGGGGGAAATTCTAAACAGTAAATTTCTTTGCAATCTGTAAAATGCCTAATCATAAAGTATACTATTCACAACACGTGCAGGTGTCAGGTAACAGAACACTAGCTAAATATTAACCACATTGCTTTAGCTTTTTTCTTAGCATAAAAGAAACACCCACTGCTCTAAACAAAAAGTAATTACTTTACACGTAAACTGTGTCCTCCATATTAATCTATTTTAATTATTAATCTGGAAGAACCCCAAATGCACCACAATTAACCTGTTTTTATCTTTTCTTTAAGTTTTCTTTTTTAAAGATGTTTTGTAAGTGCTGGGTATGTTTAGAACATTGTATAAAATATTAAAATGACATGGTGAATCAGAGTCCTCTATAAACATTGTTCCTGAGAAAAAACAAACATTTCATCATTTCTAACTATGAGGCATGATGTTTGAAGTAACTGGACTCATCTGCTATTTGGCGTGACTTCTGATGCATCAAAAGTTCTTTTGTATTCTTTTGTCAAATCCACAAAAACACAACAAACCTTGAACTATAATGGACAGGCCATGCTGAAGGCTGGTCACACATATTTATGGTCTTAGGCAAAAAGACATTGCTTACAAAGGATATATTTCTCAAAAATAGTATTTAAAAATACTCCTAAGTAGTGCAGGTCTCAGTCCTGCTCACAACGACCATAACAGGAACACGACTGGACCCACAGAGCTATGGTCGGGGTTTCCGTTCCGTCTAGTAGCTTTTAGGAGTAAATCTAGTGAATTTTAGAATGACAAAAGGAAGGCGGATAGAACTGGATAAATCTAGCAGAGTGCAGCACACAATGCACTGTCAGTTATCCCATTCCCATGAAGTTGTGTCAATGTACCTCAGTCCCTGACTAGCAGCAGCCCTGCTTTTCCACGTCTGGGCCTCTTTCTTAATAATAACCACCAATCATAATTCAATACGACAAACTGTTAGACTAGTTTCTAAGGGACATTTGTCCACATCCCAAAAGAAAGACCATACCATATGGTTTCCATCAAATTTGAACTCTGGATTACAGAGGTGAACGACTCTGGTGCTCTTAGCGTCACCAAATCTTCAAAGAGGACTCAATTTTTCCGCCCACTTAAAATCAATAACCTAGTATGTCATTACATTATTTATTTTTTGGTGAGTTCACTGTTGGAACTGATTCTTTATACTCAGACTAGTGCCCCCTAACCACTTGAGATATTTTTTCACTTGACCAGAGCTCGGAGAGCCAGGAAGCGATAGGCAGCTCAACCTAGCAACTTAGGAATTTGTGACTTGGGTCTTTGAAGCTGACAACCAAGTTACTCTAATCTTCCATTATATTTCATAATTTTTTGTCTATTATATTAATATTAATTTATATTAACTAATTACGCACACAAAAGAGAAAGACACAATAACAATGAAAGATAACAAAAAAGTATGGAGTCACTAATTTATGGTAAAGTAGTTCAGCAAGCGTAAGTCTGAAAGATATTGACTTGCCTAGCAATATCACAGGTTTTGTTTTTTTAAATGTAACAAAGGCCTTCCAAAATCTGTCCAGAAATAATAAGACCAATTCTACCTGCTAACAAACCTATATTTTTCTGTTTGTTGAATATTTAAAATACGTTGGAATAAAAATAAAAAATAAAAAGCTTTTCTTCCATTGGCCTGAAGGTACAAACAATTAAAATGGGGTATCATACATCAATTAAACAGATAAGAACAGGTACTACACTTTGCTCCTGGGGGAATTCTGTGCCACTGCGCATGTGCAGAATTTATGTCCCCCACAGATTTCTTTGCTTCCCCGCAGAAAAATGACTTTCTGACAGGGAAGAAAGGGGAAGCCACAAGAGCTGTCATGCGCCCCTCCCCAGCAGTATGTTTTGGGTGCCCAGGGCAGCCAGCAGAGAGGTAAATCACTGTGGGGCAGGAGGCAGGACTGCGGAAGATGCGGCTACCTACCCTGAGCTGGGTTCAGCTGCTAGTCCTGGCTGGGCTGGGGAGGACGGGACTTCCTTTTCCCCTGTGCATGGCATCTGGGGTTGGGTCAGACCCACCCTCTGATTTCTCCCCCAGCTGCAGGAAGCTCTGCAAACTCTCTCTCTCTCTTTCACACGCACACACACACACACACACACACACACCCCTTCCTGTACCCATTGTTCCTCAGCTGCAGGGGGAGGGATCCCTGTACAGGGATCTGCTCCCCCATCCACCTAACCCCCGTGCATCCAGACCCCCTCCTACCCAGACCCTCCTGCCGATCCTCAACCCCCCCCCGCACTCAGAACCCCACTTCCCCAGCATCTGGACACACACATCCCTCGAGCCCTCCACACCCAAATCCCCCTGCTGAGCGCTATCTCCCCCCCCCCCAACCAGACCTTCCCTGCCGCAGCTGAGCCCCAACCACCTTCACCTGGACCCCACTGCAGAGTCCCATTACCGTTGGATCCAGAACCCCCTAACAAGCCCCTGCGCATCCAGATCCCGCCCACACCCAGATTGCCCCACACAGAACCCTCTCAACCCACACCTGGATCCCCACACACTGAGACCCTCCACACTTGGATCCTGCCTTGCTGAGCCTGCCTGGCCACAGTTGGTGCACCTGGCACGGAAGGGCAGGGCCCTGGCGGTGTTTCTGCTGCAGGCCCAGTCCATGCGCTGGGTGCAGCCTCACCACTGTCTCCATGTCTGGGTTGGGGGGAGCTGTACAGTGATCTCCCACCTCTGTGCAGCCAGTGACCTGTGCTCCCCAGTGCCATGCTGGAGCCTCCACATTTATTTGACAAATAAAATTTGCAGAATTTTAAAACACTGTGCACAACTTTTTTAAAATTTTTTGGTTCAGAATGCCCTCAGGAGTAGAATATCGTTAAAAACAATCAAGTACCATTTAAGGCAAAAAATACATAACCATTTAACTATATTTGCTTACTTGAATCTTAATTCTGAGCATTACAATTTTTTGAACCCAAGGATTAATGTGTCAGCCTTTAGGTTGAAATCATTCTTTGGCTGCAAGTACAGTAAAACCTGCCCTTAGAGACCACTTGTAAAGAGAGACCACTGTCACGAGCACCTACTTGCAGAGGCCACAGAACACCTCAGCTCTCTGATGTGCTAACTTCCATGAGTGGTCGCTCTTGGCAGGTTTTACTGTAGTACGTACTTAGACCCCAATACTGCAAGTTGTTACAATGCGTAAGCGTTTGCTAGATTGGGACCTTAGACTGTAAACTCTACAAGGCAGGGACAGCGTATGTTTGAACAATGCCTAGCAGAAAAATGGGACTAAGGTTTCTAGGCATTATGGCAATACAAATAATAGTACGAAAATGGGGTGGTCTCATTAGCAGAGCTGGTTGCTAATTTTCTGACTAAATGTTTCATCAGAAAATGCTGATTTGTCACAAGTGAAATTGTCCACGGGAAAGGATCACTTTTGAGCAATCTCCCGATTATAAAACTTTCCACTTTGACATTTTTGAAATGAAAAGTTCCATTTTCCAGTGCACAATGACTTTTCATTTTAAAATTTTAGTTTATTTATATTAAACAAGGTTAAAAATAAGAAAATGCCAAAATCTAAATGAAATGTTTTGATTGACCCAATCCAAAAATATTTTTTTAGTTTAATCAATTCATGAAATTTTTTGAGATTGATTGTCACTATTAGATGGGGAAAAACTTGGAAGTCTCGAAAGCTTTCACAGGACAGGAAAACTATTTCCCACCCAGCACTACTCATTAACGCACGCTTCACTGAAAGGATATTTTGTAACATGACTGGCAACATCTGCCCAGAAAAGACCTGGGGCTGGAACAGAAAGGTTGTTGTATGTTAGGATTAAGGTGCATTGAAAGCTGGCACTCCAGCCTACACTATCTTCCATGCACAGTTACTACTATTCTGTCAATTTCCAGAGACCACTGGTCACAAAGACAAAGAGTAAGTTTTAAATGATTGCGGAGAGAAAGTCTCCCTCTCAGGAAGAAATACAAGGCTACATCCTATTCCTTGGAAGGCAGAGGCAGCTGGTAAGCCCCACTTAGTGATTTTATGCAGCTGGCACCAATTACCACTGTAGGCCATTATCAGTGATACAAACTCCCATAGAAACGTTCTTTGTCTCTGCCTGCGATACCACTGTTCTAAGTGTTTTCACTTATACATTCACCAGCTGTTTGTGACAGAATGTCTGATTACTAGTAATTTTTGCAGTAAGCTATATTTTTGTAAGGGCTGCATGATTAAATCAAGTGGATTCCTCTCCAGTTTTCATTATTTAACTACAGATATTACCTTAATATTTTAAGGCCATTTAGTATCTCTAGGAATTTCTAAATATAGTCATTCTAACAAAGGACCTTGCCTGTAAATTGACTAGTGGTTACAACAGTAGTTATGCTGAGATCCAACACAATACAGTAATACCATTTCTCAAGATTTAAACTCATATACATCACAAATAAACAGAATTCAGACTCTTGCCTGGAATAGTGCCATCTGGCGGCCACCGTATACCTTGCACTTGGAAATTACAAAAGTTTTTGTTCCCTTCCCAACAGATATTCTGTGTGTTAAATGCATTATTAGCACACCCAATAGCTATGTAACAGTACTTCTCACTAGACACAGAGCAATGCGATAATCAGCTAATGTAACTGTAATGGGTTGGATCACAGAAACCCCCTTGGGAGCTGCCACCTAACGTGCCAAGACTACCTCTGCTCCTGTTTTCCCTGCCAGCTCAGGACTCCAGTACTCTGTCTTGCTGAGCCAGACATTCCTGTCTACTCCAACACAGACCCAGGGTCTGAATGACTTGCCCCAAAGCTGCAGGTTTACCTGAAAACAGCTCACAGAAGTTCGCCCTCTATAACACTGATAGAGAGATATGCACAGTTGTTTGTTCCCCCCGGTATTAATACATACTCTGAGTTAATAAGTAAAAAGTGATTTTATTAAATACAGAAAGTAGGATTTAAGTGGTTCCATGTAGTAACAGACAGAACAAAGTAAGGTCACCAAGCAAAATAAAATAAAATGCGCAAATCTATGTCTAATCAAACTGAATACAGATCATCTCACCCTCAGAGATGCTTTAGGACGTTTTTTCCTCAGACTGGACACCTTCCAGGCCTGGGCACAATTCTTTCCCGTGGCACAGCTCTTGTTCCAGCTCAGTGGTAGCTAGGGGATTCTTCATGATGGCTCCTCTCCCTCTTTGTTCTGTTCCACCCCATATATATATATATCTTTTGCATAAGGCGGGAACCCTTTGTCCCTCTGGGTTTCCACCCCTCCCCCCCGATTGGAAAAGCACCAGGTTAAAGATGGATTCCAGTTCAGGTGACATGATCACATGTCACTGCAAGACTTCCTTACCCACTTGCCAGCACACACGTACACAGGAAAACTTACCGGTAAACATAGCCATCTGCGGAATATGGTCCTGGTTAATGTGAATCATCAAGATTCCAAACCACTATTAATGGCCCACACTTTGCATAATTACAATAGGCCCTCAGAGTTATATTTCATATTTCTAGTTTTAGATACAAGAGTGGTACATTTATACAAATCGGATGATCACACTCAGTAGATTATAAGCTTTGTAATGATACCTTACAAGAGACCTTTTGCATGAAGCATATCCCAGTTGCATTATATTCACTTATTATCATATTCTTCTAAAACCATATGGACTGCACAACATCACAGTAATTATTTAAATTAGCTATTTTAAAGATATGGCATATCTGAACACAATGCAACTAGAATAAAACCCACCAAATGCAAGTAGCTAGAACAGATCAACATGAAGAACTACTACGCTGGACAGCTAAACTCTGCAGCTTCAAAGATCTTTTCTAGAGGTATTTTCAGAATCAATACAAAATGTCTGCTTCACTTTTTAAATAAATAAAAATAAAAGGTGAAGAAACCACCAGGAGTAATAAGCATTTAGTGGACACTGTCTTCCAAAAACCTTGACTGCAGTATGTGACTTCCTGAGCGTCTTGCTAAGGCCCAGCATTGTGCAGCTGACCTACAAGGGAGAGCTGCACAGCAATTACAGTTGCCTCAAAAACCACCCATTGAGCTGTCCTGTGTTTTGAGTCTATGCTCCTAAGACAGGGAAAAAACTAAAATATTTTCAAAACACCCTGCATGTTATGGCAATACCTGATCCATGAAGTGAATGATAAACCATATCCATGCAATCTTGCCCTCAAACCAAAACTGCTTCAACGTGTATCACTTGATATCATCGTCACAGCAGGAGAATGGCAACGCACTGGCCCAGTGTCCTGAATGGACTGCAGAAAACAAGAATATTCTTGTTATTGCAAAACCCGCGCTTCACTGGAACTGGCCAGGACACCAGGACCGTCCTTCACAACCATATGCCTGGGCACCTTTTTGCTTCAAGTTTCTACCAAATGGGTTAAAAATACACAGCTGCATTCAAAACAGAGCGGGGCTTTTCTACCATTGGGACAGTGTTCTCTTTACTGTGTGCTGAGGGTCCAGTGCGAGGCAGCCATTGCAGAGCAAATGAGTTGAAAACTCCTGCTTTACATCCACAGCCCCACTGATAGCATTGCAAGTGAAAGGTAATTGCACAAGGGAGTATGACAGATGGTTATGGTTTTAAAAGGATTTTCAGCAATGCCTGAAGCAGCCTGTGCAAGCAGCACTGTGTGAACACAGGCTGGAAGCGTTTGCCTGAAAATAGGAGCCAAAACCACTTAAAGACAATACTCATTTGTTGTCTCCCTAAAAGGACTTCCTCCCCTAATCTCTATGTCTAGGACATTCCCTCTTTCATCTCATTCTGCCTCTGGCACCTTTATTACTCACTGCATGACTTGCATTAAGGTCACAACTGAAAGAAGCTATGTAATGTTAGGGGTGCATTGCAACTGACTTTATTAAGACAAAGACACTACAGTATTTGCTGAGGGCAACCACGAAAGCAACCCCTCAGGGCAAACCCCTTCAAAATATTTCCTAGGTTGGTGCCCTGATTCTTGGTCATGGTTACTTAATGTTTTACTTCTCAAATGCATATTTATCTCATCTGTAGAATTTCATTGTCCATCTTCATCACATCTGTATTATTTACACATTTGATAACAAACTAGCCTTTAACTTTCTTGAGCTCCCACAAAATGTGGAGTGTTCAGTACTCTTACATTACCATTACTTTGCATCACCATTACTTGTATTAAAAATATTTGCTCTTGCTCTAGAATCATATTTCAGATCTTCAGACCTACACGATTAAAAGGAAAATTCTAGCTACAGGATGTAAAAAACGAGACTGCAACACAAATGAAATAAAGAACTGATTTTCCTATATGGGGGACCACTGACAAAAAAAGATGTGGTTGCCATAAAGAAAGATTTTCTTGTGCAAAAACAAAAAAGTGAGGCAGTGTTTCTGTCCTCGGAGGAAGGCCAGCTTTGACGCAGAAGTAAGCTGGGAAGACTAAACATGTTAGTGTACATTGTTGTTTCATGTCACACACAAAAATATATTAAAGCAAAGTTCATGTGGAAAAGTGAAGCACCCATGTCAGGAAATGAAAATGTTGGTGTAACCTTAGCTCTGGCTAGGGTTGCCAACTTTCTAATCACACAAAACCGAACACCCCTTCCCCGAGTCCCTGTTCCCTAGGAGCTGGACCTGCTGCTGGCCGCTTCCGGGGCGCAGCGCGGTGCTAGGACAGGTAGGAACTAGCCTGCCTTAGACCCGCAGCACCACCAACCAGACTTTAAATGGCCCGGTCAGCGGTGCTGACCGGAGCCGCCAGGGTCCCTTTTCGACCAGGCGTTCTGGTCAAAAACCAGACGCCTGGCATCCCTAGCTCTGGCCTTGTGCATGCATTATGGTAGTCTATAACTAAACAAGTACATTAAAAATCATTTCCACAAGACAGCCTACTCATTCAGTGTACAGGATACACTCAGCGAACAAGTCACACAGAGCTCAGGGAACAAGATTAAATAGATATTTTTCTCCTTACTCTTCAAAGTATGGCCCCATGTATCATATGCTATAGCCATCCAACTCATCCAGTGAATGAAGCAATGGTTTGGCACATTCCGGCTTTACTCAGTACAGTCTTGCCTCATTCACCATCCAGCATCTGCCATGAATGAGGCAGAAACTATGAAAACCAAAAAAAGTATATGATCATGCAATCAAAGATGGTATCAGAATGCACACCATCAAAAAGGCAGAGTTAAGGCTGTGTGGGCAAACTAACGTTGCCATTTTCTGTGCTTTATTTAGTAGCCTTATTTTGGGAGAGGTGAGGTTGGAGGGGAGGGGCTGAAATGGTATGGAATTTTTTAAAGAAAAATTATAGTCCACCACGTGTAATTATTTGTTAGACAGCAATGAAGGGGCTCTGTACTGCAATTCATGGAGCCATGTGAAATGCGAAACCCACTTCTCCTTCCCCACTGGCAGCATGACTGCTCATTGACTATGCCAACACAGTCCTGTACATGTTAGTTTCAGCACAACAGTGAGTGGTAAGGGGCTGACAGCCATGGCACGGATATCGTCCATCTTTAGAAAATGTCATCTTCCCAATGACAATTCACTAACATGAGTGTCTGCTGTGTTCTTGGTTGGCCACATTTAGGGCTTACAAGTCCATTCAGTCTCCATACCTAATCAACCCATGCTCTCTCTTTGCAGACTTCAGTATCCTTTGGGTGCCAACCATGATGGTTGGTGCAATGCTGACACTTAGCCACTAACAAGTGGATTGAAATACCAACCCTTTTCTCAAAGGCCACCAAATAGCCGTTGGAGTACTCACTCAGAGGTTGATTACTACTAACCTAAAATGACTTCAAAACCACAGATTGGAGGCGAAATAGCTTTGTATCAGATTGCTAATCCCTTTGGCCATCCAGCTCCAAAAAGACTGATAGGGCTTTAATTAAGCAAATACTCCTCACTAATATGTCTACACTGGCACTTTTTTTGGAAAAACTTTTGTTGTTCAGGGGTGTAAAAAACCCACGCCCCTGACCGACATAAGTTACACCAACAGACGTGCCGGTGCAGACAGCGCTATGTCAGCAGGAGATGTTCTCCTGCCACCATAGCTACCACTGCTCATTTGCAGTGGTTTAATTATGCCAGCAGGAGAGCTCTCCCGTCGGCATAAAGCAGCTACACAGGAGACCGTACAGCTGCGCTGGTGCAGCCGTTCCGCTGTAAGGTCTCCAATGCAGACATAGCCTAAAACATTGTGACGGCTCCGTTTCTCCTTTAAGTGCCTCAAAGTGCAAAGGTAACGCTGTCAGGGGTGTCATGTTAGAAAAATGGCTTTAAAAAATAAAAACACACTTAAAACATTTTGTCTCTCGTCTGGCAAACCACTTAAAGAGTAACACTTCACTTAACACACACTATGAAGAAACAAATTTAACACTTTAAAAAAAAAAAAAAAAAGTTCTATTGAGGTAAACTGCCAGACAAAACAACGTCTCCAAACATCTAGGTAACAGGTTGGTGTCGCTAACAGCCATGTTTAATACTGACTGTGTGTGACCTGCACACACACCCTGGTTTATACCCAAAGAGGAAAGTTTCACATACGGAGCCAAGCTGTAACCACCACAGGCTCCTTAGCCAAGGTCTAGCTTGAGACCATAAGTAGCCTTATTCAACATAGGATTTCTTTAATGAAGTAGCCAGGATATGTAAATTAATAATAAAATGCACCTCAAAATCTGCACACCTCTCTACAAACATAATTAAGGGACACAGTGAGTAAGTGCACTTACCAAGAGTCTTAACTTAAAAGTAATCTCAGCCCCTTTTTGGATGCTCTGGTCCAATATCATGCCAAATTTTGAGTTTTTGATTAAAAATTCAATTTTCAATAGCCCCTGGAAATGTCTTTAACATTTCATCAACATCCCCCCCCCCCAAAAAAAACCCCAAAACCCCACAGCAATTACTAACAGTCTTTAAAATTTCAATTACATTCTTTTATCTTTTTTGACCACAAGCAGCATTTAGTAAGAACAATTCCTCCCGGCTGATGTTGCAATAGCATCTATACGACAAGGTCAGGGCTGGGGTGGGGACACTGTATAATAAGCACTATACAAACACATGGGAAGTTGCCATCCTTGCCCCCAAGAGGCTACCATCCAAAAAATGGGTTAGTGGCTGTGGTGTTGTGTAGAAGTTGACTGCTCTGCCTTTTGACTTTCTGTGTGCTCTCACACAGGACTGCAAGAAGGGATACTGTGGCTGTGCAGAAGCCCCTGACACTTTTCCTTGGGAGGAGTGTCTCTCATTGCAAAGGGTAAAAATGAGCCTGCAACTGATGTCAGAACAGATCCACCATTGGTGCCCTTTTGTCTTCTTCTGTAGCCTGGCTGAAGCTTTCTGTCAAGAGACACCTTCGAGAAAAAAGTTAAAGAGCTGAACTAGTCTGTGTGAATGAACTATGTGGCATAACGGAAGCAATTAGAAAAAAAAAGACAGGCTGAGAGCAGCTCCGCTGGAGCAAAGATTTCTGCTCGAATTGCTTGTTCTCATAAGAAAAGGATCCATGTACGTAACCCTGAAGGTTACAGAAGCAGGAAGGAACACATCTTCTAGCTCAGCAGACTATATTTTATCTTTACAGTCTGTTTGTACTTGGAAAATTAACCATTAAAAGGGAAAGCCATAATAGAATGATTTACAACTGAGTGACAAGATGATTATTACATCAGTCTAGTATAAATATTAGACCTAATCACTCAAGTTATAATTTACCCTCAGACAATCAAGTCACTTGATTCACTGCTAACATTTTCTTCAGCATATACTAGGTGCTGCTGATGCAGACAAGACACACACTATCCCAGTCAGTGACAATAAACATGGCCATCAGAGAAACATATTCAGAGATGGCAGTCCATGTCAAGTTTAACCTTATGTTTGTGCAAACCCATCAGCACAGTGGACGACAAGAACAGTGCTGAAGAGGTTTTTATCCTGTACCAGACTGAGAACAGCTGGTAAGGTAGGTACATGAGATTGTTCGCATGTGCCTGCCTGCTAAGAATATAAATTGGTTGTTGAGGTTTTGCTTTCATTCGGTACATCTATACTGGGTTGCTAGAGAGGTATTCAGGCTGTGTACTTTAGTGTACAAGTAAATGTGTTTGGCATTTCTCCATTATGTACAAAATCATTTTCATACAGCTGCCAGCAAAAGAACTATATTCTTGGACCAGATGTTTTTGGTATCAGTGCTGCCAAGCATGCATGGAAACCTCACAGCTGAGCTGTTCTGGGAGAGTGAATTAACAATGAACAGAGTCACAAAATGCTAGTGTCCATCTATCAGACATGACATCACAGCCCTGTTAGAGGCAAGAGAGCTGATGACAGCCAGCTAATTACTGTACCTGTTTGAGAACAATTACTCTTCCCCCGCCAGTGAATAGAAATAAAGGCAGCAAATATTTCCAGAAACATTATACCTCAATG
The DNA here is from genome assembly GCF_011386835.1 of Chrysemys picta bellii. Classification (NCBI taxonomy): domain Eukaryota; kingdom Metazoa; phylum Chordata; order Testudines; family Emydidae; genus Chrysemys; species Chrysemys picta. Next base: position 238,840,941 of record NC_088791.1, on the reverse strand, counting down.
GCTTTTTATAGTCCTAGCTGAGCAGTTGACAAGGAGGCTGTGATTAACAGCTAAGCAAATAAGTCTGGAAAACATATAAACAGACCCTATATCAAAACACAAGTTTGTTTTCATCACGGGGCTGTGAACAGGCTTACATTTATAAAACAATGTGTTCCAGTTGAAAACCAGAGTTGCTGTGGCATTTCAGTTCCCCCACTAAAAACAACAGAAGTAAAAACCAGAGCTGCCAGGGCAAATTGCTCCTCAATCCACATCCTGACGAACAGAAAAGATGGAGCCTGAGAAAGAAAGGCTTTGTGGTGAAGATGCTGGCCCAGGGCTTGGGAGATTTAGGTTCAATTCCCAGCTCTGCTCACAGACTTCCTGTGAGACTCCTGGCAAGTCACTTCATCTCTCTAACTCAGTTCCGTAAAACGGGATTGTAACTTCCTTCCACCTTGTCTCTCTAGATTGTAAACAATTCAGAATGGGGACGGTCTCTTATGATATGTTTGTACAGCATCTAATGCATTGAGGCCTCTAGGTGATACTGTAATATAAAAAAATTATAACACTGCTCTTTGCGATGGTGGACTCAGTTTTATAGCCAGTTAGCAGTAAAGTGACATAACAAGAATGGGGGTGGGGGTGGGGGTGGAAATACACGCAATAGAATTGAAATTAGGTTTACCCAGCCCACCAGTAAAGAAATCGACTCATCCCACTCTAAACAAACGATGAAAATTATGACAGAATGTTGAAGGACCAGACTATCCTACACTGTCAAAAGAAACAAAGGGAAAAAAAAGCCCAAGACATAAAACTTGATCCATGTCATGATTCCTGTATGTTTCGGTGCTATTTCTGACAGCAAAAGAGGGGAGAAATGTTGAGTCTACTAGAAACTGTTTTGGTCTTTCCCTTCTTCTCTAAGGCCTTGGCTACACTTGCGAGTTGCAGCTCTGTAAAGCCGCCCCCAGCGCTGTAACTCACTCCCCGTCCACACTGGCAAGGCATTTGCAGCGCTGTATCTCCTTGGTTGCAGTGGTGCATGTACTCCACCTCTCCGAGAGGAATAGTGAGTGCACCGCTGCCGCTGCAGCACTGCGGCACCAGTGTGACCACCCAATGCGCTGTGAATGGCCTCCAGAATTATTCGACAGTATCCCGCAATGCCTGTTCTAGCAACTCTGGTCATCTACTGCCCTAGCCTCAGGTAACCAACCATGTGACCGACCCTTTACATTCCCCGGGAATTTTAAAAATCCCCTTCCTGTTTGCTCAGCCCGGCGTGGCGTGGAGTGCTATCAGCAAATCTTTCCAGGTGACCATGCCTCCACGCGCCAAGCGAGCCCCAACATGGAGCAATGGCGAGTTGCTGGACCTCATCGGTGTTTGGGGGGAGGAAGCTGTCCAGTCCCAGCTGAGCTCCAGCCGTAGGAATTGCGATACCTTCGGGAAGGTATCAAAGGACATGACAGAAAGGGGCCATGACCGGGACGCCCTGCAGTGCAGGATTAAAGTCAAGGAGCTGCGGAGTGCCTACCGCAAAGCCCGCGACGCAAACGGGTGCTCCCCCTGCGACCTGCAGATTCTACAAGGGGCTGGATGCAATACTTGGGGTTAACCCCACCTCCACTCCGAGCACCACCATGAACACTTCAGAGCCGGTGAGGGGGGGGGGGGGGGAGGAAGAGGAGGAGGAGGAAAACGGGAGTGATGGTGGTGGGCCGGATGGAGACACCCCGGAATCCCTGGAGCCATGCAGCCAGGAGCTCTTCTGGAGCCAGGAGGATGGTAACCAGTCGCAGCGGCCGGTACTTGGTGGAGGACAAACAGAAGAGCAGGTTCCCGGTAAGCTTTTTTTTTTTCCTGGGAAGGAATCTTTTCGGTGCGGGCTCTTTGGGAGAGGAGGGTTAAGCATGCATGCCTAGATGCGGTATAGTGCATTGATGTGGTTTATCACATCGAGGTAATCAGCCTCGGTAATCTCTTCGAATGTCTCATCCAGAACGTGTGCAATGCGCTTGCGCAGGTTTATAGGGAGAGCCACCGTGGTCCTTGTCCCAGCCAGGCTAACGTGTCCGCGCCATTGTGCCGCGAGGGGCGGGGGGACCATTGCTGCACACAGGCAAGCTGCATATGGGTCAGGGCGGAAGCCGCATTGCAGTAGAAGACCCTCCCTTGCTTCCCAGGTCACCCTCAGCAGCGAGATATCGTCCAGGACGAACTCCTGTGGAAAATGTTGGGACAGTGTTCAGTATAGGTGCCCCCTGAAGCTGTTGGCTCTCCCCAAGGCACAGGAACCCAGAGGACAGTGCAGCCCTGAAACAATCAGTCCCCATTACTCACCATTTTGAGGCTCCTGTGGGATGTGTGTGCTCTGTTTCGGACGGGAAAATTATGCTATTGTGTAGACCCTGTGTGTTTTCTACTCCTTAAGTGCGGGGGGGGAATCATTACTCTGTCTGGTATAAACAATGCTACCTCTGTTAAATGTTACGTTTTGCCTATACAGCTGCATCAACCTTGAGACCTCAGCCATCCCTCTTATCGCCTGCTCAGAGACTGCAAAGATTCAGGAAGAGACCGCGAAAAAGCAAAGAAGACATGCTGCAAGAAGTGATGCGGCAATCTATTAAAGAGAATGAGAAGGCACAGGACTGGAGGGAGAGAGAAAGCAGGATCCGCCAGGAAAACGCAGCGCACCGGCAGCAAAGCACTGATAGGCTCATCAGCATCCTGTAGCGCCAAGCAGATGCTATCCAGGAGCTGGTAGCCATGCAGAAAGAGGAGCAGTACCGAAAACGCAAACGCCACCCCACCCCCCCCACAGCCCTTGTCCCAAAACTCTTTCCGTTGTGCCCTACTGTCACCTCCAACCCACTTTCCCCAACTTCCGTGTTCTTCACGCCACCCGCTGCCTCCAACACCAGTATCTTCACCACCCAACCCTGAAGACCACGACCCTTACCCTCTGCACTCAACCCCCATCACCATGCAGTATAGCCATCCTGAAGTGCAGCACTCACTGCACAGCATACCAGACAGGACATACACGAATCTGTGATTGCACTGTTCCCCACTCCACCCCCTTTTTTCTTTTCAATAAATGGATTCTTTGGCTTTGAAAACATTCTTTATTATTGCATAAAGTAAAAGACTCCTTAGCCCAGGAAATAAACAGGCACTGCAAGTCTGCTTGTCTGCTAAGCAGACACTGATTCCTAAAGTTTGGAACTATTGCACTTCACTCCCATGCAGGGCACCAGATATCACTGCTGGTTTTCAGCCTCAAATTGCTCCCTCAAGGCATCCCGAATCCTTGCAGCCCCGCTGCTGGGCCCCTGTAATAGCCCTGCTCTTTGGCTGTGCAAATTCAGCCTCCAGATGTTGAACCTCGGAGGTCCATACCTGAGTGAAGCTTTCACCCCTCCCTTCACAAATATTATGGAGGGCACAGCACGCGGATATAACCGCGGGGATGCTGCTTTCGGCCAAGTCCAGCTTCCCATACAGAGATCGCCAGCGGGCCTTTAAACGGCCAAAGGCACACTCCACAGTCATTCGGCACCGGCTCAGACTGTAGTTGAATCGTTCCTTGCTGCTGTCAAGGGTCCCTGTGTAGGGTTTCATAAGCCACGGCATTAATGGGTAAGCGGGATCTCCAAGGATCACAATGGGCATTTCAACTTCCCCTACCGTGATCTTCTGCTCTGGGAAAAAAGTCCCGGCCTGCATCTTCCTGAACAGCCAAGTGTTCCGAAAGATGTGTGCGCCATGCACCTTTCTAGGCCAGCCTGTGTTAATGTCAATGAAACGCCCACGGTGATCCACAAGCGCCTGGCGAACCATAGAGAAATACCCCTTCCGATTAACGTACTCGGATCCTAGGTGGGGTGGTGCCAGAATAGGAATGTGCGTCCCATCTATTGCCCCTCCACAGTTAGGGAACCCCATTTGTGCAAAGCCATCCACTATTTCCTGCACGTTACCCAGAGTCACGGTTCTTCTGAGTAGGATGCGATTAATGGCCTTGCAAACTTGCATCAACACGATTCCAACGGTCAACTTTCCCACGCCAAATTGGTTTGCAACTGACCGGTAGCTGTCTGGAGTTGCCAGCTTCCAGATTGCAATAGCCACCCGCTTCTCCACTGGCAGGGCAACTCTCAATCTCGTGTCCTTGCACCGCAGGGTGGGGGCAAGCTCCTCACACAGTCCCATGAAAGTGGCTTTTCTCATCCGAAAGTTCTGCAGCCACTGCTCGTCATCCCAGACTTCCATGACGATGTGATCCCATCACTCGGTGCTGGTTTCCCAAACCCAAAAGCGGCGTTCCACGGTGCTAAGCATGTCCGTGAATGCCACAAGCAATTTCGTGTCGTACGCGTTACGCGGCTCGATAGCATCATCGGAATCCTCACCCTCACTGTCACTTTGGATCTTAAGGAATAGTTCGACAGCCAAACATGACGTGCTGGCGAGACTCGTCAGCATACGCCTCAGCAGTTCGGACTCCATTTCCTGCAGACAGATCGCGCTGCACAGAAACCATTGAAAGATGGCACCAAAGGTGGACGGAAACAAAGGGATTTCTGGGATGCGAAGCGATGCATCACGGGGCATTGGGACAGGACCCAGAATCCCCCGCACCCACGTCCCCTTCCCACAACGCCAGAATGGGAAAAGGTGCTTTGTGGGATAGCTGTCCATAATGCACCGCTCCCAATCGCGCTGCAATTGCCGCAAATGTGGCCACGATTGTGCGCTGGGCAGCTGTCAGTGTGGACAGACTGCAGCGCTCTCCCTACTCAGCTGCACGAAGTCAGGTTTAACTCACAGCGCTGTACAGCTGCAAGTGTAGCCAAGGCCTAAGAAAGATAGTTCAGGCTAAAATGAGTCCCAGCAGCCTGCTGTTATACACCACACCCACAGACACTGTCCTAGCCTGTAAGTGTCAGAACATGATCATTTATAGCTCAGCTGCCTCCTGTTCCCCATCTGACTGAAAACATATGCACATATTTGCACAGTCACTTCCCAAACAGATTGCTTTATGCTTTCAACGGCAGCATTATTGTTTTTCAAATGAAGTCACAAAATAGATCTCCTTCCCATTTTCTCAGTTAAAAATTACACTCAGCAGCTTGACTGTAAAATAAATGCACATGTAATGTGTTTTACTGAAATCCTCCTAGACAGAAATAATCTGATCTCTCTTGGAAAGAAGAGCATTTCAGTTTCCGAGTCTCCAGTGGCTACAGCATCTTCTGTGCCAATCACAGCTCCAGCCCGTTTAGCCAAGCCAATCAGCAAGCATCTGCAGAATAACAGCAGTTAAATCTAACGTCTGAGTATGGCTTCATTTAAGGACTATTCAAATGTTACATGTGCAAAATGGGCAGCCATTCTCTTCTGCATAAACAGTTTCTTTCTCAAGCCGTTTACAGAAGTAATACTATCACCCCAGGGTCTCACGGGAAGATGATTCATAAGCAGGAAAAGCACTAGAACTGCATGCTCAGCCTACTCAACCTAACAACTATTACTACTTATACTGTCCTAGTCCAATAATATGGGAAAGTCACAGACTGGAAAACCTTTAATTGTTTTGAAAGAAACACACGGAGTGGACCCAATTCACCTCTCACTTATACCAGATAGCACTAAACTAGCTCCATTGACTAAGGCTTGGTCTACACTACGGGTTTAGGTCGACTTTAGCAGCTTTAAATCGAATTAAGCCTGGACACGTCCACACGACGAAGCCCTTTCTTTCGACTTAAAGGGTCCTTTAAACCGGTTTCTTTACACCACCTTCGACGAGGGGATTAGCAATAAAATCGGCCTTTGCGGGTCGGAATTGGGGTAGTGTGGACGGAATTCGACGTTATTGGCCTCCGGGAGCTATCCCACAGTGCTTCATTGTGACCGCTCTGGACAGCGGTCTCAACTCAGATGCACTGACCAGGTAGACAGGAAAAGACCCGCGAACGTTTGAATTTCATTTCCTGTTTGCTCAGCGTGCAGAGCACAGGTGACCATGCAGAGCTCATCAGCACAGGTAACCGTGATGGAGTCCCAGGATCGCAAAAGAGCTCCAGCATGGACCGAACGGGAGGTACGGGATCTGCTCGCCATATGGGGAGATGAATCAGTGCTAGCTGAACTCCGTAGCAGTAAAAGAAATGGCAAAGTATTAGAAAAGGTCTCCAAGGCCATGAAGGACCGAGGCCATAACAGGGACACACAGCGGTGCCGCGTGAAAAGTAAGGAGCTACGGCAAGCCTACCACAAAGCCAGAGAAGCAAACGGAAGGTCCGGGGCAGAGCCGCAAACTTGCCGCTTCTACGCGGAGCTGCATGCCATTCTAGGGGGTGCAGCCACCACTACCCCAACCGTGTGCTATGACTCCGTCAATGGAGAAACACACAGGGAAGACGGTTCGGGGAACGAGGAAGATGAGGATGGAGGTACTGTAGGTAGCTCACAGCAGCAAGGAAGCGGAGAAACCGGTTTCCCCAACAGCCAGGATATGTTTGTCACCCTGGACCTGGAACCAGTAACCCCCGAACTCACCCAAGACCCTCAGGGCACACAGGAGACCTCTGGTGAGTGTACCTTTGTAAATATTTGTAAACATTACACATGGTTTAAAAGCAAGCGTGTTTAATGATTAATTTTCCCTGGCAATCGCGGCCAGTACATCTACTGGAAAAGTCTGTTAACGTGTATGGGGATGGAGCGGAAATCCTCCAGGGACATCTCCAGAAAGCTCTCCTTCATGTACTCCAGGCCAGTAGCACGTAGTCTGGAATCATTGCATAACAAAGCATGGCAGCGTACGGTCCCGGTGTTTGCTGGCATGCAGACAATATCCATTCCTTATCTCTCTTTGTTATCCTCAGGAGAGTGATATCATTCACGGTCACCTGGTTGAAATGGGGTGATTTTATTAAGGGGACATTCAGAGGTGCCCGTTCCTGCTCTTCTGAACAGAAATGTTCCCCGCTGTTAACCATGCGGTGGGGGGAGGGGTGAAGTGATCATCCCAGAGAATCGGGTGTGTGTGTGGGGGGGGTGGTTTACTTGGGTTTGTGCCGCATGTTAACCCGGAAACTGCAGCCCCTCCTTTTACATTGAAAACCCATTTTAAATGGCCAACCCAATTCATCCTTGATATGGGAAATGCGCTGCTGTTTGAAACCTTTCCCGCATGTTAAGAAGGTTAAAAAAGCCAAAAGACTGTGGCCTACCATGGCTGCCTGCAAGCCGAAATATGTTGCCTGGGGCACTGCGTGACTGATCTCTCATACCAAACCGGCAGGCAGAGGAAAAATGCGACCTTGTAATGAAAGAGTGTACCCATTGTTCTCTAAAATGTGTCTTTTTTAACCACCTCTCCCTTCTCCTCCACCAGCTGCAAATGTTTCTCCTTCGCAGAGGCTCGTGAACATTAGAAAGAGAAAACGGAGGACGCGGGACGATATGTTCACGGAGCTGCAGATGTCCTCCCACGCTGATAGAGCACAGCAGAATGCGTGGAGGCAGTCAATGTCGGACATGAGAAAAGCACAATATGAACGAGAGGAGAGGTGGCGGACTGAATGGCGGGATGAAAAGAGCAAGTGGCGGGCTGAAGATGACAGGTGGCGTCAGCTTGCAGACAGACGGCAAGAGTCAATGCTCCGTCTGCTGGAGCATCAAACTGATATGCTCGAGCGTATGGTTGAGCTGCAGGAAAGGCAGCAGGAGCAGAGACCGCCGCTACAGCCCCTGTTTAACCAACAGCCCTCCTCCCCAAGTTCCATAGCCTCCTCACCCAGACGCCCAAGAACACGGTGGGGGGGCCCAGTCACTCCACCCCAGATGATCGCCCAAGCATCAGAAGGCTGGCCTTCAATAAGAGTTAAAGTTTTAAAATGCACTGTGTCCTTTTCCATCCCTCCTCCCCCACCCATCCCAGGCTACCTTGGCAATTATCCCCCTACTTCTGTGAGGAATTAATAAAGAATGCATGAATGTGAAAAAACAATGACTTTATTGCCTCTGCAAGCGGTGCTCGAATTGGGGAGGGGAGGGTGGGGTGGGGTGGTTGGTTTACAGGGAAGTAGAGTGAACCGGGTCGGGGGGGGGGGGTTTGGAGGGTTCATCAAGGAGAAACAAACAGAAGTTTCACACAGTAGCCTGGCCAGTCACAAAACTCATTTTCAAAGCTTCTCTGATGCGCACCGCGCCCTGCTGTGCTCCTCTAACCGCCCTGGTGTCTGGCTGCGCGTAATCAGCGGCCAGGCGAGTTGCCTCAACCTCCCACCCCGCCATAAATGTCTCCCCCTTACTCTCACAGATATTGTGGAGCGCACAGCAAGCAGCAATAACAATGGGGATATTCTTTTCGCTGAGGTCTGAGCGAGTCAGTAAGCTGCGCCAGCGCGCTTTTAAACGTCCAAATGCACATTCCACCACCATTCGGCACTTACTCAGCCTATAGTTGAACAGGTCCTGACTACTGTCCAGGCTGCCTTTGTACAGCTTCATGAGCCAGGGCATTAAGGGGTAGGCTGGGTCCCCAAGGACATCCCCAACGGTTACTTTCTGGTCCGGGAAGAAAGTCCCTTCCTCCAGCTTTCGAAACAGACCAGAGTTCCTGAAGACGCGAGCATCATGTACTTTTCCCGGCCATCCCACTTTGATGTTGGTGAAACGTCCCTTGTGATCCACCAGGGCTTGCAGCAGCATTTAAAAGTACCCCTTGCGGTTTATGTAGTCGGTGGCTTGGTGCTCCGGTGCCAAGATAGGGATATGGGTTCCGTCTATGGCCCCGCCACAGTTTGGGAATCCCATTTCAGCAAAACCATCCACTATTGACTGCACGTTGCCCAGAGTCACTACCCTTGATATCACCAGGTCTTTCATTGCCCTGGCAACTTGGATCACAGCAGCCCCCACCGTAGTTTTGCCCACTCCAAATTGATTCCCGACTGACCGGTAGCTGTCTGGCGTTGCAAGCTTCCACAGGGCTATCGCCACTCGCTTCTCAACTGTGAGGGCTGCTCTCATCTTGGTATCCTGGCGTTTCAGGGCAGGGGAAAGCAAGTCACAAAGTTCCATGAAAGTGCCCTTACGCATGCGAAAGTTTCGCAGCCACTGGGAATCGTCCCACACCTGCAGCACGATGCGGTCCCACCAGTCTGTGCTTGTTTCCCGGGCCCAGAATCGGCGTTCCACGGCATGAACCTGCCCCAGTGACACCATGATTTCCACATTGCTGGGGCCTGTGCCTTGTGAGAGGTCTATGTCCATGTCAATTTCCTCATCACTCTCTTCACCGCGCTGCAATCGCCTCCTCGGCTGGTCCGGGTTTCGCCTTGGCATGTCCTGGCTCTGCATATACTCCAGGACAATGCGCGTGGTGTTCATAGTGCTCATAATTGCCGCGGTGATCTGAGTGGGCTCCATGATCCCAGTGCTAGCTATGGCGCCTGGTCAGAAAAAAGGCGCGAAACTAGTATCTGACGGACCAGGAGAAGGAGGGAGGGCGGGAGAGCCGAGTGACAACATGGCGTACAGGTACAGGTACAGGGAATTAAAATCAAGAAAGGTGGCTGTGCATCAGGGAGAAACGCAAACAACCGTCACACAGAATGGTCCCCCCAAAGATTAAACTGAAAACCCTGGGCTTAGCAGGCCGTTGATTTCACGGAGGAAGGGGAAGCAAATGAATACAGAACAAATCTATTTTTTACATCTTAAGCTGGCAGCCGACGGTGCAGCATGAGTGATAGCCTCTGCAGTACGATGACGACGGATACCAGTCATAATATACCATCTTCTACCAAAAGGCAAGGGGCTGCTGCTGTGTAGCAATGCAGCCCCACGTCTGCCAGCCCCACGTCTGCCAGCACCCAGATCGCCCTCGGCCTCTTCTGGGTGCTTAGCAGACAATACTGGGCAATTGGCAGAAAATAGTATACTACGACTGATAGCCATCATCATCGAGACAGTAGCATGTCTGCCCAGGTGCCCATGATTGACAGCCACTGCAGTATGATGACGACGGTTACCAGTCGTAATATACCATCTTCTACCAAAGGGCAAGGGGCTGGTGCAATGCAGCCCTATGGCTGCCAGCCCCACGGCTATTAGTCATGCTACACCGTCTACCGCCAAAAGGCAGTTAGCAGCTGCTGCTGTGTAGCAATGCAGTCCCACGTCTGCCGGCACCCAGAGGACATATGGTGACGGTGAGCTCAGCTGAGCTGAGCGGGCTCCATGCTTGCCGTGGTATGTTGTCTGCACAGGTAACCCAGGTAAAAAGGCGTGAATCTATTGTCTGCCGTTGCTGTGACGGAGGGGGAGGGGCCTGACGACATGTACCCAGAACCTCCCGCGACACTGTTTTGCATCATCCGGGCATTGGGATCTCAACCCAGAATTCCAATGGGCGGCGGAGACTGCGGGAACTGTGGGATAGCTATGGGATAGCTACCCATAGTGCAATGCTCCGGAAGCTCGCCTCGGTACTGTGGACGCGGTCCGCCGACTAGAGCACCTAGAGCATTTTATGTGAGGACACACACAATCGGCTGTATACAACCGATTTCTATAAAACCGGCTTCTATAAATTCGAACTAATTTCGTAGTGTAGACATACCCTAAGATGGAGAGAAACGCCATTTACCCCAGTGGAACTGAAAGGACAACCAAGCCCAGTGGATCTGAACAGATGGCTAAATTCAGGACTCCATACAGACCTCATGCTTTGGGGAGTGGGATTCATTAAAGGAGAATACATTTCATGTATTTAAAAATGAGCCATATCACGAAGGGGCCAACTGAAGCAAGCATGCCAGTCACACAAAGAGGGTAAGAACCTTCTGGTTGGCTTGGAAAGGTTGTCAAGCAGCATGCCAAACGCAGACGTCCCCAGAAGTTTTGTGCAAGTCCCTCATGCAGGAATAAGATCTCTTTTAGCTGGAGAGAGGAAGCGAAGTGAAAGTCCATGCATGCTGAAGGTCAGCTTCCGCGAGCTTTGAAACATCCGAACAATTCCAATCACTGTTGGCGTCCCACTCCCAAGCAATGGAAGAAGAAAATCCTAAATTGTTTTCTGGGAGGTTCTGGGTTCAGTTTATGAGCATTTGCCTTCACGCTAACCAATGCCAACCCATTAGAACAAGAGAAGATAAAAAGGGAAAGGAAGACAAGGCAGGGTTTTATAAAGGCAGCAAAACCTAATAAAGGAGACTGAAGTTATGGTCCTCTTTGGGATAAATGGATAGAAGCTTTCATAATCAGTTCCAAGTAGAGTCCCAGAGTAGCTGGACATTTCTGCCAAAACGATCAAAAGCTAACGAGTTAATGTTGTCTTTTAATTGTGGTGTGCTGACTTTGAAACATATAATGACTACAGAGATAAATGGAAGAAGTCCAGAACTCTTAGGACTAAATGCTGAGCTTCCTACACAAACCCAATCAAATGATTATGGTGTATATATATCTAAAGTACAAAGCACTGTGGGATAAAAGGTATAATGTAAACGGGCAATATATAAATGCTTCCCAAGAAAAATTAAGAACAAGTAAGGTTGGCTGAGAGCAAGACCCATCCCCCAGACAAAGCCTTTTAAAAGTACGATGTCTAGTAAAGGTAGCCTTTAATTTAACCCCCATTCAACACATTGCCCACTTTCACTGACAGACTCCGTCCCTCTATAAATGTCTCATGCACCTCCAGTACAGAGTAATGCAATACATACACCAGATTCCTCATGTCTACACTAGAACACAAAACTTCAACTCTGACCACAGCAGCAGGAGCATGCATGCCTGTTAGACACATGTGCACTGGTGAACTATATAATGTAGTTTTTTTCCTACAGGGAAGTAAGTATGGGAGCTTTCAAAAAACAAATCAGTCACTGCCTACCATGTACTCTTGCATGCATCATATCTGGAAGAAAAACCTCACCCTATTTTACATTCTCAGTATAAAGACAACTACAAGGCAAAGCAATAAAAAACATGAAACCAAATTCTCCACCAAAAAAGTAGCTGAGAAAACCGCCAACAACAGTAAAAGCTGGAAGTAGTGTAACCTATTGGTCAATATGTGTTACAGGTCCTCCCTCCCTCTGTACTTGGTCCACAGAGGATATGGGTTTCTTACAGCTCCCCAGAAGAGAGCCCTCATGCTGTCAACACTCATGCTTTTAGCTCCTGAGGTCCCCGTTCTCTTGGTGTCAGCCAAGATGGTGGTCGTCATATAAGTGACTCTAGCTAGCAAGTTGTCCCCAGGGGAAAAAGCACCATATGGTGTTCTATGAACGATCTGGGATTTGGCACCAAGTCTGAGAGTCATCAATCCACCATGAATGGCTCTTATCTAAAGCCTTACCAACAAACCAATATACTTCAAGACAATTGTGGAAACCCCACAGTGGGTTAAGCAGGACACTAATGCTACTGGTCCTATACTGCCAAGTCCAGTCTTCTGGTCTATCTTCATCCTTTCCACTAGGCACAATCTTCATTTGCCATTGACTAGAGCTGCAGTTTTTGGAGTTCTCACCACTACACTGACATTGAAAAGGCCGAAAGAAGTGGTCTCTTCATTCAGCTTTGAAATAACCTCTCTGCTCCCCCCAGACATACCAGCTACTCTCAGTCTCACTTCCAGGACAATTAAATCCTGGAGGGTCACTATTGCGAGTATGTTAGATAGGGAGGTCTTTTCCATGTAAGCTTGCAATACCTTTGCCCAAATCCACCTACTTGAAACCCTTCTGCTCCAACAGCCTGTTTGCTCAAATAGAATTTTACCTATTACGTGGCTGAACCAGAAAGCAGCAGTCATTAAACACAGCGCATGGAATCACATCCAAGTGGACACCGTTCTCCACCCTGATCAATAAACCATGTTCCAATATTCAAATCTTGGAACCTTTTAAACAGCTGCTGCCAAGGAAATTAGGGCTTTAAAGCAGAGATTTCCAAATGGTGGGACATGGGGGGGGAATGATGAGATTATGATGTGGCCGCACTGAAAGGCTGGAGTCAGGAGGGAGCTCTGTGCAGGCCGTCTCAGCTGCCAGGACCTGTTCTCTGCCCATCTCACTCTCCCAGTGGCACAGCTACCAACTGTCAGTCACCCTCCTCTGCTGGGGATGCAGCGGGACTCTGCGAGTGAGGAGGCAAACGCTGCACCCTGTGCGTGCCGACTCCCCTGCCGGAAAGAGCCCCCTCCTGACCTTGGCCCATCAGCACTACCCCCATCTGATTCTCCTGCCAGAGAGCCTGACTGCACACGGGAAGAGAACAGAGCCACGCTGAAAGGCTGGGGTAAGGAGGGGGCTGCGTCTGGCATGGGGGTCAGTACTCATGGGTTCAGCCTTCTGCTCCTCTCCTGACCTAGGTCTCACCAAGATCACCTGATCACTCAGGGAGTGGAAGTCTTCCTTGATGGCCACATGGTGAGCACACACCCCCAACCCCTGTGGGTACCAGGTTCTCTTCCCCCTGCCATCATAAGTACAGGGCATTCCTTTCCTGCAGTCCCCATGGGGGTTGAGGGTGTCATACATGAATCATGAGCCTCTGAAAGGAGGAGGGAGGGGGAGCCTCAGCAAAAGAAAGTTTAGGAACCTCTGCTTTACATCACATCATTAAGTCAAGCTAAACCAATTGTCAACCTGATGAAAATCTTCACAAAAAGAATGAAATACCCAGTGAATTAACTGGGTTCAGTGGAATTATAGAGGTATAAATGAGGGCAGAGTTTGGACAACTATGTTTTCATCTGGAACATACTCTGAGCCAGTCAATGCTTTGCATAAACATACCTACTTCCAGTGATTATCTGAACCAACCCATCTGAGGTTCACCACCTGTCACTACTGAAAGCACTATTAAACGCCAGAAAAATACTTCCCAGATTAGCAAGGCTCAGTCTGTAAATACAGGTCACAGTACATAAATGTGGCCTTTCTAAGCCAGCCTCCTTCAGGTGCCCAATTCATAAAGTCAGTTTGCATTGCACACTTTTCCCGCTGTACTTGTCTTGACACGTTTTGCTCTAATTTTGAAGCCATGTACTCAGCTGACTCTTTGCCCCCTATGTTCTTGTGCAGCACAGTCTTGATCTTGACTTTGGTATCACAATACATTCTATGGCAGTGGGCCAATGTGACAAGTAAAGTAATTTCTGAGCCAGGCAAATGGCCTAGAAGTAGAAGGTGTAGAGAGAATGGGTGGGGCAATCCCATCTCAAGAGCCTTATCTGGTTCTTTGTTCCCAAGTCTACAATGTGTTTGAGCACTGCAGAGCCTCCCTGCTTAGCACCTACCAGGGAGGGAATACCTCTCTAGCAACCTCTCCAAATGAATGGAGATGCTACCATGACTATCTCCGAAAGGAGTCACAGCCAAAGCTTCTTCAAGGCCTAGGGAAAAAGATATTCCAAAATCAGGTCCTTGCAGGGGGGAGGCATGGGGAGACTCTCTAGGTACTCATATGGCCCCGTCGTTTTAACAGCCTCCCAACTATTTAAAGAGACAAGTTGGGTGAGGTAATATTGTTTAGTGGACCAATTTCTGTTGGTGAGAAACACAACTAAAAAGCTTGTCTCTCTCACCAACAGAAGTTGGTCTACTAAAAGATATTACCTCACCCACTTTGTCTCGCTAATATCCTGGAACCAACACAAGGGCTACAACAACACTGCACATCCCTCGTATTTAAACATAGAAAAAAGCAAGTGCAATTCCTCTTCCTCCCTTCCCAGTGTGTAGGAGAAATCCCTTGATTAATTTGTTTGCTTTGTTGTGTTTGTACAGGAGAGAGAATGGGTTTAGGATTTAAATGCTGATTGTCCTTTTTGCCATAGCACTGCCAATGACAACACTCAACTAATTTGTATTGCAAATGAAGGATTAGCAACGTAGGTTTAGAAAAAAGGTTGTGTCTCAACTATTTAGGCTATCTACTCAAATTCACCCCCAGATTTTAACCAGAACTGGGGAGCGGGGGCTATATCCTGGCATGGAAACAGGCTATTCCCTCAGTGCCTTGGGTTAAATGGAGACCTATTTCATGATGCTTTACCCACAACTCTCACTGGTCTATAAATCAGTCCACACAACTCCATATAATTTTATAGTTCAACTAGGGCTTTGTAAAACCTTTTTAATTAAATACCATAATTGTTTCAAAGTGCAATAGCTAAATTTCTACAGCAGTTGAGGTGGGAGCAAGGGAAATTTGCCAATCAAAAAATAAACAAAATGCATCTCATTACAGTTTAGAAATGGGTCGGTTGCACAGTAAGAACAAAGAGAAAAATGACAGTGAAAAAGCTACCGAGTTTAAATATGCAACACTCAGTTAAACATTCCTAAATCATATTTTAGCATCACTATTTCCAGTGCAATGCCTCACTGCAGGCAACCCTCTGCAGTAGCATTCATGGTGATAGGCTAGTGGACAGGGGAGTGGAAGCTTCATTCACAGGGATTTCCCTTTTGCTTGTGGTATGTTTTTCCAGCTAAATTTCTGGTTGCTAAAAACAACTCTCATTAAGTGACAGATTTTCAGGGATCATGTGTGTGTTCTCATTGCCTGCTCCTTTACTTGCATCCAAGATGCTTTGACAAGCTAGTTACAGTTAATTTAAGTTATATGGGCTGTTGAATTTATACTGGGATTTCCACTCAGTTCCTACCAACACATGTAAAACTAGAAACAGCCACTGGAATTCAATTCGGGGGGGGGGGGGGGGGGAAGGAAACTGGCTGAAGTGGAAAATATCCATGTAGTGATGAAAAGCTGCAGAAACACCTCTTATATCCTACTGGCAAATGGAAGTTTTGTTGCCTGACCATTTCATTTCTGGGACTGACCTCTTCACTACACACGCAGATATCTGTGGTGCCCCTCTTTTCCTGCAAATACCAGAAATAGTTTAGACCAGTTCATGGGGCTCCAGGTATGGCCACAAAATTAGTCATGAATGATAGATAAACATGACCAAAAGATGCTGGAACCTCTTCCCTAACCATAGCCCTATTGATCTATTTTGGGGATAGCCCCTTGGAGCAACTTCCTGCTGAAAAATGCCAGTGCTGAGAACTAGAGATTAAGCCTGTAGTGCTTTTTTAAAGACGGTACTGATGATCTTTGCAAGGTAAGAGAAGGTGACGATATCTTTGCAGATTTCTTCTGTGGTGGCTGATGACCTCTCTGCCCAGGAGAATATATAGGAAGATCTTACGTACAGCTGAATGTGTGTCAATCATACACTTAAACCACTTAGCTATGGAGGATTTGGACACTTTCAGGCCCAGGCTATTCAGGTGAAAGGAAACAAGAATGTTTTCCTGAACGGATCATTTGCACTAAGATAAGTCTGCACAGCATCTTCACAGCTCTTCTCACACTAGCATGCATCATATGCTGCTTCTTTTGGATACTGAGGAATTAGGCAAAACCAAAAGGAGGATATTGTCCTGTGAGGTACAGAAGAGAATGTTAACCTTGGTTACAAGTTAGCTTGGACCATGGAAAATTACCTTATTCTTGCGTATCAGCACTTCCTGTCACAAAAATCTATGTCTAGGGTTTGGTTTTAAGACTGCAGGTTAGCCAGCAACTTTCATATGCAACCTCTCATATGTTCTGTTTTGTAAAGGAACGCCATCAAGGGATCAGACTAGATACTTCTCTCTCATTAACAATTACAATGCCATTTTACATGTATATACATAGAGCTGCACACACACCTTTGGGGGAAAAAAAACAGATCACACCAGATAATCTGAGATGTACACTACAACTTTTGTAGGCCCATAACTGAAGAATAGCGCCAACAGTAGGTTTTTAAATGCCTAAAAGTTGTTTCTTTGTTCCATCCTGGCTGGGTTCCCATAGCTACGTCTTCTCCACATAAAATAAAGATACTAAGCTCGTTTCTTTTAAAATTATCTACTTCTTCTTCTTGTTTTACGACAATGCTGGAAAACATCTTTGCATCTGGGACAGAAGACAGGATACTGGGCTAGCTGGACCATTGGTCTGACCCAGTATGGCCATTCTTATGTTACTTATATGGAGAAGGGGGAGAAACACAACTGAAAAGGAGAGGGTGAGAGAATGGAGAGTGATTCCACAATGAAATGCTATGTGATACACCTCTACCCCGATATAATGCAGTTCGATATAACACGAATTCGGATATAATGCGGTAAAGCAGTGCTCCAGGGGACGGGGCTGCTTTACCTCGTTATATCCGAATTCGTGTTACTGCAAGTGGTTCCTCTGCGCCCCCCGTTACTTGCTGTGGCCCTCCCCGGGCCCCCCCCCCCCCGCCCCAGCTCACCTCCGCTCCGCCTCCTCCCACAAGCGCGCCGCAGCTCCACTTCTCCTCCCTCCCAGGCTTGCTGTGCCAATCAGCTGTTTGGAGGAGAAGCAGAGCTGCGGCGCGCTCATGGGAGGAGGCAGAGGCGGAGCGAAGGTGAGCTGGGGCCGCAGCAAGTAAAGGGGGGGGGGCACGCAGAAGAACGCTCCCCGCCCCAGCTCACCTCTGCTCCGCCTCCTCCTCCTCCTCCCCCCACGAGCACACCGCCCAGCTCCACTTCTCCTCCCTCCCAGGCTTGCCGCGCCAAACAGCTGATTGGCGCAGCAAGCCTGGAAGGGAGAGAGGGAGGGAGAAGCGGAGCGGCAGCGGCGCGCTCAGGGAGAAGATGGAGGCAGAGCGGAGGTGATTTGGGGCGGGGAGTGGTTCCTCTCCCTACCCCGATAGAACGCGGTCTCACCTACAACACGGTGAGATTTTTTGGCTCCTGAGGACCGTGTTCTATCGGGCTAGAGGTGTATACGGTAATCATGATGTATGGTGAAAGTGTCCCATTTAAAGAGGCATCAACTTAAACAAAAAAAAAATCCATCTGTATATTTTTAAACTACTGTAACAAAGAGTCTAAAGCTTATTTTTCTTTCATTCCCTCCCACCCCCCTAAGTTTGCTTACTTTGTGCATTTAGCAATACTTTGGATACAGCAAGTTTCACTGTTTCCCCTCTACAGTTAGCCAGTTTTCACTGTGTAGGTCTTTCACACAGCAAAAGGGGAATTTTTCAGAAATAAGGAATGTGATTATAAAAATCATAAAACTTTGGCTGGAGGGACTCTGGGGCAGGTATAGTTCAGGAACTACAATTAACACACACAAAAAGTTTAAGACTGACTAGATTTCACATTAATATAAGCAAATGAATCCCCAATCCTGAACCCTCATTCCACTCCCCAAGACTAAGGCCCCATCTACACAAAAATAACCACATTTAAAGAGTTTGGGCTACAATAATTAGTTTACTATTTATTCTTGCCCGCATGGACAAAATAAACATGTTATAAAACTGTGTTTTAGCCTAGGTACCTACCAGAATTCAATCATGGTTCTCTAACGTGGTTATAATGGGTTTTTATTCGGGCAAGAAAACACATGTAGCATTTTATGGCCACCTTGTCTTGACTACTCTAGGAAAATGAGATATCAAATTCACCACCCAGGGAGAAGTTGCAATGTAGAGTAGACAGTACAGCCAGGTTTTTTTTTGTTGGTTTGTTTGTTTTGTTTAAAAGGAGGGAGGGCAATAGTACCAACCCTCACATTACTGCTACTCCTGGTAGAGATGCACCATTATTAGAACAATGGCAGGAGATTTCACAAAATAATGTTAGTGTAGGCATAGCCCTTAAGCTGAGTTAGACGGCCTGAGTGTGAAAGCATCTAACTCCTTTCTAAACTGCAGCACCCAGTAGTGAAGAGTCTCAACTTTCCCACTGTAGGTGTAACCAAGTACTAAGGCCCAGGTCCTGCAGAAATTAACTTTGTTGGGGACTATATATCAGAACTACTCACAAGCTGAAACTTAAGCATTAGTGTGTTTGCATGTTCGGGACCTGTATCACTTATCCTGCTCATAATAGGTCTATACCAGTGTAAAAACAGCAGTAGCTGGTCTACACTAGTGGCACTACATTGCGGTTGATGACAAAATAGCTGCATTGGTGCCAGGGTAACAGACGGATATTTTAAGAAAAGGGGCAATGCAGACA
This sequence comes from Chrysemys picta bellii, assembly GCF_011386835.1. Classification (NCBI taxonomy): domain Eukaryota; kingdom Metazoa; phylum Chordata; order Testudines; family Emydidae; genus Chrysemys; species Chrysemys picta. The sequence goes on along the minus strand of NC_088791.1, from coordinate 238,821,844 downwards.
AGGTAGAGCCTAAACTTCTCCACAAGATAAAAAAAACTTTCAAAAAGTTTCTCTTTACTCACAAGAGTAAATGTAAAATTAATTTCATTTAATGGCATGATTTATTTCATGTTCTACTCCAAGTACATCAAAGCAGTCTGAGTATCATACACAGAATAACAACTCATACAAAGCTTCCAGCAATAGCACAGTTACTGCCACGATGGGGTACCCACTTCTTATCTGGTGCTCCACAACATGCTATAACATGGTTCCTAGCAGGGCCGGTGCTTCCACTAGGCAACCCTAGGAGGTCGCCTAGGACGGCAGGATTTGGGGGGCGGCATTTTGCCGTCCTCAGCGGCAATTCGGCGGCGGGGGTCCTTCCGCTCTGCGTCTTCGGGGCACTTTGGTGGCGGGTCCTTCACTTGCTCCGGGACCCGCCGCCGAAGCACCCCAAAGACATGGAATGGAAGGACCCCCGCCACCAAATGCTCTGAGGAGGAACACTGCCGCCTAGGGCGGCAAAAACCCTAGCGCCGCTCCTGGTTCCTAGGAAGAAATAATTAAACAGTGTCCGTATTAAGGGAATTATGTTCCACTCAGAGTTACAGCACAGTTCCCTCAACAGGGTTATAAACCCAGTTTGGCCCCAGCTACACAGGTATAACACAAACCATGTTATAGTATTTTATGGGACACCCAAATGGAAACTGGGTCTCGCAACAAGGCTGCTCTGGCAGATGGGACCAAAGCCTTAGAGATTACAACTGGCATAATTAAGGGTGTGTGGCAGAGGTATAGACACCACAGTTCTTGGGCTCCGAAAAGGGAATGTTACCAAATGAGCCATATTGATACTTCCTGGTCAAAAATCCTTTAAAACACACACAGGATATGAAGTAATGCTGCTATCAAGGATCTTTATAAAAGTCAGATAACCTTTGTTTCTTCCAGCCTTGAAACAATCAGGTTCTCAGATAAGGAATGTTTAAAACACAAAAATCAATTATTTTCAGTAGAGTCTCACAAGAGACAGTGCATGTAATCAGTCTTTTGTGAAGATTAAAGCTTTTGCACAAAAGAGGAACAAGCAGGTAGAAGTTAAACAAGTTCTTCTTTATAGGTCAGATGTTTTCGACCATTTTTCTCTACTGTCCCCCCTTCTGCCATATTAGCTGACATCTTTGTGAAGCTGCTCTCTGCTGGAACCCTGACAGCCCCGTGGACCTTCTCACTGGACAATTCCCTTCTCCAAAGTTGTGCTTTGCATTGTCTATAGCTTCCCAAATGATTTTTCGTCAGTCACCCAAACCGTGCTTAATTTGTGCCAGGCCAGAGCCCCAGCACCTCTAGGAGTGGCAGTTCATAGCCCCGGCACCCTCTCTTCACCAGTGGCACCCTCTCTCCATTTTCACTTATACCCCACCATTGCTATGGACACCTTTCCAGCTGCTGACTAGTCTTCTCGCTCCCCAGTTCAGACTTCTTTAGCATGACAGCATTGCTATCCATCTCAGAACTCTGAACAGATACTGAAAATGTGTCCTCTCTAGCAACTGGCTCCAGTATTGCGATGGTAAAGTTATTTGGAATATGTCCAAGATCCAAATAACTGACTAGATTCAGTTGTTAAATTGGTTCTCTTTGTTGAGGAATAAAATCATTGTTTCCACTAGTTGGGTTCTTTTCACTGTTCAGGGAAAAATCTGTTTTGAATTAACTTAATTCTACTGTGTATCAACTATGAAATGACAGATTAACATCCATCTGCCACAAAAGGATTGTGCTATAACTTCAGTGTTGTGAGCTTCACTGCAGGATCCAATATGCAGACAAGTCTTTTTGTGACAATGGATGCCCTTGTTTGAACAGAAGTATCACACACAATTTGTGGAGCAGAGCTAACCAGAGGGATCCAGTAAGTTTTTCCAGGGCTGTTCAGGGCTCCAGCAAAGAAAGCCCCATACAGATGTCAACATGGCAGATTGTGCAAGCATTGCTCTGTTAATTGGCTGAGCCTCTGACACAGCTGCAAAGAGATCAATTGTCATGGTGAGCAGTGGAGGGGGAAAAAAAGAGCTATATTGCTCAGGACTGGTGTAGAAGAGGTGTTAGATCTGAATTGGCTAATGGTAACAATTAATTATACAAATACGCTTTTCACAGCTGTCCAATTGGCAGCAGAGCCATGTTACTCTTTGTAACCCCTTCTCCAAAATGATACATTATGGCTGGATGAACCATACTGCCCAGCTTTCCAAACTTCCTCCCAACTTCAGAGAAGTTTTCAGAAATGTCTTTGGACTCAGTCTGAAAGTAACTTTGGAACAAATTAGACTAGGAGAGAGGGATGTACGGACTTCAGGAGAGAGTAGTTTAGAAAGGACGCAGACTGTGAGTGCTCTCCCTATCCTCTTCCATATCATAATTCTTCAAGCTGAAGTTGCCCATCCAAGAATTGTACAACCCTCTACAAACAACAAGCAAGCCTCTCACCCTTCGGAGGTAAGCAATCAGATACGACTGCAACAAACACCTGGATACATAAGCATTACAGATGGGCAAACTCAGACCAGATCCACATTAGGAAGTAGGAACATGTCAGTATGGTTGTCAGAAACTGTATGGCAAATTTACCTGTAAAGCACAGACAATCTGGCAGCACAATGTATTAAAATCTCATTCCATGAGCAAGTTAGTGATAGAAAAGCGGGGAGGTGTCATTTGAGTCATAGAAATTTACAGAATCATAATTTCAATGGTGTCACCCACTGTGGTGTGGCATGGCAAGGGCGCTGCCCTCCTGGCTCCCAGCTCCAGGTCCTCTGGTTAGTGGAAAAGTTTGATAATACAATGTCACTGGAAATGGGTCCAGTTGGGTATAATTCAAAAGCCCTCTCCCACAAACACAATGGTAGTAAACATGACAAACCTAGAACAATTATGTGTATATATATTTGGACATGACAAACCGAGAACGTGTGTGTGGGGGTGTGTGTGTGTGTATTTGAGAAAATGCTTAAAATCAACTTTTTTAAATTATACTTTAACACAGGGATGCATAGTCCACAAAAGCTTATGCTCTAATAAATTTGTTAGTCTCTAAGGTGCCACAAGTACTCCTGTTCTTTTTGCGGATATAGACTAACACGGCTGCTACTCTGAAACCTAAAAAATATATTGATCTTTGGTAACCTTAAGAAAGTAAGTAGGACTGAAAACATTTATTCAAAATCATCGTGTCATCTCCATCTAGGGCGCCATTGCTAGACATGTTCTCACACTAATCCTCGTCCATGCCACACTCACATATCTCCATACTGCTGGCCAAAAATTTGCAGGATGGTGAGCATCTAGTCTTTGGCCATGAGCATTAGCAATTATCATCGAAAACTCCTGGAAGATGGAAGAGATTCTAGAGGACTGGAAAAGGGCAAACATAGTAGCAATCTATAAAAAGTGGAATAAGGCCAACCCAGGGAATTACAGACGAATCAGCTTAACTTCAGTACCCAGACACACAATGGAGCAAGTAATCGAGCAATCAATTTGCAAACACCTAGAAGATAATAAGGTGATAAGTAACAGTCAGCATGGATTTGTCAAGAACAAATCATGTCAAACCAACTTAATAGCTTTCTTCAATAGGGTAACAAGCCTTGTGGATGGGGGGAAGTGGTAGATGTAGTGTATCTTAATTTTAGTAAGGTTTCTGATACTGTCTTGCATGACCTTCTCGTGAACTAACTAGGTAAATACAGCCTCGATGGCACTACTAAAAGGTGGGTACATAACTGGTTGGAAAACCATTCCCAGAGGGTAGTTATCAGTTGTTCATAGTCAAGCTTGAAGAGCATAATGAGTGGGGTCCTGAAGGGATCAGCCCTGGGTTCAGATAAATTCAATATCTTCATAAATGATTTAGATAATGGCATAGAGAGTGTACACTTATAAAGTTTGGGGGCGATACCAAGCTGAGAGGGGTTGCAAGTGCTTTGGAGGATATGATTAAAATTCAAAATGATCTGGACAAACTGGAGAAATGGTCTTAAGTAAATAAGATGAAATTCAGTAAGGACAAATACAAAGGACTCCACTTACGGAGGAACAATCAGTCGCACATATACAAAATGGGAAATGACTGCCTAGGAAGGAGTACTGCAGAAAGGGATGTGGAGGTGACCATGGATCACAAGCTAAATACGAGTCAACAGTGTCATACTGTTTTGGGGGGGTGGGGAGGACCACAACCACAAACACCATTCTGGGAAATATTAGCAGGAGTAATGTAAGGAAAACATTTCCACTCTATTCCATGCTGATAAGGCCTCAGCAAGAATATTGTGTCCATTTCTGGGCACTACATTTCAGGACAAATGTGGACAAATTGGAGAACATCCAGAGCAGAGCAACAAAAATGATCAACGATCTAGAAAACGTGACCTATAAGGAAAGACTGAAAAAAATGGATTTGTTTAGTCTGGAGAAGAGAAAACTGAGGGGGGGGACATAACAATTTTCAAGTTCATAAAAGGTTGTTACAAGTAGGAGAGTGAAAAATTGTTCCCGTTAACCTATGAGGTTAGGACAAGAAGCAATGGGCTTAAATTTCAGCAAGGGAGGCTTAGGTTGGACATTGGGACAAACTTCCTGCCAGGGTGGTTAGGTACCGGAACAAACTGCCTAGGGAGGTTGTGGATCTCCACCATTGAAGGTTTTTAAGAACAACTTAGACAAACAACTGTCAGGAATGGCCTAGTTGTTAAGTACTCATGATTTGAGTTCAGGGGACTGGACTAGATGACCTACTGAGGTCCCTTCCAGTCTTACACTTCTATGATTAGCTGAAAGATTGATTTGGGAGCACATAGTATTTCACACAAAACTGGTGAGATAGTCCATCCTCCAAGACCCATCCAGGGGAGAATAGTTTTGGATGTACTCGACCATCCCAGAGCTAGTCCACTGCTCGACCATCCCAAAGCTATTCCGCTGCTTAACAATTTGTCCTCTTAGTAGCACATATAAATTCACCCCTTGTCAGGAGCAATTCTTCTCCATTTGTCTGTTTCTGAGGAAAACATTCACCAATGTAGCTCTGCAAGTGTGGTAATGCTGGTCTTCAAATGGTAAACTCAGCATATGAACTCTTCCCCTGCATTTATGAACTTATCAGTGAACTCTCTTGGCCATTCCAAGGTCCTTCAGAGCAAGGAGGTTGAATCAAATATTCTTTCCAGCCAACCTCCCAGTAGCATGACATCCTGAAAAAGTGTGGAAGCCTGGTAGTGCAGCAGCTTTCAGTGGTCTGAGTGGTAAGAACACATCTGAGGGATGTGCAGCAATTCAGCTTCCTGGAAGCTAACAGAAAAACAGAATCTTGGAATGGAGTGGCACCCACCTCTCACATGCCACCTCTCACAAGTGCCCCCTTTTGGTCAGGTGTGAGCCTGCTGTTTTTTCTGTTTGGAACAGGAGTGGCACACACTTCTCAAGAGCACCTCCCCAGCCGATGGTTTCTTCAGTGGCTCAGCCCTCCGACCGAGTCACACATGCCGTCCCCCTTGCCAGGGTACACAGTCTCTAGTTCTTTCTTACGGCCATGGTATAGGGCGATAGCACTAAGGCTTCCCCCTGGAGGCATCGCCTTCCTTAACAGCCCAACAGGGGTCATCTTGGCACCCTCAGTTGGTGTCCTTTCAGCAACACTCGCCTGGGGCTCAGTCTTCAACCAGACCAGCAGGGCTCCATCATGGTACTCGCCCTCTCTGGTTAGGTTCTGGGCTCAGTCCCCTGGGCTCAGCCTGCAGGGCAGCCTGCCTGCACTGACCTGTCCATGGTTCTGTTGCTCTTCCAGCCAGACAGGCACCCAGTCCTCGCTCTTCAAGCTCCAGGGAGCAACTGACTGCTCTGCTTCTGCTGCTTCCTTTTATATGGCTCTTCTGAACCCTGATTTGCTGCTCCCCTGTAGCCTCTCTAGGCTGACTGGAGGACTTCTCTACTCTTTTCTGGGGTGGGGTGAGGCAGGGCTGCGAGGCCTCCAGCAGAGGGACTCCAGACCTAGTCCTCCCTGTCACAGGAAGTCTTGAGTAGCATCTCACAGAGTCCACTAGAACATCTGTTTCTTGTGCGAAAATGGAATTTAGTGGTTCTTCTCTATGAGGCACTGATGGCATGCAACATAAATTTTAGTGGCAGCCTCCGCTGAACCCTGCAAGGCAGCTGCTTCATTATGCTGTGACGATGAAATTCTTTGCATGCTGGAGCATTTTTCCTGCAAGGTGTGCAGTTAACTCATCCTTTGTATGAGTCTGAGACAGCAGCTTCTTCACTGTGACACCGGAGATGTTCATGGAGTCCATGGTTTTGTGTTGGACAGGTGCAATAACAGTCTTTTCTTTCTAGTATTTTTTAATTGATTCCTCTGCATACGAGTCAAACATGAGGTGGATTTTGTCATATGTCTAGTATTTTATCTGTAGCCTCACAATGAAGTGTTCAGCCAAATCTCGGCAGGTGTTAACAGTTTCTCGTTTGCTGAGAGCTTGACAAGACTATTAATGATTGCTATGCTGAAAAGCCTCTGTTGGCCTAAGGTACTTGGTCACATTGTCAGTAGGTGCTGGTTTAGGAAGACCATATGAAATGTGCATTAGTTTGTTTTTCGCCAGGCACATGTGCATTGTTCAGTCACACTCAAACATCAATTGTCATACCATGAATAACTCGTAATTTCCCAAAGTCTCACATAGATCATCAACATGCTGCGATCTGGACTCAACCAGGAGATGAGCAAACAATGACCTCTCTATGTTTAGCTCTTTAATAGTCCCTGCCACCTTCACTCTGACTTTCTTCTTTGCATTCAAGCACAGCTTTAGTCTGTTCTTCTTGTTTGGAGCTCATAGAGATCAATGGAGCCTTGGATAATTCTTTGGGTTTTGATGGCTTCATACACATCATGACCCAAAATATTCATTCAACTGACATCTTTAGTGATCTCATCATTGAAGACTGCTTTCATAATGATGATATTAATGAGCTCCATTTAGGGACAAGCTCGGAGACCCTCCCAATTTGTATGAGGTACACAATGCCACCATGCAGATGAAGAACAACAAGGCAGCAGGTCTAGATGGGATCCCCGCTGAAACCTTCAAAAATGGTGGATCAGAGCTAATTTGGCAGCTTTACCTGCTTAAAGGAGGAGATACCCAGTGAAATGAGGGATGCCTTGATTGTCACTCTCTTCAAGAAAGGGAATAAAGTGGATTGTGGAAATTATCGTGTTATCTCCCTCCTAGCCACTGCAAAGTTCTGGCGCAGATCCTTGCAACCCGCCTTCTGCCCCTGTCAGAAGAAATTTTACTGGAGTCACAGAGCGGTTTCCGACCACGTCGTGGAACTGTGGATATGACCGTCACGGCACTGCAGCTGCAAGAAAAGTGTCGGGAGCAAAACCAACCACTGTACATGACTTTTATTGATCTAACTAAAGCCTTTGACTCAATGGATTGCCATGCCCTCTGGACTGTACTTTCTAAGATTGGATGTCCTGATAAATACATCAATGTCCTAAAATTACTTCATGATAACATGAAAGTGACTGTTCTGAGCAGCACTGGCTCCCAGAGTGAACCTTTCAAAAGTACAAACAGGAGTCAGACGGGGCTGTATCATCGCTTCAACCATGTTTGTGGATTTTATCGCCGTCATTCTTTACCTAGTTGCTGGGAAGTTTACAGCTGGCGTTGAAATCATTTACAGAATGGACAGAAAGCAGTTCAGGCTTAGCAGGCTGAAAGCCAAGAGTAAGATGTCCACAACATCTATTGTGGAACTTCAGTAAGCTGATGACAACGCAATCTTTGCCCACTTTGAGAAAGCTCTTCAAACTATCTTGAATGTGTTTGCTGATGCTTACGCATGTCTTGGTCTCACTCCTAATATCAAGAAGACTAAAGTGCTCTATCAGCCCTCTCCAAATGAGGTATTACATGCCCATCTATCAAAAGCAATGGAGTTGCACTGGAGAATGTCGATCATTTCCTCTACCTTGGAAGTCATCTTTCATCCAAGGCAGATATTGATGCAGAAATTCAACATCGCCTGAGCTGTGCCAGTGTAGCTTTTTCTTGTTTAAGGCACAGGGTCTTTGAAGATCACGACATTCGAACAGACACCAAACTTCTTGTTTAGCAAGCCGTTATTCTTCCAACACTGTTGTATGGGTCTGAAACTTGGACAACCTATAGACACCACTTGAAAGTCCTTGAGAGGCACCATCAACGCTGCCTTCGTAAGATTCTGAAGATCAAATGGGAAGACAGGCGCACCAATATTAGTGTTCTGGAAGAGGCAAAGAGCACCAGTATGAGGCAATGATCATCTGTCAGCAATTCTGCTGGACTGGTCATGTTGTCCGGATGCCAGACCATCGCCTTCCAAAACAGGTCCTGTTCTCTCAACTGAAAGAAGGGTACCGTAATGTGGGTGGGCAACAGAAGCGTTATAAGGACTTGCTGAAGGACAACCTAAAAAAATGTAATATTGACATTGATACCTAAGAGACACTTGCTCAGGACCACTTAAAATGGAGTGAAGTCCTACGTGATGGCCCCCTGCATTTTAAACTTGCTCGCCGACAAGCCAAAGAGGACAAGAGGCGCAGGAAGAAGTAGAGACTGGTCTCCAGTTATGGTCAACAGCCTCCTGCTGAGCCTGAAAACCTCTGCCCTCATTGTAATAGAACTTGTGATTCAAGGATTGGCCTTATTAGCCACCTGAGGACCCATAACTCCCATGGAAGATTATCATACTCAGTAATGAGTGATCGCCCATCAATGATCTCCAGTCTGTCATTCACGAATGGGTTGCCAGTGCAAGCAAGCACATCCCGTAGCTTTAAATTTGCCCCTTCTTGGACAGCAGCTAACGAGTCTAGATGGTGCTTGATTATTTTTGGGGAAGTCATCCCATCTATGCTTAATGTTTTGTTCGAATGACGATGAAGCTCTGGGTATGTCAGGAAAAGAGCATTTGGATGCTGTGTTATCCCCACCAATTCCCCCAACGGCTTTCACCGCTCTGTTTTCATGTTCTAGGGCTTCATCTAAGTCAAATGCATAGAAGGGAACTGGTGACCTTTTAACAACTCAATTTCCTTTTTGAAATTCCTCCCATATGTAATCAATAAGAGTGTCATACTGGAAGGACGTAACGAGTGGGGTCCCACAGGGATCAGTTCTGGGTCCGGTTCTGTTCAATATTTTCATCAATGATTTAGATAATGGCATACAGAGTATGCTTATAAAGTTTGCGGATGATACCAAGCTGGAAGGGGTTGCAAGTCCTTTGGAGGATAGGATTCAAAATGATCTGGACAAACTTGAGAAATGGTCTGAAGTAAATAGGATGAAATTCAATAAGGACAAATGCAAAGTACTCCTCTTAGGGTACGTCTACATTACCCACTGGATCGGGTGTAGACGCGATAAATCGATCCCCGATCGCTCTGCTGTCGACTCCTGTACTCCACCGCAGCGAGAGGAGGAAGCGGAGTTGACGGGGGAGCAGAGGCAGTCGACCCTGCGCCATGAGGATGCGAGATACGTCAACTTCAGCTACGCTATTCTCGTAGCTGAAGCTGCGTATCTTAGGTCAATCCCCCGCCCCTAGTGTAGACCAGGCCTTAGGAAGGAACAATCAGTTGCAAACATACAAAATGGAAAATGACTGCCTACGAAGGAGTACTGTAGAAAGGGATCTGGGGGTCATAGTGGATTACAAGCTAAATATAAGCAAACAGTGTAACACTGTTGCAAAAAAAGTGAACATCATTCTGGGATGTATTAGCAGGAGTGTTGTAAGGAAACACAGAAGTAATTCTTCTGCTCTACTCTGCGCTGATTAGGCCTCAACTGGAATATTGTGTCCAGTTCTGGGTGCCACATTTCAGGAAGGATGTGGACAATCTGAAGAAAGTCCAGAGAAGAGCAACAAAAATGATTTAAGGCCTAGAAAACATGACCTATGAGGGAAGATTGAAAAAAATGGGTTTGTTTAGTCTGGAAAAGAAGACTGAGCGGGGACATGATAACAGCTTTCAAGTATGTAAAAGGTTACAAAGGGGGGGGGGGGGGAGAAATTTCTTAACCTCTGAGGATAGGAAAAGAAGCAATGGGCTTAAATTGCAGCAAGGGAGGTTTAGACTGGACATTAAGAAAAACTTCCTAACTGTCAGGGTGGTTAAGCACTGGAATAAAATGCCTAGGGAGGTTGTGGAATCTACATCACTGGAGATTTTTAAGAGCAGGTTAGACAAACACCTGTCAGGGATGGTCTAGATAATACTTAGTCCTGCCATGGGGCAGGGGACTGGACTAGATGACCTCTCAAGGTCCCTTCCAGGCCTATGATTCTATGGTCTGCCACTGTTAAATTGTGTAGTGTAGACCACAAAAAGAGGATAAGCAGCTTGTCTACAGTAGTACAAAAAGGCAGTGGCAAAGTTGGGGAGAGAACCTAGATCTCCTTACCCAGTTCTGTATTATCACTAGCTAAATGCAAGAGATTTGACATATGTTTCTGCCATTGGCTGCTTACATTTTTATGTAGGACATGGGGAAGGGAAAGAAAAAGAGGGGCAATAAAAGTAATCCAAATTTTCCTTTACAAATCAGCAGGGTATCTTATCCATTCATTTACTTGCATAGTTTTATACAGTAACTCCTTGCTTAATGTTGTAGTTATGTTTCTGAAAAATGCTACTTTAAGCGAAACCATGTTAAGCGAATCCAATTTCCTCATAAGAATTAATGTAAATAGAGGGGATTAGGTTCCAGGGAATTTTTTTTCAACCAGACAAAAGACACTATATACATATACAGTACAAGTTTTAAATAATTTTAAACCAACAATTTAATACTGTACTCTCCAATGATGATTGTGAAGCTTGGTTGAGGCAGGGGCGTAGCGAGGTCAGGGCATGGGGGCTTGCCCCGCTCTGCCCACCCGGCGCTCCTGCCGGGGAGCAGGGTTTGGGGTTTGCCCACTCTCCAGCTGGAACACCGGGCAGGCAGAGTGGGGTGAACCAAACAATCTTATAACAGAACATTGTGCGACTTTAGACAAGTATGTTTTTTAATAGATCACCAACTTAATAACAAAATAATGTTAACTGGGACGACTTTAAGTGAGGAGTTACTGTATAGACTACACTGAACAAATCAGGGAATGCTGGACATGTGATCTCAAAGATGCTGCTGTTAAAAAGGAATGTAAAAAACTTTCACAAATGAAGTCCAGCAGGGACCCAAAAGTGGGGGGGTGGAGGGGGGAGGAGCAGCAATGTCAGGTATATGACAGTCAGACACAGGAGAAGTAATTTGGTATAGTGATTGTATGTTTCACCCAAAACCATAAAAGGAAGCATAAAAGAAAGTGTCTCCTACTCAAAAATAAGCTTTATTCCTGGAGAGATCGATATAGAAAGTCCCTGAAAGAGTTAAACAGCTATCAAAAATGGATACAACGGACACAACTAACAAACAATTCAGATACAAGCAGGTCTGCAAGGTACATTTTACTAAGTTTAAACGGTTCTTGCTTTAAACGAAAATGGACTCAAATCAAACAGTGACCAAACTTTAATCATAATTAAATCATATGTGATATTAATACCAGTCATACTTAATTTGATATGCTATATGAATACACTACAGTAATATCCTACAGGTCAAAAACACATGACAATCTGATGCCAGGGCCTGTAAGTGCAGTTAGCGGGGTGACCAGCATGAGGTACCGTCTGTCCAAGTACATTCATTTCTAAAACATGTGTCCAGTAAGGAACATAGAATCTGAGATGGAATGAGCAAAGACTGACTGACTGTGAGGACTTTTTTTTGAAAAGTTATTTGCCCATAAATATAAACGTAGCCTGCGATACACAAAAGATAGATAAAATATGATGCAGCCCTGAAAATAATTTTAAAAATATGCATATACTAACAGTTCAGACATCTTTACCTTTTAGGGCAGTTAATTCCCTCCAGCTGCAGAGTAGCTTTCAGTTCATAAACACTGCTTAAGTTTGTTTTGTATTTTTATTTCCTATTGAAATGTTCTATGCACTAGTAATAGCTCTCTCATCCTATATCCACTGCTGATCCACCAGTAAAAAGTGAAAGCGTAAGCTATAAACCTGATTTTAAAAAAAAATGTTGGGAGTTTTGTTTGTTTGTTTGTTTTAAAAGCCAGGCTATTCCTATATAAAACAGTGCTCATGTTTCAATACTATGACTAACTAGTCTAAAAAAAAATTTAAGCGTTTAAGCTGACATGGGATTTTCAACCCACAATGTTTTCCTTTTTCAAAATTAAATCTAAACAAGGCACAGCAACATAAGCACTGAACAACATTTTTACAATGCTGTGTAAGGTTTGAGATGCATGATTGCCATTTACTCTAGCAGGCGTTACATGACTCTACGTTGCACTGATCAAAAAGTTAAGTTCACTTTAAATTGAAAGTTATTGACACTTGGTTGGTCAAAACCTTACGGGCTCAATCCCACAAATGCTTAGCAACTCCACACAGTATTAACTGACAGCAGCAGAGAATGTTTGCAGGATTGGGCCTTTATTATTTACAAGTTCGAGTTTGGTTATGTATTGCTGTCAGGTATCTTGAACGTTTTTACCTTCTTAAATCTTCAGCAAAGCATTAATTAGAGCAAGGTGATTAAAAAGGAGGCAATTTGTGTGTCTCATTCTCTCTAGAGTATAGACAAAATCATCACTTATATCCATCCATGCCACCAGTCAGACTGGAAAAGTTCTGGTTTTGAAGCAGAGCAACAAGCTCAATATTAACGCTTTTACCAGCGAAACTAACACTGCTAGCGCTGTAGTGCAGCAATCATACTGAGCCCAATCACTACAGTTACGTTTGTAAAACAGCTTCCATTCAAACCCCATTTTCACACACGTACCCACAGTTCTTTAACCTAGCAACCTCTGGAATTTACAAGTCCAGCTCTGGAAGAAGTCTGAGATTCTAAACATGAGAAGCCCAATGTCTTCAGAGCAAGGAGTAGTGATGGAAGACGTTTAGCCCAACATTGAAGAATGTACAGCGTCTCTGCAACCTCCACAAACCTATTACATTGGAACAAAGAACTTACAAATTCTACTGGGGAAGCCTGTGATACTTACAAGCTCCACAAAGCCAGTATCTCAAAATTTCTCCTCCCTTCCTTCTTCCCCTGCCCCCACAACAATCTAGGGCTGTTAAGTGAAAACAGTGTTTCTAGAGTATTAAGGTTGCAAAATCAAGCACTCAAAAAGAAGAAAATTCCATAGCTAAGGCATCTCCCCCTAACATTAACTCAGTCGCAATGTACATGGCTAATATTTTTCGACTGTTTTCCTTGTTTAACATAACCTTTCGATCCAAACTGTTAGTTATTAATGCATGCCATAAAAAGAGATCTAGGGTGTGTAGCATAATCAAATTCAGCTTGTGGAAGAACCCTTAATTTTGTAATAACCTGATTTGTGAGTATTTGCTGCACTGATACTATCATCTGCCATTAAAGAGCACTCGCTCTAAGTCAACGCACCCTAGTATTCCCTGCTTTGCCTGCATGCTGACTATAGTGAATACAACCATGCCTCTTCACAAAGGCAGCCTTGGATAATCTTACAGCTGAAAATTGATTTTTATGAAGAAAGTATGTCTAGCTCTTGGCAGACATAACAGCTTAAGTTAAGATCAGCAGTCTCATCTGATACAATCACACAGAGATCCAGAGACATAACTGAAGTCCTATCAGTTAACCTATCCCTGGCTGCTTGTTTATACATTTTTTTAAATTGTTTACCCATAAGGCTCTAATCCACCCTCCTGGGATCCTGTGTCCAAGGTAACATGTCCAGTTGGGAGTGTGTGTGTGCACATACATCAAAACATAAAACATGTAGTGATCTCCTTAACAGATGAATATGTCTAAGGTGTACATTTACTTGTAACATAATCATTCTGCTGATTAAAGACCCTGCTTTGTGCACAACACACCTTGAGCTTTGATGTCTTTTTTTAAAAATAACCACAGGAGATGAATGGGGTTGAGAACAATAGGATGCTTGGTTTGATGATGCGCTCTTCAGAGGCTGCTCAGTCAGTATAATGCTACTGAAACACATACAAAGATTCTGTCCAATTCTAAATCTGAAGTCTATGTGATAACTGCATATAGAATTCAATACAACACAAGTGGTATCTACAGGAAAAATCCTCTTTATTCTGATCTGTTTTAAATATTTTTAATTAAAACTAATCTCCTTTTGAACAGAGTAAACTAAAGTTATTATATATGTACAGGTTTAAAAATAGACATTTTTATTTTTTTTGGCTGGGTTAATTTCCCCTCTTTCCCATCTAAAGCTCCACTGTGAATCCCCCTGAGTCAGTTACAACTACTACTTTACACTGCTGAATTCTGCCAGCAATCTGCTCAGCATTCTAGCAGATGTTTCTGCTTTCAGGCCACTGGGAGCTTTATTGGACCCACTTCCTTTTCGGCCTAAAAAGGGTATAAAATGTATTCAAAAGTACTAGCGGAACTACGATCCTCAAGTTCCTGCCCCATGTGTCCCCCATAACCTTCTTTTTCTATAAAGCAGTTGAAGTTACATTTAAAAATCAGTATCCTCATCGTCCTTTGAGAACTTCCTGAAAAGGAGATGCTCCTGATTCTGAGATACTTTGGGACCACCTGCAGCAACTTAAATAAATGTCCCTCATGAGCACAGAAAGTCACAGAAGGGCAGACTGTATGGCAGGTTAGCTCCTGCAAACAAAGTGATCACTCTCACATGAGAACTGCCATTTAAAAAAAAAAAAAAAAAAAAAAAGTTAAACCACTTACCAATTCCTATTCAGTCCCCCCCCCCCCCCCCCAAAAAAAGAATGTTTTCTTTGCTTACCTCAGTAACGTCCATGACTTTGATGGCTGCCAGTTGACCTGTTTTGACATGCCGACCCTGAAAAACAGAAAGAAGAGTCAGCACCAGCATTCCATTTAAACACACACAGAGCAGGACCGTTAAGACACAATTTCCAGACAGTGGGTTTTCCCCATCCCGGCTTGCCTATTATCTTTCCTACTATTTCATGTTGAAGACAGGAGATAAATACTTTAGATAACTAACCAAAGAGTTTAGTTTAAAATACTTAAAGAATCGGTTGAGATAAATCACTTCTCATTAAAAGGATAATTAGCAAGATTGTCAAATTATAATTAAGCACAAAAGCAATGCATTTGCATTTACCGTTCCTTTCCATTTTCTTTAGCATAATTCACACAATCTACATCAATCTCCCATAGCTAGGCAACAAACATTTTAGCCATGTTTATAAGGCAAGCGACTCCAGATACTGTGCATTCTAAAAAGGTATCCTCGGAGCACATTTAGGTAAGGCAGAGATTCCATCAGTATTTTGCATTTATATTTTGCTGTGAACTCTGAGAAATACTGTGTAAAAGCATGTGAGCCAGACCACCACTGAAAGAGGACATTTTCTTAGACCTTATCTTCACTGCTTAAAAAAAAAAGGGGGGGGGGGGAGTTTACAGGGTAAAAAACAAACACACAATAATTATCTCACTGTAAAATCTTTAGTGGAGAGAGGCTCCAGCAGTGTTTTCCACAAGGTACTTCAGCGAGACCAGCACTACACCTTCACATGGGGTTGACCTCGCCTTGTTTTCATGGCAGTAAACCTGATGTACCTATGTTTTTACACTGCGGTAGCTAAGGTGCGTTAGTCATCCCATGGTATAAAACACACTTGCCACTCACCCCAATTCTCCACTTCTTACATGTAGACCCCTATACCTAGAACTCCACCCTCACAACCCAATCTGTTATCGCTTCCCTCAAGCCCACCTTAACATACATTTCTCTGAACCAGCCAACAAAGTCTCGTCATCTGTCCGACCTCAGACTTTCTTCTTACCCCCACTCCTTCAGATAAATACAGTTAAAAACACAAATCACAGAGGTTACCAGTCTCCCATGCTAGACTACACTGACCAGTCACACTGCCTTGTTAGAACCATTACTTTTCCATAATTTGTAAACTTTTCAGGAGAGGAACCATGGCCAAGACTTTCAAAAGTACCAGTGGCTTTGCTTGACTAACTTTGACACACCTGAATGAGGCCTTATTTTCTCAGTGACTTTCTGAAAATACAGACCTGGTAACCGTCTCAAGCTTGGTACCCCAAAGTTGAAGCACCCCAAAACCACTAGCCATTTTTGAGTCATGTACACCTAAGAGATGTTACCTATCAGCAGAGTGCCTAGTATGCTGTTGGTGCCATAAATAAATAGTTCTAGAAATAGGAAGATTTTCTGTCTCCATTTTCATTCAGAACTTCGAAGAGCTGACCCACTTCTCTCCCAATGACCATTCCAACCCCTTTCTTTAAATAAGTTACTGTGCTTATGCTACTGTCTGTTCCAAGAAGTTCCTTTGCTGCATGCATTTCTTTTAATATTTTTGTCACCTTAAATTAGTAATACAATCGCTTTTTCACTGAACTGGTTTGGGTATGAGAACAAAAGTAGAGCATCTGGATTCACGGAAGTACAGGCACATACGTGCGCTGTAGGGAGTCAGTATTCACATGACAATGGCTGTGTGTTTCTGAGGCCCATGGTTGGTCTAGAAAGGAGGTGTTTAAGTTAAGTCAGGGCTGGCTAATACATGTTAGCCAACCTTGCCCTAACTTTGACCTCATTTCCTTATCTAGACAAAACCTTTCAGTAAGCCCAGGAGGGGCCTAAACATCCTATATCATGACAAGAGTCACTGGCCTGGTCCCTAAGGCTCACCAACCAGCTGCCTCCCTTAGCCTGCTGTGGGGAAGGAAGAAATGTTGCATTAGACCCAGATAAACAGTGCTTCCTCTCTCAGAATCTCCCCTCTTCTTCATTGTGGATGGAGTTGAAGAACCAAGAGACTGGGAAGGCGTGGGGGAATGGGAATATGAAATGGAGGGTACAGAGAGAAAAGACACTACAGCTAAAAACAGAGGGGACAGAAGCCAGATCTGAAAAGGAGAAAAGGGAGAAAATAATTTTTAAAAAATAAATGAGAAGTTAATATTAACTCTGCAGGAAAAAACAAACTCTGGAAAAGTGAAGGAACAATATACCAAGATACATGGTACACAAAAAGTTGGGTGGTTAGAAAGGAAAAGAATAAAGAAAGTAACAAACGATACACAGGATGTCAATTATTTTCATGTAAAGTTTTCTTTATTTTCTGCTTTAAATCCATGAGCTACTGATGGCCTGGCCATTTCCAGAAAAGAGATCTGAAATTATTCCCAGCCTTTGCAAGAAGAGGCGAGGTTAGTCCGCTCTGGATGACTAGCACATATCATGCTGACTTCCTTCTGGAAAAGCTGTCCTTCCACAACAGTTTCAAAAGATCCGGCTGGTCCCTCTGTTGCTCCTTATTATCTTGAGGCCACAGCAGCTGAGGCAAAGTGCAGCTACAACTAACACTTCACTGCTGATCCTAGGGAAGGGATAGGAACTGCTTTGCCATAATCCTCCTAAGGGACTGTAAAGCAGGGGAATTGCAGACTGTGGGAAATGCAGGATTCCCAGCATCCCAGGCCAAATTTAAGCCCCAGTCATATTCACAATATTGTTAGTCATTCCAGATACCTTGTTCATAATGTATGGAATACTTCAGATGCTCTGTATTTAAAGTACACCATGGGGATTTCTCTGGATGAAACAGATTTATGCATCAAAACCACATTTTGAAGCTGCATTTCTTTTCCTTTACAATATACGTTTAAAGGGAAAAGCAACCGCTAAATCAAAAAACAGGCATCGGCCTGGCTTTTCTGGTTCATTTCTTTGCCTTCTCAAGTGCTCTCTTCCAGAACGTAGACTCATAAGAGCGTTCGAATGCTGGCGTAACATTACCTGCGACATCAGGAAGTATCTAGGTACTACTGTTTTGGAAAGTGCTCTTCAGATTACCATTGCCAGGTTTGCTTTTGGGAAGGCTCATAGAAGAAGTTCTTTTATAAAATTACTTAATATCATCAAAGAATGATAGATTTGAAAATGGAAGAAATTCAGACGAGCAGGATAGTACCCAATTCCAAAGACACTTAATGACCCTGGATTAAGGCCTCGTCCACACAGCAGCTCTTTAGCATGCATGTAACCTGTTACACATACAGCTGGCAAAACCCAGGGTTTGTTTCCACACTGGATACAGTAAATCACCATGGCACCATCCCTGCAAGCTTCCCAATGACGCATAGTTTGGTTCCTGTTAGACACATGGCTATTTTGCTGTGCACCAAAGAGCCCCTTAACGACTGTCACTGTAACCAACACCCTCTGTCTGTTGGGTGGTATGGGGGGGTGACCAGCCTACCCACAACCAGAAACCTCCCCCAGCTGCAGGAAGCTCTGCATCCTCCCCGGCTTCCTGCCCTCATCACTCCTCCGCTGCAGGGAGAGGGGTCACTGTATAGGAAGCTCCTCCTCCATCCACCCAACCCCCCGTGCATCTGGGCCTCTCATGCCCAGACACCCCTGCCTCACCCAGAATCCCCCTAGCCCTCCATACCCAAACCGCACCCCACTGAACCTCAACCCCTGCATCTGGACCCCCACCCCTGCACCCAGACCACCCCCCACTGAGCTCCCTGCACTCAAACCCACACCTTGACCCCACACCACTGCCCCTGCACATGGAACCCCCACACAAGCCTCTGTGCATCCAGATCTCCCCACACCTAGAGCCCCCACTGAGCTGCCTGCACCCAGAATGTTCCACACAGAACCTGTGCTGTGTCAGGGTCAGGTGCAGCCTCACCACTGAGTCCATGTCCCAGGGCTGGGGAAGCTTCAGGGTGATCTCCCACCTTCATACAGCCAGTAGCCTATGCTCCCCAATGTCATGATGGAGTCTCTGCATTTATTTATTGACAAATAAAACTTCTAAAATTCTGCAATGCTGTGTGCAGAACTGTTAATTTTTTGGTGCAGAATGTCCTCAGGAGTAAAAGGGATCATTACTATTTGTCTAGGTACCTGAATAACTCTGTGAGAGTGCAAACACTATCAATACTATAGTGTTTGCAACTACTACTGGCTCTCTTAGGTGGAAATGGGAGAGACGCCTTAAAACTTCCCATAGACACCAACACACATGGGATAATTGCCCAGAATGTAGTATACTAAAACATTAAAGCCAAGAACTCGGCATGAACGCAGAAGATGGGGTGAAGATGGCAGAGACTGAGGCATAGGGACATAGCTTAACTGCTTATAGTTAACATTGTTAAGTATAACAGAGCCTCCAAGAGGTTACAAAATCACAGCTGTAGGTTTACTGTGGGTGAACCGTAATGATAAAGTCCTACATATAATTTCACTCAATTTAGTTCACCGATTGAACTCTCCCAGTTCCACGCCCCTTACTGATTGCTGTTTTTGATGCACCTACTCCTGTCTTCTTGCTTTCATTTATTTATTTTAAAGCATTTGTTTCTCCTCCCCAAAAAGGAATGCAAGCATTTCTTTTTTAAACGAGAACTACTCCAGTATTATTTTTAAATCATCCATTCAGGGCCTAATGCAGAGCTGGGATGAGCAGGTCAATGGAGTTTTACCTACTCACCCTAAGTCTTAATCTAGCTGTATTTTATTCTTATGTTGTGGTAGGGTGACCAGACAGCAAGTGTGAAAAATCGAGACAGGAGGTGGGGGGGGGGGGGGGGAAATAGGAGCCTATATGAGAAAAAGATCCAAAAATCGGGACTGTCCCTATAAAATCAGGACATCTGGTCACCCTATGTTGTGGTCAGAAAGTCTGTATACATATCAAAATTCAGGGTAAAAAAATGTGTTCTGATCACATATGCTTCATGGAAAGTGAAGCATACAGCAACATTTAACTGGATCACATGATGCCTAAGCATGTTCCCAACAGAGCATCAAAGCAGCCTGCAGTTTATTTCTCATCTCTGTGAAGTTAATATATACATACTTGAGAAAAAAAATCAAATATGCCATCGTTAATAAGTTGCCAGGATATGGATAATGCTATAAATTCCAGCCCTACCAAAAATCTTCAAGTCAGGCAAAACATGTACATTGCATCTCCTTCTCCCCTCTCATCACACACAGCTAAGTTACCCAGTATATGTACATCAAGTAAGCTGCATTCATTACCCAACATATTACTGTGCCTTTAGGGAGACTGTTCCTGGAATTCTGCTCCCCAGCCAAGTGGCAAGAACACGCAATATGAGGTGATGCTACTAATCACAGGTGGAAGGCAGCCCGCACTGCTCATAACTCACAGGGCTGGATTGTCTTGTGCACCAGGTGTCATTAGCTTCTGAGAAGACCTAACTTACCTTCCATTATGGAGATAGCTATAGGGTGAGGAGGAAAGAGATTTAACTGAAAACGTACTGATAGTTCAGCGTTTAACTGCTACAAGATATGCATAAGCAATAGACAATATCTAAACACACTATAAAGTGAACATTGTGGTCTCATTTTACTGGATTGCGTCCCTAAAGCTGTGCCCTTGTGCCAATTAGTTTTTCCATTATGTTTCTTATTTAGTAGATTCTGATATACAGAGTCCTAACAGCCTTGGGCACTATGCAGTACTGCAATAGTGCAGTATCGCTCTACAGTATTATAATGGTTGATGCCTTCAGGCAATGCTACTGTATTATTCCAATTTATGCTTACAATTCAACTCCTCTGCCACTCACCACCACAGATAGCTCTCAGGTAGCCAACATCATGCTGAGTACCTTAAACCTTACTCACTGAACACACAAAGACCTCCAAAGAGCCGCATCTCAGAGAAACAAGGAATCTTCCCATACAAAAAAAAACAAAAGCAAAGCCAAGGGCAGGTCAAAGTAAATGTAACTGGCAAGGAGAGAGGGAGATTAGGAAAAAATTAAATAAACCTCATCCGTAGAAAAAATGAAATGGTCATGAGCAAGAAGAACAAGAAGTTGCATTTCTAGTTAAAGCAGTATTACTGCTAAGGATTTGTACAGTACTCTACAAAGGAACTAATTAGCCCTCCTAACACCAGCTATGCAGATAAGTATTAGCCCCATTTTACAGATTAAGTGAGCATGAAAGTTCTCTCAAAAATTAGCAAACAATGCTAGTACTAAGGCCTAGCAAATTACTTCAGATCCATACAAATAATTCAATTAAGCAGAGAAACAACAAGAAAAAAGCCTAAACCAAGTTCTCTTTTGTGAACTATATTTGTTTTCTTCTGCTAGCTGTATTTAAAAGCCAATATTAACTAAACAAAAGGAATGAAAAAATAAATTATAGGCATAAGGACAGGGCAGGATTCTGTGTTGTGCCATTAACTCTTGACATCTAAAAGCCTCAGAGCACAGAAGGCCGATGTATATCTATTCTTCACCTTGCTTTAGAAATTACTGATCCAATATGCTGTATTAGGGAAACATGATGATAACGTACTTGTGTATCGTGCCAGGCCTCATCTGTTTGTGACCTACAGGATGTCCGTATAAAGCTATCCTCATAGTCCCATGTTTCCTATGACACCTGAAGCACAGTAGGGAAAGCAGCTCTGTGCTCCAATTTAGTGTTATTGCTTGTATTACGCTAGTATCTCCATTGCGCTAGGCACTCTACTGAGAGAGAGAAGCTGACGTGAAGAGCTAAACAGACAAGGCAGGAAAAGGGTGGGAGGGGAAACAGAAGAAGCAACTTTGCAAAGGTGTCATAGTAAATCAGTAGCAGAGCTGGGAATAGATGCCCAGTCTCCTGACTCCTAAGGCAGCGCCCTAGCCACCGGACCACACTGCCTCTCACAAGTCACCAAACAGAATCTTTATTGAGGTCATCTACTGCTAGGAGAGAACCAGAATCCTGAACCCGGGTTCTGGCAGAGGGACCATCCCAGAAAGTTGTTTCTTGTATTCATCTTCAGCGGCTTGTGTGTCCACATCTTTGCTGTTCCTGCAGAGTAGACTTGCCCAGCAGGAGTCAGGAATGAAAACTGAGACTGACGTCAACTTCATTCTACTGGGAAAGCAGCACGTAGGTAGGTGACCCTGGGATTGGGGAAAGAGGACAGTGGTGGGGGGAAAAGGGATGAGGGATCTAGTGCCTGTACACTGAGACAGTGGTGGGCCCATTACTCCCCAGCCCTGTCAAGCTAAAATGCTGAGGAGTGAGAACACACAGGCAGCGATGTGTGCTGTAAGGCTCTATATTCAGCAACACGAGAGCAGCAAAAATATACACCATTAGCAGGTGGAGTTTGCAGAATCCCTATCTGCCAAACAGAAAGGGCTGATGAATGTTAGGGTCATCTGCAACATCTGCAGCGAAACTGCAACACATTTTGCATGGTCCTACACCTTCAAACCATCTGGAAAGTGCAACTAGATCAGAATGCCCCTTCCCAGAAGGAACAACTGTACTCTGTGAGCGGCACTGGCCGCCAGCTGAATTCTGGATGAAGTTTAACATGTCGGTTTTGTTCTATTTAAGTGTTTGGGATCCTGCCGACTTTAGAAATCTCATGTGACTGGGGCATACAAGCCACTACATGAGACAGGAAGGGGTTAATGGGCTACTAAAGGCCCAAGTAGCCCAACTTAAACCACCTGGAGCAGGAAGAAGGCTTCCAGGGAGAGGCTTACAAAGAAGAGCCCTGCTCAGCTGGAAGGGAACAGCCAAGGAGAGCAGATGCAGACCTCTCACTGATGGGGAAAAGGCTGGCTAGGGCCAGGGACTGGAAAGCCTGGTACCTAGCTGATCTCTTGGAAGAGAGGGCAGCATTTGTGTTTACTTTGCTTCAGGCTTCTTCTGGACTTTCAGAGTGCCTCAGAAGGAGCGGAACTGTAAGTGATGGAGCCAGAGGGTAACCCAGAAGACAATGGAGGGTGGGAAAAGCAGTGGGGAAATTGAGGCTGAGTGACTGCTGCCCTGCATAATATGCCTTAAGGGGGCATTCTGATCAGGATGTACTGTAACACCTCCTCTCCCTTCCCCCCTCCCCCCATGACACCATAATCAACTGATGCACTTGAGCAACCAGCCCACTGATTTAAATGGGGAAGGCTGGCAGCAAATACTCTCAGTGAGGAGCCCCCAGATCTGGATTTCACCTCCTCCCTTTATCCACTAAAGCCTAGATGTAGTGACCTTCAGGAGATACGGTCTCTCCCACTTTCCTGGGATTTTACTAGGGGCAAGTCCATGCTCCCCCCCCCCACCACCTTCCTGTCCTCTCAAGAGAAGGTGCCCTACCCCAGTCCTAACTGTTCTTTAGATACACTCTACTATCGTTTGTGCTTTTAGATTTTTAAAAGTGTACCTAGATCATCTGATAGGGTCAGGACTGAAAAAACTGGAATAAAATAATGGTAAGGGAATTCTCTCACCTCCCACATATGCACACTTGGCTCAGTGCCCTACTAGCTTCCTCAGAGAGCGCTGGCCACAGCTCCCAGCAGAAAATTCACCTCTGTCCATGCCACTCCCTGCTCGCATATTCAAATAAGTTCTTCACCGTATCTTTAAGATTTAACCATTTATTAAACCCTCTACTTCTAACTGATTCGTTCCTGCTGGCACCCTGTAGAAGTCTCTTTACACACGGTAATTAAAGACAGGCCTATAAACAGGATGAAGAACCACAGAAGCAGCATTTAGATCAGAATGAAAAACACGAGCCTACACATTCAGAATAACGTGGGCTACAGCCATTTAGGGCCCCGACGAAGTGGGTATTCACCCACGAAAGCTTACGCTCCAATACATCTGTTAGTCTTAAAGGTGCCACAGGACTCTGTTGCTTTTTACAGATCCAGACTAACACGGTTACCCCTCTGATACTTGTAAGTATCACTGTGTTTGATGCCTATGTGCCCTTTTTCATCCCAAAGCACTTTACTAATCTTTGTAGACCACCACTATGGAAATGAAGATACTTCTGGGATGATGGCTGTAGCCAGTCTGACAAAGTGTGGTCATGGAGAACAGGGAAACATAGCCAAGGACACCAGGGCAAACTGCTACTCCAACAAGAAGTGACATGGGAACTTAACTGATCAAACAGTGCAGACAGGACTAAATTTAAAGGTTTTTTTCTAAAACATAGTGAGAGTCATGCTGTACTGAATATATCTACCTCGCAACAAAGAAAGGTTGAATCCACCCAGCTAGTTCAGAATATCCTCACTCAGACTGGGGGAGAAAAGGGTGAAGGGCACTTCTCCAAGCTCTGCCCAGGAAGTAAGATCTGCCCACGTGACTCGCCAGAATGAGGTGGGCCTTGAATATACCCAAGAGCTCCACCAGACTCCTTGCACTTGGCCCCTTCTTGGTTCAGGAAAAAAGTAAATGGTGGTATCTCCCAATCACCGTCCACTTGTGGCAAATTTGTGACCCTCTCTGTTTTTGTTTTTTTAAAGAATGAAATAACATTGACATTTACATCATCATCATCATCACCACCACCATCACCACCAGACATGCAAGTTCACTCCTCCCTCAGATAAATGGAGCAGTTAACGTCTTTGTTTCAGGCTCTCTGCAAACTCAAACATTTGTGCTGCGGTTACACTAAACTCATATTTTTGAGGTTTTCTTTGCAACCATAACAGCTGCAGATTTACCTTAAAAAAAAACAAAAACAGATTCTGAAGAACACGATACTAGCTTCTAACTGATGCTGGTATGGGGTATCGATATGTACACACTGTTTCCAATGCATAGGCACAGATGGCATGCAAGCCAGCCTCAACCCAGCTTAGGACAAAAGCATTTGATTTAAGCAACAAGTATAAAGTGCAGAAAAAAGCAAAACAGAACTACAGTTTTCCTTCAAAAATCCACCACACTTGCTACGTTCACATACACAGGACTGTTTTGAGAAGTGCTGAGTTCTCCTGGGACACCTCAGTGCCAAAGTTCCTTGGCCAAAGGAAAAAGATCCTTTTCTTAAACGATGAGAGGGGGAAAGTGAGCATATTCACACATAAACCTTGGTTCATTTGTTCTACTGTCAAGAAGGCAATGGTTACAGCTGCTGGACTGGCACTGGACAAGGGAAGAGAATTCAAATCAGAGAGCATGGCAGCTATATGGATTTAAATAACACCAACATGCCTGTACAACAGCAAAGGGGAAAAACAAAACAGTGTTGTGATCAGAATGCTGCAACCGATACTTGAAAGCATAGCAAGAGAAATTATCCATCACTGGCTGGTATTAGGCAGGCAGCAAAAGCATACATGACCGTCCAAGAGTTTGAAGATTGACAATTAACCATTATTGGGCTAACCCTTTCAATGCCATCAGCTGCTGCTGCTGACACACTTGTACATGTACAGCTATAATGCTTTGGGACTAGAAGACAAGAAAGAAGGGGAAAAAAGCACAACAGAGTTCTGCAGTACCGAGCTGTAACCAATAATGAAGGCACTGAAAGGGTTAATGAAATGACTATCCATTTTTAGTTCTGAATACCACCAACAGACGGAGTTCTTTCACACAGCTATTTTGGAAAAGCACAAACCTTCACAACCCATCCAAGTTCTCCCTCAAAAAGAAGGAAAGAGGGGGAGGGGAGTAAAGCAGCCTCCTAACGCTCCATGTTTTGTCATTCAGACTAGCCAGCAAAGAGGGGACTTATGTGCTACAATATTCAGAATTAAAGCAGGCTGCTGGAAATCCCTCTTCAGACCAGTTGGAGCAGGGACACTAACAGACCTATTTTAAGAACAGAGTTGCCCACACAAGGTATCCTAATCGTACTTGGGGGGAAAATATCACTTATGATTCAAGTATAATGTAGATTAACTATATTACTTATGACCCTCATAATCTACCGTAATTTAGATTACATGTTCTTCGGGGCCCGTAGCATGTATGGTGTTGTTTTTGTGAAGCACCTAGCACATTCTTGAGCATATGGCAAAAAGTAATCAAAGAACACAGGGGGTAATTTACTTACCGATTACAAATGAATCCAAGAAAAAGAACAGCAGGCTAAAATGTTGCACAATAGCTTTCATGTTATACAGTCGTTTTATGTAGAGTATTTGGTGGAATCAAGCTTTGGTGATCCAACCCAAATGATAGTCAAATAGCATCATAACCAGAATTGTGTCGAGTTAGCCCTTTCTTCCACCCCCTTTTTTGTCTAAGTAAATTATGGAATTGGAGTCTTCCAAGGTAAGATTTTGTTGTTTACAAGTTTGGCAAAGAAAGGGTTATTTGTGTAGGCTGGATTTCTGAGTCAGATTCTAATGCTGACAATGCAGAAAGAGTTTCTGAGATCTGAAAATATACTGTTGGAGTGTTTGGAGATAGTTCATGTGGACACAAAGCTGTTTACGGGTGACTGTCCATTTGCCAAGTTTTCAAGGACAAGGTGTTTTGTTTCACAATCTCAGATGCACTTGGCAAGAAATAATATACATACTTGGGAACGGTTTTATATTGAAAATTGTGGTTTAATTAAAAATATGCAACTTTAGGCTAAATGTGTGTTTTGCATTTTACAACCAAGTTTACATAATATTAAATCTTCTCCCTTTAACAGTTCGCTGTTAGACACTCCTTCATCTTACAAAATGCAGAGGCCCATTGCACAACATAACATTTCACCCCAAATGACTCCTTTTTGCAGAAAGCTAATCCCAGTTATGATTCATTATTCAGCTGATTCTACAGTGCAGTTTAACTTTTGCATGTGAAAATGGAACACCATGCAGGGACCAGATTGCTTTAACAATTCATCTTTGTCAGGTGGGCTATTTCTTGTCTCTCTCTCCTATTACTCAGTGAAGTGTGTATTCTACAATGTCAAGTTGATAGACAATTCTTAAGAGCCATTACACACAGCACAGCACTCATCCGACTGTGATATTTTTTCCCCACATATCACATGCCCTGAATGCTGTGTGACAACAGGCATCTGTATGCATTTCAGTTCCAGCATTAACCAGATTGGCTGCCTACCCCATAGCGACTAACTGACTGAGAAACAGTGAATTTCTCTCACTTTTTATAGGTAAACTGAAGAAGTACCTTAAAGCATCTTGCTGCCTTTATGCTTTCTGGCTTTGGGCTTTTCATATTAACTTTATTTCTTCTGTTTATCTTGTAAAACTGGAGGAGTAACAACTAGACTGGATTTTCATTATGCATTGTCAAGTGCTAAGAGTGATTTACATGTTCTGAAATTAGTGTAAAAGTGTAAATAGTAAAGAGAGGAGGGGCATGGGTGACAAGGGTTAGGTGTGAAATCATGGTAAAAATAAAGTTGACATGAAAACAATTTATAAAGTCTGATTACCCTGTTCTCTTCAGCTGGGATGGCATAAATGAAAACACTCTTGTTTTTCAAGTAAGCAAAAATTATTTCAATTGAAAAGGATTTGTGCGATTTCTGTCCCAAATTCGTAAGCCTTCTATAACTACATGTGGTGTACACTTCAGATCTTTTAATATTGCACTACAATTGCACTACAGCAAAAATGAAATCACTACTGATGTACACAAGGATATTACTCATCTTCTGACATGATGCTGAACACAGTTATGGACCACAATCACTACTTTGGAGGAGAGTCGTCACATATAAATACGGGCATCAGATATGCAAAATAGATAGTTTTAAAGTTATGGCCATGAATAATTTAGTAAGCTAGGGCAATAAGAAGATTCACCATTGCCTTGAAAAAAGAAGAACAGGAGTACTTGTGGCACCTTAGAGACTAACAAATGTATTAGAGCATAAGCTTTCGTGGACTTCTTCGGATGCAAGTGGGCTGTAGTCCACGAAAGCTTATGCTCTAATACATTTGTTAGTCTCTAAGGTGCCACAAGTACTCCTGTTCTTCTTTTTGCGGATACAGACTAACACGGCTGCTACTCTGAAACCTACCATTGCCTTGGACTCCTTACTGGGCTTGACAGATCTGGTTATTTGCAACAGCACAAACAAAACCAGCTCCCCCTTCCAGCTCAACAGTCAGCATGGCTAATGAAGTGTAGTAGCAGTGGGCATTCTGGGTAAAACCAACGTTGTGCACCATGCTAGTTTGACAGTAAGTGACTGCAAATGCCAGTCATACAGTAAATGAACACTGAAAACCAGCATTCAATTGTGGAGAACGATTCCCACATTTCATAATTGATTGTATTGATTAAAGCCGGGGAACTTATCCCAGCACAACCATTCATCAAACCTATTAACATTGCACTACTGCACAGACAATAATAGAAACAGAAGGGTGGAGGCAGAGGAGAGGTGGGAGAAGCACACAGGCTAACTGCAAGGGAGAAAGGCAACCAGAGCAGACTTCCATTACTCTGTGGCTGAGGGAGCTGGGGCATAATATGGGTGGTGGAGATGGAGAGAAATTGGGGATGCCCTCAAGGGAGGTGGGGGAACAGTGTTAGTAAAGGAAAGTAGGGCCTTCTGGGAACCAAGTGTTGTCATGGGCCGGAAGAGGCTGAGACTCCCCGAACAGCCTGGCGTGGCCCGGGCCCACATTCCACCCCCAGGAATGCCCGAGTTCTCATGCCTCTTTCCTGGTCCTGGCTGGGGCTGGAGCCAGACAGCCTGTCGCCTGGACTTAGGGAGGCTGGGGCTGGTGCCCACCCAGTGCTCTGTTCAGGGTTGCCATGGCAGTGCCACCCACCCGGTGCTCCAGGGCTGGGACGCTGCAGCCGCGCCGCCCGTCCAGCACGCCAGGGCTGCGGTCAGGGTGCTGGGGTGGCCTGGGTCTGGGGGGCCAGCGGCCACGGTGGGGGTGCTCTGGGCTCCGGCAGAGGAGGAGGGCGGATGGGCAGGGGTGGGGCCTTGGACAGAAGGGATGGGGGCTGACCTCCCCTAACAACCAGTTCACCCTCCACCCATGGGTGTTGCCCCACATGATGAGAACATGATGGGAGTGGATGGATGTTTGACATGTTCTCCGTAATGTCCGGAGTCCCAGGATGCTAATGTGCATCCAGGATTCCCGAGGGATCCATGTGCCTTGCATCATGTTGTCTCCCATGTGTGCTCCCCATACTATGAGGGACATGTCTGTGATGATCGTCCTATGCGGGGAGGATGGGAATTCCCACAGAGACATGTTGTGGGTCCATCCGCCATTGGAAGGAAGACTTGGGGATAGACTGTCAGCACAAGGTCCATGGCGTGCCACGTAGGCAAGTAAACTCTCTGGAGCTACATCTGGAGGCAGCGGAGGGGGAGGTGAGTGAAGGCGGTGAAGTATTTGCAGGCTGTCATGGGGCCAAGGAGGGATAGATAAGTTCTAACTGGGACTGATGGACTGTTGACTACATGGTGATGAGTTCTTACAGAGTCTGAAATCTGTCCCTGGATAGGTAAGCTCATGCTGTAATTGAATTGATGAAGGCTCCTACGAAGTCATGGGCTGTATGGCATTAGGCACAGTGGTGACAGTTCTCTACTGCTCCTCAGAAATATCTGTTTTGAGAAGGTTGTATGTGTCAGGATGAAGGCTGTGAAAGCGGACCGGAGGGTGGGATCATTGTGTCTTCTGGTGCTTGCATGGTAGTTTGTACTGACTTTGGTGGAAGAACTGGGAAGTCCTGAACTGTTGTGTAGGTGGTGGGCGGTGGAATTTCTGCCGGGGTGTAGGCACGTAGCTCCCAGTGATCAAAGTATGGCTCCTGAATCCTTGAGGATGTGGAGAGAATCATCAGTTTTCTGGTTAAAAAGATGCGATTCATCAAAAGGGAGGTCCTCATTGGTATTTTGTATCTCCCTGGGGAAACCAGATGAACAAAGCCAAGATTCCTTCCGAATGACAATGCTCACAGCCAACAAGCGCAATGAGCTGTCTGCTGCATCTACAGCCACCAATTTCCCTTCCTCCAGAATAGACTGGAACCAGGCTTGATCTTGTTGCAGCAGCTTTTCAGTAAAGTCCTCTAGTTTGCCATATTTAGGAAGTCATATTTGGCCAACAAGTCTTGGTAGTTCAAAATCCAGAACTAGAGGCTAGCTGACAAGAAGTCCTTGCATCCCAGAAGGTCCAATCATTTTCCGTCCTTAACAGCCAGGGTTGGACCACAGTGGTTGCTCTCTGTACTGTTCAGTTGCTGCTTGTACCACAAGGGAATTGGGTAGGGGGTATGAGTAAAGAAATTCAGACTCCTTGGCTGGTACACAGAATCTCTTTCCTGCCCCCTTGGGGATAGGTGTGCATGTGGCTGGACTATGCCAAATTGTTTGAGCTGCCTTTTATAGTTAATAAATGTGCTTAGTTTATTATTAAACCCAGTTTGTGCAATTTCTAACTGGAGGGCGGGGGGCAGGCAAGAAGTTGTGCATATTTCTCTTCACACAGAGAGAGTGCGAATTTTTATGAGCTTGTGCTCTGCAGATCTTTCTATACAGTGCAAGACTGTATTATTTTGGGTTTATCCCCCAAAAGGGGTATGCATGTGAGTGCTGGATGAATCTTCTCACACAGAGCTGACTTCAGTGTGTGTGTGTGTGTGTGTGAGTGTGTGTGCGTGTGTGAGTGTGTGTGTGTGTGTGACTGACTGTGACTGTGACTGAGTGTGTGTGTGTGACTGTGACTGAGTGTGTGTGTGTGTGTGTGTGACTGTGAGTGTGAGTGTGTGAGAGTGTTGCAAGAGGCCGGGGCACTAATCAGCCAATCATAATACCACTGCATCCCTTTTTCTTCTGCCATTCCCACATCCCCACCACACACAGGGGAAAAAAACGTAATGAACATGCTAAGAGCTATTTCAGAACTTTCAACTATCTCGGGGTGGCCTTGTTAGTCTGTATCCAAAGAAACAACAAGGAGTCTGGTGGCACCTTAAACACTAAGATTTATTTGGGCATAAGCTTTCGTCGGTAAAAAAACCTCACTTCTTCAGATGCAACATGCAGGGATGCAACATCTGAAGAAGTGGGTTTTTTACCCACGAAAACTTATGTCCAAATAAATCTGTTAGTCTTTAAGGTGCCACCGGATTCCTTGTTGTTTTTTCAGAACTTTCATTAACCTGAATTTCTAGGTCTTCAGAAGTAGCTCTTTAACCGGACCAAATTTCTGAGACATCATTTTCCTGTTTGCTCTCATGTGGGCCTCTCCTAAGTTACAGTGCTCTGAAGTTGGATGAGAAGCAATTACTTTATTTTTCAATTATAATAAAATTGGGATTTCTTAGAAGTTTCGACTCCTTTAAAACTTGCATTTAAATTTACCACCACTTGTCTCACTGTTTGAGTGTTATGCTTTATAATAACCATATGAACAAATTGAAAAAAGTCAGTTCAGTATGTTGGAATTGATTGCTCAATTATACAGTGCATACCTCTGAAATTCTGGTCACAGTAAAATTCATGACTGGCTTGCAACAGGCCTGATTTTCAAAATACAATCATGTGTGGTACTTGCAAATGTGAGCAGTCTCACAGAAACCAATGGGACCACTTGCAGGCCCTGTTTTATTGGACACTATCAACACAGCTAAATTAAGAAAACTTTACAGTGGATTATGGCATGGCTACTGCATTCTCTTAAACTCAATATTTTAAGGGCAAATTCTACCCCCACCACCCTCCATTGCCTACACAGGTGCAAAGAATTTTATTGAAATGCAAGGAATCCATACCCTCTGCATGTAACATTGCTGTGTTCCCTGGGGTGACCTATGCCCAGAGGTGGTTTGGTGGTGACTACATGAATTTACTGGAGAGGGCCTGGGCGGGGTAAGGATAAGGGGGGTGGGCGGCTGAGGGGACTATTGACTTGCCTTTCTGAGGCTGCAGTAGTACTGCAGAGTGGACATGGGATATGATTCCATCCTTCTTCCAACCTTGACTAACCTCTCCTGTGCCTAGACAATTACTGCAGTTTCACCTGAGGTACAGGACTTCAGGTTTTCCACTAGGGGACAAAAACTGATTCCCATCAATGCTCATCTTAGGCTGCTTAAAGACTCCACCTGGCCATGGCACCTGCTACATGACTGAAAGACAGATTTCTTAGATATGGCTCTTCCCTGTCTCAGGCCCTGATTCTGCACCAAGAACCAGGTAGGTGTCCCCTGTACCTGCACAGAATCATATAGAAGTCTGTGAGGTTCCACAAAGGAACAAGGGTCTGTCCTCCCATGTCTCGCTGTGGGACAGTGCCTACGATGGTGCTTCAGTCAAAACTGACAAAGGGGAATTCAAGAACCAAGGATATTAAGACCTTGTGCTACTTCCAACTTCCTTTCCCATTTGCTGGAGCATGTCTCGCAAACATATGTGCCTGTGATAAAAATAACTCTAATCCTAAAGCCACAGATGGGTTTGCAACTGGGACAGCAAGGAAAACCGAAAGGATCATTTGCTATACCTGGCTAAAGTTAAAACAAAAATGAACATTCCAACCTGGTAGCTTCGAGTGCTGCTCCTGAAGCAGCGAGGAAAGGTGCACATTTTCCACCTGTGGAAAGCTACGGTTTTTTGCTTAACACCTACCCGCCTCCAGCCAAGTAAAAAGCAACACTGAGTCAGAAGGAAACTCATCCAAGATTTATTTGTAAGGATGCTACTAACAAGAAGCTGGAATAGCCTGTGCTCTGAGGGGATACCCCAGAATCCTATATAAGAGAACACAAGGGCATGGGAGGAAGAGTCAAGTACAAATTATCACCAACTACTAACATTTAGGTCTCTAACAAAATTATCATTAAATGTCCACTTGTTTAATTTCATTTTAAATTAATTGTAGTGTCTAGCTATTTCATGTTTTTTTCTTAAGACTTCAGTAGATCAGATTATGTGTCGCTTTATGTACACATTTGAAGACTAGTACTACACAATTTCAA
Source organism: Chrysemys picta bellii (assembly GCF_011386835.1). Taxonomy (NCBI): domain Eukaryota; kingdom Metazoa; phylum Chordata; order Testudines; family Emydidae; genus Chrysemys; species Chrysemys picta. The sequence goes on along the minus strand of NC_088791.1, from coordinate 238,788,895 downwards.
CTTCATCTGCTCATTAGTTTATGAATTTCAGGAGAGAATACCCAAATAAAATTATACAACACACATTATCTGAATGAGGCTCATAGCTAGAACATATGATCTGCCTAACTACACTATTACTACTCACACTTATAGTTAACTTGTTATCAACAGAAAAAAATTAGTAAGAAAGTTTATATGAGAAGAAAAAGCAGAAAAGGCAACTTGTATTGTATTTGTAAAACAGGCAACTTGACTACTGTATTAATGTATACTAGGACCATCTTTTGCTGCAGCAAAAGCTTTTGAAAAGTGATCTCATTTAAAAGTACTAGTTTTTTGCGATCATCCCAACTCTCTAGTCTTCATTTTAATCTTCATCACAGCCAAAAAATATTAATTTATTTCATTAGCAGTAAGTCATGACAGAAAAGATCCAGGGGTTATATCAGGGTTCCCATTAAAATTATAAATACCACAGAAAGTTAGTCGTGAGAAGGATGAAATTTAGCATAAAAAGTTAGTTGCCTCAGAGAAGTTAGGAAAAAGTTGGTTTGGTTGTCATCTTAGAATATTTTTAACAGTACACAATTTTACAATTTCATAAACCTTTTAATAACTGAATAATTGCAATGACTTCAATAAATTATTGTCTTAAGCATGTAATAACCAATTTGCAGTATGTCCCAATTTGACTTTTACTGGGTACGGAAGAACTGACTAGATCTGATTCTATATTCAGTATGTATAATATACAAGGAACACAAAGAACATTTCGAGTTAAGGCTGATGACTTCTGAGATTGCTTCCATCCCTTCACACAAGCTACCCCCTCAACACACAATCACAAACTACACGTCAACCCCAATATAACGCTGTCCTCGTGAGCCAAATAATCTTACCGCGTTATAGGTGAAACCGCATTATATCGAACTTGCTTTGATCCGCCAGAGTGCGCAACTCCCCCCTCCCCCCTCCCCCCCCGGAGCACGGCTTTACCGCGTTATATCCAAATCCGTGTTATATCGGGTTGCGTTATATCGGGGTAAACGTGTACCTGTGTTAATAGCCAAGTATCAGCCTTAACTTCCATTTCCTTGCCGGTCTGATTTATATTAAAGTTGTGATGTAGTCTGTTTTTACTATTTAACATATACTTATTAATAATCCCACTTAATTTGCATGAATATGATGCTAGCTAAATTAGCATGACAGAACTTCCACTAATTTCTTCAAAAAGTGATGTCACCACATAGTCCAAGTATTAACCTTTCCAGGGTTGCCAGACATTACATTTCATTGACAGCAACTGATTAGGTACTTCTGTAGAGCACTGCGGGAATTTTCCTAGGTGAAGTTCCTCATTTTGGTTATCCATAAATGGTGTCTAAAATAATTTTTTCCATTGTATGATCAATTTCTTATCCAGGCTACAGCTTTTCATCAGGGGTTCTATTTGGGGCTTTCCCACAGCCCGAAAAGACATATGTATTCAATAGTGCCTTAAAACCATACAGCGAAAAGAAAATTTGTGACTGTCCTAGAATTTGTCCACAAACTATACTAACACCCGCCTAATTGCAATGCGTTCTGCATACGACCCTGCCATAAAGTTGCACACACAAAATATCTGATCATGGGTATGTACTTAACTAGATGTTGCAATCCTTATACTGCAAAACACAAAATTCAGAAGCTTGGGAAAGTTGAGGCCAATATACTCTGAGAAGAGGTAATCCACATCCCGAAGGAAATCACTGAGTAGACAGCAATGAACACAATTAAGATTGGAACCAAACCTTAGTCCTTCAACGAAATCTGTTCAGGAGTGAAGCCTTTAGATTCAGTTTTCCTAACCTGTTATGCATGAAGACTTTAAATGACAAAGGAAATGGAGTGGAGAAGGTCAGCTTGTCAGGTTCTGTACTGCCATACTAGTACCAGAATTAAAGCAGCCTTGTTCTAACTTTTCTCATGACTTTCGTTAAGAAATGGAAGCTGGAGGGTTCATGATCACAAGGGAGTGAGAATACTTCTACTATGGGTGCAGGCAACAGTGTGATGGCATCAGAACTTGAGAAATTTTATTTCTACAAGCAAGCAGAGCCATACATACGAGTCTCCTCTGGTTTACCCTCCGCACTCAACTTTCAACATTCTCAGGGTGTCTACGCTTAAACCACTAGAGCTGCACCTCTGTAGCGCTTCCTGTAGACACTTACTTCAGCAACGGGAGAGGTTCTTCCATTGCTGTAGTTAAATCTACCATCCCAAGAGGCAGTAGTTAGGTCAATGGAAGAATTCCCTAGCCCAGCCCCAGCTCTGCCTACACCAGGGGTTAGCTTGAATACACCACTCAGGGCAGGGGTGTGGATTTTCACATCCTTTTGCGACATAGCTGGGTCAATTTAACTTTTTAACATAGACCTGGCCTCAGTGACCGCACTCAGTTCAGACACCGTGATTTTGATTGAGAATGTCTCATTAGTCCATGTATTGTCAGGAAACTGTCTCTCTAAATGAGGAAACAAAGAGTTCATTTCTCCTGTCCTGGTTTCTCAATACAAGATTACATGGATGCATTGTCTGTCCAAACCATACTGCCATCTGGTGAAGAGCAATCAAAATTAGCCAGGACAAAAAAAAAAAACATCTCCCCTAAGGATTTTGCTTGCTCTGAATTGGAGAGGAGTTCAAGTGGAACTTCCCATCCTCAGAGAAAGGAATCAAATGATGAATATCCAGATGGGGTGGAAAAGTGGAACCCCTTTCAGGAAGCTGGGTGGAATAACCACAGAAAAAAGAAAATTTACAGCTTCCATTACCATGAGCCATCACAAAGAAACCCTGCATTGTGACTGCTGGAAAATGAAGACATGACAACAGACCATTGTACAGACAGGCTCAGGAAACAAGTGTCTATATAAGAGATTAAGAGGATGAGGAATTCCAGCATTTAGTAATCCTAGCTACCACTATCACTTGTTATTTGTACTCATGCAGAGGGCTTTCTTTAGAGTATCAAACTTCAGGTCTAACATCTTCAGTGACTTTTTGTAGAGATCAGAGGGATTAAGTTTAGTCCTTCGATTCTAGGCTTTGAAAAAGTCAGAACAACATATTGTATTTTAAAATTGAGAAAGAATGAATGCATTCGAGGACAGTAACGGCAGCAATAGTTCAGGAAGATTTCTTAATCTCCATTAATGATGCCCGAAACTCAGGCTTATCAATTGTGCTTCAGGTAGAAGTTGGCATTTTTTGGTATTTATCTCTACCTTTTTGATTCTAGCACCCCAGGATAAGACCAATGAGCCAAAACTTTTGCACTCAGATATCTCAAGTTAAGTACATAAAAATGGCCTAATTTTCACAGGTACAGAGCAACCAAATTTTTACTACTATTGTTTATTATATGTTTGCAGCAGCACCTACAACATGCTAGGCACTTTTCAGACATAGGAACAATAAATAAAATATAAATAAAATAAATTAATGGAGATATCCTGTCTCCTAGAGCACGAAGGGACCTTGAAAGGTCATCGAGTCCAGCCCCCTGCCTTCACTAGCAGGACCAAGTACTGATTTTTCCCCAGATCCCTAAGTGGCCCCCTGAAGGATTGAACTCACAATCCTGGGTTTAGCAGGCCAATGCTCAAACCACTGAGCTATCCCTAACCCTAACCCTGAGGAACTCACAGTGCAAGGACAGATGGACAGGCAAATAGAGATTAAGATAAGGGAAACAAAAGGTATTTTCTATATGTATCAAAAGGATTCTAATACAAGCAATAAACTATATACCTCCTAACCTACTACTGAAGCCAACAGGAGCTTTGAAAATCTCATCATTTATGTAAGCATTTAAATATGGACTCAGATGCTTACTTTTAATCAACTAAATATGAGAAAATATTGAACTTGATTTTTGCTGAACTCAACATTTAGTAGCAACAGCAAGGCACAGGTCACGCCTGTTACTCTATCCTTAAGGCAACTATATGGGGAAGGGGTTTCTCAATTCTAAGTTCTGTCTGTCCACATTTCTCAAGCCAGACCTTACAGTTTATTACTACTAAAAAAACCAAAACAATGGATGATTTCCTTTTGTCAGAACACAACATATCTCTTGCATTTTTCTTCATAAGGCAAGGTAGCCTTCACATTAATGAGCTCAATAATAGCGTGCACATGCATTTTGCCTTTGCTCCAAAGGCAAAACACTGCAATGATTAATTGCAAAAGGGAAAGATAATTAAGTACCATTAACCCTCTACTTGTAGGAGACAAAAGGATTCTCCAAGCACAATAGACAAAGAGGAAAATGGAATTTTCTCAGGGTCTAAAAGCGAAGCATTGCGAATGGTGCTCTAGTAACTTCAGATCTCTCTCCCTCTCCCCCCCCCCCATCCCGCCCCCCTCCACCTTCCCCTCCCCTGCAAGGTTTAACTTTTTTTGCCACAAAAGCCCCCAAAAACTCCAAATTTGTTCAAGGAGAAAACATTTATTTCAATAGTAAATCACTATCCACATCAGGATTCAAAAGTGAAGGGTACATGAAGATCACTTACCACTGGGGGCATCTGTGTGACTTGCACACCAATTTGGGGTGTTTGCTTTAGCTAGATGACTATTTTTCCCCTTGCAGGAATTTTTACAGCATCACAGTGTATTTCTTGATGACAAAGGATTTGGAAAGTAGGTGAGCTGGGTTCTGTTTGCATCTCTAGCCATGTACTTCCTCGGTAATTTTCAGCAAGTCATTCAATTTCCTCTATTTCTCCGCTTCTTCAACTATAAAAATAGGGATCGTACTAACCAACTTCATAGCTGTGTTGTGAGGCATAATTCACTGATGTTTAAAAAGTACTCTGAGGTCCTCAGATGGCAGTTGCTACAGAAAAATTAAGTATTAATTATTGAATGCCTAGATACTACAGAAATTGGTGCTTTATAAGTATCATAGAATATGAGGGTTGGAAGGGACCTCAGGAGGTCATCTAGTCCAACCCCCTGCTCAAAGCAGGACCAATTCCCAACTAAATCATCCCAGCCAGGGCTTTGTCAAGCCGGGCCTTAAAAACCTCTAAGGAAGGAGATTCCACCACCACCCTAGGTAACGCATTCCAGTGCTTCACCACTCTCCTCGTGAAATAGTGTTTCCTAATATGCAACCTAGACCTCCCGCACTGCAACTTGAGACTATTGCTTCTTGTTCTGTCATCTGTCACCACTGAGAACAGCCGAGCTCCATCCTCTTTGGAACCCCCCCTCAGGTAGTTGAAAGCAGCTATATTTAAAAACAATTTGCTGTGAATAGTCATTTTAAACCAGGAAGCCGAAGACTTCATGTTTCCAACCCGTGTGTCATATCCAGAGCTTTTAGACGTTTTGGAGGGAGGCAGATGATATTACAGAACTGAAGTTAAAATCCCGACATGAAGAGGGAGACCTGGGAGGAAGTGGAGTCAGAGTTCCTTTCCTCTGAGCTGGCAAACTAGAGGATACAGACAGTCAATGACTTTTCCCAAAAGGCCTGAGGGAACTCTTATTGAAGCCTATAAAAGTATTTGCTTATAGCAGGGGAAGGCAACCGGTGGCACGCGTGCCAAAGGTGGCACATGAGCTGATTGGTCCTGGCCACTGCATTTTAGTTTAATTTTAAATGATGCTTCTTAAACATTTTAAAAACCTTATTTACTTTACAAACAACAATAGTTTAGTTATATATTATAGATTTATAGAAAGAGACCTTCTAAAAACATTAATATGTATTACTGGCACATGAAACCTTAAATTAGAGTGAATAAATGAAGACTCAGCACACCACTTCTGAAAGTTGCCGACCCCTGGAATCAGTAGAATCAATGGTAGACAAGTTTAAAAAAAAAAAAAAAAAAAGTAGAAGTAGAAGTACCGCCAACTGAGTTAGGCAACTCCTAACAGTGACCAGTACAAGGCAGACACTTGCCTCTCATAACACATTTCTTCAGATGTTCATTGGTTTGAGGTGAGGATGATGATGGACTGAGTTGTTGGCCTTTTGAAGCAGGGAAGAAGAGCTCATATTATTTTGAGGAAATGCCTTGATACAGGTAGGACAAAGAACTCACAATAGATTGTGCTCTTCTAACAACAAACCTTCCAGCCATCATTAAAACCCAGGCCGCAAACAATGATGCAAATTTAGCAGACTAGTCTGAGTAACCAGGAGTTTCTATTTAAAGATATTACCATTTAGAATGTCCTCATTGGGCCACTTGCCTGTAAGAAGAGCTCTTTGCACCTCTCTAGAGTTTTGCATCCATTTCAATAGAATGAAAACGCTCTTCATGAAAGAATGAAGGTACTCAAGGAGTTCATATGTTCAGCACATCTTTTAGCTTCAAAGAACGTCAATAACACCCACATTAAGACAATAAAACTCATCCTTTATTTTTAAAATCAGTGCTAGTTGTTTAATTGCTCCTCAATATTGCAACAGAAAATGAACGGGTTTAAACATTATTCAATGTATCTTCCTTACAAAACAAAAATCTATGTTTGTTTAAAAGAAAGATTTAAAACGCTGCTTAGAAGAATTTATAAAAGAGATTACAAATCTGAAGTTGGCTGACAGGAAGGTAACAGGAAGGAAATGCAGATCTTTATCTATAAGCCTGAATGCAAAAACTTCTAAACTTCATCGCCATAGAGATATTTTGTGCTTTTAATGCTAAAATGCTAGCTTACTCTCTGCCTATGGCTGCCATTTATATCCCGCGTCCTATTTGGAGTTGGCACTGCAACAATACTTGGGGCCTGTCTACACTTACCGGGGCATCGACGAGGGGTGATCGATGCACTGGTGGTCAATTTAGCGGGTCTCGTGAAGACACGCTAAATTGACCACAGATCACTCTCCACAGGATCAAGAAGAGTGGGGAGTCGACGGGACATCGCGTAGTGTGGACCCCGCAGTAAATAGATCTAAGCTACGTCGATTTGAGTAACGCTATTCATGTAACTCAAATTGCATAGCTTAGATCGACTTTTCCCTGTAGTGTAGACAAGGTCTTAGAATAACAAGTGTTTATGCTTTTACGTTTAAAATGCATTGGATCCCTCTGAGAGTCCATGTTTTGAAAGTGGTGAGAAAGGAAAGTGATGTGCTATGGTGCTCCACAATCTGGTCAAATCCTCCCACACTTCTCAGTTAATGGTGCCATAAGCAGCCATATTCTTTGAAGCACTGCAAATTCAAGGAGCCTGGACATTAAGAGCAAGTCAGCAGCGCACTGCACTGGGGCAGCACAGTTGTCCCCTAGCCTCCCTTGTTTGATGAAGGACATAAAATTTTTAATAAGCTTATCAAAGCATTATGACTGCACAGATCTTACTTAAAATTACCAGGAGGGAGAGCTGAGGAAATCTCAAAATTGCAGTGAAATGTTTTTTTTGTTCTCAATCAAATTGTTCATTACATATTCAATACATTAGTGTACTGTACAGCATTACGGACCACTTTAGGATGCACATTCACTTGCATCTTTAGTGGTCAATTTCACTCAGTGTTTCCCCATTCACTCATAAAATTATGGCCATTCAAAAGAATGTATCATACAATCAATACCAATGATTCATCTGAACTATTGTGAGCCAGTCCCTTCCCCCCAGCCCCGGAAGCAGATGAGGTTCATACTAACAGAAGCTTAAGCACCTTCCTAATTAGGCCCTGAAGTGTAAATAAAATGTGATTTTAGGTCCCTCAGACTCATTAGAATATTATAATATTACTAAGACCTGATTCAAAATAATAATGTACTTAGTAGGGCAGTTTAAACATCGCTTATTGCACACAATTATGAAAAGGGAAGATACACAACTATATTATGAATTCAGTGGAACAATAAAGATGAAGCATTTCAATTACCTTCTCTACAGAGACAAATTTCAAATAAAACCCTTCACTGGACTAATAGTACAGCACTGAAACAAGCTGCAGTGGTCTAAAACCTATTTTCATCTCTGTTAGGACAAGAAGATTAAGAACTAGGATCAGAAGACATTTGATGGTGATTAGGGTACAGATATTACTCCTGAGGGAATTCTGCACCAAAAAATTAATAATTCTGTGCCAAAAAAAATTCTGCACAATTGTGCAAATTTTATTTGTCAATTAATAAATGTGGAGGCTCCAGCATGGCAGTGGGGAGCACAGATCACTGGCTGCATGGAGGTGGGAGATCACCCTGAAGCCCCCACTCCTCCCAGGACACGGACTCAGTGTTGAGACTGCACCGGACCCTGACACAGTGCAGGGGCCGAGCTTGCCCCAGAAACACCCTTGGGTCCTGCCCCTCCACTCCAGGTGCACCAAATGTGGGCAGGGAGGCTCAGCCCAGCAGGAGCCAAGTGTGGAAGGGCTTGGTGGGGGGAGATCCAGCTGTGGGGGGGCCAATATGGGTGCAGGGGGGGATCTGGATGCACAGGGGCTGGTTGAGTGTGGGGGTTGTGGGTGCAGGGGCAATGGGACTCTGAAGGGGGTCCAGGTGAAGGTGGTTTGTGCTTATTGGGGGAGTCTGATGCAAGGGGGAGTCCAGATGCAGGGGTATAGAGCTCAGCAAGGGGGATCTGGATGTAGGGGGATAGAGTTCAGCAGGGAGAGGATCTGGGGACAGTGGGGGGGTCCAGATGCTGGTGGAGTGGGGCTTGATGGGGTGGGGTCCCAGGTGCAGCTGGTTGGGGCTCGATGGAGTGGGAGTCCGGGTGCGGGGTCTCATCGGAGTGGTCCAAGTGCATAGGGGACGGGGCTCATCAAGTTTAAAATTTCAGCTTTAGCCACAAGTAAAAGAAGCTGGAATTCTGTAAAGTGACAAACTCTATTCCCCCCTTCACCATGCTGAATTCAAATGGCTAAGCAAGTCTCCCTAGACCCGCTTTAAAAATTCACTACTCCTGGGCTGAAACAGATATGGAAACTTCCATCCCCCAAAGAAATTTTTCATTTTGTTGGAGGGCCTACAATTAAGGGCTTATAACGGAAACCGTTTTACAACCTTAATTAAACCTTTCGCTAGAAGCTAAATTTATAATGCATACTTAGCATATGTATATATGCCTTAAATTGAATCAATTAAACATTAAGCTTATTGGACTTCCTTTTCTCTTGCACCCTGCTTGGCAGTATATTTTACAGCAGTGAGTTTCAGCAGCAGTTCATCCATAACCATGATGCTATTCCCCTTCATTATCGTAAAGACTAAAATCAGAAGACATTTAATTCTTCTAATTCAGTATTCATAAATTAAGGAAGTAGGATCATGAGTACAGGGTTGCTATAAGGCCACGTCCATGGCAGAGAGTTCAACTAGAAAAAATATTATTGCCAAGGACGTCATTTTCAGTAGGGCTTCACAATTAACCACTGCCAGTGACCTGCTGTGAGACTGGGGTATGTGACCTACTCTCTCTTTGCTTCAGTTGTTCCCCTCTCTGGAAAATGAGGAAAAATACCTGTCTTCACAAGAATCTATGCAAAGTGCATTCAGATCGGGGTCTGAATGGTACGATGGAAGTGCAAAGCAATTTATTAAGTTGGAGCTAAGTCCATGATTTTTGTATTCGTTATCTGTCTTTGACTTGACATTCTGGGATACATGCACGATTGGGCTCATGTCACGGTATATCACTGTCACTAGGAACAAGGAAGGCTAGCTACCCAGTTAGACCATGGGCTGCACAGGAGGCTGCCACAGAGCAAGAGCTCAACGCCACCACTGTAGCAACAAAGAACTAAGGCCTTGGCTACACTTGAGAATTCACAGCGCTGTAAAACGCGAGTGTAGTCGCACCGCTCGCAGCGCTGCAAGTACTCCACCTCTCCAAGGGGAATAGCTTGCAGAGCTGCGAGCGAGTGTGCAGCGCTGCAGGCGCTGATTACACTGGCGCTTTACAGCGCTGCACTCGCTGTGCTCGGGTGGGGTGGGGGCGTTTTCACACCCCTGAACGCAGCAAGTTGCAGCGCTGTACAGCGCCAGTGTAGCCAAGGCCTAAATCAGAGAGCTGCCACATAGCACTAGCTGCACCTGGGTGATTAGGTTTCTGCTTCCACCAGAGTAAGAGAAGAAATCAAAAAAATTGGTTTCACAAAAGATCTGATGTGCTATGGCAACAAATGGCTTCACTGTGCCTCTGATGTGCTAAATGCTAGTTATTTACATAAACATAGGGAAATAGCTTATTTGGGGTGCAGACCATTAATTTTTATTACATTTCCATAACTTCTTCTAAGAACTGCCACGCTAAAAGAAGTCCTACTTATCAGCATAACCAATTCTGACACACAGTAGCAATACAAATGTAGTCCTTTCCAAACCTGCCTCTGTGAGACCTTACCTTCTTACCCTAGCCAGATATGGGCAACATATTGCCAGTTTCAGAGTCTTTCCTGAAACACAAACGTCCAGTTATCATGCAGGGGGGAGAGGGGTTGGTGCTGCTGATGTGACTGAACAAGTTGCCATGTTGAATCCAAGTGGAAGGCCAATATCCCCAGTTTGTAAGGAGCAACTCTTTCATATCTCGAGATGTACAGGGTCATGTACTAGAGCACACAAAGAATTTGGCAATTTTAAAAAACTAGTTTGGAAAAAAATGTCTTGGAGGAGAGATCTCCCTAGTGCAGTGTTTTCCAGACTTCGGATGCCGCTTGTGTAGGGAAAGCCCCTGGCGGGCCGGGCCGGTTTGTTTACCTGCCGCAGCCGCAGGTCTGGCCGATTGCGGCTCCCATTGGCCGTGGTTCGCTGCTCCAGGCCAATGGGAGCTGCTGGAAGCAGCAGCCAGGACATCCCTTGGCCCGCGCCGCTTCCAGCAGCCCCCATTGGCCTGGAGCAGCGAACCGCGGCCAGTGGGAGCCGCAATCAGCCGGACCTGCGGACGCGGCAGGTAAACAAACCGGCCCGGCCCGCCAGGGGCTTTCCCTACACAAGTGGCATCCCAAGTTTGGGAAACACTGCCCTAGTAGAATGTGATAAGGGTAAAAAGCCCTTTCTAAGCACTAGTCTACACTGGCAATGCTAAAGCGCTGCTGTGGCAGCACTTTAATGTGGCTTGTGTGGTCACAGCAGAGCTCGCTCTCAGCTTTAAAAAACAAAAACAAAAACAAAACAAAAAAACTACCTCCACGAAGGGTGTAGCTCCCAGTGCTGATGCACTGTCTACACTGGCGCTTTACAGCACTGAAACTTGCTGCGCTCAGGGGGGTGTTTTTTCACATCCCTAAATGAGAAAGTTGCAGCGCTGTAAAGTGCCAGTGTAGACAAGCCCTACAAGAGACTTATTGCCCCTCCCACAAGAAGCAAGACAATTTGCAGAAGGGTCTTTTGTTAGTCTCCAGCACAGCTGCCTAAGCATGTTCCACTCCTTGATTGGAGGTGAAGGGGGCAAGGTAGGGAAGCAACAACAGCATGAAGAGAAAGAACATGCTGGAAAGGGGCAAAAGGTGCAGCAGGGTAAGACGTAATCTGAGAACATGTGTACAGAGAAGGTCAGGGATACATCAGAGATAGGAAATCCAGATTCTGCACATGAAGGCACAAAGAGTCCAGTGTCAAAATAGGTCAGAATTTGTCTACCCAGGGTAACCTGCACCAGTGCAAGTCACTGTTTATACTGTTGCACTGTGTCTACACCCAGGGTTGGCACTCTGCAAATACCCCAGTGGGTAAACCCCAGGGCAGACAAGGCCGAAGCAAAAGGTGAAAGAAGAGAAGTTAACAGGTCACAACTCCACACCACACTGTTCAGAGGCAGTGCTGCAAGCTACTCCTTTGCTGTGTTCTGCATTCTTATCAGCAACAAGCAACCAGGAAATATTTAGTTTTTTTCCCCAAGAGATCAACCTAATTGGCTAAACAAAGCAATTCAAACATATTCTTTCTTTGGTTTTGAGAACAACGTAAGCACTTGTATTGATTTAACTATCCACTGGAGAATTTATTGATTGGAGAGGGGGTGCCCTATATCCCTACTAAAATTTGTAGCTGATCAACCTTACCCAGAAAGGGCTCTATATTTTACTTGTGATGATGCGGCATAGGTATACTAACAGCTGCAATGCAAGCTAGCCCTTTTGTTCTATATATAAGGACACTGGCTGCAAACACCAGGAATCAAATTCCTACCTTTCCACACCAAGAGAATAGGCTTCTCCCTTGTGAAGCAAAAGGAGCCCTCTTTTTGCTAAGTTGTAAGCTGTTAAAGTAACTTGGGCCAGACATTAAGGGCATGTCTGCACATACAGCACTGCAGCGGTGCCTCTGTACCCGCTGCAGCACATCTGGTGAAGACGTTCTATGCTGCTAGAGAGAGCTCTCCCGTCGGCCTAGCGCTGTGCACACAAGCACTTATGTCGGTATAACTTATGTCGCTCAGGGGTGGTTTAGTCACACCCCTGAGCAACGTAAATTATGCCAACATAGGCTGACATGTAGACATAGCCTTAGAGGGAGACTCAAACATACTAGACCAGCATGTTACATGTACACGACTGACAACTAATGGTGCCCTGGTAAATACTCTCCCAGCTAGGATGTGTGCATGCCTCAGCTAAGTCTCTGTTACACTTAAAAGACTTAATGGTGCTGGAAATGAGGCAGGAGACTGAAGATGCAATAGACACTTATCTCCTGCTGCAAAGAAAGTATTCACTTGAAGTTATGCTATTTCTCTCCTTTTTCTCTTCCTGTCTCCTGTCACAACAACTCCCCCCTTGTGTTACCAGAACACTCTGGGTGGTGTCAGGGATCAGAGGGTTGCAAACTTTCCTGAGGAAATGCCACTGAGATGGTATCATAAAAGATTATTTGAGAATTGAGCACAGATATGACCACATTCTAGGAGATAATTACCCACTTGCACTAGAGAAACAAGCATATTTTTTTCTTCTACAATAGCAAGGCTTTCACCCCTAAATCTCTAGAGAATTTTCATCTCATAAGAAAGATTAATCTGCGATTGTAAAACACTTGTGGTACAAATTGAAAATGCCAAAACTTGCTAAAATGACATGGTTAAATAAAGAAATGGTATTTGAGTCACTTAGGGCAAACTGGTCCGCCCTCACTACTTTGAGTGGTTGTCCATTTTCTAATGTCCATTTTCTCACTCTCAGCTCCTGCCTCTCCTCAAAGTCTCTAGCTCTTTGAGGTTATCACCCTGCTCCACAAAACTTGCTCCTTCCTAAAAAAAAGCACTACTGAAACGGTAGTTATCTAATGCATTTTACAAACATGCTTAAGTACCACTGAAATGTTGTTATGGCCAGTTCAGGTTACAGGACAGTCTAGCTAACCAAGGTGTTCTTGTCTGAAGAATGTTTTTTCAGATGTTTGTGACATCAGCTGGCTCCTTCCACAATGGCTAGCAAAAGTATGTTATAATTTTGTCCAGCAATAAGAGTTTAAACCATGCCTTAAGTTTGCCTTTTAACTAGGGTTACCATACGTCCGGATTTTCCCGGACATGTCCGGCTTTTTGGGCTCCAAATCCCCGTCCGGGGGGGAAAGCCCAAAAAGCCGGACATGTCCGGGAAAATCGGGACATGCCAGCCGGCGGTGCGGGTGCTCAGGGGTTGGGCCGGGGGCTCGGGGGCCGGGCCCGCGGTGCGGTGCCGGGCCGGGGGCTCCGGTGCAGGGCCCGCGGTGCGGTGCCTGGCCGGGGGCTCCGGCGGGGCCGGGCCGGGGGCGCCAGCGGGGCTGGGCCAGGGACTCGGGGGCCGGCGGGGCCAGGGACTCCGGGGCTGGGCCCGCGGTGCGGTGCCTGGCCGGGGGCTCCAGGGCCGGGCCAGCGGGGCCAGGCCGGGGGCTCGGGGGCTCCGCCAGGCGCTCCGCCGGGGGCTCGGGGGCTCCACCGGGGCCGGGGACTCGGGGGACGGGCCGGCGGTGCCAGGCCGGGCCGGGGACTCGGGGGCCGGGCCGGCGGTGCCGGGGGACGGGCTGGGGACCGGCGGTGCGGTGCCGGGGGTGCTTGGCCGGGGGCCCGGGCCGGGGACCGCAGTGCTGGGCGGGCCGGGGGTGGTGGGCCGGGGGCCGGGCCCGGCACCCCAGGGCCGGGGACAGCCTGGGCCGCGCCTCCTCCCCCCACACTCCCCCTTACCTGCTTCAGGCTTCCCGCGACTCAAATGTTCGCGGGAAGCAGGGGAGGGGGCGGAGACTTTGGGGAGGGGGCGGAGTTGGGGCGGGGGCGGGGCCCCGTGGAGTGTCCTCATTTGGGAGGCACAAAATATGGTAACCCTATTTTAACGCCAGCTAGAAGTCCTGTCTAAATGCAGCCAGAATTATTTGCTTTCTCCACTAGTGAAAACATTACATCAAAGACAGTGCAGACTTAGAGCAGCTACCATTTATATTAATTATTATTTGTATTACCATACTAGGAGCCCAATTCATGAAGCAGGACCCCATTGTGCTAGGTGCTATATAAACAAAAAAAACCAAAAAAATCCCTGCCCTAGGGGGCTTACAATCGAAGTACTTCATCATTCAAACATTTCAAAATGACAGTATAGAAATTCCAACAGGGGTTTCTTGGTCGTTATTGTTGTTTCTTTGCTTTTTATTTTTTCCTTTCCTTTTTTGTTTATTTAAGTCCATATATGGGAACAGTTACTTAACATAGAGGTGTGAACAATACTTTATTAATTCACTGAGCTAGTTTGTACGACTAGTATGAGAAATACTTGTAGAAAAAGCTGATTAACCTCAGAACATATTTTGCTTGCTAAATATTTTCCGCATCAACAACTGATCTGGGGACTCAAATTAAGATACACTGAGGGAGCTTGATTTTCAGAGGGCAGGTACTAAGCATTCTCTGAAAAGCCAAGCCCCTTTAAAGTGTCTCAAGTTGGATACCCAAAGTTAAGGAACCCAAAATCACTAGTCACGTTGATCGCCAATTCTTTGGGGGCAGGGACAGTCCTTTTGTTCTGTTTTTGCACAGAGCCTAGCACGATAGGGTCCTGACCCAGGCCTAGGACTTTGAAGATACAAATAATACAGTAGTTTCAGCTTATTAGCAACCCCTCCTTGTTGATAGCAAAAAAAGTTGCCGTTATCCAGTAGTTGCTGATAAGCAGGAAGGCAGGTTTGTGAGGCAGAAACCAGGGAAGGAAGCAGTGGGGAGGGGGACTAAAGCCCAGATGCCGGGACTTTTGCAGGGAATGGGGACACTGGGACTGCACCGTATCTCTCCCTCAGTGCTCTGAGAGCTGGGGCTCAGCACATCACAGTATTTCCTTCCCTGTGTGCAGCCCCCAGGCAAGGCACAGCCTGAAATGTACAGGGAGAGGTAACATGCAGCTCCTGCATCCAGGCTGCAGCCCCTTTCCTGCTACTGTCCTGCCCACAGCCTTCCCTCTCAGCCCCTTGCCTCCTGGGCGGTCCCTTTGAACAAGCAGGTTTGCAGGGCTGCAGTCCCAGAAGGAAGCTCTGGGTAGTGCCTTCCCTGACTCCAGCCTCGCAAACCTGCCTGAAGCTGGGGACTTCCTTAAAAAAAACAAAAAACCACAGTCTAATAAGAAGCATGTCGTTGTCGGTATCTAAATCCCATTAACACTGATGTTAATGGGACAGGACTGGTTCCTGGGAATATGTTGGAATTAACCAGTTGCTAATATCAGGATTGCTATTAAGCTGAATCTACGGTTATTTGAAAATTTTGATCAGAGCACCTAAACACTGTGGGGTGATGAGCACTTAGAAATGTAATGGAGAGAACAAAAGGTTAAGTTTACAACCAGTACAAACGTTATCTCATCCAAACCAAGGTATATTTTATCTGGCACGAAGTGGTTCCAGTCCGCGGAAGTAACAGTGTGGGGGAGGTAGTTAGGTGGCAAGAGTGTGTAATGTTTTGTGAATTTTAGCCATACTGAAAGCAAAGGAGGCATCACTCCAGCTTGAGGCACTCACAGTGCAGGCAGATGCTGTACAAACTTATCTCACACAGTTCAGACCTGACCTGTAAACACCCCTCTCTTTTCCAGCTTAGGGCCTCCCCTGAACACAGACTACCCCACACACCAAAGCCTGCTCAACTGTGCAGTGTTTGGGATGTGGATAGTGCCCAGAGAAAAGAAAGACCACCAGTAGTTATTTAAAGTCCCACCACAGAGACAGTTACAGAACTCTTGGAGTTTTGGTAACAATTATAGAGTAAAGAAAGGAAAGATGATAATAAGATAAATAGAGATATATCCCATTTGTAATGATGGGTTCCACAACAGACAATATCAGAGGCTAAAAATAAATATATAGGATTTACTCTTGTAACTGCACTGCTACTAGTTCATACAGCATTCAAGCTCAATATGTAGATTTGACCCAAACTTAATGCTTCAAAGTCTGAAAACTTTCAGTGATTTGTTTTCTATTGAGTCATATTTCAATACTAAAAAAGTATCCTGCATTCTTTAAAGGCTAAACTAGTTCTGAAAGTACCCAGAACCACAGGGGTTCAAAGCTTCATTAAGTTCTAGCAGCCCAGATGCAGCTTGATATTCTGAACTGGGTAATCAAGAGATTCTGTGAAGTGTCAGTTATTTCTCCTTGTACTTTGCACTATGTAAAAACACCCAAATTTCATATTTGCAACACTTCTAGAAAATCTATTAGGGAACAGTACCGGAACCACTCAATGTGTATAACAGTAAGTAGGTGCTTTATGTTGCATCCATGTAGGTATCCCTACTTACACAACACTGGAAAAGCTGATTGCCAGTCAAATATATTTACTTTATTAAAAAAACCCTAAAAGTTCCACTTCTTAGAAAAAGGGATAATCCCCTCCCCCTCGCGCACACACACACACACACACACACTCTATAACATTTATTCTCCTGAGCCTCACAGCTTTTATGAAAGGCTTGTAAGCTCTGTTGATCTTCAGCCCAGATCCTAACGCAGTGTTGCCAAGAATTAACACTTATTTAATGTACCTATTGTTCCAAGCCTCCAAAAGATTTAAGCGGTTTATAAAGTACCTCTGCCCTTCCATGCCCTTCCCCCCAAAAATCAACTTCTGAGTTGTACTTTTATTCCTCCTCCCTCATAAGACAGAGAATGTAGGTCAAGAATGTGCAGTGATCTAACCCCCTCAATAAAATTAATGACAAAGCTCAGAGATTTAATACCTGATTTATTTTAGATATACCGGTCAGCTTTAAATCCTTAGATACAGTTCTGATACTAAGTTTAAAATAATAAAGGGAGTTCAAGTTTTACTAGGTTTAGCAATTTTCTTTCTCAAATAAACTATGTAGGAGTAAAAGCTGTTGATAAAAAGGAAAGAAAGGAGGAAAGAATAGTCAAAGTCCAATGGATGAAGTCTGAAATCTTGGCTCTGTAGATGGGCTTTACTATCTTGCATGCAGCTTGTACAATGTGGTCAGAGGAGGGGCCAATAAAAGAAGGACACCAGATGAGAAGATTTGTAATACAAAACAATTAGGTACAATACTGAAAGTTTTCCTATCTGGCAAGAGGGGGAAAAAACTTTAGCGAGCTCATTAAAGCGTGTTATACATTGTGACTCTACCCTCACCCGCAACCCCATAAAGTCTTTTGAAAGAAGAATGAGCACTACTCAAGTACCTGTTGGTACAAGCTGAACAGAGTTGGAGATGTCAGTCTGTGCAATGCCACCATCACCAGTGGTCTGCAGGACCTACACAAAAGCATGTCTAAATCAGCAGCATTTAGATACAACCAAATTAATAACATTGCCTTCTGCAAACAAGTCAAAAGAAACCAAGACGACCATGTTTGAAGCAGGAGGGGAAATATATTACACACAACTGATTTTCAGATTTAAGAAAAATTAAAGAGGCTGCATGGGCCAATAAAACAGTCTGTTCAAAAAGCTTCTAAGAGTTACTACCAGTTAAAATTACCAGCTCTTTAGTTTCTGTAAGGGTAACTAATCATGGATGTTATAGTAACTTCAGTGTAGATTTTTCTCTTAGCTGAATTTAACTGTAGGGGGAAAATTGGGCCATGCTCAAAGAAATCAGTCATGGACCCACAGAGGGTGAGGGGGAGATAAGTAAATCCTTTGCTTTGCACATGTCCAGCAGTTATTTATCCCCCTAGCTGTGGTCACGTGAATTGAGAAGTAGTCTGCATACAGAACAAAAGGCCTTTGCTAGGAAGTCTACAAGGAGGCCTTTAAGAATTTCAGCACAGCATACAAGTATCTTTCCAATTAGTCTTTAAACTGTGACACCAAAATAAAAAACCTTCTATGCAACAATGTTACCCCTTCACCATTCAACACAAAGTGGCTTGAAACACACATACCCCAACCTCTGAAAAAAGAATCTAAATTTAGATCCCATATCTAGTAACAAATGCAAAATTCTTTATTCATTTTGCCTACTTGACACACTGTAATGCAAGAGACAAAAATCTCTCTTTTCCCCCCACATTACCTTAAACATTTTAATTCTGTTACAAAGGAAATACAGCAGAGAAACCAAATGTATTCAACTTAGTTTGATGTTAATTAGAAACATGCTATAGAAAAAACAAACCTACATACATACCCTCTCGCCTAAACTTCACAACTGAAAGGTCAATGTGTTGCATAGAGAGTTCTTGTGTATTGATAAATTCACCACCTGTATTATTCTCTCTCAAAAGGTAACATGCCTCAAACAGGACTTCCTCTGCAGAACAATATGAAGTAGCATTGCAGAAAGTTTTAAAGAGATTACTTCCCTCTCTCCTTCCACATCCCGAGAAAGTTGTGGGCCATCCAGGAGTCTGAACCTGCAGTTTTCACTCACATGATAGCCTTTGTGTGATTTGACTAACCGCTTCAGTAAGGACTACAAAATGGGGTTACCATATGTCCGGATTTTCCCGGACATGTCCGGCTTTTTGGTCGTCAAATCCCCGTCTGGGGGGAAATTCCAAAAAGCCGGACATGTCCGGGAAAATAGGGAGGGGTCGTGGGGCTTGGATCCGCGCTGGGGCTGGAGCTGGCAGTGCTCGGCTGCCTGCCGGCATCGCTCAACCGGGGCCGGGGCCAGTACTGGATGGGCCGGTGCCCCGGGGGCCGATCCGAGCTGGAGTCGCCAGGGCCGGAGCCGCTCGGCCGGTGCCCTGGGGCCCGGTGCCCGTGCCCTGGGGCCCGAGCCGAGCTGGAGCCGCCGGGGCAGGCTGGAGCCACTCGGCCGGGGCCAGCGTGCTCGGCCGGAACCAGGGCCGGTGCTCCGGGGCCCGAGCCGATCCAGACTGGAGCCGCCGGGGCGGGCCGGGGCCAGCGCCCCAGGGCCCGAGCCGAGCTGGAACCGCCAGCGCGGGCCAGGGCTGGTGCCTCAGGGCCCGAGCCAGTGCCCCGTGGCCCGAGCCAGGCTGGAACCACCGGGGCCGGTGCCCCAGGGCCCAAACCGCTCGGCCAGTGGGCTGCACTCGGCCGCGCCTTCTCGCGCCCCCCGCCCCAGCTTACCTGCTGCCTGCTTCCCTGTTTCAGGCTTCCCGCGAAAATTTGATTTGCGGGAAGCAGGGTAGGAGGAGGAGCAGGGGGGCGGAGCGTTCAGGGGAGGGGGCAGAGTTGGGCGGGGACTTTGGGGAAAGGGCGGGGCCCCTTGGAGTGTCCTCTTTTTGTTATTTTTTTAAAAAATGGTAACCCTACTACAGAAGAGTATGTACGGGTTTGCTAGACCAGGCCGTAGAAAACAGAGTATCCACTCCTTTTATTAACTAACTGTGCTGATTCCCTCACATCAATTCTTTTTATTACTAGACTGACAGCCATGTGGTAAACTCCGCACAGCCAAATACCTGTCAATTCATTCATATTGCCAGTTTCCATACTACTGAGGGCACATCTACACTTAAAACACTGCAGCAGCGCAGCTATACCCGTGAAGTGAATACACTACTATGCCGACAGGAGAGCTTCTCCAATCGGTGTAGACAATCCACCTCCATACAAGGCAGACGCTATCTCAATGGAAGAAGCCCCCTGTCAACATAGCGCTGTCTACACAGGGGTGTTAGATAAGTAAAACTGGGTCGCTCAGGGATGTGGATTTTTCACACCCCTGAGCTACCTACTTATACTAATGTAAGTTTACAGTGTAGGCCTGGCCTGAGACAATGACACAACAAAAAAAAGCTTTCTTCTGGGGAGTTTATATGCTGCAATGTCCTGTGTATACAATGACATGAGCTGCCTCTGAAAAGTCATTCGTACAGAAATAAAGTCCTATCCTGAAAATTTTATCCTGACATCAAATCAGTATCCTGACCCCAAAATATTTTAAAAGCTACACGATAAGATTCAGTTTAACAATAGTGATTTTTTTAAATACATACATTTACTACAACTTACATCTTACCGAACTTCTTTGACTTAAAAATTGCATTCCATATTTTACTTTGGAGTATTTCACTCTAAAAACATCTGTTGAGAGTTAATATCAATATACTACCGACAAATCTCTATTAAGATCAGGAGAACAAAGTATTCCTAACAAAAAAAAATGTCAAACAAAATGTTGGTTTCTGAGGCTGAAAAATGTTTAGCAGACTAAATGTTTATACAGTACCTAACACAACAGAGACTCGCTCTTGGCTGGCCTTCAGGCACTACCATAATAAACAGAATTAAGGTGCTTTTTTATTGCTCTTTTAATATGAAAAATCTGCACTAACTTTTGGGGGGGGCAGTTCCAGGGGATGCCAAAAACACTTTTCACTCTTTCAGTTAAGCTCGTTCAAAGTCGTTGATTGCATGAGTCACATGGTTTCTGGTTTCCCTATTTGCTTAAGTTTCCCAAACCTCCTCTATATGAAAAAGATAATTAGCAAAAGCACCCACTCATTTCCATCACTGCCTGATCTGGCGTGTGCACGAGTATACATTACAAAGTGCATCTGTCCCTTGTATACTGGTCTGTCCCTTCCCCCTTCCTTTGTCTTCACAACGCCGAAGTTGCCAACAATTGTTACAGTAGTTTCATGCAAAATTTTGAACTAGGAGTAATTTTGAAAGCCGATGTACAAATAAAACAGATATTTATAAACTATTTAGACACAAATGTTTTATAGAGGCAAGTTCGCAAACTTTACCAGATCTATTCTCTCGTTTAAAAATTGCACCAAAATCCTGACTTAGGCCTGGCCTACACTGGCAAATTTCTGCACAGTAAAGCAGCTTTTTGCGTTGTAACTCCCGAGTTGTACACACTGCCAAGCCACTTAGTGCGCAGAAACTGCGCAGTTGCAGTGCTGTAAAAAGCACCACAACGAGAGGCGTAGAGCTTTCTGCACCGGAGCTACAGTGCTGCAAGGCCAGTGTAGACAGCCTGGTCGATTACAGCACGGCAACTGGCCTCCAGGAGGTGTCCCACAATGCCTGTTCTTGCCTCTCTGGTCATTGGTTTGAACTCTGCTGCCCTGCCCTCAGGTGACCAACCGTCATCCCCACCCTGTAAATTCCTTTGGAATTTTGAAAGTCCCCTTCCTGTCTGCTGGGTGATGTGTGCAGTGGTCTCAGAGCATCTTTCCAGGTGGCCTGCTCCACACACCAGGCAATCCCCCGCTTGGAGCAATGCCGAGCTGCTGGACCTCATCAGCATTTGGGGAGAGGATGCTGTCCAGTTCCCAGCTACACTCCAGCCGTAGGAATTAGAACAACTACGGACAGATTTCACAATGCATGACAGAAAGGGGCCATGACCAGGACACACTGCAGTGTAGGGTCAAAGTGAAGGAGCTGCGGAACGACTACCACACGGTGCAGGAGGCAAACCGTTGTTCCGGTGCTGTGCCCATGAGCTGCCGGTTCTACAAAGAGCTGGACACAATACTTGGTGGCGACCCCACCTCCACTGCGAAGGCCACTGTGGATACTTCGGTGGCTCGCTTCAGTCGAGAGTGGACTGAGCAAGGAGGAGAAAATCTTGGACAAGGATGTGGAGGGGGGGTACCAGAGGCAGAGGACGACTCGGAGGTCAGAGATGCATGCAGCCAGGAGCTCTCTCTCTACCCCGGAGGAGGCTAGCCAGTCACAGCTATCGGATCTTGGCTAAATGCAAACAGGAGAAGAGGCCCCTGGTATGTGGATATGATTTTGGGAATCGCTGAAGTGAGTCGTTGGGGGCAGGAGGGTTGCAGAAAGTGGGCCTGTGTGTGTGTATGATGCACATACCCGCATGCCTAGTCTGAGCAGTGGAAGAGGCTGTCGATTGACTTCCTCACTTTACGGGAATCTCCCTCAGATCTCCAGGAAACTCTCATGGAAATACTGGGCAATCTGCTGCTGCAGGTTCTTTGGTAGAGCTGCTTTTTTTCTTCCCCCATTAACGGTAACTTTCCCATGCGACTCTGCCATCACGGGAGGAGGGACCATTGCTGCACACAGGTGAGCCGCATAAGGGCCAGGGCGGAAGCCACAGTCTTGGAGAAGATGCTCCCTTGACTCCCTGCTCACCTTCAGCAGTGAGATATCTTCCATAATGAACACAGCCTGTGGAAAATGTGGGAACAGGAACGATTATCAGGCCCCCCTCTACAGTACTGGCTCTCCCGAAGAGCCACGTGCCCAATGTATTGTAGGGTCCAGGAACATCGATCTACCCTGCCCCTGTGGCTACTCACCATTTTTTGGAGGTCTTGTGGCTCATGTGTGCTTGCCGGGGGTCAGCCAGTTAGTGACAGGTGTGTAAGTACTGGCTGTGTATTAAATCACTGAATCAGTGTTCTGTGTGTTGCAAACAATGCTGCTTCTGTAAAATGTTGCCTTTTGACCTCACAGAGATGACCTTGGGAGCCCAGCCTCCCTCTTTGTAATCGCCAGCTGAACGGCTGCGCAGAATGAGAAAGCAGCCACAAAGAACCAAGGAGGACTTTCTCATGATGTTATGATGCACTCCATGGCTGAGAAACAGGCTGTCGTGACGGGACAGAGAGAAGAGGGACTGAAAGGAGAACACGGCGCGCCAGAATGAAGCCATGGAGTGGCTCTTTAACGTTATGGAGCGCCAAGCGGACAAGCTCCAGGCAATACTAGCACTGCAAACCAAGCAGCTCTGCGCCCACCCTCCCCTGCAGCCACTGTCGCAAAACTCTTTCCCATGCATCCCAAAGACACCGCCAACACACTTTTATCAAACTCCCAGCTCCAGTCTGTACCCACAGCAGTCCATTCCTCCCCCGTCACAGTCAAGCACTACAGATTCCCAGTACCCGCTGCACTCAACACCCATCCCTCTGCAGTTTGGCCCTGCTGAAGTACAGTACCCGCTGCACTGTATTCCAAAGGAGAAGGTTGGATATGATCCCTGGACATACACAAAGCTTTAACCGTCCTGGGACCCCACCTCCTCCTGAGACCTTCCCTTCTCCCATCTCCCTCCCAGCTGTGTTTTTTTTTTTTTTTTTTGACTCTCTCCTCCAGTTGTTGTTTTTTAATTTAAAAATTGTGTTGGTTTGAAAGCAATCTTTATTCTAGTAATTGAAAGCAAACAGAGCCCTGCAAAGCTACAGACAATTATCTTAAACCGTCATATTGAATCGTCTGCACCAATCACAATCACCTCCTAGCATTCAAGCACTGCACTCCCAAGCAAAGCAACAAATATTAGTGGCTTTCAGCTTCAAATTGCTGCCTCAAGACTTCCCTGATCCTTATGGTCCTGCGCTGCACCCCTCTAATAGCCTTTGTCTCTAGCTGTTCAAATTCAGCCTCCAGGCGCTGAGCCTCAGCGGTCCAGCCCTGAGTGAAGCTTTCACCCTTCCCTTCACAAATATTATGGAGCATAGAGCACGCAGCTATATGCATAAGAATATTGTCATCGGCCAGGTCCAGCTTCCCATATAGGCAACGCCAGCAGGCCTTTAAACTGCCAAAAGCACTCAACAGTCATTCTGCACTTGCTCAGCCTATTGTTGAATCGTTCCTTGCTGCTGCCAAGGTGTCCCGTGTATGGCTTCATAAGCCACAGCATTAAGGGGTAGGCGGAGTCTCCTAGGATCACAATGGGCATTTCAACTTCCCCTACGGTGATCTTCTAGTCCAAGAAGAAAGTCCCTGCTTGCAGCTTCCTGAACAGGCCAGTGTTCCGAAAGATGCCTGCATCAATCACCTTTCCGGACCAGCCTGCGTTAATGTCTGTGAAACACCCACAGTGATACACAAGCGCCTGGAGAACCACTGAGAAATACTCCTTGCAATTAATGTACTTGGTGGCTAGGTGGTCTGGTGCCAGAATTGGAATATGCGTGCCATCTATTGCCCCTCCGCAGTTAGGGAAGCCCATTTGTGCAAGCCATCCACAATGTCACGCACGTTTGCCCAGAGTCACGGTCTTTTGGAGCAGGATGCGATTAACGGCCCTGCTCACTTCCGTCAACACGAGTCCAATGGTTGACTCCCCCACTCTAAACTGGTTAGCAACCGAGCGATAGCAGTCTGGAGTAGCCAGCTTCTACAGTGCAATTGGCACACGCTTCTCCAACAGCAGGGCAGCTCTCATTCTTGTGTCCTTGCGACGCAGGGCTGGGGCAAGCTCATCACACAGTCCCATGAATGTGGCTTTCCTCATACAAAAGTTCTGCAGCCACTGCTCATCATCCCAGACGTGCACGACGATGTGATCCCACCACTCAGTGCTTGTTTCCCGAGCTCAAAAGCGACATTCCACTGTGGTCAGCCCCTCCGTGAATGCCACAAGCAATCTCATGTCCTAGCTAGTACGCGTGGCGAGATCAATGTCGCACTCCTCTTGCCTTTGTAGTTTAAGGAATAACTCCACTGCCACTCGTGACATGTTAGTCAGAGCGAGCAGCATACTGGTCAACAGTTTGGGATCCATTCCCGCAGACCGAAGAGGCAGAGCACGCAGTACACAAACTGTTGAAAGATGACGCCAAGTGCAGACAGAAGCACAGGGATTGCTGGGATGCGAAGCAATGCATCATGGGGCATTGGGACAGGACCCAGGATGCCCCGCAACCCCCTCCGCCTTCCCATAACGCTTAGCGGCAGAAGAGGAAGAGATGCTCTGTGGGACGGCTGCCCAGAGTGCACTGCTCCGAATATCGCTGCAAGTGCCGCAAGTGCGAACACGCTATTGAACAGGCAGCTGACAGTGTGAACACACAACAGCGGTTCCCCTTCAGCGCTCTCTGAGCAGCGCTGTAACTGCCGGTGCTGTAACTCTGACAGTGCAGACATACTCTTAACCTTCAGAAGTTCAGTGCTGTGTGGCAATTAATGCCTACATTTTGCACCCATCTTTATCAAAACATCTTGTACGTTACATCTCCTTCAGAACAAACAATTGGTGTTTCTAGAACAAGCCTTTCTTGTGCCATATAAAAAAGGGCTCTTTAAAAAAAAAAAAAAAAAAAAAAGGTTAAGACCAGTATCCCCAAAATGCTCTGCCTGCTTCCTATAAGATCTTACCAGATGTATTCTTCTCTGGCTAGAGACCACACATGAAAGTTTTAGGCAGAAAGGAGCTTTCTTGAATTAGATGGGAGTTACAACTGGGATTATGGCAGCCAGCAAATTTTAACTCTTAACAATGGAGCTACTACCAAGGCTCCATAATCTAGAGAAAGAGAACACACTTTTTCATAGGCATGTTCAAATTAAGTGACAATGTCAAGTTAAAAACATTTTTTAAATCCCATTCTTATGATTTACACACACTTGAGCAGCCAGCGTTACTCAAAAAAAGTTGCTGCTTGTAACAGTCTTACAACCACAAATGGTCACATCACCACGTAATGGAACTAGGATAAGTCCATCCATGATTGGCTGCAATAGCACCTTGGGGCTGGCTATGATCTGGTCTTGCTGAAAGGGGTCAATCTGGTCACTTCCCCACAGTGTTGACCTAGACTAATTACGTCACAGTAAAAACTACTTGTGTCTCCTCTCCACTAGGATTTTACTTCAAGATGGCTATCTTGATGTAAGCATACACAATTTTTTCAGTGAAAACATAACCTGAGTTGCCACCAGGGCCGGCTCCAGGCACCAGCATTCCAAGCAGGTGCTTGGGGCAGCAATCTGCTCTGATGGCGTAAAGCACAATAGATTTAGTATTTTATTTTAAAAGCTACCTAGGTATCCAAAGTAAAATATACTGATCCTTCTGCACTTTTAGCAATCAGCAAGTCTTAAATCTTTAAAAATAATCCTCAAGGAAAGCTATGCTGCACAGTGATCCCCCAAACAATTAGTAAAAAAAAAAAAAATCTAGCTAACTGAAAGAGGGTGGAAAACCACAGACAAATCTCTTTAAATAGAAACAGCAACTTCAAGCTCCGCCAGATGTATGGCACATTCCCTTCCCATATGATTAATAATCCATTACGGAGTACAGGAGTCAGATTGTGATGTCAGTCATACTGGTGAGCATATAAAGTAACTCTACTAATGCCAATGGAGGTACTCTGGATTTACATTAACGTGACCAAGAATAGAGTCAGATTC
This sequence comes from Chrysemys picta bellii, assembly GCF_011386835.1. Taxonomy (NCBI): domain Eukaryota; kingdom Metazoa; phylum Chordata; order Testudines; family Emydidae; genus Chrysemys; species Chrysemys picta. The sequence continues at coordinate 238,762,420 of NC_088791.1, read as the reverse complement.
ATAGTATGAATCTATCCTCTGATCGGTTTGGGCAAGACTGACTTGAAAAAGCAAATTTTCTGGAAGGCCAGAAGAGAAGAGCACGTACATAATCACAGCTATATTTTGCAAAAATGTTGGTTTCCAAGGAATGCCAAAGTTAAAGAGAGATTCATATAACCACAGTAAACATTTTTGTTCTACCTTTTCAATATACGGTTTAGAAAGTGAGGGGCAGACAGAAGGCAAAAGAGTTATGCCCATTAACACAAACTAAGGAGCTGAACGTAAGTTTCTATGTAACTGATTACACAACGACTATTCCATTGCCTGTGCACCATTAATTCAGACCTCTTTGTAGGTATTATAATACAGTCTTTAATTACATAATCACATACTACGTTTTCCACGGACCCCTGCCTCCTTCAGTGCATAGGATAGATGCACAAAGGGCAACTGTAAACCTAGCACTTCCTTGCTTTTCAGTGCTTGACTTTGCAACATTAATAACTTGCTTTTGAAGTATTTTTGTTTTGAAGGTATGTGCATTATACACTAGGCAAGAAACCATGCAAGCACTGGAGAATGTCCCACCAATGTAACTCAATTATTGACTTCAACTGAGTTACACACGGATGTAAATGAAAGTAAAATTAGACCCCACAATACTGAAGTAAGCAGCATTTACCACTGGTGTTGCAGATAGCCAGAAACTCAGCTTATTCTATAGTTCTAGATCGCAATTATACATTAAAACTGGAATTTCATGAGCTTATTTATACCCAAAATTTGAAAGTGCCTAGAAGTTATTTTAAAAAAACTTATAACTAAACAGAACATTAAATAGTTCAGGCTAAAAATTAAAGAGTTTTTTAAATGCTGTTACCATAAACAGAATAATTATGACCCTTTTTCATGGTAAGCATCAACACCATTAAAATAGTAAATGGATTAATAAAAGTGTTTGACACAAGAACTGAATGAGCCCCAGCCTTCCCAATTGAACTGCCAAAACACCAATGGTGCAGCTGAGACTTGTTCCAAAGTTAAGTGCACTCCTGGACATGAAGATAGGCAAGATGGAAGGAAAAGGCCTTGTCTACATTGGGAATTTGCCCCGATTCCAGACACCAGTATAGCTGCAACCAGTGCAAACTGCAAGTGTAGACAAGAAAAGCCACAATTTGCATTTGTACCAGTGCAACTACAGTGGTAGCTGGCCATTGATCGCTGGAGTCAGCGCAAATTCCCTTAAGTGAAGATAGAGAAGGCCTAGGCGCCTGAGAAAACAGCTCTGTTTTGTTTCCTTGACTGATAAAATGCACTTAAGTGCATATGCAAGTTGAAGAAATGTTAAATTACCTAACAAGTTATCAGACTAACTCACTTCCAATTAAAGGACTTGTTTATTTAAATCTCCTGTCCCTCCCCAAAACCAAAGCAATCTCTCCGTCCTCTCCCCCGGGGGGTGGGGGGGAGGAAGTGTGTATAGTTACAGAAGACAGACCTTGTTTTGTGCTTTGGAGTCACATCTTTCTATCATAACTCAAGAGCCTGTATTCTGCAGCTCAGAATTTGCCAGATAATCCACTTTTAAGTAAACAATTTTGCTTCAAATTTCAAGTTTTAATTTTAAACAAGGTGATGTTTCTAGCCCTTGTGATTTAAAAGTTTTAGATTGGAACCAAGCGTAAACCAATGTGTTTTCTTCTTCCTGAGTCTGCAGGCTGCTTGATACAGTAACTTGGAGGTATTAGCTGCCCCCTTCACCTCAGTGGCGTTGTTAACTCTGAGAACTTAAAGATGACCATTTAAATAGTAACTTTGTTATTTCACTGTTTATTTTAGCAGAAAAATTCCGCTAATATGCTTATCCCACAATCCCAAGTCACCTCTCATGCCTCCCTCACCAAGGACCGACAGCTCCAAAGGACCAAACCTCCAGTTTATCCTCCCCAATCATCCCTTATGCTGGACCATTTCTACAATGCAGCTATGCTTTATGACAAAAGTTTGAAGGGCACTGCGGGCTGAAAATATAAAACAAACTGACTGTAATGCCAAATAGACAATACATTGGGGACAATACCGACTGTATTATTCATTTTCTTTTTAGTTCAATGAACAAAGTAAGTTTTGAATTTCAACAAAGCTACTGCAGAACTTTCAGGGTGTCTAGGCAGAAACCTGAGGACCCCACTAAAAACTTGATATAGAGGTTGCCGCAGAACACGCTACGCCTCAAATGCGGGAGGAAAAGGGGTCTGCAAGGAAGACAGGACCCAAATCTTACAGGGCATGCAAACGATCAGCATCATTTCCATCTTGCATTGGCCTACTAATCCCAGGGTTGTGAGTTCAATCCTTGAGGGGGGCGCTTAGGGATCTGGGGCAAAATCAATACTTGGTCCTGCTAGTGAAGGCAGGGGCTGGACTCGATGACCTTTCAAGGTCCCTTCCAGTTCTAGGAGATAGGACATCTCCGTTAATTAATTAATTAATTAAAATCTTGTCTGAATTGAGTTTTAACCAGCTGGCTCTCTTCCAGGCCCCAAGCTCAGCAGGATATTGGAACAGCGGAGACAGTAGATTCTCCAGATCACATACAAAGAGGGAGATGGGGGGACTGAGGGTCGCCAGCATGTTAATGGCAATACAGCTCAAAACTGCTTTGCTGTCTTCACCATCAGCCTCATGTACCCGCTGAAGAGCAGACCCAGATTAAAGAATTTTGGGGCCCCGGGCACTATGGAAATTGCCCCCAAGCTTCCATAAACTAGATAGCAAAGCACCTCCCACCCCACCTCCATCCCTGAATGCCTTTCCCACCCCACATATACCCCAACAAGCCTCCACCAGTCTCCACTTATGCTGACAGCCCACACACATCCCAGCAGCTCTGACATACATCCCACTCACCGCAGCCCCAAATGCCTCAGCTCCACCAGCCAGTCTCCAAAATCCCCCACTCACCCCTCCACATCCAGGCCCCCAACCCCACTTCCCTCCAATACCCCCTCAGCCACCCTCCAACCCCACACCATACAGCCCCCGCAACACTCACCACTCACCCACAACCCATCAACAACTAGCCCCAGCCCCTCATCAATTGCCCACAGGCCATTCCTGGCCACTCTCCAGCTCCCCCACCTTCCCACTCAGTGCTCGACCCCTGTCATGGGCCTGGGGCGGCTCCTCCCTACCCCAGACACCCAGTTCCACTCACTTCCATACCCGCCCCACAATCACATGGCCCTGTGCCACTCAGGTTTGGCCTGCCCTATCTTCTGTCATGACAAAGGGGCAAGCTGGGCCAAGTTTGAGCAAGTGGCCTTGCAATATGACATACAGGGACACAATGCCACAGTTGATTTCCCCCCCCCCCCCCCCATCAGGAGCCCTGCGCAGGTTCACTGAGTGCACATTGGTTAATCTAGACCTGCTGAAGAGTGGTTTCAGAATAACTTCTGCTAACGACCCACCAGAGAGCCCTTGCAGCAGGACAGAAATCCTCTAGAGCCTCTCAAAGAAGAGAGCAGCACTACTTTCCACTCCACAGAACTCCTCAAAGGGAGCAGAATGCTCTAAAAGACTCAGTATGGACATGTGAAGAGGAGACTTGCCAATGAGATCAGAGCCATCTCTGTACCACATGCATGTCTAGAACCAGACTAAAAGGATCCTAGGGAATCTTAGGACTGCAAATAATGCCACATTGGCTTTGCCATAGCCTTCTCAATAACCCTCCCTCTGGCAAAGAGAAAGAGTCTCAGGCCTGGTCCACACTGAACATTTAGATCAACCTAGCTATGTCACTTGGGGTGTGAAAAATCCACACTCCTGAGCACCATAGTTAAAGCTGGCCTAACCTCTGGTGTAGATTCAGCTAGATCCATTTAGATGTCTAATCCTTTTTCTCTTTTGAATCCTGCTAAGGGGTAGGCCTTTACATGGATGAAAATATCCACAGTTACATTAGACTCATTTTTTAAAAAAAGGATATAAACCCTCATGCTTCAGGGTAATACAGGCCAACTGGAGTGGGCCAATAAGTGGAATGACATCATGATTAAAGTGAAGGGGAGCAGCAAAAGGGATGATTCCCTGTAATTAGTTAGTTATTTGTATTATTGTACCACCTAGGAGTCCTACTCATAGATTCAGACCCCAGTAGTGCTAGGCGCTGTACAAACACAGAACAAAAAGACAATTCCTGCCCCAAAGATCTTACAGTCTAAGTCTGGGGTTTAGAACTCAGTGTACTTCATAAAGGAAGACTGCCTACAACAGATAGTAAAATCAAACTGGGAAAGGGGCAGAAGAAACCCCATTACCTTTTGCCAATACATTTGGAGAAGCAGAAATAAAGGAGGAAATGCGCTTCTTGCCTCCTGAACTACACATGAACAAGAAGGCAATCATTTTTAAAAGCTCTCATATTTAGGTATGTGAATATGTTACTTGTGGCCATTACTATTTAATAGTTTATAATAAGATTTTGAGTTATGTCATCAGAGTTCGCCAGAGAAACCTATGAAATATCAAATTAGCAGAGAACAGAACTTTGTTCTACATCTGAGGACTCCTGTTGTGCCCACTGCATTGAGCTGGGCTACCCAGAAAGAACTCTCTCAATGTATTCATAGTAATCAGCATGGAAGTGAGACATCATCCCTCCTCCCCACCAGCATTTCATTCTGTGTAACATTGACATGTTCTTCTATGGAGTAACTGGAAAGCATAAGGCAAGCATTATTATTCGCTTATTGACCAATTACAGGATTTAAAATAGGTGTGCTCTGCTACTTTAGTTTAATCCTAAACTCAAAGAACAGTTAACTATTAAAAAATAAAAGTAATGTAAGCATAGTGGCTCCTTTAAATCCCCAAAGGGATTTTCATAGAAGCTGTACTCTCACATTAGGAACCTAGATGCTGACAACAACAGAACAATAAACTGCTTTGGGTTCCAATTCACTCCCATGCAGAGGTTGATTTGAACAGTCTCATGCACGACTAATCCAGACTGGCCTTTTTACTCTCCTAGCCCCGCAGACTCTGAAACGAGGAGTAATTGACCAGGGTGTGGTTTTCCTATTTCCTCAACTCCAGTTTGGATGTTTCAATTTGCAGTCATCCCTAGTGCAGACCAATAACTTTTCTCTTTTTAATTACACAGCGGGGATTATCTGTTCCCTAAAGAACTCTTTAATTCCTCTTTGCTTTACCTCCCATCCCCCTACTTCAATGACCACTTTTGCATTTCACAACAATTGCAAGATCCAGAACACAAATCATCATCTCCAGAGTTGCAGAAGCTTCAGTCTTTATTCTTTTGGCTGTTTCAACTCTGAAAAAATCCACACCAGGTATACACACTGAAAAAAAAACTGTCAGAGATACCAGCACAAGTAAGCAGTTTCATTCACAGAAAATGCACTCTTTCCTTAGGATCACTTGGGTCATTTCCAACACAGAATTTCAATTTACTTTTTTTTGTCTAATAAGGTAAATTTCTAGACTGAGGTAGAACTGGACTCAAACCACTAAAAGAAGGGGTGGAAACACAACAGTTAAGATTCAACACTATAGAATAGGAACTAAATAACAGAGTATACTGATGCCCAGAGTCAGCATGCAGCAATTTATGGTTCAGCTGTAAAGCAGTTAATTGTCCTAGATATAGTATATATTGCTATACCAAAAATGTTTGATTGCTTAACGTACCTTACCCAGTTAAGTTTACAGAACTCGAGAAAAGGCTGACATGCCATATTTGGAGGTTCCAGACCCTTATAATAACAGCCCCTAAGTTCACATATTGCCATCTTACCGCATGTTTACTTACAGAGAGAGAATTATATACCTGACAAAATAAAAATGGGGGAACATTTCAAATACTAATATTTCAATACTTCTCTCCTCCCTCTCCCCCCGTATGAAAACTGAAAAAGGAAATACTGACAAAGGAAGCACTTTGATGCCAGGTCCACAAGGGCTGAGTGTATTGTAGAGGAGTCGCACTAAAACCTGATGGTGAAGGAGTATCCAGAATTGCTCTCTACTAACCCGCTAAGTTAGCTGCGACCAGCCCGCCTTCACGGGAGGGTTGCTGCAACACTGAGCTTTTAGGAAGGACTTTAAAAGCTGTGTTAGTAAAAAAGGCCATGAAACAATCCAGGGTCCTCTGTCCCCTATTTCCCACCAAAAAGGAGGCCCCATAGTGTTCACCACCACCACTTGGTAGCACTGTAAATTATTAGTAGAGTTTCAGAGACGCAGCATGATCTAGAGCAGTAGTTCTCAACCTTTTAGGGCTCAGGACCAATTCAGGTGGTTTCAGTCGGGTCCTGTCGCCCGGGGAGCGGAGGGTCCTGCCCAGCACTTGCCACTCAGTGGCAGCTCCTATGGTGTGGGGCTTGCTGGGCCTGGCTTTTCGTTCTGGGCATTGTAACCACCGAGGTTTCAGCACCACTCAGGTTTGGCCCCGTCCCCCTGATTGGACCAAGTTTGTGAGAATGGAGTTGTGACCTGGCTCATGGGGTTGCAGTGCCACTCAGTCGAATTTGAACTACCCGGGCTCCCATCTTCATGACGGCTGGGCCAAACCTGAGTGGTGCTGGGACCCCGGAGGTTGCAGTGCCTGGAGCAGGGAAGCCAGCCCAGCAAGTTCCGTGGGACAGGAGCCACAGGAGTCGCCGCCTGACCCTTTGAAACATTCTGGCAACCCAGTGTTGGGTGCCAACCATAGGCGCCAACTTCCCCTCTTCCCCGTGGGTGCTCGACCCCCAACTCTGTCCCGGCCCCGCCCCCACTCCACCCCTTCCATGGGGCCCTGACCCTGCCCTGCCTCTTCCCGCCCCCATTCCAACTCCTTCCCCAAATCCCTGCCCCACCTGGTTCAAAAGTTTCAGCCATGGTTTATTAAAGTTGCAGTTCAAAGCATGCAGAAGAGACGCTATGCGTCCCGCTTGGCTCTCGAAGGCAAGCATGACAGAGGGGAGGCCAGGCCAAATTTTAGTAGCATTGAGACCCTGTGCACCAGGTCACAATGCCACGCACTCAAATTTGGCCTGACTGCCCCTCCAACTTTGAGCAAGTGGCACTGTGACATGGAGCACAGGGTCGCAATGCCACTTAAATTTGCAGCCACTAATATAGTTGAGGTTTCTGCAACAAAATCATAGCCTGCAATTTTCTTACAGCCCAAAGTATAAATACGGGAATAAGCTATACCAGCGCAGAAGGGCTTGCACCGGGTGTAACTAAATCAACACTAAACCGGGTTGGACCGCTTTCATTATACTTGTATAGTTAAAGCACTACAGCTTTCTAGTATAGACAAGCCTTAGTTTTGCATTCTGACAGGTGAAGGTTGAGGAAGCCTGCTTGTTTCTAACAGCTTTTAGCAGACCTATAAACAGTGTTGTATGCAGTGTTGTTGCAGCCATGTTGGTCTAAGGATATCAGAGAGACAAGGTGGGTGAGGTAATATCTTTTATTGGACCAACTTCCGTTGGGGAGAAAGACACACTTTTGAAGTTGGTCCAATAAAAGATATTACTTCACCCACCTTGTCTCATACAGTGTAATAGTCACATATATGCATGCATAAAGGAGAGGGATACCCCACAAATTCATGTCCCAATAATCAATCCAAAGAAAATCTATTTCTTAACTTCTAATGCCATCAAACTTTTCTCTCCCCCCCATCCCCTGTCCTCCCATGGAACTTTGTAGACTTGTTCAGTCTAATGGTAATTCAGCACTAGGTCATATTACATTTAAAAACAAACGTTAAGAGCTCTCAATTTTGTACCAGAACATTTGATTCTCCCTCTTACTCTTTCACTTCCCTAGAAATATACATATGCAGCCGTTAGCCAGTGGGAGGTGGCAGTGGGAACACCCATCAATAATTGAAACCAAGAATGAAATTATTTCAGTTTCAACCTACATATGACTAATCAATCCAGATATCCTGCTCTCAACTTCCAGTATTCTTGTCTGCACTTGTATAAAGGTACTGAAGGGCAAATTCTTAATCAACAAAGACTCAACACATTTAGTATATTATAAAAGCTATAATTTTATATACCAAAAACAAATGTTTTCCAAATGTAGGTAAGGAGCAGTAAATCCCTCAGAATTATGATTCTTTTCCTTCCTTTCAGCTAAGGTTTGAGTGCTGAGGCAACCCCTTTCTTCTCTGCCTTGGAAGAAATGCAACTTCCTGTGGCTGGTCCACTAGCATTTTACATATTCATAGGCAATACATTTAAAATCTCCTGATTCTCTGTTTCTCAACGAGCCATTTTAAGTGGACCATGTCCCTATTAAAGACAATTTTAACTGCCACCTTAGCCTCTCCACACAGACTGACAAGACAAAGACAAAGACATATTACATTTTAATCCGTTCTTAAACATATGGAATGGACAAGAAACCTAAAGCAAAACAAGAAGTCTAAACAAGGACTTTGCTCTTATTTTACTTAGCCCCTGACGACTTCACATTCTCAAACACATCCATTGTTTCCTTTCAGTTCACTAGCAATGGAAAACTTAAGCCTGATCTTCTACACTAAATTTAGCATTCTAAGAACTGTTTTGTCCTTTTAGCATTCTTATAAAATAACTTGCATCCATGCACAGAAGTGCCTTAAACATGTCATGCCAAATTCTACTCAAGTTAGTCTTGCTTAGCAAGTCTCAACATAATTTCAATCTGCACTGCTTCAGAGTCAATGCAGACAGAGGTGACTGGCACAGCAGAGAGTCCTCCCCCACTATAATCCCATAGTGCACCAGTGGCTTTTCAAAATCTCCCAGAATCCACTGCTTCTGGAAGATGTGGGAAAGGTGCCCAGAGGGTAACACTATTGAAGGGGTTTAGAACGGCACTGCTGTTGACATAGGACAAAACTTCAGTAGTTCACCATACAGCTGCCATGGGTACACAGAATTGCTTGTGCTTAAACAGGTTCCATCCTATGGGTATAATTAGGAATGGTTAGTTTCTCTAGGTTTTGGTAAATTAACATTTTTTTCCCAGAGTAAACTCAAATCTACAATAATTATTTTTCTACTAAACAGGAGATGAGACAAAATCTTTCCTTCCTAATGGCAGCCTCTAGCACTCTACCAGGTTAACTTCCCCTTTATTTCTTTACAAAAAGTTAATATATTCCACATTAGTAGACCATGATTCAGTTATGACCAGACAGCTGATATCCTGATTTAATTGTTTAAAGAGATGTCAATAATGAGCAAGGATTTTCCTTGTTGAGAGGTATCCTGTTTTTAGCAATGCTGTCCTTGTGGTTGGTATCAGCTCATTGTACTTTTTCAGAATTCTCTTAGAAAAGGGAGACTTGTTTTTCCCCCAAGCCCCTTGTACTTGTTATAGATTAACCAGTGCATCAGTCTGTTGGAAAACAAAGAAGCTTAGCAAACACTTTAACTCAATCTTCAGTCTGTCATTGTTTCTGACCATGGATTTAGCTAAAGAGATCAGACTTGGCAGACTTTTAAGTATTCGCACACCTGTTTACCCAAAAGAACATTACAAGGTTATTACTGTACCAGAGAAAATAGCAAACCTAACACTATGTGTCTAGCATGTTTTTTGCCCTTACATTTTGATACAAACTGTTGTTAAAAGACAAAAAGAAAACTTTTTATTTTGGTTTGGGTTTTTTCTAAGTGGAATGCTGATTTCACAGCTTTGATTTCCATTAGAACACAAGTAGTTTTGAACTCAATAAATGCTGGAACTGTAGTACCTGGTATTCTCTTTGGCCTTTTTACACTAGCCAGCTTCATAGCTCTAATTCACCACTGGTGCACTTCAACCAGCGAGAGCCACCATGGAAGCTGAAGTGTAGACATGGCTCAGGGTTTGTTTGGGTTTTTTAGACCGCCATGATGTCTGAGTCCTGTCTTTATTACAGAATCCAAATTTGCTACCAATGCTGGAACTGAATAGATGGCAAGTTACAACTGAGCTTGCTAGTGAAGGTTCAACTTCTACCTTATTAACCCTTTCAAATATTTAGAACTTTTTGTGCTTTCAAGGAATTGACTATTCATTTGAGGGCAATATCTTCATTTTGGTTTTAAAATAATGGGATATGACTGGCAATTCTTTACTATAAAGCTTCACCTTTACTCATATAGAAAGAGTTTTCCATCATGGTAGAATCCATTTGGGTACCACACTCCTTGGACCAAAGTCTTCTTCAGCACAGTTTTACTTACCAAGACAGTGATTTCAGATGCCCCTGAACTTCTAGAGCTAATTGAAAATCTTAAGTGGTCCGTCCGTCGTCGACCCCCCTCCCCCCCCCCCTTTTTTTTTTGTCAGAAATGTATCCCTTTTTCACCTGCCTTGCTCCTTCGGTTGTACACATTGTTTGCAGCCTCTTAGCTCTTTTTGACTTGTGAATTAACCAAAAACATTAAACCTGCCCCTATGTGTCAGCTCTATACAATGCCAGCAGCCTGGAAGGTTAAGGGAAGACGCACAACAAATATTTTAAAACATTATTGCATGTTACCAACATTCTACAGGCTTCATTATATTTATCAGAGTATTGTACTGCACACTGCAAATATTACTGAAACTGGACTATCCAGTTTAGGAAGGGAAAACGAGAGGTGGGAGAAATGGTCTAAGAATCAGTAGTCGCATTTTGAAGTAGCTAGTGAACCAAGGGGAACTCACTACTTCCCCACAGTTTCCAGTGATCAGTCCTACCACCTCAGTCTACAAGTGAACCAGACCTCATAAGTGAAGCATAGATAGGTCTGGTCACTGCACGGATCCGAGACCTCTACAGAGCACTCAGATGTTGTAGGAAGTGATGTGGTAGTTACTCTTCTAACTTGAGCTCTACTGAATCTATGCTCCAGCATAGTGTTAGGGGGCACTGTGGTGTTGGAAGTACCTTAAAGCAGAGTCTACTAAATGCTCCAGACCTCTTGCCTTGCACTTTTTGCGAGAATAGGAGAATTTTAATCTCTGTGTCTTGGCCAAATTACTACTTGTATAATAATTCCATTTTACCTAAAAAGTGTCCCTTGGAGTTTCATTTGGAGAAACTATTCACCTCTTTAAACTGTAGTGTCACATTGCTATCACAGAATTCTGTTCTATTTAGCTACTTAGAACACAGTGGTTCTCAAACTGTGGGTCGGGACCCCAAAGTGGGTCGCCAAGGCTGGCTTAGACTTGCTGGGGCCCAAGGCCAAAGCCCGAGCTCCACCACCCGAAGCTGAAGCCTGAGGGTTTCAGGCCTGCACGTTGGGACTCGGGTTACAGGCCCCCGGCCTGGGGCTGAAGCCCTTCAGCTTTGCCAGCCTCCCCGTCCCCCTCCCCGGGGCAGTGGAGCTCAGGGAGTCTCAGGCTTCTGTCCCCCCTCCTGAGATTGTGTAGTAAGTTTTATTGTCATAAGGGGGTTGCAGTGCAATGAAGTTTGAGAACCCCTGTTATAGCACACCCATCAATGCCTGTAAGCACATTCCACAGGAGAGATGGCTGCATCTGAATGGTGGGGAAATGCTGAAGTGCTCCCCTGTCCCCCACCCCAACACACACACACACACGTCTGCCATGCTGTGACAAACAAGTGTGACTATTTGAGCCATTTTGTTTATATTTCTTATCCATCCATGTAAAACATGCTGTATTTTCATACAGGCAGGGGCCCATCCAGGGGAGCTGAGTGAAACAAGTAGGGACATGCCCAGATTTCATGTCTGCCAGAGCTATCAGAACCATACATGACAGCCAGAAGGTGAGGGTGAGGAAAGATATTTGGAAAGGGCAAAGAGCTGGACTTACACTTCCAGGAACGGGGAGAAGTGGTGAGCTAAAAGTTTAAACCACAGACTAATGAGCAAAAACAGGGAGGCAGAGCCACAGCTAACAACATGGAAGAATGCAACTACCAGTCTGGGGTCTTTGTAGGGTGATCAGATGTTCCGATTTTATAGGGACAGTCCTGATATTTGGGGCTTTGTCTTATATAGGTGCCTATTACCCTCCATCCCCGTCCCAATTTTTCACACTTGCTATCTGGTCACCCTAGGTCAGTGGTTCTCAAACTTTTGTACTAGTGACCCCTTTCACATAGCAAGGCTCTGAGTGCGACCCGCCCCTTATAAATTAAAAACACTTTTGTATATATTTAACACCATTATAAATGCTGGATGCAAAGCGGGGCTTGGGGTGGAGGCTGACAGCTTGTGACCCCCCATGTAATAACCTCATGACCCCCCGAGGGGTCCCGACCCCCAGTTTACCCTGCCCTAGGTCTTTGTAACTCAGGTTTCCCATCCTGAATAGTGCAGTTTCCAGTAGCTGCATCCATGCAAGATTAAGAATAAACACTTGTTCTTTATTCCTATTTTTTTTTCTTCTCTAAATAGCAGTAGGTTGTTTAAATGTGGCTGTAATTGGGATTTGTCCATTGATTGGAGGGTTACAGCTGTTTACCGCATTCCCCTGGGAAGAACTCAAGATACTCCTCCCTCAAGGGAGGAAGAGGAATCAGGAGAGGTTAACTATACTGCAGGGAACTAGGTCAGCAAAGTGGGTCTTCCTTCTTTATATAGGTACCAACACAGGCAGGGGATTCCAGGAATCATAAAAGTGATCCTTCCAACTACAGGAGCATAGTAATGTACTGCTACGGGTGTGCTATAAGATAATAAGAATGACTTTCATTTAAAACCATAGGATCTTATTTAATAAAAGAGTACTGTGCTTTTGGGAGTTGCAACAGCACTCACTAGTATAAACCCATCTCCCTTGTGGGAACATACAAGAAATGGTCTTGGAATTTGGGAGGAGGAAAGAAACATAAACATACAATTTTTTTTAAAAACACTCAATGTAAAAATGCCCTCTATGAAAGGCTTTCAGATTATACAGTCGAGTATTATGAAGGCTACAATAAGGATCCTTACAAAGAAAACAAGGGAAGGATTTTGTTTATGCTGACAGTGCAAATTGAGCAGACCAAAACCTATCTTCAAATATTTATTTTCACATTGTGAATGTCAACATTTTTTTCTGTCTTCACAACAAGTGGGTAATGTTCAGTAACTGCAGACAACCAAGGTCAAAAACATCCCTTCAAGGTTTCGTTTGGCTAGATGATATTAAAGGACCGATTTGGCCAAGGTTTGAGATCCATAATAAAGTGGGAGACTGAAGAATTCAGAGGGGCAAGGGGGGTCAGAAAGGTTATTCATGTTTTAAGTTATAAAGGGTGAAAGATTAATTGTTAAGATAATAAGCAGAATTTCAACCAACAGATCCACTAGTATTTGTTCAGCAAGGTTCTCGGACACCCTCCACCCCCGCAATGCCCTGACTTCAGAGCCTGCCCCTCTTTAAGTTTTGTGTATTGAAATGATAAAAAATCCAAACTATTTAAGCTGTACTTTTCATAGCTACATTTTCTTTCATGCTGGGGGTCACACATGGGCTCAATTATTACCATTATTTCAAGACTTTGCAGGAGAAGGGGCGGTGAGTTGAATGACTTTCTATAGCATTTTGCGACTGATCAGTTGCAAGGAAAACAAGTCATCTAAAGAATATGGACTGTTAATACAATAATTTCAGTACATTGCTTATGTGCCTATTCACAAATGAGATGGATTTCTTACAAGCCTCCAAGTATTTCAAATGCTATATTAAACCATTATCTCAGGCAGCAAATGATTTAAGCGCAGGGATCCACTTTGCAACTTGGAAGGACAATGACAACCTTCTAGGATCCTGAGAACTGCATCTATTTTGTATAATAATTTACATTGGCTGTAATTGTATTTTCAAAAGGCACCCAGAAACAAAAAATGCTAAACAATCCCGTATTTTCTTTTACTGGAACTTTATCACAGAAAGTGGTTGGCAGAGTTCATGAGCCATGAAAACCTAGAGTCTATCAGTTTGTCTTTCACATTCCAGCTAAGCAGACACTTTTACAGAAAACATGAAGCTTAAAAAAAAAAAAAAAAAAAAAAAAAAAAGGCGGGGGGGGGGGAGAAGGGGGAGAAAGCCCAGGTGTTCACAGAACCATTACAAAAACTTAAATGAAGGTTCTAGACTTTTTGGTCTCCACAAGTGACACCTCCATGTTTAAAGAAAACTGCAAAGCAGAAGGAACCATTAGAGGCTAGATTTTAGGATCCCATGAGCCACAGTTGGCCCACTAGTTTCACTTTGATTTGCATAAATTTGTGCAATTATGAAACTAACAATGCTGGATCAGGTTTCAGAGTAGCAGCCGTGTTAGTCTGTATCCGCAAAAAGAAGAACAGGAGTACTTGTGGCACCTTAGAGACTAACAAATTTATTAGAGCATAAGCTTTCGTGGCCTACAGCCCACTTCTTCGGATGCATAATGCTGGATCAGGGCTTGGCTTCCAAAAATAAGTTATTTCAGAGAAGAGAAGTAGAGATTCAGGGCAAACATTTTCTACTTTATTATATTCATGTCCTTATATTGCACCTGATGGGTCGGACATTAATGAATCTCCAGGCTCCAAGCCTGCAACTGAAGTTTGGCCTAAAAGCCCATTTAAACCAGCCAAGGTGACCTTTGTCTTTCATGGCTTAAAGGACAAAATTTTCACCATACTGCCTTTCTGCAAGCCTCTAGGTTCTTTTGCAATGCACTTTTGAGAACTTTATGATGTTCATTTAGATCCACATTGGTGCATGCTGGAAAGCAGAAACATCACAACTATGTGCATTCCTACCGGTCCACTGTAATACAGTGGAGAATTAGAGTTTTGGGGACTGCCTGGTAAAAAAAACTTAGTAAAAAATTTTACACAGACACTCTTTATAGCTGTCTGTGTTACTAAATGTGAGAGATGCAGTTAAAAGGCAATAAGGATGATACTGCAGAGTAACCAGAAACTCAGACTTTTTGTTTCCATCTCCTCCATCTGAGTCACCTGTCTGAGACAAAGTGCCGGATCATCGCCTCAAGAAAACAGAGGATGACGTGGAAAGGAAAAAGGGTGCGTTTCAGGGATTTTTTCATTTGGTTTGAACTGAGTTAATCATCATGTTTCTGAAGGGTAGTCACCCCACCTACAGAGAGGAGCAGTGCTGGCTTTTCTCCAAGTATTACTATCAAACACTCTACTTGACATTATTCTCTGAGACGTCATACAAAAGAGCAATTAGTAAGTCAGAAGAGGAGGTTGCAAAGTTAACTAAATCCAAATTTATGTAGTTTAGAGAATAATCAACATGTACAAAAATTAAATCACGTCAGACACAAATTAACAGATGTATTACAGCATTTGGTTCTAGAATTTGGTTCCAGAATATTCGATACCCTGGGAGTAAGTTACAGATATGCAGTGTCAGAAATATCAGAGTAGTAATACTTAACTGAAAGTTTTACACTTTGATTACTTTTATTATTGTGCTGTCAAAATGTTGTTCCTCTCCGCTGTTACTGTATTTACGTAAAAGAAGAAACCAGAGCCTGGTCAAAGCTAAACAAGGCAAAAATCAGGCTGAAGGTGCACAAAGCTAACTAAATATAGATCAGAAACCTTTATTTTAGAGGAACACAAAGGATGAATCTTTGAGAATGTAAACAATGCACTTGCATTTTACAAAAAGGGGACACCTCCAAACGTCACAAAGATGAAAACGAAAGCCACATCAAAATGATAAAGCTAAGGTTTGATTATTTCAACTACATGGTTCATCACAGTTAGTTGTTAGCTCTGGTTTCTCCCCACACCAGTCTATAGATGGATCTTCACATCAGAGTGAACTCAGATGATTTGCACCCACATAAAAGCACCCAGGCTGTCCTAGCTCGGGTGTGAGCAACTATACTGCAAAGCCACTGTCGAGTGTAGTGTCCACTCTGCTGCACCCACACTGGCACTGTACTACTTGAGTGAGGCACTAGACATCTGGGGCCATATCCTATGGTTCTTAGCACTGCAGTATGCAGAGGGGCTCAAGGATTCTTCCCCAGTGAATTGTGGGAGAACTGCTGAGCACACAGGGGAATAGTGGGAAGGCACTGCAGGACTCCCAGCACTTGAGTGGCTTAGCTGCCACACTGCAAAGTGGGCGGGTTACGTGAGCTGTAGCCTTTACCTCAGAACAGGCCAGCCAGCACAAGTGAGAGCCTTGTGTGTGTATATATATATGTGTGGACAGCAGAGGAGACTGGGGTAACGCTGAAGAAAAAGCCTGAATTCTATGCTTAGGAAGAATTGCAGTAGATACTTAACTACGAACACTAAAGAAAGATAATGCCAAATCATTTGGATTGCCCAAATCATGGTCCCCTCTCACTCTCACACACAGCCTTTGACAGGGATACTGGTCCTGAAAGTACTTTACTTTTCTCCATTCGTGTATTCCATTCCCTGAAATTCTATGCACCATTACAACTTGGTCCCAAGAATCAGGATTAGAGGAGAAAATATATTAAGACAATTTCCCAGATTGCTCCAACACTCTTACAGCATTTGAAAATCAAACAGAAAGAAACCCGCCCTGCAGTTCAGTTTGGTGGGAGGAAGCAATAGATATTAAAGTCCTACATTTTAAACCATGCTGTTCTGCTTTAACCTAAAGATTACTCATCACCACAGTACAAGGAATTGGAATATGTATTTTCCTGCATATGCTTGTCTATGATTGCTCCTCCAGCCTTCAGCCACACACACGTGACTGGTTCTCAGCTGCACACCTAAGGGATGCTTACTTCTCAAAGGCAGACAGTAAACAAACAAAAAAAGAGTGTTCCCAGTTGAACATGAAAGAAAAATACAAACTCAGGGAAATGTTGTAAAGAAAGGCTGTAAAACTTACTACAGCCCCAGGATAAAGCTAAATTATACACCAGTTACTGATGCAAGTTTGACATACTAATTTACTCTCCCATTGAGAGAAAGAAATGGGCACTTGGTATTGCATTCGCTGGCACATATGCTACCTCATGGATAGAGTAAGGGGAGGGGGGCAGGGAAGAGACAGTGAGATTTTCTGTTAATAATGTTTTGAAAAACAATTAAAAACAAACAGATTGTAGAGTTCTGCTTGGGTCCAATATGGTCAACATCATTTATGTTCCTTTTCCCACTTTTCACATATGTATGTGTACAACTGAAAGCTTTCAAGAACTCACAGCAATGGGGGGAGAGAGGCACCAAGACTCTCACAAGAGATCAGGTAGCTGCAGGCATTCCTGGTTAACAAGGCAATAACCATATATTGGGCTGGGCTGGGCAGACATTCTGAGGATGAAGCCTATGTGTCTATCTGTCCAGTATGCAGCTGTAACTTCACCGTCATCCATATAGTAACTTCCCCCCACTGGCCCTTCCTCTAAGCCCGTCTTTCCCAAAAGTATGCGGTGTGCCCAGCTGGCAGAAATTGGTGCAAAGGACTAGTTGGGCTGAGGGGCTTAGATGAGTCTCCCCTATGCTGCCCTGCTACCATAGCAGGATTGAAGGGAGTTTCATCTTCCTAAGTGGGATTGGGAGGGTGGCTCAGCTTTCAAAAGTTTGGAAACCTTGTTCTCTCAGTGTCCTGCTGCTTGGCCACCTCTATAAATGAGTCATTTTAATTTATAAACGGCTCCTTCTTCTCCCTCAACCCTTGCCCTTAAAAGCAAATATTTTCCCTTCCCGATTAATGTTAAAACTTAGTACTGAGAAGGCAGATGAGAGGCAGGAAAGTGGACCGTTGGGCCACGTCTGCACTACAAGCCTTTGCTGGCATAGCAATACCAATATACTATACTGGCAAATCATTCTTAGTGTGGATGCAGCTATACAGGCAAAACTCTGCTTCTGCTGGTACAGCTTATTCCAGCATCCTTCCCACCCTTGAGCAAAACAAACTACACCAGAAAACATGTAGTTTTGCCAGTGTAACTGCATCGACATTTGGGACTTTTGCCAGCACAACTATGTCAGGCAGAGATCATCACACACCTCTTCACACCTCTGCTTGGCACAGCTACCCCGGCAGAAATCAGTAGCATAGACCTGGCCTTGGACACCCTGCCCACAAGCCTCAGCCCTAAGGCAGTGGGAAGCTGTGAGGAAGGGAGCAAAGGAAACTGCTAAACCAGGGGTCTCAAACATGCGGCCCGCGCCGGCCCCACCCCCCTATCCGGCCTACCTCCAGGCCAGGGGTGGGCAAACTACACCCACAGGATTGCCCCCCTCGAGCCCCGTGCCGGCGGGCATCACGTCCCTGCGGCCGGGGGAGCAGAGGGCTCCATCCGTGTGTTGCCTTGGCTTCCAAGCACACACACACACACCCCCCGCAGCTCCCATTGGCCGGGAACGGGGAACCACTGCCAATGGGAGTTTCGGGGGAGATACCTGGAGGAGCAGCAAGAAGTGTGTGGAACCCTGCGTCCCCCTCCCCCAGGGGCTGCAGGGACATGGTTCCAGCTACTTCCCGGAGCGAAGCGGGCCATGGCCGGGGCCGGCAGCCTGCCCCAACCCCAGTGTGCACCGCTGCCACCCTGCACCCTAACTCCCTGCCCTGAGCCCCCTGCCTGCACCCCAACCCGCTGCTGCATCCCACACCCCTTCTGCACCCTGAGCCCCCTGCCTGCATCCCAACCCCCTGCTGCACCTCAACTCCCTGCCCTACCCCTCATGCACTCTCTGGGGGCAGTGAGGGGGGAGGGGGGGGGGGTCAGTGATGCGGCCCTCGGGCCAATGAACTAAACCTCAAATGACCACGAGGACCACATGAGGGCGAGACTCCTGTTCTAAACCAAGCATAATTTAGAGCATAGACTGGGTCAAATCAAGTATTGACAAACTCTAAAGCCAACAGAAACTTTTCCATGAATTTCTTCAAAGAGTTCCAGGGTAAATGTTATTTGCAGAGTTTGCTACTGAACACTGCAGACCCTTGAAGTGAAACTATTAACAGAAGTGAAATGCACTTCATTTAACGATTATATTTAAATATTTATTGTATTCCAGTCCTCCTCCCCCTGTTTTATGTATTCTACTTAGGCTGAAAGTTCTTCAAGGCAGGACATGTCTTCTTACATTTATGTGAAGCACCCAGCACATTTTTTAGAGCTAGCGTAATAAAAGTAATGCATTTATTTTTGCAGTCTAAGCAAAAATAAAAGAGAAGTAGAAAAGTACATCAGCCTTTTGATCATATATACATACATATTACATCCGCATAGACTTATTTATGTATTAGTAGTACAGGTAAAGAAACATGTTTGGCAACTAAATCATGTTATGAACAGTATACCTATAGGTTTTTTTTTTTAATGTTTGAAGACAGCAGAGGATTGCAAGGAAGGAGGAGGAGGAAGAGAGAATAACTGAAATGTGTGGGCCTAAAAGATGGGGCAAGAAAGCAGGAATCAAGAGATAGCTGTGCTTGTTGTGGACATGCATGTGGATTGTTAAATGCAGTAGCCAATCAGAGCAGAAGACATAGAATGTTGCTGAGAAATAACCACGCAATCTATTAAAATAATCATACGTAGAATTTCTGATGTTAAGATAACAGTTGCATGTTGGTATTGTATAGCATTCTTGCACTCAGTGTCTAAAGGCAATGTCCATCAAGCACAATTTTCTTTAGAATCAGTTACTTACCTGACAGTTGGCTATGAAAGTTTCAGAGGGAGGGCCAAATAATCATTCTCATCTTCCTCAGACAAGGAGCCTCACTGAGGTCTATGAAATAGTCGAAGACAAGCAGGATTTGGCACCAGGCCCCACTGAACTTCGAAGAAAAACAGGCAAGAACCACTGGTTCTCTGCTTTTAAAAAGGCATGAAAATTCTCTGAATGAATATGAACTTTAATATTTGTTATTGTTTCACCTTCCTTACAACACTTAGTGCAAGCACTGTGTTAAAGGAATTGCAAAATTGCCCAGTTTCTCTGTAAGTATTGAACCTCTATATTGGCTCACTTCAAGGAATACCTATCTATAAATTTACCTACTATTAAGGCACAATTGTGTGACATTATGGGGCTCAGTTCCAATATAACATGCCTGTGTGGATAGATAAAGTGTTATAATTATGGTAGGTAACCCATGTTTTAACCCTAGTGGAGTCTAAGGCCTGGTCTACACTAACCCCCCAATTCGAACTAAGGTATGCAACTTATTGCAAGTTATTCACGTAGCTGAAGTCGACGTACCTTAGTTCGAACTTACCGCGGTCCAGACATGGCAGGCAGGCTCCCCCGTCGACTCCGCGTACTTCTCGCGCCGAGCAGGATTGCCGGAGTCGACGGGGAGCACTTCTGGTTTGATTTATCGTGTCCAGACAAGACGCAATAAATCGAACCCAGAAGTTCGATTGCCTACCGCCGAACCAGCGCGTAAGTATAGACAAGCCCTCAGAGAGAGCTTATTAGTGTGCTTATTTCTGTTGACACAGGCAAGAAAACATGTTGTAGCACCGTTATGCCACAACCACGTTTCATGAATGTGTTTAGAGATGGTTATTTCTGTAGTATAATCCGTGTTCACCAATACACTTTAGGGGACTACTGTTCATCAGTTTATTTTGTCACAATCACCAAAAGCTGCACTATACAGAGACCTCTCCTTTTCGATACTAAAATGAAGCACACAAATGTTGACTGATGTGCTGAGCCAAGAAATGGGGGGAGACTCACAATTCTGTGGGTTTAAGAATACAGTTTCAGTTTAGAACTTAAAGACGCTAGCAGCCTACCGGAACAGTTGGCCCTACAACTCTAATATGTTAACATGCATGATTTATACCGTTCTGATGTGCAACATACATAGTGGCTCTGGTACACTGAAAAATTCATAACAAATTAAACGGGGGGGGAGGGGAACCAAGTGAAAAATACAGCTGCAACAGCTCTTCGCTCAAAAGTGACGTACAATGCTCTGATTCAAATGCTCCTTGCATGTGGCTTTGATTCAGCGCAGCAATTCTGGATCTTCTTCCTACCCATACCCACACTTTTCTTTTTTAAGTTTCCCCCTTTTGCAGGAAGGCAGAGCTGCAGCTGAGATCAGCACTTCACATGACTGCTATTCAGATCTTCTATTAAGATTTTGCCAAGATCCTCCAGCATAGAGAGGGATGAACACAAAGCACAAGTCATCACAAAACAGACTGAAGGGCAAAACTTTTTTTTTTTTTAAAGCACACTTTAATCCGCTTTTAATCATGCTATATCAACTCAACATATTTGGGGACTTAGCCTCACCTCTCTGCAAACAGATTTTCCAGGAAAATTATTTTGGAGCCGATTTACATATTGGTATAAAAAATATGTTTCTTTGAAGAAAAAAAAATCTTAAATTAAGAAAGTATACTTCAGATGAGGCAGCAAAACTAATAGCTATGCTACAAACAATGACACTGATTGTGCTGTCAATATTAGATAGAATTTTAGATTCAAATCCAACACACACTTATGTGCATGTTTAACATTACCACCATGAGTAGTTGCCTGCGATAGCAAGGGGCTGGACTTGAGGATCCAGGATATCCCTATCCGTCCTATGGAGCCATTTCAGCCCATGGGACTACGCATAATAAAAGGCCTGTATATAAGAGTTAGTGCATTCACTTAAGAGCTCAGGATTGAGTGCAAAAACACCAGAAGGAAAGTGTTTTCAACATCCAGCTTTCACAGTTAGCTGCAGGTGGATTGCTGCTTCTGGCAATCTAAAACTCATTAAAACTGTCTGCAGTCATTAAAAGTGACATCCAATCATACAAACATCTCCTCAACTCTAGACTCATGATTTACTAGGTAAAACAAAGGTAGCAGACATCAGGCTGAGCACCAAGCTTGAAATCCTCTGAACATGTTAAAACTTTTGAAATTTAAAGACTTGTGAGGAGGGGTGCTGGAACAATTTCTATAGTGGGGGTGCTGAGAGCCATTGAATCAAACTGTAAACCCTGTATATAATGGAAATCAGTTCAAGCCAGGGGATGCAGCAGCACCCCCACCACCCCTAGTTCCAGCACCTATGCTTGTGAGGTATCATTTGTAAACTAATACCTCACTGATCATTAATATTCTTGCGTGGTGTATGTAGGCAGTGTGTATTAAGAGTAACGGATATATACTGGAATTATGACTAACGTGTGCTTAAACCAAGCATTTCAGGGGGAGTTGGTAAAAAGGTCTGCCTTACAAAGGAATGTGTATTTGATTCTCTGGCAAGCCCTATCTTCACACAAAGACAATGAAGGTTTATTTTTACATATTGGGTAACAAACTATTAAGCCAACAAATGGGGGAAGAAAGAGCATGGAGCTTCCTTCACCACCAGACTCCATGTCGCCTTCCTCATAGCTTGAATAAACTTTACTTTGAGGGGTAACTCTCAGAAGACTCCATTTCAAAGGTTTACTGGTCTGTAAAGATGGGAGCTGAACCTCAAGTGATAAGCTATTGAATCAGCTGATTCGATACAATATTACTGTATTAGAAGAGTGTAAAGGGTGAGTCTTTTCTGGAAACTAATGACACACCAGTGATTAACATCATTGTGAAATGTATGTATTACCACTGTCTGAGGAAATATAGATAGTTAATTATATTATGTTTTAAAATCTGTGGCCAAACAGAGAGAAATAGGTGCCCACCCAGACAGGCGGGAAGGCAGCTATTTATCGGTTTCCTATGTAAATTAAGTATGGTGGAATCAAAACAATGGGAGCCCCATTTACATACAGGGGGATGAAGGGAAGAAAGCATGAGGTCATCCTGCATCTTGAAACAAAGTCACTGAACTTTGGAAGATATAAGCAAAGACAGACGCCATCTTTGGCATCCATCACTAGACACAAGAGGCCAGCGCTCTTGAAAGCTAAGAGAGATGGGTTCTTCAACCAAGGGTGTTGAGGGGCTGAAGTCTCTGGGAACTGAATATAGGTGAAAAACCTGCTTAGGCAAAGATCTGTCACCCAGGAAGACAAGGGAAGCCAGCCCCTTGTGCGTCTATGGAAGGTCCTGACAGAGAAAGTCAGCCACAGCTGGGAAAAAGGAAAAATGGTGAGAGAAACCACATTGAACAAAGCCTGTACCTTGCTAGATTAAGTTTTAGATGCATGTTTTAATTTTTATTTGCTTGTAACCATTTCTATCCTTACTCCTTTTACTTGGTATCACCTATGTCAAATAATTAATAAATGTGTTATTTACTATAAACCAACTCAGTGCTGTTTTTGTAGAGAAAAGTGTATTTATCGCAGTTAAGTTAATAAGCTGTGATGTGCTTCTGTGTCCTTAGAAGAACAAACCAACCACAGGATTTCTCTGAACTGTCCAGGAGAGGGCTGGACATTCCACAGAACACGTTGCTGGTTGTAATCAAGGCTGGTGAAAGCCAGAATGTAGTGGTGGGGCTAGAGACAGGCTGCTGGGGTCAGAGCTAATGAACTCGGCTCTCCAGCACACAGACATGTGACCTGCATGCTTGTAGCCTGGTTGTGAGCATCCCAAGCAGAGAGCTACAGCAGCAAAGCACTGTTCAGCACCCAGGGTTGCAGGGCAAGTGGCGATTGCACCCCGAACCCCAAAACAGACAGTAGTTACTAAAATATTGAAATCATTGTAAGCTCAGATAGTTGGAAGTGGTGTTGGACTGCAGTGATAGATTTGAACAGTAGCCTTTCCCCACACCTTGCAGTGCAAGTCACACGGCACAATTCCTATCTTGCCAAAAACCAGGGTGCTCTTCTGTCAATACCTCTAGGTTCTCTCCAGTTCCTTCTGCTTTTTCCTAGTTGGTCATGGGAGAAAAACCCTGCATTATAGTGGTACAGCAGCACGACTATAGCTAACATTGCATCACAACTTCTGTTTAAAGATCGACCTTTCTAAGGACTCTACAATCAACATGCTTAGTCAGATTCCATTGCGATTTGGTGTGCCCCAGGGGATGCAAGGTAGGGTTAGTGATCCCAAATTGGCGTCCTTTGAGCTAGGGATTTCTAAGATAAGCTCTGGGGGAAAAAACAATCATTTTTTTCAAAAAGTTTCTAGATGGATTTTTTTTTCAAAGAGCTAGAGGTCAAAGTATTGATTTGGTGTGTCAAAATGGTCTCAAGCTGTTGGGTTTCACCCAAAGCAGTGCATGGCGCTCACTAAACCTTTGGGGGACCCAAACAGAGAATAGTATTTAAGCAAAGGTACATTTTTACAGCACACGTGCACCAATACAGAAAAACAGCTAGAGGGTTTCCCTTCCTGCCATTTCATATGCTTTAAAGATCAACTCTTGTAAGCGCTCTGAGATCTGTACAGTTACTCGGATCACTTTGAAATTTGGTGTGCCTCATGTAAATGTGGGTAGCATTCCAAATTTGGGCTTGACTGAGGGGGTTCCCAAGTTGGGGGGGGGGAACAGTTTCCTTCTGCTGCCTTGTACTGCTAAAGTGGAAGGTACTAATGACTGGATGAATCACAAATTTTCTTCAGACTGATGGCTCTAAACTCACACTTCAATTAACTTAACTAAGGATAAATTCATTACAAGCTGCAAGCCCCCACCTAAGACCGAAGGCTTTTTGGACTGAGTGTTAGAGGTTACTACAATTTGAGTCATGGGTGGCAGTTTTATTTTGGAGGGAATGTAATCAGTCTTTTGGGGAGGGGTATTAGATGTGAGAATGATGGGAGGGCTTTAGGGGGGCAGAGGAATAGAGTTCAGGGCTGCAGCAAGAGGAGGTTATGAGAAAAGAAGAGAGGGTGAGGGTTCAGGTGAAGGAAGCATATGACACTGGGAAGGTGGATGTGGAGGTGATTGGCAGCAGGACTGGAGGAGAACAGGAACAGCACCAATCAGACCCATCTTATTCCCTCCCATGTGCGTGTTCACATCTGAGGGGCTCTTGCTGAGCACCCCATTCTGGCCCCTCAGAGGAGCCTTGTTCCCCCTGGGGTTGTCTGAGTTGCTCTTGCTGCCCCGTGTTTGTGACAGGATCTGGGTGGGCCTGTGCCCATCTACAGGAATTGGACCGGCCCTTTTCCTAAACCCCATTCATCTGAGTCCCCATTCCTATTCCCCACGTGAACCAGGATCTGGACAAGTCCTGCCTCTTTGGGTGTGGAGCTGAGAACAGGCGTACTTCATGCCCATCAGGGGCTCTAAAGCTCTCCAGAGGGGGATGGGAACACCACTGAGAAGAATGGAGCAATTCACACCTCTCAGAGCTATTGAAGTCAGGTTGTATTCATCTCCACAGGGCGTTCTCATTTAGCTGAGGACATAGGCCTCTTCACACCTTTCAAAGCCTGAATTCTGCAGCTCTCTCTCCACTGTCCCTCTCCTTCCTGGTTAAAGGATGGCACTTTTAAGGGCTCTGAAATACATATACTTAACTGGATTTTCTTAAAATTTGCTATGCCTCTTGGGGTCACTGGAGTCAGAGTTCTGGAGGTGTAAGCCACCCAAAATAGACCTTTTTCCAAAAAGTTCCTAAAGGGGGGTTGTTTATTTGGGGGTGGGGGGGAGGATTTGCACAGAGCACTGTAGCACCATAGAGTAGACACTTCTTAAAGCAACAGAAGGGTTTTTTCCCCTCAATCGCTGTACTTAGTTACTGCCTCTGAGAGGTGGATTAAGTCGACGGAAGAATTATTCCATCAACCTAACCACATCTAGAACGGGGGGCTAGGTCAGCTTAACAATGGTCACTCAAGGATGTGAATTTTTCATCTAGGTTGATCTAAATTTTAAGCATCAACCAGGCTCAGGTCCCACTTCTTAAGTGGCTCCAGAAAGTAATTTTCCATTTTTGAGACGTTAAAATAAAGCAACAAGCCAACAACTAGGAATCCTTTTCAGTAGTTTCTTTGGCTGCAGCCCATCTTCACGTTAGGGAAGGTCAGATACCCCCCACCAGACAAAGCCTTTTTCTGTCCCAGCATTTCTAACATGTTCATCACTGTGGTATCTTAGGTGCATCGTCATAAGAACATAAGAATGGCCGTACCGGGTCAGACCAAAGGTCCATCTAGCCCAGTATCTTGTCTACCGATAGTGGCCAATGCCAGGTACCCCAGAGGGAGTGAACCTAACAGGCAATGATCAAGTGATCTCTCTCCTGCCATCCATCTCCACCATCTGACAAACAGAGGCTAGGGACACCATTCCTTACCCATCCTGGCTAATAGCCATTAATGGACTTAACCACCATGAATTTATCCAGTTCTCTTTTAAACTCTGTTATAGTCCTAGCCTTCACAACCTCCTCAGGTAAGGAGTTCCACAAGTTGACTGTGCGTCAACCATGCTGCTTAGTGATGCAGCAAAAGTCAAGTCAAAATTTCAGTGGTTTAGTAGCTTTTAAGCACTGCTGGAAATTGAGCCATTGGCTGCCCCCTCCCGCCCATCCAACCTGGTTAGTGGTGAAAACAGAACCTTTCCACAATCCCTGGTGGCGCTGGAGAAAAGCAACTTTCCTCCGTGGCCACGGCATCAGCAAAAAGCCTGTTTTGAATAGCGTGTAAGAGGCTTACAGCTTCTGAGAGCAACCCTAGACGGCAACGTAAATACCAGTCACATATTTGGAATTGAATTTACAGCCAAAAACAGCTCCCAATATTCAATATATAGCAACCACAGCTCCCAAGCCTCAGAGGCTAATGGGGGTTTTCAAATTTGCCACCTTGTCAGGGGTCTTGAACCCTCATCTGTTTCTATATGTCCAGGGAGCAGCAGCAGCAGTGCACTTTAGTCCAATCACATCTGGCAATTTGCTATCTTTTCTTTCAGATGCGGACCATACTGTCCAGGTCTTCACAGTCACCTCCAGACTGGATTATTATTGCCATGTGAAAACCGTAAAGACCTCAGCTATGAATACAGCTGTCCACACACCAGTGTGATCCCTGTATGAAGAACCTCTTACGCTTGTGCTTCCATAGCCTGCACTAGCTTCCAGTTCCTTTCTGGGTGCAATACAAGGTATTGATTTTAAACTATAAAGCCATTTATGGTTGGGTTCCTCACACATTAGTGAGCACTTTTCTAACATTCTAATCTAGCTGTTTAGATGGGTCACTAGATTCGTACTCTGGTGGCAGGCCATTTGCATTCCCTCTGCCTCCTTATGGTCCAGCAGAACCCTCATTTCTTAACCTTTAGGGGCACGTTGCAAAACCTATCTACGCAGGCTTTTTCTCAAGGGATTGCTTGACGGAGGGAGTTTGTTTTTATGGATGTCTGGCGGGTGCAGAGTAGGGAATTATTTGGTTTAGCATCCATTTAGCTGAGGTTTTTATTATGTTTACTGTAAGTACACCTAAAGACTGTTAGACACATCAGATAAATGGGAAAAATAATAGATTCAAAAGTCTGTCCCGAGAAGGTACATGCTTTCACTGCTAACAGGGAACAAAAATCCTTTTCCCCTTCTGCTTGAATTTCTTCCTTTATTCTTCAGCTTGCTTCCCTGCCAAGACAGCTTCCTTCTTCAAAATAAATAAATAAAAGGGTAATAAAAGCCCTCACCACTGATGTACGCAAGGAAGAAAGAGACGGATAAAACCCCCATTCCATCAGCAGCTGAATATCCAGAAGATAAATACTTTTTCTTCCATTACATTTTCAAATGCAACATGCCAACATAGAAGACCCTTGACATATGACCTGAGGAGATGCTATCAGCACTCAGTGCACACATTCCACTTCTCCATGACAAGGCTGGCTACTTCCCTCCAGCAAGATAGGTGCCACAAAAGATCCCTCATTCAGTAACTACTACCATAAACCTAATGGGTGCAACATCATCATACTGTCATGGAGTGTGACCTCCTAACCCACTTGGAGCAGGAAAGGGGGAAAAGAAACCAGGTGCCGGCTGTTTATCACCTGCTTATCAGTTTTAGCAGGTGCTACTGAAACATTTAGCATGGTCCTTCTCCTCCCACGCTCACATTACCAGTGGGCGACAGTGTGGGGGGAACAACCACAGATGGGGTAACTGTTCACTTCCTATCTATCACGAGTAGCAGCAAAAGGGCATAGAACATAGCACCACCTTTCTTTACTTCCTACCCAATGGCAGCGGTGGGAAGGCTCACAGCATGGTGCTTCTCCACTCAGGTACATTCATGTACCCAAGGAGAAACCAGAGACAGCGTTAGACCATCACAGGGAGATGCGCAAGCAAGTTTTAGAACATGTACAGTGGTGCATGAAGGTAGGAGCATGTTGGGAAATGGATCCATACACCAGAGCAACGCGCACAGCCATACACACTGGTAACACAATCCAGTTCAGAGTCTTTCACTCCTTCCTTCATTACACCTCTAAAATTAAGAAAGTGAAGAAAGCAAACATAGAGTGACTGAAGCAAATACTCCATGGGCCACGATTCTGCAAGATGCTGAGCACTCGGCTTCTGAGCCATACTCATGTACTTGGAGTTTGTGCTGACAACTCTGGAGCTGACCCACCACATTGCAGAATTGTGTCCCATGGTTCCAGCTAAAAGGAGGTGATAAGAATGGGAGAGGGATAGAGCTATGCATTACATGATGTGAATAATTGTTCTATTCCTCCTACTTTCCTGTAGCTGGTGTCATTACCCTATATATTAGATGGTGAGATGATGGGTTGCCACCCATCTGGGTTTTACCTAGACAATGCATTTTTTTAAGCTTTAGGGTTGCAGGTACCCAAGTTTCAACCAAGGGGACCTGGCAATGTCCGATCAGATGTATTGATCAGACACCAAAAGTCCAGTTACTGGGGGGTGAGAGGAGGCACTGGTTCATTAACCTGCACCAGCCCCTGCTCAACCAGGGCCGCCTCCTATCTTCAGGCAGGCTCCTTGTCAGGCTGCAGCAGCTACAGGATAAGAGACAAAACACAGAGGGGAGATTTTTACATCCTGACCCAAAAAAACCCCAAGAAAACAAAAATCTCACAGAAATGTCAAATGTATTCAATGCAATATTAGACAGTCTACATTAAGTATGGAAAAACTGATATGACTTATAAACAAAGCCTCAAATGATATATACACTAAATTTGTCTGATACTATTGTTGAATAAAACAGCTATTGTCAAGTATTTATCAATAATCTTTCATAAGCTTCCCTAGGGGTTTACAGTTTTGAAAGGAAAATAAAAATCAGTTCCAAAAAAAAAGTTTACAAAAAAGAGTCTCAGCTTAGAAGCTAGCTTTCCACTGGATTTCTTTTGGCACTTTATAAATGTTCTATGAGTGACTTTTACATATATGCGATCATAAAGGTACAATGTGCAATATTAAACATTGTCAATGTTCAAAATAAAAGTGGAACACTCAACACTGATTTATTTTGGGAGAGGGAGTGTACAGAGGGGACAAGAAGGTAGATTCAGGAATTAAGGCAGAGTGAGAAGTCAGCAGCAAGGTGCTCCTAAATTGCAGGAATATGGGGGCCTCCCTTTTTAACCAACCCACCCTCCCAAAGGAACCTTAGCAATCCTGAAGCATGTCATGTGATTTTCACGTGTTCACACAGAGAACCGATATCCCTTGCCACAGGTTGCCGGGGCCCTGCCTCTGAAGAATTAATACCTTCTTCTCCCTGGTTTATAGAAGAAAGAGTTTCTAAAGTTTAGGCCTTGAGACAGCAGTAAGCTCTAGTACAGGATCTGTTCCCCTCTTGAAAGGAAGGACCACATTCTTGTGCTGTGCTACAGCTGTATGTACCATAATGGGGAACCTCTCAGTGAGATCCAATAATGATTGAGCAGAAAGATCATCCCTGGATCAGGTAGTACAGGACTGTGTGTGGTAGGAGGAGAAGAATGCAGTCCAGCCTGCTTGCCATCCAAGCAGATATACCCCAACTATTGGGGTGTAAGTAGTGGGGGAAGCCCCATGCCCCTACCTCTTTGAGAAGGGAAAGGTCCCCTACTACTGGCAATCCAAGGGAGATACTAAATTATTGTGCAGGGATGGGCCACAAAGGGCTTTGTGTTGGGGTGTACCTTAGGGCTCCAGATTGCCTCAATCTGCACACTTTGCAGCCCAGAGCTCTGCCTGGCACCAGTGACTCATCAACTCAGCCCCTGGATACCATGTTCCCCACATGCCCCAAAAAACAGCACACACCTTCAGAGATAGACAAAGGGGTTCCTGACAAGCCCAGATAGCTGTCCTCCTGCTTTCTGGGGCTCCTCCTTTAGCCGGTACATTCTCCCACCCTGCTGCTAGCTTAATGCACTCTCCTTTGGGGTTGAAGTTCCCCAAAGGGCAAAATGGCCACAATGTCAGACACCCAGCTACAGCAAAAAGGCAGATTCCGCTATGGAATCCTGTAGCAATTGGACACAATAGCAAATTGTGTGTGCAGTCCCATGAGTCTGGGATCACAGAGTTCACAGAGCCCTGTCACCATAAACCATTTTTAAAAACGGATTTAAATGAAAGATTCCAACTAGAATGCTTTCCTCCAGTGTGGTCAAGGCATCCTGGGGGTTATAATGGTTTCTTGACAACCATTATCAGAACTAGACAGTCACTATTATAACCATATTATGCGCCATCCACACTAAGGGGACAGATATCCTGCGTGTGCAGAGAAACTATCACAGCTCTGTGGCAGTAAAACACTCCAAGGGAGATACTAAACTATTGTGCAGCTAATAAATTTGTTAGTCTCTAAGGTGCCACAAGTACTCCTGTTCTTCTTTTTGTGGATACAGACTAACACGGCTGCTACTCTGAAACCAGTAAAACACTTGTTTGTGTATTTATAACGTGTCAAATGCACCCCCATTGTTTCTGGGCACAAATACCTGAATGAGTAGCAAATGTAAGTGACCATCAGCAACTTTTTAAAAAAAGTTCATTCCCCCTCTGCTCCCTCCTTACCCCAGATATATTGCAGCAGCCAATCTCCCTTTCAGGCACAAGTATAAGCAAACAGATTTTATACCTTTAAGGCAGTGTTCAGCAAGAGTAGCAAAACACACAAGGCCTCTTCAGGAGGCTGATGCACTTGTCTAGGGATCCCAGTGGAGTAGACATTAACCTCTATGAGGAAAGGAAAGCTTGCTTGAGCAATCTGCTCAGCACTGAATCTATTTTAGGAGCAATGACCCAGATCTTTTTTTGGCAGCAGGTAACTTGTGTAACTGAGATGAACTGGCATCAGGCATTGCCCAGGTGTTAATCAACAGTAGAGGAGCCCAGGTGATGCAGGATGGTACCTCCTCTGTATGAGCTTGAACCACCTCAGGCCAAGGGTGGGTCTACACTACAAAGTCAGATTGGCTTAACTACTGAGGGCTGTGAAAAATTTCACACCTTCTGCAATGCAGTTGAGCCAAGCTCAACTATGGTGTAGACACAGATAAATCGACTGAAGAATTCTTCCATCGACCTAGCTACCGTCTCTCGGAGAAGTAGATTTTCTAGGGCATGTCTACACCAGAAAAGCTACAGTGGCACTGCAGCACTATAGTGTAAACACTTACTACAGCAATGGAAGAGGAATCTTCTGTCAACCTAGCAGTGTCTACACCGGGGCTTAGCTCGACTTAATTACATTGCACACACCATGAAATTTTTCACAGCCTTGAGCTACTTAGCTAAACTGGCCTAACTTTGTAGTACAGATCAGCCCCTACAGGGACAGAAAAACCCTGTCCCCCTTTCCATGGCTGTAGTGTCTCCAGTACAGCAACACAACTATAGACATACCCCAAGTCTACGCTACAAGCTTTTGCCATTATAGGTATGTTGGTCAGGGGTTTGATTTGTGACCAATATAGCTATGCAAACAAGAGCCCCTACTGTAGACAGTTATATCAGCAAAAATGCATTTCTTCTAGTATAGCTTATTTCCCCGGATGTGTGTGTGTGTGTGGGGGGGTTAATACCAGTGTTTATCTACAAAGCACTCCTACTGTAGACCTGGCCTCAACGTAAGGGTGGGGCGAGCCACAGCAATCCAGTAATAGTTTAGCCAATGTTTTGTCTCACAGCAAGCACATATTTTACACCAGAACACTTAGGGTGACTGGGAAGACCCTTCCTCCTTCCTGATATTCTCAGAGAAATCAAGATCTGTCAGAGGCAACATGTCAATGTGAAATGACCAAATTGTTGTTTAGGCTGAGCCCTACTTTCTCAATTAAAGTCTTCAAAAAGCGTGAAACATAACACAAGGCATCGTCAGAGAGTGCTAAGGAGATGGAGGGGCAGGGAAGATATTTAGCCACCGACTGGCAAGACAGGTAAGTGTCTAACAATAAGCACTCTTTTTAGCAGGGCTGGTTAATGAGCAACTGAGCTCTTGGCAAATAAACAGTGGGGAGCCCTTGCTGAGACCTTGAGACTGGCAGATGATGGATTGGAGGCTTGGCACAAAAGACAAAGCAAGCCAAATTATACTGTTTGTCACAGTGAGGTATTTGTTTAGTTTTTTGCTCTTACCTTCATCCAGTGTCTGAGCCATTTTACACACACAACCCTACTAGGTAAGAAAGACCTAGTGAGACTGAGGATAAACTGTGGTAGGGACTATTCTGGAGGACACAGAGTTCAGAACCATGTTGGCCACCTTTGTTACCAAAGAGCAAGCAGGGAACTGACAGGAGGCGCTCACTCGCTTAGCCAAATGTTCCAGTTCTGCAACTCCATTGTCACTTGTGTCTGGCCAGGTGGTGGCATGTGTGAAAACCCCTCAGGTTAGAGATGAGCCTAAAACCACTGGGAGAAACCCAAACACTCAACTCTGTTAAGACTATAAAACCAGATATTTAAGTGTCAGTATTATAGCTGTTCACATAGGATCAGCAATTTTATCTTTAACTTACACCCACTTCCCCCAGCCCAGCCCCCCCTCCCCCCCCCCCCCCCACACACACCTTCATCAAGGACAACTATACTGCCAGAAAATGTAAAAAATAATTAATTTTTCCCCACAGGCTTGGATCTGCTGGATCACTGCAAACGATGTGAAAACCAGCAACAAAGTAGTACTAGGCTGTGCTGAACAGCTACCAGGAATTGTTTATATTTTCTCCTTCAACCTCCCACCAGTCAATGTTTTCAAAACAACAGAATGCTGGTCAGGAAATTACAATGAGAAGAAAGGACAAAAGTAGGTATACCTGCTCAATACAAATGGTCTTTGTCCAAGACTCTATGCAAACTTGTCCCTCCATAAACAATCCCTGAAAGGCAAAAAGCCTATTAACTGCAACTAAATAGCAATCAAGTGAAAGCTCCAACCTTTATTCAGTTAATGGCGAGGAGTCTCACGGATGCCCACCAGAAGCAATGCAAACAAGCAAGCCAACTAGTGTGAGCAGCATGAGTATTTAAGCCATACATTTATAAGACTGAAGTACAGTTCTATGCATTTCACGCATCTCTCCCTATATGTTTGAAATCTAGGGTTGACAACAACCTCTTCTTCACTACAGGCAAGTTTTATCAGTGTCAAATAATAAAAAGGCTATCGGATCTCAAGGAAAACAGAGATGTAGGAGGAGAAAAGGGGGAGGGAGGGAGAAATGTCACTCTTCTCCCCCCCCCCCACCCGACACACAGATGCTGCCAGTAACACTAGAACGGGATATTGTGGGGCAAGAAGAAGAAAGTGGGTATTTTTACATAGAATACAGCCATAGCAATAAGGCAAATCAAACACTTCTGATGCACTAAATGTCATAAATGGCTTTGCTCCTGCCATCAGGCCTCCTAGAGTTAGAAATTTATCACTAATTCTGCAGGGATTGTTCTGTACATCTCCAATTATAAGACTATGATTATAACCAAGTAATCATTCTCAGACTGCTAGGAAATAGGATCATTGCATCACACGTTATTTTAATTGGAAGTAATTTCTTTGAATATAATTTTCTAGAAAGCACAACTTGCCACTTACAAGAAAGGATTAAGTTACAATGTCGGGGGGGGGGGGGGGGGGGGGGAAGGGGGGGATGGAATGTCAATGCTCTTCAGGCTTAAAATCTTAAATAATTAAAACCAAAACCAGAATTCTAGTCTACTACAGATTTATCAAATATTTAATACAAAAAACCCTTACACAAGCCACTATCACAACTGAGCTTAAGAGAAATTTCCTTCTTCCAAGCATGTGGCTTAATCTGTTCCCAGGATGCATTTCTTTACTCTGTGATTTTTGTTTAAAGAGAACTGATCTGTAGATGTACATTAGCTAAATTATTGTCCTTTTTGAACACTACTTTTGAGGATGGGCAGGAGGGGTGCTAACCTCCTCTCCCTCTGCATGTTCAGTGCCTCTTATCACAGACATAAGAGGATACCTTTCTATGTTATGTCCTTTAATCCCTTTGGTGCCTAAGAACAGTCCTTGGACAGCACACTGCCTTTGTGTGGCACGTTTTCACTATAAAATAATCACCCTGCTCTTTTAAACAATCCCAGCACTGAGACTGTGGCACAGAAAGGGTTGACTTCAGCAGAGCAGGACAAACATGGATCTATGTCTGAGGGCAAAATGAATGTCTCCCTTGGATTTGCACTAGCAATCCAAACACTCAAAAGGGTAAAGTTGGACATGTGCTGTAATTTAAACGCTTCCCAGGAATTTAACCATTTCCAGATAGTTATAAATATTTCAGCCATCACTGCTACAGCCATGCCCAAGTCAATGGAGAGAAGGAAGCGATTCCCAGCCATTTAAGAACCCATTTTATTATTGAGTTTGCCATACAGAAGCAATTAACAATGATTAGAAACTTTTGTCTACTTATTGCATTAAACAGGTCAGTATCAAATCCTTTCAGAAGGACTGCCTTTCAGATCTGCCCATTTACCTGGACTTTCAGCTAAGTATTTTCTGCTGCTAGAAAACACACAGACCGATATATATAGCTGGTTGCTTTTCTTAAACCCCAAACCTAAACATTATCATTTCATCCTTCTTTTAGCTCGTGGGCGCACGTGTGCACACACACGCCTTTCTAAACCATTTGCTTATGGAATCAATATGGATCTTCCACAAATGAACCAGATGGCATTCTCACAAAAACTCCTCTGATACCTAAACCTCCTAATACCTAAAGGACAGTCTTGGCTCAATCCCCCGTCACCTCCTTCAGATGAGGAAGGAAGGAAGGAGAGATCTCTTTAAAAAAAAAAAAAAAAAAAAAAAAAAAAACCTGCACCTTCAATGAAAACCAAGCAAAGTGAATATCTCAGCCAAAACTGTAGGCACCCAAATTTGAGTGTTTGGGTCATTTTATTTTATCTGCCATTTAGAGGGACAATTAGCAAGACTTGGTAGAATAAAAATATAGGAATAATTTCTACATGTATGGTTGGAGATTAAATGTACATAAAGGTACCATCACTGGTTGCCCTGCTGCTCTATTCTATCCAGGGTGGATAAAAATCAACGATTTAAAAAAAAAATCGGACTTTTTTGATCTTTTTGATAAAATTGCATCCAGCAATCATCCCTCCATAACGCCAATGATAATAAACTTCACAGCTAAGGGTAAACCATTCAAGAAATAGGTTTGCTGATGATGTTTTAAAGAAAGTCACACCAGTGAACTGGTGGAAGTCACTTAAGCACTTGGATTCATAGTCTCTTGAAGTGATAATCTCACTTTTAACAGCAGTAGCTTCTTCTACAGGTGTAGAAAAAATATTTTCTTCCTTCGAACTAATGCATTCCAATTTGAGAAATTGTTTGGGACCTGAAAAAGCAGGAAAGCTTGTTGTTCTTTTCCAGATTATGAACAAACAGGAAAATGAAGGTGAAGACGACTAAGTTAACTGCAGAAGCCAATATGTTAAGTTTCTCGTGTTGACCTGGCTGACGCAGTCCATTTAATTTTTGTTTTTTCTTTAAAAAAATTTAATTTAACTATTTTAGTTAAACAATTTGAACAAAAACAAACCTGATTTTAAAAAAACTTGAATGTTTAACTAAATTCAAAAATTCATATGTTTTGTTTTGTTAAAATATTATATGTTTGCTGTTGAAAAAAATCCAGAATACATAACGTTGTTGTTTTAGTTAAATAAAACAATTTAAATGTCTGTCTGGTGATGTTCTCCTCCTAATACAGGATGGCAAGAAAAATCCTCCAAATATTAATGATTAACCTGTTGAATTGGAGATAGTTCACCTCCCAATGACTTCATAAATATCTGCTTCAATTACCTTTGATAAATGAAATAACCAGTCATTCATTTTCTGATATAGCTATCAAACTAATCTGAAAAGTGTTCAAAATAAATCACTAACAATGTATAGTGTGTACCTTCTAAAAATGAAACCTACATCTATCTCTGAGTTGTGAAGAATCATAGAATATCAGGGTTGGAAGGGACCTCAGGAGATCATCTAGTCCAACACACTGCTCAAAGCAGGACCAATCCCCAGACAGTTTTTTACCCCAGTTCCCTAAATGGCCCCCTCAAGGATTGAACTCACAACCCTGGGTTTGGCAGGCCAATGCTCAAACCACTGAGCTATCCCTCCTTAATATGTATTAAGGTTGTAACAACCAACAAGAATGCACTTTTATGTAAAAATCCATGATTAAATCAAGTCTTGCTGACTAGTGATTTAAATCAAATCCACCCTGATGCTATCCCCAGTGCTTGTTTTCCAGTGCACCATTACATGAGCCAAAGTACTTGCCTGGGGCTATTAAGAGAAAATTTGGGTAGATGACTAACTGTGCTTCACCTGGGTAGATAAAGAATGCAAGCTGGTAAATGTGGCTGCATATGATTTCCTGTACCTTAAACACCCACCCGCTTCCTGCTGAGTGAAGAAACATCAGATATAAGATAATAAGGTATGAGTCAAAACATAAGGGCATGTAACCTCAAGATGCATTTTAAAATTCTTCCCAAGGAGTGCAAGACCCTTGCATTTGTGTGGAGGACTTCTAATCAACAAAGAAAACAATGACTAAGTGGCAGATTCAAAGGACAGTGCCATAACATTTTAGGTTTCCTTCACCAAATGTTATTGTTTTAATTATAATGAATTTGATGAACTACTACACCTACTCCCTAAGTCCCTGATCTTGCAAGCTTATCTACAGTCACATGGGTCCCACCCACACAGATCAGCTTGTTCACAGGACTGGGGCCTAAAATTGTAGTAAAGCCAGAACCTTGGAAAAAGGCAGGTTTGGTCTACACTTACACTGGCATATCTATGTAGGTCAAGAGGGTGCTCCCTCCCTTCCCCCGCATCTAACAGTACAGCTCTGTTGACAGAACCCTCAGTGTAGATGGCAACTATGCAAACAGAAAAGTGCTCCTGGCAGCAGAGTTAACATCTTTTGGGGAGGTGGTGTTCTGTATATTCTCTCTGAAGCATCTGGCATCAGCCACTGTCAGCAGACAGGATACTGGGCCTGATGGACCATTTGTCTGACCTAGTATGGCCAGTCTAGTGTTCTTAACTATATTGTGGGAGAAAGGAATGTTTGCTATCAGGACTGGAGAAATTATACGTTAGATGACATTTATTTTGAATTTGGGCATGGCAGAGTGGGGATGACTGTCAAATATACGCTAGAGAGGATTGTTTCTAATATTTACAGCTTTGACTTTTTAAAAAAAAAATTTTTTTTGCCTGTAAAATAGCTGTGGCATTTGCTTTTTTTCTGATGGTGTAACTGGCAACCATTCCCTCCACATGGCTGTTCTAAGCCAGGTGATATTAGCAACTTTATTTCCAGAGCCCAGTGCACCATGTTATAAATGCCCATTACAGTAAGCTATGGATGTATGGATGGGTGAGTATAAGATTTCTCCCCCCACCCTCCTCTCCTTTATGCACACACAAATGAGTAGTGACTTCACGTATGCTAAATAACCATTCTTACAATATAACTTCTTTAAAAGTTGTGGACTGCGGAAATACTATGGAGGGAGAATGTGAGGATGGATCATTTTTGTGGTTCTATTATGCCAGGTCCACACTACAGAACTTATGCTGGAGTAGCCCCCTACTGTGGGCACAGCATGTGCCAACAGAAGGAATAATTCTGTTGGTGTAGTAACAGGGCAATTATTGCATGATCCAACCCCTGTCATTCAGAGGCGTAGGGATAACAAGAGCACAGGCTTGCGTCCCTGCCCATCTTCACTGATAGCCGTTGATGGACCTTTGCTCCACGAACTTAACATTCTTTTTTCAACCTACTTATACTTTCTGCCTTCACCCTTGGCAGCAAGTTCCACAAGTTGACTATGCATTGTGTGAAGAAGTACTTCCTTTTGATTGTTTTAAATCTGCTGCCTATTAAATTGGATGACCTCTGGTTCTTGTGTTATGTGAAGAGGTAAACAACACTACACTTAGTTCCCTTTCTCCACATTATTCATGATTTTATAGACATCTATCATATCCCCCCTTACTCATCTCTTTTCCAAGCTGAACAGTCCCAGTCTTTCTAAATCCCTCCTCATCTGGAAGCTGTTCCATACCCCTTATCATTGCTGCACTTTTCTATATTTTTTTTCCTAATTCTAATATATTTTTTCTGAGAAGGGGGGACCAGAACTGCACGAAGCATTCAAGCTGTTGGCATGCCATGGATTTAAATAGTGGCATGATGACATTTTCGGTCTTATTTTCTATCCCTTTCCTTACGGTTTCTAGCATCGGTAGCTTTTTTGATTGCCACTGTACATGGAACAGATGTTTTCAGGAACTATACACGACGACTCCAAGATCTCTTTCTTAAGTGGCAACAACTAATTTAGACACCAAGATTTTGTATGTATAGCTGGAATTGTGTTTTCCGATGTGTATTACTTTGCATTTAACAATAGTGAATTTCATCTGCAATTTTCTTTACCAGTCACAGAGATTTGTGAGACCCCTTTGCAACTCTTAACAGTCTGCTTTGGACTTTACTTTATTAAGTAATTTTGTATTCTCTGCAAACTTTACCATCTCACTGTTTACCCTTTTTCCAGATCATTTATGAATACATTGAACAGCACTGTTCACAGTACAGATCTTTGGGGGATCCTGCTATCTACCTTACTACACTGTGAAAACTGACCATTTATTCCTACCCTTTGTTTCCTATCTTATAAGTAGTTACTGATCCATGAAAGGACCTTCCCTCTTATCCCCCATGACCCTTACTTTCCTTAAGAGCCTTTGGTGAGGCACCTTGTCAAAGGCTTTCTGAAAGTCCAAGTTCACTATAGCCACTGGATCACCCTTGTCCACACATTTGTTGACAGGCCCCAAAGAATTCTAATAGACTGGTGAAGCATGATTTCCCTTTACAAAAAAACACGTTGCCTCTTCCCCAACATATCATGTTCATCTATATGTCTGGTTGAAACTATAGTAAAGAATAGAATTATCAATTTGCCTGATACTGAAGTTAGACTTACTGGCCTGTAATTGACAGGATCACCTCTGGAGCCTTTTTTAAAACTGGAGTTACATTAGCTACCAGTCATCTGGTACAGAGGCTCAGAAGCAATAGGTTACATACCACGGTTAGTAGTTCTGCAATTTCATATTTGAGTTCCTTCGGATCCTTGAGTTCCTCTGGTCCCGTTTACCTATTATTGTTTATCAACTTGTTCCAAAACCTCCTCTACTGACATCTCAATCTGGGACAGTTCTGAGATGTGGCACCTAAAAAGTGTGGCTCAGGTGTGGGAATCTCCCTCACATCCTCTGCAGTGAAGAAGAATGCAAATAATTAATTTAGCTTCTCCAAATGGCCTTGTCTTCCCTGAGTGCTCCTTTAGCAGCTTGATTGTTCAGTGGCCTCACTGACTATTTTGCATGCTTCCTGCTTCTGATGTACTTAAAAAAAAGTTGCTGGTAGTTTTTGTCTCTTTTGCTAGTTGCTCTTCAAATTCTTTTTTGGCCTGCCTAATTATACTTTTTACACTTGACTTGCCAGACGTTATGTTCCTTTCTATTTTCCACGGTAGGATTTGACTTTCAATTTTTAAATACCTTTTTGTCTCTAACCACTTCTCTTACTCTGTTTTTTAGTCATGCTGGCATTTGGGAGGTAGCAGGAGTATACATATAGTTTGAGCCTTTATTGTGGTATTTTTAAAAAGTCTCCATGCAGCTTGCAAGAATTTCACTCTTGTGAGTGTTCCTTTTAGTTTCCATTCAACTAGCCTCCTCATTTTTGTGTAGCTCCCCTTTTTGAAGTTAAATGCTACCGTGATGGGTTTCTGTGGTATTCCACCCCCCTTCATCTCTCCTCCCCCCCACATGGATGTTAAATTTAATTACAGATGCCCCCCAGGTTACGCAAACACGACATACGCAAATCCGCACTTACGGAAAAAGTTCTGTAAGCTAGAAATAGGAGTTGGGGGTTTTTTTGTTTGTTTTTGCGTAATGGTTGGGTATACTTACGCAAAATTTGAGTTACGCAAGGCGTTCCAGAACAGAACGCTTTCGTAAGTCGGGGAGCGTCTGTACATTATGATTGCTATTACTGAGAGTTCAGCTGTATTCACCTCTTGGACCAGATCCTGTGCCCCACTTAGGACTAAATCAAGAATTGCCTCTCCCCTTGTGGGTTCCAGGACTAGCTGCTCCAAGAAGCAGTCATTAATGGTATCTAGAAATGTTATCTCTGCATCCCATCCTAAGGTGACATGTACCAGTCAATATGGGGATAGTTGAAATCCCCCATTATTATTGGATTTTCTGTTTCTGTAGCCTCTCTAATCACCCAGTGATTTCACAATCAACATCGTGGTCAGGTGATTGGTAGTAGATTCCCACTGCTATACTCTTCCTATTCAAACATGAATTTCTGTCCATAGCGATTCTATGGTATTGTTTGATTCATTTCAGATTTTTACCATATATTTGACTCTATGCTTTCTCTCACATATAGTCCCACTCCCCAACCAGCACGACCTACTCGGTCATTCCTATATATTTTATACCCTGGTATTACCGTGTCCCATAGATTATCATTGTTCCAGCAAGTATCTATGATGCCTGTTATATCAACATCCTCATTTAATACCAGGCACTCAAGCTCATCCATCCTAGTATTTAGACATCTTGCATTTCTGTACAAGCACTTATAAAATTTGTCAATATTTAGCTGTCTGCCTTCATGTGATGGAACTGAATAGGACTCTTTTTTCGTTACAGCTTTTAACTGCTTAAAAAGAGATTCTAAACAAACATCTGCACCAGAATCAATAGTGAAATGTCCCAATGCTTTTTCTGAAACTCACTGCTAGAGTAGTCATGACTGAGAATGTTTTGAAAAGTGTAAAGATTAGAAAATGAATGTTTTTCTAAAATTTATTCCTAATATTTGTAACGAAACTTCCCTCCAGGCATGCATTTTCAAGACCATGCAGAGAAGTAGCATGAGCCTGAAACAGCCAACTGATTTGCAGAAGCAGATCTTAAGACTTGAAGGGGCAAGTTGAAGATAACAGCAAGGCCCTGTTTACAGACTTGGGAAAAAAGCTTTCAAAAAGCCAAGAAGATAAACCTTTCCCAAGCATTTATCCACAAGTTGTTTAAGACTTTCCCTCCCACCCGCTCTGAATGTGCCAACACTGGCGTCAAGTAGCCTTGGATAAAGTGGTCAGTCTACTTGTTAATTCAAAGGAAAGCTGTATTTATACAGTGGTTGCAAACAGTGCAGAATGGAGCAAGCTATCCCTTCACACAGCTAGGCTGCACCCAGACTTAAAAATCAGAGTACACCTCTACCCTGATAGAACGCGGTCCTCAGGAGCCAAAAAAAATCTTATCGCGTTATAGGTGAAACCACGTTATATCGGGTAGGGAAGGCTCCTTGTCCCCTGACCGCCCTGAGACCCTCTGCCCCTTTGCAACCCCTCGGCCCCGGCCCCCTTAACACACCGCTCAGAGCAGCGTGTCGGAGTTGTCCCTAGAGGAGTGCGGCGCCCAGGACAAATCAGCCTCCCCGCTAGTCTCGTCACCATCCGCCCAGAACTCCTACCTGCCCAGCTACCGCTTGCCTCCTCACCCCACCTACCCGCCCGTCTGCCCGCCTCCCCGCTAGTCTCCTCACCATCTGTCTGTTGACCCGACTGCCGCTCTCCTGCTCACTGTCTTCCCACCCACCTGCCTCCTCACCCACCTCCTGCCTGCCGCTCGCCACCCCATTCACCTCCTCACCCTGCTTGCCCACCCGCCTCCCACCCTTAACACACCACTCAGAGCAGCATGTCGGAGCCAGACACGCTGACACGCTGATCCACCCCCCAGAGCGCTGCTTTACCGCATTATATCCGAATTCGTGTTATATCTGGGGTAGAGGTGTACCATATTAAGTCCTAAAGTCAATGGGAGTTGCACCTACTTACACCAAGGAGAAACTTGGACCAAAGAGCAGGGTCTCTGTCAT
This sequence comes from Chrysemys picta bellii, assembly GCF_011386835.1. Taxonomy (NCBI): domain Eukaryota; kingdom Metazoa; phylum Chordata; order Testudines; family Emydidae; genus Chrysemys; species Chrysemys picta. The sequence continues at coordinate 238,720,045 of NC_088791.1, read as the reverse complement.
GCATCCACATCTAACTTTTCACAAAATACTATGTTGCGACTATGTTCCTATCTTTCTCACCACAAGTCAGAGGATTAGTTTATCTTATGAAAGAATGAAGTCACTGAATAAGTCAGTCCCCCAGCTTCAAAAACAAGCAGACACTAGCCCCAACACTTTATTTCAAGATTGAAGGGAGTTTGTTTTGTTTTATTAAATTTATATATTATTTTGAACACTAAGTTACTGGGGGGAGGGGTTGAAGAGAAGGAAAGAAGTTAAAAACTATGCAAAAAAAATAAAAAGAGTAAATAATGTCACATGAAAAACCCTTAGTCACACAGGAGTTAGTGAGAGAAGAGATTTCCACATTTTACTACTGTTGGTAGTTTTGTATTTGGGTTCCAGCAAAGGAGAACTCTCCCCACCTCTGTCCCCACCTCTGATGAGTGTCACAGCCTCAGGGGGTTTGTCTAGTCCAGGGTTTAAAATGTGAGGTTAGCACTTTAAGGCATAGTGCCTAAGGCCCTGTCTGGATGAGGTTTCTAAAACAAGGTTAGTTACCCTATGCTAACCTCAAATCTGAAGTCCAAGTCTAAGACAGGCTTTGGGAGACAGATTCTTTATGAACTCCTTCTGCATACTGCCCCTACACAGCAATCACTCCATATGGCAGAGGTCCCCAAACTGTGGGGCACGCCCGGAGTAATGTTCAGGTGCCCCCCCCACGGGAAAGTGAACAGGGAGTGCCACCCAGTCCTACTCCACCCCAGCCCTACTCCAGCCCCGCCCACAGCTGTGGCCCCAGCTCCTGGTCCCGCCACAGCCTTGGCCCCTGGCTGCAGCTCTGTTCCCAGCCCGGCCCCCCTCCCTGACCCAGCCCTGCCCCCCAGCTGTGTCCCCAGCCTCGGCCCCCTACCCCGTCCGCATCGCCGCCACCCCCCCCCAGAAGCCATGGCCCCGCTCCTGGCCCCAGCTCCAAGGGGGGGCACAGACAGGAGTAAGAGGGGGCGTGACACTGACAAGTTTGGGGACCATTGCCGTATGGCAATATGCTTCTATATAGAGAGAGGTCTAATAAAATCATGACTGGGGTGGACAAGGTGAATAAGGAAGTGTTATTTACCCCTTCACATAACACAAGAACCAGGGGTCACCCTATAACATTAACAGGCAGCAGGTTTAAAACAAACATAAGGAAGTATTTCTTCATACAACGCACAGTCAACCTGTGGAACTTATTGCCAGAAGATGCTGGGAAGACCGAAAGTATAACTGGGATCAAAAAAGATTCAGATACGTTCATGGAGGATAGGTCCATCGATGGCTACTAGTCAAGATGGTCAGGGACGCCACCTCATGCTCTGGGTGTCCCTAAGCCTCTGACTGCCAGAAGCTGGTACTGAATGACAGGGGGATAGATCACTTGATAAATCACCCGATTCTGTTCATTCCCTCTGAAGCATTTTGGCACTGGCCATTGTCAGAAGACAGGATACTGGGCTAGATGGCCATTCGTATGTTCTTAAATCACCGCAGCTTCAAGAGATGGAGAAGATTCTTTCACTCCCCAAAATAAAAATAATCCTGGGTTTTCGCTAAAAGCAGAAGAATATCCATCTGCCACATCCCCCCTCACTCCAGTGAGGAAAGGGGGCAGAAGAAAGGTCAACCCCTCCCCCCACACAGAAAAGGTAATGCAGGAGAAGAACTGTTACCACCTCCTCTACCCCCCAAAAATGGACCCTGGGAAAGATCTGAAAAGGGGAGAGAAATTAATGTACAGAAATAAGAACCTTTATACTGGTAGAATTGCATCTATACTTGGGGTTGCACCAATGTAACCATATCTGTTTTCAAACATACACAGTTAAATTGGTACAAAAACTGCACAGACATAGCCAAGCCCTGAGAAGGTACTGTAAGGAGAAGAAGTAAGATTGAGAGAAAGAGGGAACGAGGAGACGTTTAATCCAGGGAAGAGAAGAAAAATGTAGCAAATAGTGCACAGATGAGAGAGAGAAAAGAGGATGTGGGGGGACATCTGACGAAAGGGACAATTAGATATGACATTTTCCTTAGAGAGAAGATGAAAGAAAGTAAAAAACAGAAATATTGGAGAGAGGCAAAGACCTGGGAGACATTATATGTTAAATGGTGGTATGAGAAATATATATTTTATATGAAGTTTTATGTGAAAGCCCGGCCTTCAACGAAAATGCGCTAACTCCTTCTCCATAGTTCACACAGGAGCCAGATCTTCATCTGATGTAATTCATAATAATTCCTTTAACTTCAACAGAACTACAAAGAGTAACGCCAGTCGAGGATCTGCCCATATGTTTCCAGGGGGAGGGAAAAAATACATTAATAAAATGAACACATACTCACGTGCTGTAATACGAAGGATTCGTTCTATTGCACTATTATGCTGTTGGATTTATTTTTGCATTAAATTATATTTACATGTATAAATTATATATTCACATAGTCTGCATAAATCTGTTAAAGATATAATTCCCATCGCTCAACAAAGCAAGAGAGGCAACTTCATTCAAAAACATTCAGACCATGAAACCAGATATTTGCTAAAGGAGTAGTTCATTTCATACTCTCCCCACAGGACTCTTGTTGACATATTGCAAAATTCCTACTGAAGTGAGGTGGTTTAACTCAGTGGTTCTCAACTTATTTTCATCTGTCAACCCCTACAAAATTTCAAATGGAAGTGCGGACTCCTTTGGAAATCTATTGTCTCTGAAGAGAGTTGAATTCTGTTCAGTCAGTTTTCAGTCTAAGTCTTTCGCAAACCCCTTACACATGGACCACAGATGCCAGGTTGAAAACCACCGGTTTAAATGATAGGGCGCTCTGTTCTGATTCAGATGCAAGTCACTAGTAAATTTAGTGTGCTCTCTCCAACATCCTTCATAGCAGCCCAGAGTCATTCATAAAAGAAACTTAAGGAATTCAACACACTAAAGTACATATATCAAGCACGCTTCTAAAGAAACCCATGACTGAACAGCCATTCACACAGAATCCTCTCTCATTTACACAGAAAGAATGGTGTCTCAAGGTCAGATTCTAAACAAGGCTCTATGGGAAGAAGTTTGTACTGTTGCTGGCTACACAGTGCTTAGTCTGTAGAAGAAGGAAAACCAAAAAACAAACCGTCTTCTTTGGCTGACCAGCTATAAAAAGCTTTGACTAGGTAAAATATTTACCAAAACCAGTCTAGTAATTTCCACGATTAGCTGTTAACATAATACATTTGGTAACTGGAATGCAGTTAATGGAACCTGAATAAAAAAGTTCTTTGAAGGAAATTTAAAGCCATTTCTTCAGCTAACCTTGATCAAATGGCAAGTTTTAGTGTGGTTCTATGAGGAAAATGGCTTTCTAGAGAGCTCCATGATTCTTGCATCTCGGATTCCAGATCAAATGTGCTCAGTTTACAGGTAAAAAGATATTTGTTTTTTCCCCCTAACTGCCAGCCCTGCCAGCTCAGCCTGAGTTTTATTATTGTTGTTTCTGAGGGTTTTTTTTTTTTTAAATCACTTCTTGTGCATAATCACAAGTTATAAAGGCTCTGTGGGCCAAATCGTGCCTTCACCATTAACATCTGTACAACCCAATGGCTTCAAAAGGTTTGCACAGGTGTAATACATTTGAATTTAGTGAACACTTTTGATGATGACAAACAAAGAGGAATAGAATCCAGCTCATACTCTCTCAGCTGTGTTGACTCTGCAGACTTAACGGGAGAGGGGAAAAAAGTAGTAAAATATCATTTTAGTCACTACGGCTAATAGACAAGACTCAGTAGATCTGTCACCTCCAGATCCATTTTGAGAGAGGTGGTGCCATTTTTAAAGTCAGTTTTCTGACTAGAACTGCACTTTAAGTATCTGTACAGTTACAACCTCTTTCATTGAACTGGTCTTCTCTTACCCAAGTCAAACAGTAAGACTATAACCCACTTAATTGTGCTAGTGTACGACTGCATTCTCCAACAAGTCAAGGAGCTTCCCACACAGGTGCTTCTAACACAATTCTATACAATGTGTCCAAATGAATACACCTTACCCTAGCAAAACAAAGTAACAAACACTGAGAGCATTTGCAACCTTCTGATTCCTTCCGACCCTCCCTTCTGCAATTCAAAAAAATTTTAAAAGCCACAGATGGGAACCATAAAATGCTACTCCCTGCATAAGTTTCCCCTTATAGCTATAAAATAAGTATTTTGAGGAACACAACAGCAGAGGAGGCACTCCAAGGGCATGGCTACGCTTGCAGATGTAGAGCGCTTTGAGTTAAGCCTTCGTAGAGCGCAGTAAGGAAAGCGCTGTAGTCTGTCCACACTGCCAGCTGCCAGCACACTGGTGTGGCTACATTAGCAGCTCTTGCAACGGCCACAGAGAGCAGTGCATTGTGGTAGCTATCCCAGCATGCAAGTGGCTGCAACGTGCTTTTCAAATGGGGGGGGGTGTAGTGTGTTGTATGTATGTGGGGGGGAGAGAGAGTGGGTTTTTGTGGGGCTGAGAGCATGTCAGCATGCTGTCTTGTAAGTTCAGACAGCAGCAGACGTTGTTCTACTCGCCGAGGTGGAGTACCAGCAGCATTCTAGCCGTGGAGTCAGAGCGCTCTACGTGTTTTGCCAATGTGGACGGGTAGTGAGCTAGTGCACCCGGGGCTTCTTTAATGCGCTCTAACTCGCAAGTGTAGCCAAGCCCTAAGACAACAATCAGAATACCTTCCTTGGAGCAGGGAGGAACAGGCACCTTGATCTGTAACTGAAATTCCTGTGGTCTAGGAAGAGTCAGTGCGCTACTCCGGCTTGCACAAGAGCTGCCATTACATTCCATTAGATAGAAGGCACCTCCACAACTTGATAACTTTAACCAGAAAGAAGTTTTGTCAATAACTAACATACTATTGTTTCTGTTATGAAAACAGGGCACTCTTCCATTACCTCACAGGAAATCTAAGCAAAGGTAGCTTTGCTCACAGATACTGATTTACTGACTTTCTGCCTTAAGCCACTAGATTTGAAAACCATCAAGCCAGTGACATAAAACAATTATCTCATTCACAAGAGCTCTTTGAACCTAAATACAAATCCAATTAGGTCAATATTAAAAGTTTTATTCCCTACCACATAATATACTTAAAAAGATCAAGACATTCTTTCCCACCCCCCTTTTTAAACATTCGAGCAATTTAGCAACCCCAATTTATTTTAAATGACTGGAAATATTTTCCTCCATATTCACTTGTCATCACGCTAGAGTTTAACCCATAGAATGCACACAGAATGCTTAGGAAGTTGTACATTTCAGTCTCGGCAGTCTCTAAAGATTAAGAAGATTTTTACTCTTTTGGGGGGGTGGGAGAAAGGATATGTGCCTTTTCCATCACTTGTATTATATAAGGTTTTAATTAATTTGTTATTCAAAGCATTCAAGGGATCTGTAATAGATGACGGGGGGAAGCTGTACAGTAGCTATTAATAGACTGCCATTCTTTCCTCCCCCACAAGACTACACCAGAAACACATGGGAAGGTGGCAATTTAAACAAGAATAATGGAAACATGCCAGCTCTGCTTGGTGTAATTTAAAGAACCTACATACTGTATTTGTGCAAATGCACAAACGTTTCTCTGAATTTCTGTGTGCATATGATATATAAAATGACATTTTTTTAAATGCCATTGCTTAAATAAAGCAAGGATTTTTACAGTAGAGGCTTCCCTACAGCTCTTGACACACTCCTTTGTGTCTACATCTTGTGATACAGGACCATTAACTGAATCCTCCATAATATCTAGGTACAATTGGTAAGTTAAGCACATAGCAGCAACTAAAAAAAAAAAAAAAAAAAAAAAATCCAGAAATACTTGCATTTTTGGTTTAACATGCACAATTAATTTAATGCATTCTTAAACTTTTGTTTGTTTGTTTGTTTTTTAAAGCCACCAATATCTCACACAATAAAATTCCCTTGGAATTATCATCCTTAAGCAATACTGGCCTGAACTGCACAGGTATACCAAATTTTAGAAGTCTCAATAAGCTATTAATCCATGGTAAGTAAGAGGCAAGAGAAACTATCCAAGATCTTTTTTAAACCACTCTATCTAAAAAATGGTTTAGTCAATTACTGTGGAGAAGAAGAGAGAAATACAGTTGCATCTGGGCAGTTAGATTCAGCACTGGCTTTAGACCAGTGGTGGGCAACCTGCGGCCCGTCAGGGTAATCCACTGGGGGGCCACCAGATAGCTTGTTTACATTGGCATGGCCACACACAGCTCCCAGTGGCCGCAGTTCAATGTTCCCGGCCAATGGGAGCTGCGGGAAGCTGCGCAGTTTGACTTTGGGCTAAAGGAAAGTATGCACTAACAGAGCTGACAATCAAAAGCCAGTTTTGGGGGGAGGGAGAAGGGGTAGAAGGGTACCAAGCAAGCAGAGAAACTTATCTTTGATGAGATAAACAGATTTGATGTCAGGTATTTATTCTCAACCCATCTATTTTGGTCATGTTGAATTTAGGTATTCCTATAGCTCTGTTCTAAAAAAGTAAATAGATAAATAAATAAATATGGCCCCTGTACAAGCACAATTTCTCAAGGAGAAAAAGATTCAAAAAGCTTATCGCTGTGGACATAAGAGTGGAGGTAGACAACATGCCTGTTTTTAAACCAAGAGCTCATCTCAGCCAGATTCCTGAGAAGTTCTACAAAAATAAAACCATCTATATTTAAATACCAAGTCTTAATATAGGTATGACAACTGAGTAGTGAAGAGATGATACCGGCTAAAGAAAAGCAAATTCACACAAAATAGGTCACCTTTATAGGACACTTGGATCAGGGGACCTTCCATTTCACTAATAGTTATTCTATTTGCAAGTACAGACTTCCTCACTTTTAAATTATGAAGATGTGTGTTCATTCCTAGTACATCTTCTACTCCTTGATAAAGGACATAATGAAGGCAGGAGAAAGGAATTAAGTGCATGGTTTAGTGTTTTTCTAAGTGCACTTTCAAAAATGTAACGTAAACCCAGTTAAGAAAAAGAAAAAGTTGCAAAATAATGAGTGAGCACGTCTGTGTGCAGCGCTCACTCTACAACCCATTTTCAATACAACAGCCCACTGCGAAGAAACTAATGATACACAGCACTATCCATTTTCTGGAGAAGCACTAAAAAAAATGCAATTAAGGCTTCCACTCTGTAGATACACCCCCCCTTTTTTTTTTTATTCAGACACCACGGCATCAACTCTCTAGAGGGGTACTTTACAATATTACAGCAGTATATATCAGTGATGCTACAGTTATAGGTCTATCAGCATTTCCATTATGCATATAGACCCATATTTTCAGGACATTCAGCCCCAAATATTCCCTACTGATGCCTTGATGGGCTGATGCAGAGCTGACAAGAGAGGGGGAAAGAGGAGGACAATTGTACGAGGGCCTGAGTTTAAGGGAGCCCACAAAACATTTGTAACTTGGGTGAAATGGGAGGGGGTGGGACTCCAGCAAACATAGTGTACCAGAGCCCAAATTTCTCTCGAGAGGCCTGAACTGATGTTCTTGGCAGGCAGCATATAAATTTGTTAAACTTTCAGTCAATTTTTATGTTCAAAGAATGCAGAAAAAATACACTTTGGGATACTTTTTTTTCTGGCCCTGAACAGCTTTTTAAAAGCTTATGTATTTTGCAGATCTTCAGGTTAGAGTAAGGTACTCTACTAACACTTCTTAATTGGCTAATGTGCCTGGGAAACTTTTTTTTAAAGCAACACTGTCAGTTAGTTGGAGCCCATAATTTAAGGATTAAGAAAAGTTAAGACACAAATCTTTTAAACTCATGATTTTAGTCTGGATTTAAACAAACTTTTAAACCACTGGTGTTCTAGACGTTTGTACTCCCCCAAATATTAAGGAGAAAGTGAAACATACTCTAAAAATTCAACTTTTAATGTCCAAATCAAAATGCAAAACAATCCCAAATTGCACCAATTGTGATTTGGCAGCTTTGGCACACCCGAGATGTTAGTGAAACACATGGCTGTTACAACAGGATTCTTTAAACTGATGGCATTCTTTTCCATATCCGAGAGGAGATATGTCCCCTCTGTCTCACCGCTGCTGCCGCCCTGAAATAGCTGAGCACACAATTAGATCCAACAGCTCCATGTTGTGCATTGGTACAAGGAGTTAAAAGATATTAGCCAATAATTTCCAATCCACATTTAGACACCAAGATAAAAGTGATCTGATTTTTAGACGTGCTGAGCACCCTCAAATTCCTGCAAAGGCAACAGGGGCGGTTAGTGCAGTTAAAAAAAAACAAAAACAAAAAAAAACACACACACACACCAGGCCTGTCACTTTCAGTGGAAGGGAAGGGAAGAGACTTATGACATCAAGGTATCAGTTAATACCCACTTCACATTCAGAGAGTTAATTGTTTTTAATGTTGCAAGTTAACAATGAACATTCAGATTCGGCAGAAGCCAATGCAACTTTGCAAGGAAAAATTCCTACTTGCTGCACGACAGTTGATTTGTCGGGCCTGATTTTGTTTGACCCTTGTTAGAGAGGCATCATCAACTTAAAAATAATAGGTTGTTCATTGAGCAGCATTGAATATGTAGTGTTCTGTATCACAGTTTCCCAATTTGGGGAGGTCTTTCCCACAGCAACAAAGGAGAGAAAAATATTTGTAGAAAATATTAAGAAATGACAGTAAAACCTCATGGTTCATAGAAGGGCTCCTGTGTAGAATCTAAATCTACTTTTAATTCTTTTTTTGAGCAGATTACATTTGAAGTGATGGTGTCCCTTTTAAAACCGGAGTAACTGTTTTTTGAACTAGGGGGAATACTTTGCTCTAAGTGACAATATTTGATTTAAAAAACAAACAAAAACAAAAAAACACACACAATAAAAATCTTAAGTAGAGTTAGGAGTTGCCTCCCAGTCCACTTTCCATTGACTCCAATGTGAATTGAATTGGGACCAAAACTAACGCTGTAGGTAATGGTCTACTGGGATTTCTGACCACATCAACCCATATCGTGCAAGTGACTATCACACTCTTGGATGTCAACATCTTTCAGAGCAAAAGTGGAAGTGAGAAATGATCTTGTTAGAGCTGGGGTTTAGAGGCAGAAATGTAAAGAAGAAAACCCCTAATTACTTTCTAGGATGGCAGATCTTAAGAATAGAGGCCACGTCTACAGTCACTGCAACTGTGCCGCTGTAGCATAATAGCATAGACGTGTCCTACATCAACGGTTTAGTTACTCCATCTCTGGAGTTACTGTCGATCTAATTACTTCATCTCTCCAAGAGATGGCACAGTAGCTAGATCAAAGGAAGAATGCAGCTAGGTCACCAGAAGAATCTACACTAGGAGTGAGGTCAACCTAACTACAGTGCTCAGGACACAAAATTTTTCACAGCTCTGAGCTACATAGCTAGGTCTATCTAATTTTTAAGTGTAGACCAGGCCAGAGTTGAGCACCTAGAATTGCTATTCAAACTACAAACTTCACTTAAATTTCATTCGTAGGGGGAAAAAATACTAGACTGCAAGAGAGAAAAGTCAACCACACTTTGAGTTCAAGATTTACACTAAACCAACAAAAGTAAGATGCTATAAAGTGCTGGTCACTTCTTCTAATGCAGGATACACAAGAGGGGTCCAGGAAAAGGACATCTACATGAGGACCTCCTTCTGGAGATTCCCCTACATTACTCCATTGGGGAGCAGGACTTTCCTCACCACAGCTGCAGAGGGCAGCACACCGTCCTGAAGTATCCCCTGTTTCTGCACTGATGGCACCCCTCTGCTCCCTGGCAGCAATCCTCCCTATGGAGAAGACTCCACAAAGAATAATACAGCCTCCTCCCACTCAGGCCCCCAGACTGGTGGAGGGACTTCTCTGGACCCTGTGAAAAAGGGAGAACAATGCTGTGAAGAAGAGTGAGCACCCCTTCTGCATGAACAAAGGATCTCCTCCCTATACAAGTCTGAGGGCACAATCCTCCCCAGAGTTAAGAAAACAAGCACAACCGAGTGAGTTGGGTGCTGAGGAGAGGTCTCCCAGCAACAGCTGTTTACGTAATAAAAATAGATATAGTACAAAAAACAAGCCGAACGGTCAGAGAAAAGGCTTAATCAAACTTCTCCTGACCTCAGTCAGAATCTTTCCACTGACTTAAGGGGATTTAGACCAAGCTATTAATACTGTATTTCATTCCTTCCATTACAGTAGCACCTACAGGCCTCACACAGGATCAGGGCCCCATTGCGCTTGACACTGTTCAAACTATGGTAAGAGACAGTACAGTCCCTGCCCTAAGCACTTGCAATCTGACATAAGAAGATACAAAAAAGCAGGTTTGACAGACAGACAGATGGAATGGGGGAGGGAGGAGGAGAGTAACAGTAAGAGGACCATGTGGTTACCCACAATTAGCAGGTTGCATTTTTTTAATAAAAATAAATATCAGTAATCCCCACTGGCCACCTGCCTCGCCTTTGTATATTTAATTAAAATAATTGGGGGGGGGGGGGAAGGATGATCAAAAAGTTCAGTGAGCTTTCTTTTGAAAATGAACTGAGAATACGTTTACCTCTAGGAACAAGAATACCAGTTTTCTGCATCAGAACTACGATTTTGGCATCCCTCCTTCCTCTCGAGAAAACCACCACTACACAATTGAATTCCCCCAGAAAATAGGAGCTAAAAGGAGGACAGCTCATCCTTAAATAAGCTGGTCTGGGCCAGTTCCCGAAACCAAGTGACCTCATTGATACTGAATACAGTTTGTCTTTACAGCCATAAGACTGGAATTGTATTCACGTTTAACAACATCATTAGAATTCACAATGTTGTCTGTTTACTAGGGGGAGAACAAAACAAATAATCAATTGGCTATTAGTTAGGAATACCAAGCACAGAAAAAAATGAAGCCACCTTTTAAAATAAACTGCATTAAGATAAAATAGAGTACCCTTAATGAAGGGAAAATCTCTCTCTCATATTTAAATTTATTTTCAAATCACCATTTAAATGATCATATCTTACATCATGTCCTTTTAGGAGCCAGAAGTTAGACAATATGAATCATTTACATTCAGTTTTGGAAGGCTGTGTCAGAAATCAACAAAAGAAGCCTTCACTATGAATTAACTCTCACCAGATTCTTAGAAAGCAACACTAGCATGAGTTAAGGGTAATTAGAAGTTTCATCCCTAATTTTGAGCTTCCTGGCACTTTCCTTTTATGCCTCAAACCTACTATGGACACTTCCCCCCCCCCCCCCCCCAATCATTACAGATATATGAGGTCTCAAAATATAACACAAGAAGAAAAGATGCAACACCACATGAACAAAAGCTTTAAAATGTTGGTATCTTAGGTTATCTTTTTAAAAAGTACAAGAGAAAAATCACCATATGGTACTATACCTTAATCTCAAATTAAAGTTACTTTACAGAATATGCATCTATAATGAATTTAAGAAGATCTAAAATCAATAAATTTCTTAAAGGGTTATTGAATATCTATAATTTACATAGCCCCCTTTTTGTACATTTTATCAAATGAAGAAAAAATGATTTGCTACGAGATTTAAATATTACCTAAAATGAAACTTGATGAACATTTTCATTTTGGGTGAACAAAGTTATCCTTTAATGTAAGGTTTACATTACATTACATAGATTGTGGTGTGGAAAAACTATAGAAGTGCAAAACCGCTCCAGCAATATTTTCAAATGATCCCAAAAATTCTAAACACATGTTGCCCAATCAATGACTGTAAATTCCAGTTACACTTAAGTGCTCTGATAAAGTTTGACTGAGTCAAGGACCTGAGGTCACCCTATATGAAGACTTCATTGTTCCAAAAGATAGCCCCAAACCAACCATGATAACACCATTTTCCTGCTAAATTCCATGCCATTCAGATAATTCCCCGGGAGTGCACTATAGTAGTTAAATAGGCGGTATACACCTGGGTAACAAATTAAATAATTCTAAAAACTACTTTTGTCTATTCTTTGTTTACAAAAGGAATTGAAGGCTACACAATATAAACAAGACAAAACACAGGGTAAATTTTTTCAACAATCCATCAAACCACTGAAACTCCTTTTTCTGCAAGAAGGAAATATATGCTTGTGGGCAAGTCTGTACATGCCATTTAGCTCAAGATCAGTTGATATCAACCTGTTGAAGAGAAACTCCTCTCAAAATTATAATAAGAATTCTTTGCTCTCTAAAACTTTTATTCTTTTTAACAAGAGGCCTAACAGTTCTCTACATCCATAGTGATTCAGAGGTTAACTTCACTCACTGTATCTCACAAACTTTAACCCTTTTCTTCCTAAACCAGAACAAATACGACTCAGAAGAGCATAATTCAGGGATTTGTTGTTATTCTTTTCATATTTCTGAGCCAATCTACACAGGAACAAACAAGCTGGATTGAAGTTCATATCATGGGGAAAGAAAAGTCATCTGCTGAGAGACTGTTAGCTACAATCTTTTAGACTCTGGGACAAATACCAATAAATTAATTATCCACCCTCTACTGAACATACAATAACCAAAGAATTTCCATCTCATTCAGTCACATACAGCCCAGGGAATGTCATGCAGTTTTTTTCCTGATTCACCATTGCATCACATGCTCTTCTTAAAGTGCAAAGCAAGTCTCCCCAGGGAACTGTAGAGGCATAAGCAAAGCTATGGAGGAAAGAAGAAAAAAGGGGAAGCTACTGATTCCAATGGGAGCAGCTGGGTGCTCAGCATTCCTTAAAATCATGCCACTTAGGCCCCAATCCCACAAGGAGTTCTATGCTGGCAGGCCCTTGTGACTACACAAAGCTCCAGTAAAATCCATGTGGCTCCACGTGGGTGAAGGCTCTGACCACATGCTGCTCATTGCAGGTCTAGAGCTTTATTTAGGCACCTACATAGTGATTTAGGAGCCTAATTTTAGGTGTCCTTTTTTTTAAAAAAAATCTTGGCCTTTTTTTCTTACATGCAGGGAAACATTTTCAAAGAGCTCTGCTGGGGTTGGGAAGGGAAGAGACTAATATTCACTATATTCAACAGGTGAATGAAGATCCCCGGAAAGACAAATGACCATCAATATAAACATTGATGTATAGAAGCCAGACAAAGAGACAACAAAATGCACTGCCGTATAGAAGCCAGACAACCATATCCCTATAGTCTGGGTGGCATCTCAGTGATGCCAACACACAAACAAGGAAATGCATCAAACTAGCCATGTTTGAAAACTTCTAACCATTGTTTGTCAAAAAGAAATAAAATTTTCTGCATCTAAGGCATATGTTACAAACATTTGCAGTTAAAAAATAAAAACGATAAGAATACTTGATCACCACATCACAAGGATGGGGCTGAGGGAAACAGGGGCACACACGGTTCGGTTAATCACTTATTTCCCCAAGAAGTCAAATTTATTTGTAAAAAAAATCAAGTTCTCATCTTTGGAAGACACAGGATTTCCCCCCCCCCTCCAAAATAAACCACAAAAGTAGAGTTGGAGGAAAATTAAATATTGCTTTACGGCCCAATGTTACGTTCCCTTCACACCCAAAACTCAACTGGGCAAGAAACTCAGAATCACACCCATGGTTATAAAAAAACCTTATGACATGTTCGTGCTTTGGGCAAGTGTGGTGTGGTTACGTTAGTACATACAAGTACACCACTTACCAAGCTGATGTCAGAGGGGTTTCTTTCTATAACAAATCAGCACTTAAATAACTTCTGAACTGCAGTACCCAATCAGCTTTTCTCAAAATATTTACTGGGGGAAGGGAGAGATATTCTATCACTTTCTAATACAGAAAAAAAAAAAAAAAAAAACTACTATGCATGTTGAAACCAGAGCTCAGATAGACAAATGTCTGTTAGCTTGTGTGTTATCAGTCAGAGTAAAGTGATTGCCACTTAAACCTAGCATGATTTTCTATTGTTTCAAATTTGTTCAGCTTAGTTTTTAAAATAGGTTGCTCTAAGTACTTAACCAAAATGAAATTTACATCTCCTATTGTCAGAGAGTTAACCCAACAAGGAATGCACTAATTAATTCAAAAGTATTATCAGGTAAGTCAGCTAACAATGTACCAACTGCAATAATTAATAGGGGAGTTTAAAGTCATACACACACCCTTTTTCTTTTAAGGAGGGCTCAGATGATGCAAACTTTGTAGGCAAAAAGATTACAGAAAAGTAATTATTAAATGGGTTAGCCTGAGGGAGGTGTCAAAGGTCAGGCTCTAATCAATCTTCCTATCTTACTCAGACCTGTTGAGCTGTATGGTTTTCCACCTTTTGCAAACAGAAACAGTCAAATTACTTCATTTCTACTTTTAAAATTTGACTTGTATAGCGAGGAGAGGCATGCTGTTTCTCCATCATCCAAGAGGGATGAAGTTCACCCTCTTAAAACAAACCTAAATGTTTGCCGAAGACATACCAAAATGGCTTATTTAGAGACATGTAATGGTAGTTTGATAGTGGTAACTTCTCTTACTAATAAAAGAAAACCATGTTCTGTTATAGCCAATTACTCCCTCACCCCCCCCCCATTCCCTTACATCTGTACATAATAATTATTGACTTCTTCAAACCTTAACCTCTTTAATAACTGCATGGTTGCTCACTATTAATCATATTGGTAACTGCTACTCCTTGCAAAGTCATGCAATCTCAGATTTGCTTGTTCCACTTACTGAACACTGTATAAAGTACACTGTTTTCACACCCACATGGGCAGTCTCTTATTTCTCACTATCCTCCTTTGCCTTTTTTTTTTTTTTTTTTTTTTTTTAAATCATGCACTAGTCAAACAGGTTATTCTAGGAATTCTGATTTTACCATCTTCAGACAAATAATCTGTCCAGCTATGGTTGCCCCCTATCACTCATGCCCTGTATATTGTGCATAACAGAGTAGCATATGATGCAGCACCACTTAGCCTAGAATTTGCATCTTAAGCATTTTGAAAGGTTTTCAGCAAAGAACATTGGTCACAATTTTAAGTAAGGTCGATGCTTTGTTTAAAGTAAACACAAAAGCACTACCTACCATTAAAACATATTTGATTTTTCAATTAGCACACACATCTACTTATATGGACCCCCATAACCACAGTACCTTGGAGTGATCTTTTGTTTTGTTCTTTATCTTATAAAATAAATCAGGAAGATCTTAGACTCTGTCAGGATAGGTAACTCTGAGAAAGTAATTTATGCCCCTTTTCTAAACACCAGTAGTGTCATCTGGAAAGGTAGATGCCAGTTGGTCACAAACAACAAGAAGAGATTTTTTTTAAAATTGGGCTTAACTTTTGTATGCAGAATAAGGTGGCCTGCCATCAGATGTGCAGTAAACAAAGCAGGGAAGTAGGTGCTATGCAAAAAGATAAAGGAGAGAAATTCTGACACAAACCTTATAGACTTGCCCATATGTACCATTACCAACTACTTCCACCAGCTCAAAAATCCCAGCTGGGTCCTACAAAGAAAAAAGAGGGGCGGGGGGGGGAGAGAAGTAGGGTTACATTTTGAAAGCACTCGCTAATGGCAGAGAGTCTTGTAAAACGGGGTCTGGAGCTAGAGAGGATGTTGGCTGTGCAGCTGTTGCGCCCTGTTTTTCCATGCACATGCCAATACATGCAAACAAAGGAAAGCAGCCCAGGGCTGAACTCTCCCCCCCCCCCCCCCTCAACCACCCCCAAGTAGCTCCCACTCCGGGAGGGGGGCAAGAGAGCAGCCAGACTGGCCAACAAAGTGCCCCTCCTGGGCGGCAGCTGCCCCCAAAGCCGATTGCAAACCCAGCAGCTCCTTCCCACCCCCAGCCCAGCCCAGCGCTCTCTGTGCTCGCAGTAACAAAAGCCCTTCCAGGAGCCAGGCGAGGGGAGCGCTGCCCCCTTTGTGTGCGGAAGAGGGGGGCGGTGGGGGGCAGCCCAACACACTCACCCGCAGGGAGGAAAGGTCGATGTCCACCAGACTTTTTGCAGGAGAATCGTTCGCCATCTTCCCGTCTTTTCTTTTCTTTTTTTCCTTTTTTTTTGGGGGGGGGGGTTAATAATCAAAACCTGGGAATTGCAAGAGCTGCTCTACCGCCTCCTGCCCGCTTCAGCCGGGGTGCACCTCTGCTGCATGGGGCGGCCGGCTGGCCGGGGGGGAAGAGGCAGCTGTGGGCGCTGGTTTGTTTCCCGGCGAGGAGTGGGGTTGGGTGGGTTTTTCCTCCCCGCTCTCCAGCCTCTCTTCGGCGGGTGCTGCGAGTCGGTGTCGGAAGCGGATTTACACCATGTTGAGGTGGCAGCAGCGGCGGCGGCAGCTCCCAGCCGGTCTCTCCCCTGCACGCCCAGGCACGGGCATTACACACCCAGCGCGAGCCAAACTCCAGCAGCCCCGCTCCGGCATAGGGGGCTCGCAGCCACCCAGCGCGCTAACAATGAGAGAGAGATCCGCGGGTCCCTCCTCTTCCTCTCCGGGGGCTGCTGGGCTCCTGCACCCGGGGCACAAGGCACTGGCAGGGGGGCTCCCGACCTGCAGCGCTGCTGGGCTGAGTTGAGGGAGTGAGACAAAGATAACCCAGGGAGGAGGAGAAAAGGGATACAAAATAGATTGTGGGCAGAGAGAAAACAGCTCCCCCTTTCCTTCTCCGGCAGGAAAAACCAGCGGAAACACACAACACCCCAAAGCACTTCTGGGAAAAAAAATCCTCACTCCTCTCCCAGCCGCCGTGTGTGTGTCTAAGCGCCTAGCTCAATATATTCAACAGGGGTGTGGCAGAGAACAATAGATAACTAACTCCGGCCTCACTCAGCGCTGCTAAAGTCCCTGCCCTGCCTTAGTGCCCAGGCGATGGCTGGAGACACACATTACACCCACCACCCACCCCTAGTAACAATACACGCTCCATGCGCGTGTTAGGCACAGAGCTAGATATGGAAACAGTCCAGCATAGTCTAGAGCAAATCCCAAAGGCTAGAGGAAGAAGAAGAAAAGCCGAGGAATACACAGTTAAAGGTGAAAGGCTCACGATATTCTGCAGCACTAAGGGACACCTCAGGATTAATCACGGTATTTGCACTTTGAACATGCAAAACACTGTGTAAGTGAGAAGCATTATTATTTGTTATAAGTCATACCTTTTCATCAGTCTAACTCAATATTCTTCAGCATAATGGAAGGATCAAAGAAATTAACCCCTTGAGTGCCACCGGCAGCGCTGATTCAGGGACCACAAAGGTTGGCTGGGTTGCTCAGACTGTGAAAATATTTCTTGTATGTGTAGTTATGCTACTTTTACTAAGTGACAAAAGGGCATCTAGGAAACATGATCTATTAACACCCTTACCTGTACATTTCTAGGTTTTTATTGTTCCCTGTGAAAAAAGGAATTATTCAAAATCACCATTGTTACACCACCAACATGGTTCCAGTTGACTATCAGTAAAGGGTAAAGAGTGGTATTGCAATGGATTTGCTAAAAACAAAAAAGCATTCAATCTGCATTAATCTACCCTGAGACCTTCATGCTATGTATAGGTGATGCCTTCCAACCACTGACCCACCTCCAAACCATCCTGCATCCCAATGACTTTAACAGAAGTAGAAGGCAAACAATAGCTTCCAGAATCAGGCCCTACAAGCCTGGAAGGGTGCTTTTAGCAAATCCATTACTGACACATCCATAATTCTGGCTTAGGCCCCATTCCTGCAAAAGACATACTGATGGGCATACATTTGTTCACATGAGTTGTCTCATTGACTTCATTTGAACTGCTTACATAGGTCACACACATGCACAAATCTTTGCAGGATTGAGCTCCTAATGAAGTTCTTTGCCATATCAAAACAGCAAAGTTAACATCACTATATACAATAATAAAAAATGCTACCTAGCTGCAAGAATGTTGAGTTACACTTGCTGTCAGCACCTGTCTTTTTGCCTTTAAAACTTTTATATTGCGTAAACATAGATTCAAGTATTTGATTTAAGTTTATGGTAAATTAAAGATTTCCTACATGGAAATATAAAAAAAAAAAAAAAAAAAAAAAAAAGAACCTGTTGAGGAGTAAGAGTTTAAAAATTATCTTCAAAGTTTAGTATTTCTGTTTTACCTAAAGCATAACTAGAGAAACAGCAAATTTAGGCCTGGATCATACTACATCTGCATGGACAGAACCCCAGGTCCTTGCAAAGACCCATTGACTTCAGTGGGACTTCAGTGAAGGGATCGGGCTGCATGAATGCAATTACAGGATCCGGGCCTGACATTATGCAAAATTTACAAGTATATTTTTACCCAGACATATTGATAAGAGATTTCTTAATTTACACCATTGTGAGTGCTTCATCCTTTTATGCCCTAATGCTTACACAGATGTACAGGTTCTACAGAGCTGGCACAGATTCTAGTGCTTGAAGTTGAGTGTTTGTCTGCAGCCAAAGTCTTCGTCAGGATAGGACCTAAGTCCTTAGGGAAAGGGCCCAAGTGTTCTTTTCTATGTAGAAAGCACCTAACCCATTCTTGGTGCTATTGGAAAATAAAATAAAATAAAGTTACTAAGGAGTTTGCACATTAAGCCTAAACATACCATTTCACCGTGTTAGTCCAGTTAGACTTTGTCATTGTAGCACCTGCATGGATTCTTGAAGATTACATTTTATCCCGGAGGGGGACGGGGGAGAGAATTGCGTGTTTGACCACTCTGTTCAGTGCTAGGATATTAGTCAAACAAGGCAAAAGTGCAAATAAGACTCTGTACCTGGCATTTTACAAAAGTCAGTGTTTTGTCTGAGTGTTTGTAAACCCCCACAAGTCCCGGAAGACCTCCCAGAAAAAGCCCAGCATGAATCATCCCTCTCACTCATGTCCACTAGCCAGCCCTTCTTCTCACACAAAGGGGTAGTTGAAAGGAGAGGGAGGAGTGTTGCTTGCCTTCCAAACCCCGCACCTGTGCACACCTCTCTGACCCCCACCAAAACTATGTGCTGGACACAGCAGGTTTTTCATATAGAAAATTTAATCCTGCAGGTGAAAATTAAAGGCCAAACCCTACACTCTTAAAATAAAAAGCATTCAGAAGAGGACTGGCAACTCAGGAAACTCCTCAAGGTTCCTTGGAATGCTTCCCTCAGATATATGGGAATTCCTGGATAAGACAAGAGGCACAGCCTCTGGGCACCACACCTGGTGGTTTTCAGGGAAAGAAAAGCTTCAGCTCACTGGATCTCATCTCTTGGGCAGCGATCACTAACCTTGATCTTCTAATGACTGATGGAGTCCAAATGTCACAGATTGGAGAGTTTCCGTAGGTGCAGAGGGGAGAGAAGAGAATGTTGCAGATTCAGTGTCCTTTCTGTGTCCTCCAGACCTAGGTCTACCAGCTTCTGCTCCCCTCTGACCATATTAACAGGGGGGAATATATAGCTCCATGCCTAAATGTCACTGTCAAATTGTTTAGGCCCAGTATGTATGGTTTATGAATGAGAGTTTGTTGTTGTTGGTTTTTTTAAAGACTGATATGAATAGAAATGTTTTAATTAATTACTCTTTACATTTAATTAAAACCATTTTTTAAGTCAAAATTTCTCCTGCAGTGATGGAAACCCAAACACAATAGCATTGTGCTGGGGAATGAGAAGGAGAGAGTGAAACTGACTATACACAGAATATGAAATTGACCAGGCTGGTTCCACTGTCCAAGCAGATTGAAATACAAAAGGTAAGAAAAATCAGAAAAGCATGAAGAGTGCTTTTGATTTTGAAATTCTAATAACTGAGGATGTTATTAGTAAAACAGGTAAGCACCTTTAAAAAAAAAAAAAAAAAAAAAAACCAGGGCCAGAACCTCAGGTACCTTGCAGGCACTTTGCACTTTGTTGGTGATAAAATTTGGCCTTAAACATGGTTTGAACAGCCCAGAAAGGATCATCCCGGTGCATGGATGATTCTGCAGTGAAAGCCAGGCAGTGTACCTGTAGCCATGTCAGTCCCAGGATATTACAGAGACAAGGTGGGTGAGGTCATCTCTTTTACTGTGGCTTTCACCAACATAAGTTGGTCCAACAAAAGATATTACCTCATCCACTTTGTCTCTCTAATGCTAGAGTACGACATATATCCTCCTGCTATTGCCATAGCAGAGAAGGGTGATGTAATTGCAGAAAAGGAGGCATAGGTAGGAAACATCATCGCTACACCATGTTGAGCCTAGGCTGCATTTTTGGACCCCTGTGTTTGTTAAAGGTCAGTATAAGTTAGAGAAGTCTAAGAGCTTTTCAAACACACTGAAATGGGAAAGGTATGAAAACAGTATAAATGGTGACTTGGGTGTGTTTCAGCCATACCCAAAGATTTGCCCCAGGATTTTTATAATTACCATGCTCTTTTGACACTATGGTATCACTATGTTAGAATATAAAGTAAACGCCAATAATAAAATTTACAGATAGACTAACCTGCTCTTTTAAATAATAAAGAAACAAATTTCTCACTCTCTCCCAACCTAAACTGCATTGGGCCTGATCGCATTCCTAATGAATTAAATGCTATTTACTTCATTCAGAGCAGGATTGGGCCCTCTCAATGGATCAGATCCTCTGGTCTGGCCAAGTTGCTCTCAACATAAGACCCAGAGGGAGGAAAAGGTGACCTTAAGCTACCTATGCTGCCTCTGAATTCTTGAACCGATCTTTGTCCCAGACCCCATGAGCAAATTACAGCAGCCAGAGGGCTAATGTAAGCTGACTGCCCATAGCCAGATGCTGAAGACTTAGGTTGCTAAAAAGTTCACACAAGTATCCCACCTTTCCCCCCAACCCTTTTGAGATGCTGCCTGCCCCTTCTCTCTGTCCTCCTGGCTGACCAAAATGCCAGACTCCTGCCTACAAGTAGCAAATGTAGAGTTGCCAATGGTGAGGAATGGTAACTCAGTAACCTCACGCCTTCTTGTCAGCTGTCTGAAATGGACCACTCTCATTACCACTTCAAAAGTTATCTTTCCTCCCTTGGTATCCTGCTGTTAAGTGAATTGTCTCGTTAGACTGACCTCACACTTGGTAAGGCAACTCCCAACCTTTCATGTATTTATACCTGCTCCTGTATTTTCCACTTCATGCATCTGATGAAGTGGGTTCTAGCCCATGAAAGCTTATGCCCAAATAAATTTGTTAGTCTCTAAGGTGCCACAAGGACTCCTCGTTGTTTTAGTCTGTGAAAGAAGCTTATTGGAACATCTTTGGGGGTGATATATTAGTTGTAATTAGTTTCTTAATGTATTAGGCTTAGACTTGCGTGTTTTTGCTTTATTTTGCTTGGTGACTTAATTTGTTCTGTCTGTTATTACTTTAAACAACTTAAATCCTACTTTTTATACTTAATAAAATCACTTTTGTTTATTAATAAACCCAGAGTAAGTGATTAATACCTGGGGGCGCAAACAGCTGTGCATCTCTCTCTATCAGTGTTATAGAGGGTGGACAATTTATGAGTTTACCCTGTATAAGCTTTATACAGAGTAAAACGGATTTATTTGGGGTTCAGGCTCCCAGAAAGGCTGAACACTGGGCGCTGGGAAAGTCCCTGTTAACTGAGAAGCCCCTGGGCTGAGTGAATCTCCGTTTCAGTGAACTGCAGATAGGTGTGGCCCAACCTCTGGGTCTGTGCTGGAGCTGACTGGAGTGTCTAACTCAGCAAGGCAGGAGTGGAGGGGCTCCTCTTTTGGCAGGAGGGTTGTTCTCAGTGGTATTCCTGCTCATCAAGTGACAGTCTCAAGGGAAGTCTCTGTGACCGAATCCATCACAACTGTAAATGGCCTCCAGGAGGTGTCCCACAATGCCCATCCTGACCACTCTGGTCAGTAGTTCAAAGTCCACTGCCCTGCACCCAAGTACACTCCCCCTTTAAAGGCCCAGGAATTTTTGAAATTCCACTTTCTGTTTGCTTGATGTGGACAGTTCACATCGCATCTTCCCAGCTGACCATGGCGGCGCCACACAGCAAACGCTGTCCCGTTTGGAGCACACCAGAGTTGTTGGATCTGCTGGCACAGTGGGGAGAGGAGGCTGGGCAGTCCCAGCTCCACTCCAGCTGTAGGAACTTCGATACCTATGGTCAGATTTCTCATAGCTTGTTGGATAAGGGCTATGAATGGAACAGGCAGCCGTGCCATGCAAAGATAAAGGAGCTGAGGCAGGTGTACCAGAAGGGAGGTGTGATGGGACAGCCCTGCCCCGCACTAGCCCCAGCGGCATCAGATCAGTAGCTCTGACAGAGGAAGTCCCGCCCCGTTCGTACTGAGCATGCGCCAAATGCTTTGGGAGTATAAAAGGAGGGAATTCAGTTCAGTCTGGGCTGGTGGCCACAGAGGAAAGACCTAACTGGGAAGTGCATGCGGAGGACCAGCCAACACTCTGGAAGCTGCTGGAAACGGAGGCTTCTACAGGCCGGCATGAACCCCTACTGCAGGAGGAACCAGGGGAGGCAACGGACCCGGAGACCCGCGGAGAACCTTGGGATTTGTGGGAGACCCCAACTCCCAAGCCGGTAGGAAGCGACCTGGGGGGAGTGATGGACTGGTACCTTGCCCCAATGAACCTCAGCGTGTTTTGGTAGGACCCCCCTGCTGAGCCAGTAGTAAGGTCCTACTGCCTTGCAATGAGGGCTACTTCTATGAATTTTGGCCACTAGGCTGTGCTGCCCTGTAACGAGGGGTGTAAACGCTCACAGGAGGCAAACCATCACTCTGATGGTGTGCTGAAGACCTGCTGCTTCTATAAGGACCTAGACACCATCCTTCGTAGCAACCCTACCTCCACCACCAAGAGCCCCATGGATACTTTGGCAGGGCTGGACCCCGAGGACAAAGTCGTGGACGAGGAGGTTGAATTGGAGGACGATGTGGAGCACACAGCAGGGTCATCCGGTGGAACAGCAAGTCAGGACCTCTTCTCCTCACCGGAGGGGTCTAGCCAGTCCCAGTAGTCCTTCTCCGGCGCTCATGATGCAGGAGAGGAGAGCCCTGATAAGTGATCTTTTTGAGTTGCTGCTGCTCAGTTATATGAGGTAGAGCTGTCCCTTTGCTCTGTACAGTCTAGAAGTGAGTAAAGGGATAGAAATATACAATACTAGCTGTGTTTGAGTGTGTTCCACATTCCCCTGTGCAGCTTAGCAGTGTGGCAAAACAGTGTGTTAATGCACACCAAGATTTCACGGAAATCCTCTAGGGAGATCTCTAAGAAACTTTCTGGAGGTACTTGCCAATCCTCTACTGAAGGTTCCTTGGCAGAGCTGCTTTGTTCCTTCCCCCATTATAGGAAACTTTCCCACGCCATTTGGCAATCACTTGTGCAGGGACCAAAGCGGCACACAGACGAGCAGCATAGGACCAGGTCTGAAGCCACATGCATGCAGTAGATGCATCCTTGCATCCTTGCTTACTCTCATGAGTGAAAAGAAGAACAGGAGTACTTGTGGCACCTTAGAGACTAACAAATTTATTAGAGCATAAGCTTTCGTGGACTACAGTTGAAGTGGGCTGTAGTCCACGAAAGCTTATGCTCTAATAAATTGGTTAGTCTCTAAGGTGCCACAAGTACTCCTGTTCTTCTTTTTACGGATACAGACTAACACGGCTGCTACTCTGAAACCTCTCATGAGTGAGATACCCGCTTCAATGAATCCCCCTTTGGAAAATGATGGCAGAATTTATAATATTGTCCCTAGTCGCTTGCACCAATCCCTTTAAAAAAAACATCTACACTCTTTGCCCCATCTTAAATGCCCAACCCCCACCTGGGTCAAACTGACCATGTTTAGAGTGGTCACCGAGGTGTGTGCTTGCCAAGGGACAGTGAGAAAGTGGTTGCTATGTTAAAAGGTACATTTTACTGTAATGATTCAATGTTGTGCATGAACTAACAATCATGCTTCTGTGTATGGTTTCTTGTGCTTCTGTTGATGTGGCCTTCAGGGCCCCTACACATAGGTGGAGTGCCTCTGCCAGATAAGGAAGAGACCAAAGTGTAGCAAGGAGGTCATTTTCTGAGAGGTGCTGCAATTCCCAGAGGCTAAAAAAAGAAACCCTGAAGGAAAAATTTAAAATAGAAAGGCAGGACAGAAAGGTAAATGAGTAGTGCATTGTAAAGGGCCAGGAGAGGATGATTAAAGTGATGGAGGAGCAAACAAAGACATT
Organism: Chrysemys picta bellii; assembly: GCF_011386835.1. Classification (NCBI taxonomy): domain Eukaryota; kingdom Metazoa; phylum Chordata; order Testudines; family Emydidae; genus Chrysemys; species Chrysemys picta. Next base: position 238,695,778 of record NC_088791.1, on the reverse strand, counting down.
GAAGTCCCTAATCACGCTCCAGGCAGAACACATGCATGCTTACCCCCACCCCACTCCCTGCAGCTGATACAGAACTGCTTTCCATGCCCTCCCCAAACTCCTCCCACACATTCCCTGCAACTTCCCAGAACCATCTCGGTACCCTGTTCACTGCCCCCCTTCAGACAGCTTGCAAAATGATAGCTGGACTTACACACAGCTATGAGAGCCTACAGTGCCCTGGACTCTTATCTCCCTTCCCACCAAGCCTCTTGTGTGTGTTGTTAATTGGTATTTAATAAAAACAAATGCTCTGAAAGATAACCAATCTTTATTTGTCTCCTATACATGGCGGTTGCTGCTGGTAGTAATACATAGTGGCAGTTTGATTATTTGCTGATTACAAATCCTGGTCAGGTATCATCACAATTTTCATGCAAGGTGGCAAGTTAACAAAGCATGGCAGAGTGCTATATAGAAGACACACGTTACTGGTGCTCTTTATCAAAATGTTGCCTCAAAGCCTCCCTGATTTGAATAGCCCGCCATTGTGCCCCTCTAATAGCCCTGGTATCTGGCTGTTCAAATCAAGCGCCAGGCTGCACTCTACCCCAGGAGAAACTTTTCATCCTTAGCCTGACAAATATTATGGAGTGGACACCAGGATGCTATGACCACAGGAATATTTCCCTCATTTAGGTCTAACCTGCCATAAAGGCATCACCAGCGCACTTTTAATCTGCTAAAGTCACATTCCACGGTCATTCTGCACCTGCTCAGCCTGTTGTAAAGCAGCTCCTTGCTGCTGTGTAAGGCTTCATGAGCCATGGGAGTAAGGGGTACACTGGGTCTCCCAGGATCACTCTGAGCATTTCAGCATCCCCCACTGGAATCTTCTGGTCTGGTAAGAAAGTCCCTGCTTGCAGCTTTCTGTACAGGCCAGTTTTCCGAAGATGCATGCATCATGCACCTTCCTGGACCACCCTGTGTTGATGTCAGTGAAATGCCCATGGTGATTCATAAGGGCCTGCATAACATAGAGAAGTACCCCTTTCTATTGATACACTCCGTTGCAAGATGGTCTGGGGCCAACATTGGAATATGTGTGCCATCTATTGACCCGCCACAGTTAAGGAATCCCATTGCCACAAAGCCATCCACTATTCACACTCATTGCCAAGAGTCAGTCTTTCATAGCAGGATGAGATTAATGGTCTTGCACATTTGCGTTAACGCAGCCCGAACAGTTGACTTCCCGACTCCAAACTGATTCGCAACCAGCCAGTAGCAATCTGGATTCACCAGTTTCCACACAGCAATCGCCACACTCTTTTCCACTGAGAAGGCTGCTCTTATTTTGGTGTCCTTACGCTGCAGTCCTGAGGTAAGCTCCACACACAATTTCCGCATCCAAAAGTTCTGCAGCCACTTCTCGTCATCCCAGACCTGCATAATGATGCAATCCCACCACTCAGTGCTTGTTTCCCAAACCCAAAAGTGGCGGTCCATCATATGCAGCTGCTCCGTGAGTGCCAAAAGTAATCTGGTGGTGTTTCTTTTCACCACACACCGTAAGTCAGGCAACTCTGATTCCTGTTCAGATTGGGAGCTTATGATATACTGCATGACCATCCGTGATGTGTTCATAACAGTGACCACAACAGTAGAGAGCAGTCTCATCAGACAGAGATGGCAGGTGCACAGTAAACACAGGCGTTGAAAAATGCCGCAAAATGCAGTTGGAAGCCCATGGAATGCTGGGATGGAAAGAACTGCATCAAGGGACATTGAGCCCACACCTATGATGTGCTGCGATCCATTCCGCCTTCTCACAACACCTAGCTGCAGAAGGCGGCAAGCAACACAGTGGGATAACTATCCACAGTGCACTGCTCTCACTGTCAATGCTAGAGCAAGCACCAAGTGTGGACGTGCTCTGCCTACAGAAGGAGCATAGCGTGAACATGCACAAGCGATGTAATTATACTGGTTTTTGATTGTCCGCTTAATTTATGTTGACAAAACTCTGTAATGTAGACAAGGCCAAGACCTCTGCATTCATTGTGAAGGCACAGTACTGTTCCATATGAAATTCACTTTCCGTTTTACGCCTAATATCAGTACACACACCACTTTCTCAAAACAAATCCTTGCCACTTGAGGACCCTTCCCCCCCCCCCCTCACAAGCCCTGGAGAAGGGGGCATAATAGGGTTGGGGCTGGGGACAGGAGGGTATGTTGGGGTGGGGCTACAGCATACAGCACTGTGGAAATTCTGAGCAGTGCTGCAACCCGTAGACTAGCTGGGAAGACTGCCCTAACTTAAACAGGCCCCGCACGCCTCTCTGGATCACAGCTGAGGTTGTTCCAACCCAGGATCAAGAGGACACAAAAGTGACTTAAAGCTACCTTAGCACTCACTCTTATCCCCTCCCTGGGCTGTGAATTCTTTATTTTGAGCCCTGTCTACACTATAACTTTTAACCAGTTGGTGACATAGGTGGTTATAACCATGTTATTGTGCCTACACATAATATGGTAAATGTGCAATTAATAAATGTGGCAGTTACCCCACAGCTACCCTTGCTAGTAGCCTAAGCTGGCAGATGGTTGTCTTCCTATAACCTGGGTGCAATGCTGTTATACTGTAGTGCACTTGCAGTGCACCATGTCCGTGAATGGCTTGGCCAGTCTTCCTTCCTGCCAGACTCCCCAGAGTGTGCTGTCCACATGCTGCTGGTCTCGTGCTGCATGCACATCCTCTATCTCATGCAAAGGCCCTATGGGATACCCACCCAGAGTGTCCAGATCATGTTTAGGCACCATGGTAGATGTGGAGGCACAGACTGGCTGGGACACAGTTGTGCCACTGAAAAAAGCTGCTCCAGACACATAACTCAACCATGATGGTTGTCATTGGTTCACATATGGATTGTGAACTGGTTACAAGAATATAGTTGTAAATACAGTACAACCAGAGGGCCGAAGGGCAGGTCTTAGAGCCCAAGTTGAGCCTGCAAGATTGGCAGTTTAAAAAATTACAGCTCAGTTGAGTTTATTTGATACAGAAGTCATTGAGAGACAATAAGGACCCAATCCAATTCCAAACAACACCAATGGTATTGTTTCCATTGACTTCAATGGGAGTGATACAGTGAGCTAAACATGCAACCCCACAATGTCATTTTTACAGTCACAAGTCAGAGTAAAGTGGCACTTTAAATCCTCAGTTCTACAAAGATTTATACATGTGCTTAACTTTATGCACTGTCAGTAGTCTTAGTGAATTCAGAAGTCTTTGCAGACTAAGTGAGAAATTATAAAGAGTGAAATTAAAACTACAGTAAATGTTAGAGACAAATTAACGCTAGTACATTGAGCTAAAAGAAATGTAAACAGTTAAGAGCGAGCTTTAATTTTTAGAACACTTCCATGGTACTGTTTCCATCCTTGGGTTTCAAGTAACATTTGTTTATTCCAGGGGGAGCTGAGGGAGAGGGTTGTTTCTGGAGCAGGGTACTGTATTTTAGAAGTAACTGTAAAAATGAGGAGGTAGTTATCAGTACAACCCATTAAAAAAAAAAAGCTGTAATTAACAATCCTTTTGAACAAAAAAGCTATTGCTGCTGAAGGAAATCAAGGGTGAAAGCAATGCTAGGTAAGGATTTTAAAAATTAATACTCAGCCTTACTGTTTTAAATTCTCTTTAAATTTGTATAGTCTTTGGGTGCACTAAGTGTCAGCAAGAATGTCTGCAGCCATCAGTGTGCAATGTATAAGGTAACAGCAATACACCCGGCAATAGTAATATATCCTTAAATGAAACAGCATTAATCACCCTTGGACAGATGTTTGACACAATGTAATGCCCCAGATATTCCGGTTTTGTTGGGGATTTTTTGTCATCAAAATACTGCAGAAGAGTCCAGGACATTTTCATTTTGTGATGCAAGGCAGATTATTTTAGCTGTAACTGAGCTGGGACTTGCCCTTCCTTCACCTTTTTTTTTTTATGGGCCTTGTTATTATTTACCAAATGGTCTTTTGGTATGGTTTATCTATCCTGGGCAATTTGCTTTGTCAAAACCAAATATTAGGGACAGCTTGCCATTCCACTTTGGTAAGATTTTTCAGTATAACCTTCAGTAATTAACTTTGGAACCAATGCATTATTTTACTTTCTAAAACATGGGGTATCCTGCTCATCGTTTAAACATTTGAACAAAGAAATTGGATCTACAGACAATCACTGCTGGTACAAGACACAGATAGTCAGAATTTCAAGAGCTGATTTTATCTTTTTGGTATTGTTAGTTGCTTGACTCTTAAATAGTGATCTAGGATTCACTGTACAATCCTTATTCCTCTTGGTGAGTATTTCTGCCCATGGATAGTCCAACTGAAGTCAATGGGCCACATGCTTATCTGGTGTAAACTGGCATAGCTCCTTTTACTTCAGCTGAGAATCTGGAGCAATGGGTTTGCTCGACAAGTGCTCACCACCAACAGTAAGGATTTCACATCAGGCCTGTAATAATTTTTAATATTCCTGTAACACGAATATGTAGCTTACTCTGCACTGAGTTTGATTAACTTGAAGATTAAACAAACAGAAAAATGCCAAAGGGACAGAAGAGTAGAAGGACAGTGCAGATGACTTTCAAACTGCATTTGAAAAATTCCCCACTTATTGGATCCACTGCTATGTTGTTTCTCCTCTCCTGAGCCCAAACAGACATCTTTGTTTGGACTATGTGGAAAAAAAAAATTGATAAGATTGATAAGATGCAGCTGCATTCATGGGGGAGAAAGCTCAATACTAATTAAGGCCCATTCAGAAAAGTACTGAAGTTAATGGGGCTTAAACATTTGTTTACAAGCTTTTCTGAGTAGGAATGCTTTCCTGAATCAGGTCCTAAATTTGTAGCTAGGGTGCTATGCAGTTTTTTCCACAAAACTCTGCCAAATGCAGTGAAGTCCTGCCCTTCAACCATCCTGTTATTCTAGTCCTCGTTTTCTCCAGGAAAACAACTTTGATTTGTGCTAAAGTATGGTTTGGTAATATATATCCACTAAGAATGAAGGTGATGCCACCAAACTAATTTTCCTTTGTGACTTGAACCAAGATTTGTGGCCAGATTCTCTGCTGGCATGATACCACTGAAGTCAATAAACGCTGACGTTTAATCGGACCTACATCTGCTGAGGTGAAAAACTTGTGAAAAAGTAAAATGAAATAAAATAAGTGCTGCCTTGGTTTTCTTCCATCTCTCTTAAAAAGTAGCATGAAAACATGTTTTTATTCTATTGCTAATTTAATGGAGGCCTTGCTAGCTGAAATCATGGCCCCTTTAATAAAGACCAGTTACCTTTTTAGACAAGAGTTCCAACACTTTGTAACTGTTAGTCACTTTCTGTTCTCTCACCGCCAATATAACCTAGGAAGGAAATGCCCTTTCCCCAGTATAATTTTTTTCAGAGGATGAAATTTTAAACTGGCAAGATAACCAAGATGGTATTTACATAATAATAAACCTTTTTCTGCATCAAACTGTCATTTTAACACGTTCAAGAGGATAAGGTTGCAGCTTGATAGATACAGTCTGCATAATTGTAATATTATTTAGATAGTATATAGCTCTTTTCATCTGAGGATCTCAAAGGGATTTAGGCTTTGTCTACACTGGCACTTTGTCGGCAAAACTTTGGTTGTTCAGGGGTGTTGCCCCTCTTCCACTCCCCCCCCCCCCCCAATGACAAAAGTTTTGCCGACGAAAAGCACTGGTGTGAACAGCGCTTTGTCGGCAGGAGCTGCTTGTGGGTATTGGAAGTTTTTTGTCAGCAGGAGAGCTCTCTCCTGCTGACAAACAGCAGCTAGACTGAGTGCCTTTTAGCAACACAGCTGTAGTGGTACAGCTATGTCGCTAAAAGCCTTAGAGAAAAAGATCAGTATCTTTATCCCAGTTTTATAGACAGTGGAAACTAATATGCAGATAGGCCGGAGGCAACATCATTAAGAATGGTCACTGATTTTGGGTGCCTAACTTGGGACCCATAGGGCCTGATTTTTTTCAGAGGAGCTTAGCACCTGCAGGTCAATTGACTTCAATTACGTTTTTTTCAGTGCTCACCACTGTGAAAAACCAGGCCAATAGTACCTCACTTTGAACACCCAAAACCAGTGGCTACCATTGAAAATTTGGGGTTAAGTGATTCTGTAGCACCCCAGTCTTCTGAAACCCACTCTAGTGCCCTACCAAATGGATCATGTGCTGTGTTTTAGCTAAAGCACAGAATTATCTAGGCAAATATAAAGTAAAAATGGATCTTTTTATACTTTTGTGAAACATGTCAAATATTCCCGTGCGCATGGTGATTTTTATGGTCAGAGGGGAGAAGAGAGTGTGGTGGCTAGAGCAGGAAGCCATGTCTACTGGCTTTTGTTCCCAGCTCCACCATTGAGTTGCTGTGTGATGTTGAGCAAATCACTTAACTTTGCCCCACTTCATTGAACACATTAGTTCTTACCTGCTTCAGAGGGGTGTTGTGGTAATGAATGAATGTTTAGAGAGTGCACTGAGATCTTTGGGAGAAAGGTGCTATGACAGTTATAATATTAATTTCTAGACACAAGGTTAAAAAGACAAAGGTTTGAAACTGGTGAAAGGAAAAAGATGATGTGTAGGGACAGAGGTTTAATCCTGCTGCACACAACTTATTTGGAAATGTTATTTAAGTGACCCTGGGTCATTCACAATCCATTTGAAAATGAGCCAAAGAAGAATGTTGGTTTTTTTCTGATTTGCCCAATTTGTTGAGGTGAGTCAGCCACTAACGGACATAACAAAAAGTGTCCATTAAAAAAATACCAACATTCAGTAGAACAGCAACTCCATTCATAAGCTTACTTGTTGTCATGGAATATGATAAGGTAGGCCTGTCACCTCGCTCATGTTATTCTTGTTTGGAATCCTGCAAAAAGCTCTGTCCAGTTGGGGTTCAGCAGAGCCACAGATAAAGGCTCTGAAGCCTTCTACCTGTGGGAGGGAGGGGGAAGAAAACACTTTATCTGTAATAGAGAACATGGATGAAAATGGCTTAGTGAACAAAGCAGCACTACCCTGTCACATCTGGGAACCCTGGTTAAAAAAAATCCAATTAGTTCTAACTGTAGTTACTACAGTGGTCCTAAATCAGCCCCTTGAGGACAATTGCATCAGATAAGCACATCACGCAATTACTCCAAACATTCTCTCTGAGGTCTGCCACAGATGACAGTCTTCTTCCAAGAGAGATAGGTGCCCATTAGCAGAGAGTCAGAACTCAACTAAGTGCCTCTCTTGTTCCCAGAGAAGGGGTGCTGGCAAGGAATGGAGTCGCATGCTAATGGTGATGTACTGAACTTTCCCTTCTGTGCAAAAGAGACCACTGTTTCCACTGCTCTACAATCTAACATCTAAAAACTCCTGGCAGATATTCTTTCACTGTAAAGACACTTGGGTAGGGCCCTCAGCATTAAGCCCTGCAAGTGCTGTAGTTCACGAAGTGCAAATCACACCATATCAGGCTAGCAGGATTCTCCTGCTGCTTCACCTTATGAGATGTTGGAACCCAGTAGGGATCTGCAGGTTAATTAAGACCAATTTACTAGGGCTGGAGTGGTTCGTTAGACTCCATCCTGGAATTAAGGAAGGCAGAAGTAGCCCTCTGGGGAGAGGAAGGCAGTGTCTGTGGAAAAGGAATCTTAGGTACCGTGAAATCTAGGGAGTAGGCTGAGGGTTTATGCAACTTTGTTGAACTATGCCGTTCATTAACAAAACCAACCTCAGAAGGGGGGGTTCTTTTTTACTCTGTACAACAAGCGTGTGATTTGTTGAAGGTCAGTGGTGACTCTGGTAACTGACATACAAAACCAATTTAAAAAACGCTACACCATCCTGCTGGACATCTATGTAAGTGACTTCATGGTGCTGTGCATTTAGGACTTGATCCACAAAGGGGACTTAGACTCAGTGTTGCAACACTTAATATTGAGGCACTCTGCTGCCTGGTGTAGGGTTACCATATTTTAACAATCAAAAAAGAGGATGGGAGGAACCCAGCCCTAGCCCCACCCCCACCCTGCCTAGCCCCGCCCCTGCCCCTTCCACTCCCTCCCACTTCCCGCCCCCCTCAGAACCCCCAACCCTCCCCCCGCTCCTTGTCCCCTGACTGCCCCATCCTGGGACCCCTGTCCCTAACTGCCCCCCAGGACTCCACCCCCTACCTAAGCCTCCCTGCTCCTTGTCCCCTGACTGCCCCCTCCTGAGACCCTCCCCCTATCCGAACTGGCCCCCTAGGACCCTACGTGTCCCCTGACTGCCCCAACCTTTATCCACACCCCCACCCCCAGACAGACCCCCGGGACTCCCACTCCCCACCCCCGACAGCCCCCCCCCCCCCAGAACTCCCGACCCATCTAAACCCCTCTGCTCCATGTCCCCTGAATGCTCCGATCCCTCTCCCCACCCCTGTCCCCTGACTGCCCCCTCCTGGGACCCCTGCTCCTAACTGCCCTCCAGAATCCCACCCCCTACCTATGCCTCCCTATTCCTTGTCCTCTAACTGCCTGAGACCCTACCCCCTACCTGTACCCTGACTGCCCAAAACCTTATCCACACCCCCACCCCCAGACAGACCCCCCCCGTGAACTCCCGACCCATCCAACCCTGCTCCCTGTCTCTTGACTGCCCCCTCCAGAACCTCCTTGCCCCTTCTCCGACCTCCTGACCCCCTTACTGTGCCGCTCAGAACAGCATGTCGGGCTCCACCACAGAGCGCACAGCCTGGTCCCCGCCCTCGCAGAGTGCTGCTGAGCGGTGCACTGGGCAGCGGGGAGCAGGGGGTGGAGCTCCAGACTGCCGGAGGCCCGATGGAAACGTCCGGCGATCTGCGAATGCAGGGAGGGGGAGGGAGAGAGCGAGAGGAGGGGAGTGATCTCAAGTTGCAGGGGAGAAGAGGGGGAAGCGGAGGAGGGGCTCTGGCTGCCGGAGCCCCGTGTGAGTGGCACGATCCGGCCGGCTGCCCTGTCAGCCGCGCATGTCTGCATGGGGGGAAATCCGGACATTTACAAATTCCCCCCGGACGCTATTTTTAACTCAGAAAAGCCGGACATGTCCGGGGGAATCCGGACGAATGGTAACCCTAGCCTGGTGAAACCCACAGCTCCAAGTTAGCACACAGGCTCCCTACAGGATGCACAGGGAGAGTTAGACACCTAAGAATTAGATCCACAGAAGCCAGCATGCTGAGCAGGGAGACGCCTAAGGAAGCCAATAGAAACAACCCAAGTGAGGCATGTGGCCTAAGCTCCACCCCTCTCCTGGAGTTGGGTGCCTACGCCAGGTCAGCCCTTTCTCATACAATATAGCAGTGGGGGTACCCTCCCTTCTACTGTACAGCCTGGTGGTGAAAGTACTCACCACCAAGGAGGTTGCAGACCTGGGTTCAACACCTCACTACACCTGATTCAGAGTTGGGAGTTGAACACTAGTCTCCTAGTTCCTAAGAGAGTGCCCTAACCACTGGTCTGTAGGGGGAGCACTAACAACACTCCTTCCTCTTTCTCCATTTTGTACAGAGCCTGATCTGGCTGGCAGGCTCTGAGCACACCTACCAGACAGGCCCCACAGGTCAGATAGGTGATGAAAGCCCAGCCTGAGGATCCCCTAGGGCTTAGGTGTGAGTTAGGTGCTGAGCTGCTTGGTAGGGCCAGGACTTAGGTGTCTGTGTGCACACCAACTGGCAGAAAATAGAGGCCTAGAGAGCTTTACCCTAAACTTAGATGCCTTGGGAATTTAGGCACCTACGGGGTTAGGCGGTGGTTTTAAGGATATGAATTTTGGATTTAGGCACCTAAAGTGGCAGTTAGGCACCTAAATCCCTTTGTGGACCTAGCCTTCAGTTGTTGTCTAGGTTTGTCATTTTAGGCTCTGAATGGGATTGGGTAAGTCACAACACTTTTAGAAAAATATGCTATTAGATGTAGAAGTTTGATTTAGACCTGCCACCCTTTATGAAATCTCAAGTCACACACAAATCAGAATTGCTTGTAAGCTCCTATAACAATGAAAACCCCAGCACTGTTGTCCTTGCTAGAATTAAAAACCACTTATTTTTTCTTTTAGCATTCCTGATAGAAGTGATTGGCAGCAAAAGGAGTGTTGTCCAATTTCTCCAGAGACAACATATAGGTACTTACAATATTTCATATCAAATGCATAGTGGACAAGCAGCTGATTACCGTTTTCGATTATTTCCTGGGGACCCACAGAGCTCTCATCTCAGTTTGCTGTCTGTAGTGGATTCAGTACAGTCACCTACTGGGCATTTGGTATAGTTGTAACACAAGGTTAAGAAAATCACAATGAGGCTAGAGATTCGCTATTTTGGGAAATAATCTCATGGCAGCTTCAGAGCTCTGATTATGTGCATCCACCTCCATCCATGATGTTTTCTTGTGCTGAAAGCTCCTTTGTTAACTACAAATTAGACTGTGATTCTTAAAGAATCCTACAGGACAGAGATTATGGGCCAGATGCGGGCGTTCAGCTAATAGGATGTAGCATAGGGTCAAGCAAATTTAGCATAATACTCACTGTGCACTATTCCTCTCCTGGAGCCACTGAGCCTAGTCCATGCTGGTTGCTTCCGTAAGCCAAAATCAATCATGTATCAGAAATGACTCAGAGGAATAGAAATCCCATATTCTCCATTCATGGAACAAGGTGACAGGACAGTGTACAAGGGAACAGGAAAGTGACTTATTCTCCAGGTTCAGGTAAAGAGGCAGCTCTCTCTGGTACCATTGCCCTCCGGGTACTGCTGTAGACAAAAACCCAGTGTACAAGTCAAGAAAAGCCAGCCACTGATATATTTCCTACAGGGATAAACATCAGAGACTGGAAAAATAGTCATCCTATATTAATAGGCTTTTGAGCTATGCACATGAAATGAACATCCTGGTCATGTCTGGGAATGGTTTCAGCTGGGCCTGGAATCAGCTATTTTTTTGCTTGCTTTCTCAAAAGAGAATCATCAGTATTGCCAACCCCAAGTATTCACAAATCATGATCCAAGCCCCCCCCAAATCATAAGGTGAAAAATATTGCAGTTCTTATTTGTTTTGTGGGTTCTGAGCCTGTGCGGAGTCACGTTATCAAGGTTTTCTCTACCACAACCACAAAGGCTAGAAACTTTTTTATAAAATGAGATGGAGATTCTAACAAAGCCCTAGTTGCCAGAGTCATTGACTTAGTAAATGTCACCAAATGTCACAGGACAACTAAAATCATGAGAGTTAGCAATGTTAATATATGTAGCTATCTTTTGGATTAATTTCAGCCTTTGGAGAGACCTCAGTTCCCTTTCCGTTTCTCTCCAACCCATAATCAGAAAGATCAGAGCTGCAGAATATGAATCTAGTTTGGAGTCTATGAAAATACAAACTAATGGTGAGACTGCTGTACTTGGGCACATCAATCATTTCTATGGCAACAGACTATGATACAACAATAACATATAGAACCAAGCAGGAGAAGCTGGATTGTGTGAGGGAGCCCATTTATACAGTACAAGTATTTTGCTTTTACTACCACAAGCAGCCAATGAAAAGGAATAAAGACAATTATAGGCAAAAATACATGGATTTTCGTTTAAATGATCACAGGTTTTAGTTTACCCTAATAGAAAAATCTTTTAATACAACAGCGAACAAACACCTTGCTATGTTCTTCTCTGGGTATTTGTAGATTCTTATTTCTACTACACAAAAGACTGTATATCTATCTATCTATACATACATACATAATCAAAGTTTATTCCTCGCAGATAGCACAGATGGTGGTAAGCACATGGGAGTACAATATCAGTGTCGCTGGGTCTAGTGCGTGTCGGGACTGCCCCATCATACCATGATATCAATCATTAATACCAAATTGTGGTAGTAGCAGTTTCAAAACTAAATATTATGATGTAATTAATATTATAAACCTATAACTGAGCCCTTAACAGTTCCAATCCTGTACCTTCTACCCATACAGCAATCCTAATGCCTTCGAAGGCAGGCAAGATCATGCCCAGAAAGGATTGATTTATTTTGGATATTTTGTTTTGGGGGGTTTTTGGGCATGGTGGGGAGGAGGAACTTTTCCAGAAACAATTTAAAAATAAAGGATGCTATTGGAAAGGGAAGTCTATGCTACAACCTTCCTTAAATGCTACTTTTCTGTGGTGTTCCAAAGAAATTGAGCCGTCTGTACCTACCCTTCTATCAGGAGACCATACTGAAATACTGTTACAAGTATTTTATACATTTTGCCTTTTGTTTGGTTTTGTTGTTTGTTTTGTGTTTTCACTTTTAAAGTAAATTTAGCATTGATAAGCAGTGGATGACAGCCATGTAGACTGAAGTCCTCTCTTCACAGAGCAGCGTGGGCAGCGGTAATGCAAGCAGACAGGAAGTGGTAATTGCTCTGTAAAGATTCTGCAAACCTGACCCAGAGGAAGAATAATTCGTTCTTATGCCCATTTAAACTGTCTGTCTACTTAGGTGCCAAATAGTACTGACCGTGATTTTTATGATTTGGACACCTCCGAGAAACTGGATGAAACCAACTCACATAGAAGTCACCATACAGTTGTCAGATATACACATGTTTAACTTTTATTGGAAACAAATGTACAGCTAGCAGTGGCAGCAGGTTTGTATAATCTTTGGTGGAGCCCAGAACAGGTCCAAGTCTTCCCCTCCTCCCCACCTGCCTTGTAAGCTGATACATATATTTTTAAATAATGTAAAAATGGACTGGAAACAGCGTCGAACAGTTTCCCTATATTGCACAATATCACGATTGTAAGAAACAAATATTTAACTAAGAATATCAACTTTATTAATACTCTTTTGAATACGGAAACAACCAAGCACTCTTGGATCAATAACCCTCAAAAGCAAATACTTCATAAAATTAAAACAAAATTTTGTTTTTTTGCGATATGCTTCAGGAGGCAGCAAACAGTATTTTCAATGGAATTTAAAAGAATAACAGGGGGAACATTTTTCTGTTGTGTCTTAAGGGTTTGTTTTTATAAAACTAATTTTTAGATAAAGTAAAGTTGTCACCTTACTAAGGGCTTGTCCACACTGGGTTTCACACTGAGATAAACTGTGCCAGCACAAGTTAACTGGGCATGGATTGTCTGTGCTAGGGGCTTGCACAAATGAAGCTATGTTGGTGTAAAATAACCCAATGCAGACAAGGCCTACAAGTCAGACAGTCTAGCACCCACAGCCATAGGTGCCAACTTCTCCTGGTGCCGGTGGGTGTTCGACTCCATCCCTGCCCCCATTCCAACCCTTCCACAAAGTCCCTCACCCCAAACTCTGCCCCTCCATGCCCTATTGGACTCCTTCCCCAAATCGCCGGCCCAGCCCCGCCTCTTCCCCGCTTCCTCCCCTGAGCACGCTGTATTCCCGCTCTTCCCCCCCCCTCCCTCCCACAACTTGTTACACCGTGAAACAGCTGTTTCGCACCAGCAAGCACTGGGAGGAGAAGCGGGGACTGGGTGCTCACAGGAAAAGAGGCAGAGGTGAGGTGAGTTAGGGGGGCAGGGAGCTTGGCTGCTGGTGGGTGCAGAGCACCCACCAATTTTTCCCCGTAGGTGCTCCAGCCCCAGAGCACCCATGGAATCAGTGCCTATGCCCACAGCAATGCACCCCTAAGAACCACTTATAAAGAACAAAAGAAAGAAATGCCAACTCCTAAGCAAAGAATGGGGCCAGGGATGAGGGGTTCACGGTGCAGGAGGGGGCTCAGGGCTGGGACAGACGGTTGGGGTGCAGGGGGTGAGGGCTCTGGCTGGGGGTGCAGGCTCTGGGTGGGGCTGTGGATGAGGGGTTTGCGGTGTGGGAGGGGCTCAGAGCTAGGGCAGAAGGTGGGGTGTGGGGTGAGGGAGGTGAGGTGGGGTGGGGGAGAGGGCTGCGGGGTGGGGCTGGGAATTAGGGGCTCATGGTACAGGAGGGAGCTCATGGCTGGGGCAGAGATTTGGGGTCGGGGGCGGTAAGGCCTCTGGCTGGGGGTGCGGGCTCTGGGGTGGGGCTGGGCCGGGGATGAGGAGTTCAAACTTTGGGGTGCAGCAGGCAGGCTGACCCGGGGCTGGGGCCAGAGAGGAGGACCTCCCTCCAGTCCTCTCCCCACTGGCAGCACTGAGCTCCGGGGGAGGGCCCCCTTCCCCTCCCCTCCCCTCCAGCACGACACTCACCTAAGCCCCAGGTTGCTAATCAGGAGGTCTCAGAGTCGCCTGCCGGGGTGGGGCTGCCATGCCGCTGCACCTCCTCCCCTCCTCCCTCTGCAGGCACAGCAGTCGGAGACACTTGGGGGAGGCGCATGGAGGCAGCAGGTGGGGTTGGGGGACATTCTGGGGGGCGCATGCAGAGGTGACAAGTGGGGCCAGAAGGGAGACCCAGCCCTGAATATTGGTGGAACTGGGCCCCCGGGGCCCTGAATTTGCTGGAGCACGGGCACCACGGGCTCATACAACTCACCATCCCTGACAGCTAGATATGAATATTCTTAATTTTGATACAAAATGGTCTACTGCAAGAGGACCTACATAGTCACACACTGAAGTATGAAGTTTTGCTTTACATTTATATACACAAATACTATTAGACTAGATCTTCAGGGATGGTATTATATCATGTACATTTCTACCACTGTAAAACACTATGTATGTTTACAGTGCTATATAATCATCCAGTGCCAGGCAATGCAATGTAATAGCTGTATATGTTTTCCAGGAAGTCTCTCTCATTTCAGTCTCCATACTTCTGGCCAGGAGGACTCAGGTAATGAAAATGAACATGCGTTAGTCCATACTGCTTTGGATTGTTATCGAGCAGAACCCGTCATCAGTATGGACGCATGTCCCCTATATGACTCTTTAGTGCATCTGGCATGTAAATATCTTGTGACGCCGGCTATAACAGTGCCATGAGAACGCCTATTCTCACTTTCAGGTGACATTGTAAACAAGGTGCGGGCAGCATTATCTCCTGCAAATGTAAACAAATTTGTTTGTTTGAGCAATTTGCTGAACAAGAAGTAGGACTGAATGGACTTGTAGGTTCTAAAGTTTTACATTGTTTTATTCTTGAGTGCAGTTTTTTTGTACATAATTCTACATTTGTAAATTCAACTTTCATGATAAAGAGTACTACAGTACTTGTATTAAGTGAATTGAAAAATACTATTTCTTGTTTTTTTAAGTGCAAATACTTGTAATAAAAATAAATATAAAGTGAGCACTGTACACTTTGTGTTTATGTTGTAATTGAAATCAATATATTTGAAAATGTAGAAAATATCCAAAAATATTTAAATAAATGGCATTCTATTATTGTTTAACAGTGTGATTAATCACGATTAATTTTTTTAATCACACGATTAATCACGATTATTTTATTAATCACTTGACAGCCCTATTAGTTACTTACCCAAAGTTATTCATTGTGCCTATCTCTGGCTCCAGTTTAGTTACAAGGTTATATATATAAATGAAATAAAACCAGTTCCACTATAATATTAACAGACAGGCCCGTAAATCACATGAGCCTCTTACAATATCTTCCAGTCTCAGCTGGCCCCTCCAATTAACGTCCCAGTCCCCAGGAACAAGTTGGGAGAACAGATGAATCTTGCAATGTGGTTCTGGTGAAGCCAGGAAGGAAACAAATTGTAGAGCCAAGGATCCTCTATTGAGAGCACCTTTCCACCAGCCCCTTCCAGTTATACCAAGGGTTGGCTGAGCTTGAGAGCCTCAGATGATCTCAGCTGTTGTGATAATGCGAAAGGGAGAAAGATGATCTTTCAGATATTACTAACATGGGAGCTGATATGTAAATGTGATAATGTGTTGCTTGGATGCTAATAACTATGCTAATCCCCATATTAAAAATCTGAGCATGCCCACTGTGAACTAGCTCTTTGCTGCCTTGCACCTTGCATACCTGTACAAAGTGGGGGTAAAACTCATTCACATAAGTGGTAATATTTTACACCCACTTTGTACACATATAAACAACTACACAAGGTTGCAAGGCAGGGGAGAGTCAGGCCCCTTGTTCAGAATGGGCATGTTCAGAAGTTTAACACAGGGATTAGCACAACTACTCCCTTCCAAGCATTACAACATCACTTTTACATAGCTACTCCCATATTGGTAACAAGGTCATAGGAAATGGTGAATCATGTTTCCGGGAACCTGAGCAGACTGTCTGAACAAGGTGCTTATGCAATTAATAGAAGTACTGTATCTGCCACCTATTCGGTAAAGAAACTTTTCTAACTTATTTAGAGAGCAAAACTAACTTTAACTGGCCCACTCTTGCTTGGTACTGGTATTTTCAAGCCAGGCATTGTGGTTTTTTATTTTCTAGAAAACTTGTTTTAGACAGAAAGCTAACTTTAGTAGAAACAATGGTGTTTTGTCAATTAAGAAACAAAAAAATTATAACTAATCAATGCCAGTCTTTGCAGAGTTTTCCTAACAAAAAAACTGTCCATATATGAGATGCTGGGAAAAGGCCCTTGGATAGGCAAATTACCCCCAAAAGAATGGGGTTTGATCTAGAAAAGAAGACTAGCAACCTCATACTGTAGCACAATAAAATAAAATTTCTTGAAGATACTGTTTCAATGGTATCTAATACCAGTCAGTTTAAAAAATAGAGAGATTGAATGGGCATAAATGTTGGAGAAATCATGGTGAAAGAGGAGACTTTATGCATACATGGTGGACATGTCCAGACATGTCTTGGGATGCAATCTGTAACCAAATATCACAAATCATTAGATATTTATTACCAGATGAGCCTTTAGGAATCCTCCGGGGCCTTCCTAGTAGAAATGGTCACACAAAAGGCAATGAAGAATTAATCTCGCTTCTGCTAGGAGCTGCTTGGCTATTGGTAGCCTCCCACTGGAAAAAAGAAAAATAGCCCAACCACAGAGGAATAGTTCAAAAAATATGGGCAGTTGTGGTTATGGAAAAATTATCACATTAATTACATATCCAGAAAAATAGACAGAGGACAGATAAATACTTAGAGCCCTGCAAATCTGCGGATATCCGCTTTATAGCCATGGACCATGTTTGTAGATTGCGGCTCAGATGCGAATACAACCGCAGGGTTGAATAGATGCTTAGATATCTGGTTACCTTTATTAACTAGTCAGACAAAGTACATTCACCTGCAAAAAACCCAGTGTACCTGTCCATTTTTTTTTTTAACATTTGATAGATATGGCTGGCTGTTAAATATGTGTATATAGATATTTCACTCAATTTAATACAATCACTAGACATGACAAAGGGGTTGTAATGATGCTCTCTCTGTAACATAACACTGTTAAATAGAAAGATCTGATGACTATATTCTTCTTTAAACAAAAGCTAATTGTTGTAATGATTGTTTTGGTTCTGATAGTTACATGGCAAGGATTTGTAAACTTATTAAAACTTCCTAAATAAATACATAGAAAAAAAGTAGCAGTAGGAGTTGTTCTGTGCCTTTTCTCCAGCCAAAGTGACTCCGGTGTGGTTTGCTGAACATTACATGAAGTGTCTCTAAAAGTTTCATCACTAGGACTTTAACTATTCCCACTAGTGGCTTGCAGCTGAAAACAAACTCTATTATGTATGCATAATACAACTGAAGATACAAGTCTGCTTTGAGACATAGCAAAAACAACTTAGTGATTAATGTGAATGTTGTGTTCCTGGTGACGAGCTAAGAATTTTCTCCACTCCAAATTAGTTACAGGCCAAATCCTGTCCTCTAGCAAGGCTCCCACTAGAGGCAAAGAGCATTTTGGCAGACCAGGAATTGGGTAAAGACTGCAGGATCTCGACATATGAAGACTACAGCTTTACTAAAACACATCCATAGAGTTACAGTGTATTCTGCATATGAAAGGGTTTACACTGCATTACTAAGTACCTTGAGGTGAATAAAAATTCCAACAAATTGTAATGTTTACAAAGGCATCATATGTTGAAAGAATAAAAAAATCAGAGAGGAAGGTGGACATGTGTAAAGATTTCATTGCTTGGAACTAGTTATTTCAGATGCTGCTTGTGGCACTTTATGGCTATTTACTAGATTACTATAAGAGGGCCAAGTTCTCTTCTTCATTATTCTACTGAAGTCAGTGGAGTTAGAAAATTTGCCCCAAAGTTTTTACTTTGCATGTGTGACCTGGTGTGTCTCGGGCCGCCTGCCCTGCAAATGCCAAGGGCAGGACAGGCTGCAAAAGGGATAGCAGATACTCCCAACACTGATGGGTAACACTGAAGTTAATCTCCCCAACCAGTCACAAACTACTTCTGATCCATCAAGAAGCAAAAAAAAAAAAGAAAGAAATCACATAGCCCCTTCCCGGCTCCCAGTCAGCACCTAGGTCCAGTACAGTGAGAAGTTATGTAAAAAACTCTGCTCACATATACAAAATGTTCTTCTGACCCCAAAGGGCCAGCCACGTTACGTTACCAGGTCAGTATAGGTTTGGATCTTACCAAAATACCACGCTGCCAGCCAATCCTTTAGTGCCTAAAACTAAAGGTTTATGATAAAGAAAAAAGAATGAACAAGAAGAGAGATGTTAAATGGTAAAGCGGTCACATACATACAAAGACTTCAAAGTCCATATATCAGGCTCTTCGCAGTATTGGTGAGTTTGCTGGCTTGAAAGTCCCTCTGGAACACATCCACAGCTTGGATGGGTCATTTAGTCCTTTGTTCAGAAGGAATTTTTAGAAGTTACTCCAGATCTAAAAAGCAGGATTGAAGACAAGAAGCAGGATTGAAGACAAAATGGAGATGATGCAGCTGCCTTTTATAGTCCTTTTGCTATGTGTCTGGTACTTCCTTTGTTTCCAACACAAACTCATAGCACATGGCATTGGAAGGCCTTAGAGTTCTCTCCATAGGCATGCCCCTGCATGCCTTGCTGAGTCAGAAGATGTATTACCGGTCCTTTCAATGGGTTCATTGTAGAGTTGATGTCCCTTGATGGGCCATCAAGCAGGCCTACTGCTGATGCCAACCTGTCTGGAGGTGTCAACCAGAAACACAGCACAAGTTTGGAAATACAGATCTACCATACATATTGATAACTCACAATACGAAGGTGATACAAACATATGAACAAGATCATCATATTTGGCAAATTATGACATTTTTGCAGATACCTCACATGGCATATCTGGCACAATTCATTGCAATTTTATAATAATGTATCAACAATATCATAAAGTGTCTCCCATGTTCCATACAGTGTCACAGCATGTTTATTCTCAAGTGAATGAAAAGAAAAAAGACTCAACATCTCCTCTCCTCCCACCAAAAATCAAACCAAACACAAATAAAAAGCAATTGTGATCTGCACCTCTGAGGCGTGACACATTTCCTCTAGAATTACAAAATAGTCCTATATTTTCATTACAAGATACATTGATATGTGAAGCTAACACACCTAATGACAGAGGAACGGCTGCCAGCAAGCAGGTGTGAGCTAGCTTTCCTAAGACCAGGCCCTTATCCAACTGGGTGGAGACAAAGAAAAGGAAAGATCTTTTCACTCAGTTATATCATTGTAGGGTGAGTCAAGGGAGTCACACTCCTACTTCATGCATTGAACTCATGGAGTGGGTAGGTACAGTCATGCTCCCACTAACTTCAGCTCCAATCTTTCAGGCTGCTAGCTGTCCCCTTCCCCTTCATCTCCCCAGTGCAGGAAAGCAATTTATGCCTGTCCCTTACATAGCTATTCCCTCTCCCTGCATCCTCTTCCTTTCACACACAGCAGGGTGTTGCAGTTCAGCTCTATCATCCCATTTTTTTCCTTTGGACACTTGGCCGCCAGTGCCATTGGCACCAATGGAACAAATTCTGTCCTCAAACATGCACACACAGCTCCCACTGGCTTCAGAGGAATTTGCAAAGGAATAACCAAGAAGAGTTTTGCTAAAAGGAATCTAAGGGTACGTCTATACTTACCTCCGGGTTCGGCGGTAAGCAGTCGATCTTCTGGGATCGATTTATCGCGTCTTGTCTAGACGCGATAAATCGATCCCGGAAGTACTCGCCGTCGACGCCGGTACTCCTGCTCCATGAGAGGAGTAAGCAGAGTCGACGGGGGAGCCTGCCTGCCGCGTGTGGACCCATGGTAAGTACCTTGTAGATCGAACTAAGGTACTTCGACTTCAGCTACATTATTCACGTAGCTGAAGTTGCGTATCTTAGTTCGAACTGGGGGGTTAGTGTGGACCAGCCCTAAGAACCACATCTTAATAGAGTAAAGGTAATGAAAATGCAACACCAGCTCTGTGAACGGTAGTAGTGAATATTTTTACAAAAAAGAATTCTACCTCATAAATAGAGCTGATTGAAGAGTAAACAAAAACCTGGTTCATTAACTTTTTTGTGATGAAAGTATTGAATTCAGCTCATGATTATTTGTGTGAGACTATATTATTGATTATTTGTGAATAGTCAAATAACTGCTACATATTTCTGTAAATGTTCACAAATCCTGAGTTATGAATTCAGCGTGAATTATGTGCCTGAAAAGGCATACAAGAAGCAAATTTATCATTCCTTATCTTCCTAGTATAAGCTGTAGTCCTCCGATGAGGGAGCAGAAGCCATGCCATACTTAGGTGATCAAGCACTCAGTGTGAATAGCTAGTAGTGAAATCAAACATTTCACACACAACCCATAATCTGAGTATTTGAAACATTGAAAGAAAATTAGGATTGTTTGTGAACATTTCACTAACTCAGAAAGGGGCTAAATTAATAATGAATATTTTTAACTATTACTTTCGCCAGGTCTACCCAGAAAGTAAAACAACAAAATACTTAACATGTTTGGAAAATTACTGTTGCTGATAGATGCAACACAAAGGAAAAAAGTCATTTGTTGTATAGTCCAGAGGTTGAAATTAGCAAATTCTCATTTTCCTACCCAATCATAGAACTTAAAGAGGGGAAGCACCTTTTATATCAACCCATCTCCTTCTGTCAAGGAAGGTTTGTTCCTATAGAACATTTAGTGGATTAATCTTTAAAAGTACAAGCAATGGGGCTTTCACCACTTCTCTGGGAGACTATTCCATGGCCTAACAGATCTCCCTGTCAGGAAACTTCAGCAGGGGAGCAATATATTTCACTTTTATCCCTAAACTAAAATCTGAGTAATTGGCCATCAGGAACAGTTCAAAACTTTCTTAGCTGGCTGTGGTATGTTTCAGGACTGGCTGAGCCACGATACACAAAGATTTCCAATCACCTCTTAATGCCGAGCTTTAGTGTGATACAATGCATGTGTGAAACATGAAGCTTCTAGTACCCACTGTCAGAAGGTTCTAAAGTACCACAGTCCAATCCACAATGATACAACATAAGGACCCACTTAGCTTACTCAGGTGGGTCAATGACTATCTGTAGCTCTTAAGAATGGAGGTGGGTCCAAATCAACACCCTGAATCCAAGCATCCAAGAAGTTTTGGGGACATTTGGATCAAGATTCAGCAATGAACTTTTTGACTGATCCTAAGGGCCCCATCTAACTTCACTGATTTCAGTGGGAGTCTTTCCCTTTACTTTAAGAGTAGTTGTATCAGGCCCTGTATGTGGAATGGACTGGGCCCAAACTCCAGATCTGAACACCTGCAAGCTTATGGAATACTTAGCTTCTGATCTGAACTTTGCAGCTTGGACTTATCTCTAATCGAGAATCTTCCCCTACCTACAGTGTATTTAAGAGAAATTCTCTGTAATGAGATTAGTGCATCTGAAGCCAAAAGCTGACCTTCCACTAACACCTAGGAATGATTTTCAATAATCTAGAATACAGGGTGCATTCTGATTATATAAATATTGTATGCAGTGATGTGATTAATGATAATGATGCATGAGGAAATGTTTGCCATGGGCTTTGGCCAAAAAGGTCTGAGTAAGATCATGCATATTTTTAGCTAAACTGAAGAAGCTGATGTGAAATGGAAACCATATAAAAATCATAGAATCATATAATATCAGGGTTGGAAGGGACCTCAGGAGGTCATCTAGTCCAACCCCCTGCTCAAAGCAGGACCAATTCCCAACTAAATCATCCCAGCCAGGGCTTTGTCAAGCCTGACCTTAAAAACCTCTAAGGAAGGAGATTCCACCACCTCCCTAGGTAACCCATTCCAGTGCTTCACCACCCTCCTAGTGAAAAAGTTTTTCCTAATATCCAACCTAAACCTCCCCCACTGCAACTTGAGACCATTACTCCTTGCTCTGTGGAAAACAAATCTTATCAAGAAGAGAGACAAGTTCTGCTTCCTGAAGAACAATTATTAATGATGTAAGCCTGGAGATTTTGGTCCAGATCCTGCACTGCAACTGGTGACTGCAGAAGGCAGCTCAGAGTATGTGTGTGTGTGGGGGCGGGGGATCAGTACAAAAATGGCTTTAAGCTCGACTGATTCTGGGGCTCTCCACGCACCAGGCAAGTCCCCAGTAGCCAACAAACATAAGGGAAGTTCCAGAGAAAGAGAATTCAAGCCATGCCTCCATTTCTCCAGCCACATACCCTGCACTGATGGCCAAGGATGGGGATGCAGGAGCTGCTATAGCAGCTCCACCTGGCACAAGGATCCCCTGACAAAGGGAGACTGCTCTAGTGGCCAGGTTACATAGTTTAAGGCAGTGTTTTTCAAAGTGCGGGTCACAACCCAGTACTGGGTCGTGGCATGTAAGGCACTGTGTCGCTCTGGTCAGCACCGCCGACCGGGACGTTAAAAGTCCCATCAGCGGTGCTGCCCAGCTACCTGTTCTGACACCGTGCTGTGTCCCAGAAGCGGCCAGCAGCTGGTCCGGCTTCTAGGCAAGGGGGCCACAGGTCTCCACGCACTTCCCCTGCCCAAGCACTGGCTTTGCACTGGCCAATGGGAGCTGGGGGGGGGTGCCTGAGGGCCTCCGCCTAGGAGCCTGCCTCTGCACCCCAGCTGCGCTGCTGACCGGGAGCTGCTAGAGGTAAATCCGCGCCCCAACCCCGCCCCCCAATCCCCTGCCTCATCCCTGAGCCCCCCCAAACCCAGAACCCCTTCCTGCACCCCAAACCCATCATTCCCAGCCCCACCCCAGAGCCTGCACCCCCAGCCCAGAGACCTGACCCCCTCCTGCACCCCAACCCCCTGCCCCAGCCCAGAGCCCCCTCCCACACCCAGAAGCCCTCATTCCCAGCCCCATCCTGCAGCCCTCACCCTCACACCCCAATCCTCTGGCCCAGCCCTGAGCCCCTCCCACACCCCAAACTCATCATCCCCAGCTCTGTTGGGTCACAGGCATCAATAATTT
The DNA here is from genome assembly GCF_011386835.1 of Chrysemys picta bellii. Taxonomy (NCBI): domain Eukaryota; kingdom Metazoa; phylum Chordata; order Testudines; family Emydidae; genus Chrysemys; species Chrysemys picta. The sequence goes on along the minus strand of NC_088791.1, from coordinate 238,672,353 downwards.
TCTTCAACTGGGTCCCCAGAAAAAAAGTTTGAAAACCACTGGTTTAAGGTAGCTTCACACTGAAAGTGGCTTCCTAATACAGGGCAGGATCTGGACCTTTCTGTTCCTGTTGCAAAGTAAATAGTAGTGGGGTGTCACAGCTGTGTGCCTTACCCAGTATCAAGACACAGCCATTGATTCACATTCCCCTCAAAGATGGTCTTTCGTAGGCTGGTAAAGTGATTTGACCTTCTCGCCAAGTCAGTAAGAAGCCTCCAGAGCAAGAGAGAACAATGCAACAGCCCTCAGGCCCTCACCAAGCACAACAGTCCTTCTTCCAGAAAAAAGAAGAACAGGATGCATCCGAAGAAGTGGGCTGTAGTCCACGAAAGCTTATGCTCTAATAAATTTGTTAGTCTCTAAGGTGCCACAAGTCCTCCTGTTCTTTTTGCGGATACAGACTAACACGGCTGCTACTCTGAAACTTCTTCCAGAGTTTACCTGGGATTCTCCACTTGGTCGGAATCCTTCCTCCCACCCTTTGTGGAAGTCCCAGACTGGGGCCTCTAAACATGTGCTACCACTGAATCTGCCACCACCACACCAATACTTTGTCAGGCCTTTTCTTTTTTTAGCGTCATCCCTCTCTAGTATCCTTCTACATCCTGCCCGCATACAGGCCTCTTCCACAGTCTCTCTTGAGCCAAGAGTTTCTCCAGTTCTCTTTGTGTAGAGCCCCTAACCAGGTCTGGTCTCTTCTTGTGCTACAGCAGAGACACTTACAAACACATCCTGCTCACCTCAGTCTACTGCTTGTATAAGCCACAAACAGTTTATTTAAATCTTGCTATCACATGACACCACCCCCATCCCTGACCCTTTTAGAGACTACAGCTCCTGTCTTTTAAAGGCCAGACTTCAAATTAGGATGGGCTAGGCCCAAGCGTGCCCTTAAAGGGACAGCTCATCCTGTGACATGGGGGAGACCAAATCATTTTATGATGAAATCTATTTAAAACACCCTCCAAAACAGTGGTTCTCAAACTTTTGTACTGGTGACCCCTTTCACATAGCAAGCCTCTGAGTGTGACCCCCCTTATAAATTAAAAACACTTTTAAATATATTTAACACCATTATAAATACTGGAGGCAAAATGGGATTTGAGGTGGAGGCTGACAGCTCGCGACCTGCTATGAAATAACCTCGTGACCCCCTGGGGGGGTCCCAACCACCAGTTTGAGAACCCCTGCTCCAAAGAGACTTCTGTTTGTCTTCCTTGTTTGTGCATCTGCACAAGGCCAGGTCACACAGTCTGGCTCTAAGTGACTAGTCCAAAGTTGTACAGTGAGTCAGCAGCAGAGCCGGTAATAGAACTCAAGAGTCCTGACTTTCAGATCTTACCGTAATCACGAGAAGACAACAGACTTTGCTTTCCCCACGCTTTCTCCAGCAACATCTTAATGAGTAATAAGGGTACAAAAATATCTACCATAATTATGATTTTTCCATTGAAATTCTTGATAGAGCAGCATTGTTGCAGATTTATGAGCCTCTGTCTGGATTTTTTCCAATTTCTCGTCTGAAATGCCATCTGTAATTCCTTTCCCCTTTATCCCCCATTTTTACTTCAATAACATTTCACCAGTTGAATTCTGTAGCTTTTATTATTCATAGTGTGAGGAAACTGAATGCAACTTTTGCAGTTGAAAAACTAATTTCGCTGCAAAAGAAATAAATAATAATAATAATATTTTTGCTGTGAAACCAAAGAATTTCTCAATTCTGCCCAAAGGAATGTGAAATTTTATTGCAAAGACTAGTGCTGAGTGACAGAAAAGTCAGCATTTCATAGGAATTCAGAAACAATGCTCAGGAAAATCCTTTCCAACCCCAAATTGGTCATTTGCACAATTCAGTATTTTTATTCATTCTTTAGTAACGATGGGTCAAATTCATCATCTTGCAGAGGGGTGGTATAAGACTGTTTACAACGAGACCAATAGGGGAGCTGAGGTCAGAGGCGTCATGCAGTAAGGCTGCCACACCCGCTGCCTGTCTCCATGCCAGCTCCAAATAGGCCAATGTGCTCACTACGCACAGTGTGCAGAGGCCAGCAATTGATACGCTAGCCTTTAGAAATACTTGAGAGAGAGAGAGAGAGAGATTAGGTAGCATAGATAGAATGGTATTTAGCATTGATAGAAGTATAGCCCCACAGCGTACCCATTGGTTCAGGGATTGGATTCTGTTCCCCATTCCTGCTTGTTCTCTGCACAAAGCCAAATTATACAGGTTCTGTAATGTAAGAGGTGAATTTCACTTTATATGTCAAGCCATGCAGTCCTTGTTCATTCCTTACTCTAAGTTCCCATTAATTTTGGACTTGCAGGATTTGACCCATTCGACCAGCAAGACATACATTTGTTTATGTATAACAGAAACTCATGTCTCGGTAGAGATATGAGGTGATCACTTTTGAATTAATTTTCCTTGATACCAAAATCTTTTCTAAGTTCTGTTGTCGTAAGGCATTACAGTTAAAGACATTCTCAAATGTTTTATATTACATGGCAGTTTTATCTTTTAATTATGGCAACCTTAAACAGCCCCACAAAGATATAATCTTTTCAATTTGCAGCAGAAGATCTGATTGCATGAATGACAGTATCTCTTTTGGAATCTTTTTATTCATTTGACTAGAGAGCATGAATTATATAAATGCATTTCTTTTAAATAATGCAATGGTGATAGAAGTAATACAGATCTTGTAATGAACTCATCTAGAAAATCTTATTTATAATAACTATCAGACCAACTATGCTGTTTTACGGTCACAGGAGAAGATATTCCAGCATCCTGCAGGGATATTTCTTCTAGTGAACCTCTTGGGAAGAACTAACAAGTGAGACTGAGGTCATAACTCCCAGACTCCGGAAACACTGTCTTTGAAGATGATATTATAGTAGTATAATCATAATACCACTTGGTTACAACCTTAGGGTAACATTTTTACGCTAGTATTTGCATAGAAGCAAACCCTTAATATAATTGTTTTAAAGAGTATGCTCTCTGATCCACTATGTTTAAGTCACAAAAGTATGTTGGGTGAGCTATGATTCGTTGCCCACTTCACATTGCATTTTGGAAGAGTTATGCTTCTGTTGGTGCTCTACTTTATTTTATTGGTACAGTTGAAATCTGGCCTGAAAGTGTCTAATATGATGTGCTAGTTAGTACATTTTCTCCAGTATGACTCATTGTCATAATGAGCTTACTAAATTCAATGTGATCATTGTTTGCCGTTGCTCCACGTCAGCAGGCATTGCACAGACCTTAGCATTATCTCTTCCTAGCTTTTAGACCACTGACTGGGGCAAGTAATTCTCTCTTCTCTCCTGCCTCATCTGTGGGGACACAGTAGCAAGGGGAGCTAATTCCAGCCAGGCTGCACTCCACCAGCCTCACCAGAAGCAGTAGGGAAACCTGAATACCCTTAAAGGGCTGGCTCCCAGCTCCTCCAGCCATTCACCCCTCCTCCCGCTGCTGGATTCATGGCACCAGCTCTGCTGCTCTACAGGGAAGCTGCCATAAGTCTAAGCCCTGCTCTTCCAGCCTTCACCACCATCTTCTGGCCAGGAGGACATTTTACAGCTGTAACTCTCACATACTACTCAATAGTAAGTGTGATCTCCCTTTCCCTTTCCCCGCCCCTAAAAGAGGTAAGGGCAGCAGTGGCATCATGACAACAGACATTTTATTTCAAGGGAATGGATGTCTGATGCCATTGAGACCCCCATTTTCTGGGTTTTGACCCTACTTAATATTATTGTTGCTATTATTATTTCCATTGTTGTTTTGCCACCATGCTTCCAACACGATCACCACTCCTAGGGCAGACTATGCAAGCTCCACCCATTCTTGAGAATCAGCCAGGTCAAAGTGCCAAAAGGTTATCCATCAGACCTGCCTTTCCCATGGTATTTGATAAACTGAACAACCTTTCCTCCACTCAGAGCGTCTCAAGACACAACTCACTATTTCACTTATCACAGTTCAAATTGGGAAGAACAGTCCAAGGAGACAGCAGAGCAGACAAAGAAATTGGACACTAGACATTTAGAAAGTGAATAAGGAAGTGTTATTTACTCCTTCACATAACACAAGAACTAAAGGTCACTCAATAAAATTAATGGGCAGCAGGTTTAAAACAAACGAAAGGAAGTATTTTTTCACACAGCGCACAGTCAACCTGTGGAACTCTTTGCCAGAGAATGTTGTTAAGTCCAAAGTATAACAAGGTTCAAAAAAGAACTACATAAGTTCATGGAGGATAGGTCCATCAATGACTATTAACCAGGATGGGCAGGGATGGTGTCCCTAGCCTCTGTTTGCCAGAAGCTGGGAGTGGACAACAGGGGATGGATCACTTGGTGATTACCTGTTCTGTTCATTCCCTCTGAAGCATCTGGCATTGGCCACTGTCAGAAGACAGGATACTGGGCTGGATGGACCATTGGTCTGACCCTGTATGGCCATTCTTATGTTCTTATATTCTTATGACTAATCCATTGCAAAGGACCATTTCCGAGACGTGAGCCCAAAGGAGGTAGCAAAACGCTAGTTGAACTAAAACTGATGCTGATCAATGGAAGATCTATCACCAACCAACAATACACAACCTCATCAGCAACGAAGCACCCAATAAAGCTTGCATCACCAGGATCTGTCTGGATGACCCCAGGAGCCCAGTGCTAGCACATCTTGTCCCCCACTCTCCAGGATACTTGGCCGATCACATGCCAGACAGACAAGAAGGCAGGCAGCACTGCATTCATCTTCTCTTCACACAGGCATGACAGGTTCATTTGAATTCATTCACCTGACAATAGAAACCAGAGCCAACGCTAACATAGTTTTAATGCATATTTACAGACCGCATGAAACTAAAGGATTCATAAAGGAGCTCTATGATACCTTGCTGGTGATGGTAGTGAAGTACCTCAGACTTGTCCTGAGAAAGTTCAACATTTATATTGACAAGACCACAGATGCAAAAGCCCCAAAACTCATCTCCTCACTTGCCTCCTTAGGACTTCCGTTGGTCATCTCTGGTCCAACACACACAGCCAGTCACATCCTGGACTTGATCTTCTGTTTAGGTGACAATATTAAGGACAAAACAAAACAGCCATTGTCTTGAAGAGCTATCACCTAATTAAGGCAGTGGTCAGAGATCTCCCAGCTCCCAGACAACAAGAAAGACCCTGACTCTGATTCAGCTATGACTCTTAAACTCCCTCAAATCCAAAGCATGTTGTAAGACAACAGACTCCACCCACAGGACAAGAAGTTGAGAATCATTGTATGCTAACCTTGACCACTGACACACTGACCCCCCAAGAGGCTTCTTCCTCCCAATTGCCTGAATACATCTTCTTGGTTTGATGCCCTTCAGATGAAGAAAGAGTCAGAGAGTCAAAAATTCAAGCAAAGATGGTAAAAAATGAAGGCTGAAACAGAGCAATTGAAACAAAGAATTATCCCAAGCTTACGCTGAGGCTGTATTATAAGCCAAGAGAACCTTCCTATCAGCCTCCATTGAAGCTGCCAAATCTGTGCCCTAAGGAGCCACCCAGGACAGTAAATCATTTCATCATTTCTGAGTGCCTACTGCCCACAGGAGAACCCAGCACCAAGTACAATAAAGAATTATCATTCTACTTCATGTAAAAGATTGTGCATGTTTGGGAAGGCCCTCAAACAGATTCGATCTGTTCCTCCTATCCTGGCCATAAAACAGATTACCTGCATTCTCAGACTTCAGCACATTCATTCTTCAAGAAGTATTGGACACCCTAAAGAAGTCTTGACCCATGGCCTGTGAATCTGACTCAGGCTTTTCATGGCTGGTAAAAAAGAGTCATGAGTAGAGCTGGGCAAATTTTTTTTGAAGACTAGTACATTTGCCAAAAACTGCATTTTTGGGAGGGGGGGGGGCACCAAAACTATTTGTGAATTTCAGTTGAATTGGGTCAATACTTTCAGCTGAAAAGAAAACTGGAAAAAAATTTCAAAAATGTCAAAATTAATTTTTGAAACGAACTGTTCTGACATTTCAAATTGCAATGAAATGTCATTTCAAGATCATATTTGAAAAGTTTTGTTTAACCGAACACATTTTTTAAGATTTTTGTTTTGGTGACAAATCCAAAAAAAGTCATTTTGAAATTAATCAATTTTTTAATTTCTTTTTCAGTTTGGCCACTATGACTCTAAAAGCATCCCAATGCAAGAGGGCAAGGATCCGGTAGTGAGTTTCAACTGGCCTGACCAGTTCAGTGTACCCCAGGGACCACCGCTTCCCGCAGCTCCCATTGGCCAGGAACAGTGAACCGCAGCCACTGGGAGCTGCGAGCGGCCGTACCTGTGGACGCTCAGCTAAACAAAGCATCTCGCAGCCCGCCAGGGGCTTACCCTGAACAAGCTGCGAACCAGATTTGGGAACCCCTGGTGTACCCCAATTTTTAATGTCATAAATTGTATCTGATATGTGTCATGTAAGGTATCACTGGAAAACTAAAAACCCACTGCTCACTAATATTCTTGCTTGGTGTCTGTACAGTAAATGTCCAAGGGACCATACAAATGTGAAGGAAATGTGGAACTAAAAATGTGTTTTTCAGACATGTCTGGGGAATGGGTAAACAGGATTCTCCCAGGCAAAGGACAAGCTGATGCTTCCTACCAAGTGTTATCAGAGTCGATTGGCAATCTCATATCAAATGGCCATTCATTTGTATCAGACGAGGCAGGAAAAAATCTATTTGCATTACAGCAAACAGCAGCAGGGGAAGAAACCAGCATGGGACTTCCTTCCCCACCAGACCCCATGTCTCCTTCCTCACAGCTTAAATGAACTTTATTTTGTGGGATAACCTTTAAAAGGGTCACTGAACTACAAAAGAGAGGGGCAAAGAACCACAACTTATCTTTCACCTAAGAAGACAAAGGAACTGAGCACTTTGGACTTTGTGGGAGATCCTGACCAAGGGGGTGGTCAGCCATCTTGCCGGAAGAAAGTTTGATCAGAATCTTACTTGAACCAAGACTGCAGATTCATTAAATCTTAGCCCCTAGAAAGCATTTCTTACTTTTATTTGCTTGTAATCACTTCTAACTTTACCCCTTAAACTTGAACTCACTTAAAATCCTATCTCCTTTTGTTAATGAACTTGTTTTACTTTTAATCTAAACCAACCCAGTGCTGTGTCTGAATTGAAGTGATTGTTAACGCCAGTTAATGGGGAAAGCTTTTGGGTATTGACTCTTTAAAGGAGCAAACAAGTCTTATTATTCCTCTGAATGGTCCAGGAAAGGACTGCACATTGCAGAGTCCAGGGTTTTGGGAAAATTCGGGCCTGAGAGTGTGTTGGGGTCACTTGGCTAATAATAACCAGCACTAGTGGTTGGGGTGTAACAAGCAGGCTGCGGGAATCAGTTGCTGAACCAGAGCTGTCTAACACACAGACATTCAGTGCATGCTTGTCTGCAAGCTATTGGCATCCAGGCTGTGAGCCAAGCAGCAGAGCATTTAAGGCACTCAAGGTTACAAGGGAGGTGATGACACAACCCCTTACTTGTCCGTTCTGCACCCCAGAACATGGCAGTCACTGAACCAAAAAAATCAATTATTCACTCAGTTCTAGTCATGAGCAACTGGTGCTATTTGTGACCAAAACAGCAAAAGCCTCATTTGGGAAATGAATGTTCCCTTCCCTCCTTCAAATATGCATCACTCCAATCAACCCTGAAGAACACCCCCCCCCCCCCGATATATCCGTTCTAGCTACCGCCCAGTATCACACCTTCCATTCCTGAGCAAACTCACAGAAAAGTTAACCAAAGGCCAACTACAAGTTCATCTAATTCAAGATGGTTCCTTGGCCCAGCACAATCCTGATTTAGGCTAGGACATGGGACAGAAACAGCTTTAATGCCACTGGTGGATAATCACCAGCTGTCAGTGGAGAGAGGGACAAGATCTATTCTCATCCTCCTGGAACCCTGTGGAGCATTCAGTATTGTTGAGAGGTGGCAGGGGTTCAAGGGCATGCACAAGTTACTCCGGGGGGAATTCTGCACCAAAAAAAAATAAAAGTTCCATGCACAATATTTTAAAATTCTGCAAAATTCTGCAAATTTTATTTGTCAAAAATAATACTACAGAATCATGCCAGTTTTAGTTATTTTTGTAATTTATTTCAAAATACCCGTCAGCAAGTATGTCTGTAACAATACAGTCACAAAAATTCCCCCAGGAGTAGAAAGTTAAAAAAATCCCTATGACAACCCAGTTCCTGTTTCTCTGCTCCCTCCTCCCACCAGCCCAGCCGGGGGGCCAGACATCCACAACCCCTCCCTCCCAGAGCCCAGCCATGTGCCCCCCCAGCCAATACACCCAAATCCCTTACCCCCCATAGACCAGCTGCACCTCCCCCACCCCGAGCTCAGACCCCCCCACACACCCTTCAGAGCCCAGGGATCCAGAGGGAGAAATAGCCTGATGCTCAGTCCCAGACTTGTGTGGAATTTCCTGCACATTGTCACCTCCTTTCTTCAGAATATGCTGGGAACTGCAGTTGCCGGGATCCCTGTAGCTCCTTCCCCATCCCTCTGGCAGGGTCTTCTATGTGCGAGGTGGGCTCTGCCGTGTCCAGTGGCCCCTAGTGGTGGCCAGTAGCACTGCAGTCCATCTCTGCGGGGGAAAGCAAATTCTGCACAAAAGGCATTAATTTCTGCAAAATTCTGCATTGCGCAGTGGTGCAGAATTCCCCCAGGAGTAAGAAATAGTGATTGGAAACTGTACCTTTGCCACTAGACACCTCTTTTGTGGATTCCCACAACAATCAATTCTCTCACTGGTCCTGTTCAACACTTCCCTGCAGCCATTAGTTGAATGGGTCAGAAGACACAGACTCAAGTGACAGCACTACGCAGCTGACAAACAGCCCTGCTTAACCTTCACCACATACAACCACAGCACTACTACCAAGATGTCCTTGTGCTTGGATGAGATCAACTCATGAGTGTAGAACAGCTGAACCAAGCAAGACAGAGGTGATGCTGGTGGGCAGAGGAAAATACTTTGAAGAGTTTGCAGCCATGGGGAAGTCTCCTTTGGTTGATACACCCACCCACCATTGGTCAATTCAGTCTGTAGTTTAAAAGTGGTCCTGGGCTCCTTGCTGATGTTAAGCTCTCACGTAGCAGCATCTGCAAGTAACACTTTCTATCATACCCAGATGGTGAGGAGACTCCATCCCATCCTGGCAGATCAGAACCTTGCCTCAATTATTCATGCCCTCAGCACCTCCCATCTGGACTACAACAATGCAATATATCTCGGCCTGAATCCATCAGCCCTTAGGAAACTTCAGTTAGTACAGAACACTACAGCAGGCCTCCTCAGCAACACAGGTTACTTCAAGCACATTAAACCTGCCCTCTGCTTCCTGCACTAGCTTCTCATAGAATACCGAATATTTTTAAGGTCTAGATCTTTATCTTCCCTTAATGGGCCCAGGGTATCTAAAAGATTGCCTATATCTGTAGGATGAAAAGCATGATTGACAACTTCCCTCCGCAGGCACAATGGAACTTTCTACAATAAGGGTAAAGCTCATCTGTGAGGAAGATAGAACTTTCTCAGGGGCCCATCTGAGGCTGTGGAATGAACTCCCGCAAGGACTAAGGACCATCCCAAACCTCACTACCTTCTGCTCCAAGTGCAAGGCACACCTCTTCAACCTGCCTTCTGTAACATAAATACACAGCAGTGTGTAAATTTAAAACAAACAAAAAAATAAAGCTCTATCAAAACAAACCACTGCACTGCATACACAATTGTTCCCCTGGGGAGAGAATGAGAGAACAAACCACACATGACAGATGTTAGTCACATCACTTAATGCACTGCTGGAAGATGCTCAAATGTAAGGATGGTGAGTGTGGCATAAGAATTTATATAGAATAGAAGAGAGTGCACAGATGGTGTGTTGGCAGGCTGTGTTACCTGCAGACTTTTATGGTTGTGCTTGTCATTGTATTATTTCCCATGAGCTTGACTTAAAACAGGGTGCTTGAAATTATATTATCACAGGACATACATTGTGATAACCCACGTAGTTTAATTTTCTCCTGGAGGCCCTTGCATCTCTTCTAGAAACACTATTATTTATTTGTTCTTTTACATCCCCTGCACTGGTCCTGCACTGGTCGAGCCTTCCTTCTAGCTCAGGAGAGCTGGACATGACTATATGGTGTTCAGTAATTGCTCTGGGCTCAACATGCATGAAAAAAATCCTGTTTATTCAGTGATGCAGTTCCAATTGCCTCTGCCCTCTGCAGATATGTCTATTCTGCAACTAAACACCTGCAGCTGGCCTGTGCCAGCCAACTCAGGCTCATAGGGCTCTGGCTGCAGGGTGGGAGGATCCAGAGCTTGGGCTCCAGTCCAAGCCCAGAAGTCTACACTGCAATGAAACAGCCCTGCAACCCAAGCCCCATAAGCCAGAGTTGGCTGGCACAGGTCTGCTGCAGATGCCTAGTTGCAGTATAGACATAGTTTGTATGACAGATCATGGACTTCTGCAGGGCCCTTCCCACAGACATCCTGTCTGGGAACTAAACCTCTTAATTGTATACTTCACAATACCACATCTACCTCTTCAGTCAAAACATCATAACCATAACACTTAAATAATACTTATTTAACGCACAATTCCAAAAATTAATAACCAACCCACTAACAATGTTCAATTAATTTGTCAGGTGCATGACACTGTAGCTTGGACTTGTGGGTCTCCCTTTAACTCTCAGTACCGCTATTGCCAGAAGGTGGTTAGTCCATTTGTTCTGACAATGTTATGTCCTGGGGTTTGGTTGTCTGTTGTGATCAGGGTGGATTAATTTAAATCAAAGTGGTTTAAATCACCAATTTTTAATCATGATTTAAATCAACAAGTAAGAAATCTTGATTTTAATAATTGATTTTAATCATGTTTTGCATTTGTACTTCGGTTATTTTTCTAAAGCAAGGTTTAATGGTAGCCCTTAAAAAATAGATGTTGTTTTGCAATTAAACAGAGCCTTTGTACTAAATTTGGTACTTCTTTTTGCTAACAAGGAGGATACATTATATGTACACAAATTTATTTAAGCAATTATGTATCTTAATTTACATTTATTCAGATTCTTAATTTGTACTTTTATGTTAGAAAATGGTGACTAATGCATTTCTTATTTACAAGCTAATTAATTTTTTTATTTGTGATCTGTGTCAAGCTCTGTTTGGATAGAAATACAAGTTCAATTAAAATGCACAAAAGCAGCCCTTAAATTTTGTTTGAATTAAATAAAACTACCTCTAATGTGCTGGATACATAGGGAAAAAAAAGGTTATCTAAAACTATTTTGCATTTAAAATTAACTGATGTATTAAACAAAGGAAGTATTATTTGTAATTAGAGAATTGAACAGATTTGTTTCTAATCACCGTGTCCTTCAAGATTTTAGAACTAGTAGATTCCATTCTCTTGCACTAGTTTTTATTCATAGATTAAGAGGAAAACAAGTTTTCCTGCTTTTTCAGCTCTCAGCCGGTTTTTTATCTTGGATGAATTAGCCACTGAACCAAACTAGTTCAATAAACTGAAATGAAGAAAATCTTCTTTCTGCACTTGCAGAAGAGGCTATGGCTGTCAAAGACTGGTTTAGCACGTCAACTAATTCTGATTCCAAGGGCTTAGCCAGTGACTTCCCCAAGTTCAGTGGTCTGACCTTCTTCAAAACTTGGCAGCAAACATGTACTGCTTAATATTTTTTTGAATTTAATGTTTTAATAGATTATAATAAGTTTAGGCTTTGACATAGGTTGTGAATTTCCAATTTAGTTTTAAATAGGTGTATTTTTAAAAAACAAACTGTATTTAAATTTTAAAACGATGATTTAAATAAAAAATGCAATTTAAATTAAAACAATCTGATTTATTGACTGATTGATTTAAATAATCAGCTTTGAACCACCCTGGTTGTGGTTGTTGCCTAACTGAGACCTTCTGAGGCAAAATGGCAAACTCATCTCCCCTTATCTCCCTCACTTCTGGAAGCTGGAGATTCTGTCACCTAGTCTTCTTCACTACATGTCCTTCTGGGCTGACAAGATTGTAAGAATAATGAAGTAAATAAATAACAATGTCTATTTCTTCTATAGCATTTTTCATCAGTAGATCTCTAAGTGCTTCACAATTTTTGAATATATTTATCCTCACAATATCCCTATGAGGTAGGGAAGCATTGTTTCCCCCATTTTACATATGGGGAATTAAAGCACATAGAGGCTCTGTGACTTGCTCAAGGTCACACAAGAAGTTTATGGCAGACCAGGGAATTGAGCCTAGGGGTCTTTCACCTCCTCAGCAAGTGCCTTAACTACTAGACCTTTCCTCCCCTCAGCTGATACCAGTGCTGTTTGCAGCCATTGATTTATATCTACACTGGAGCAGGAGGTGTAATTTCCACCTTGGGCAGGCATACCTGCAGTAGCTCTGATCTAGCTAGCACATTAAAAATAGCAGTATAGCAGTGGTGGGACTAGCTAGCTGCCCCGTGTATGCTCCCTCTGAAACCTTAGATATGTACTTGAGCAGCAAGCCCAGCCCCACTGCTCATGCTGCCAGGGCTACACCTCTATTTTTAGTATGCTTGATCAAAGTGGGCAGGGTAGGTCTACCAGAGTTGGAAATTACACCTCCAGCTCTGCTGTAGACATACCCAGAGATGCATACTGTGTCATGTTCATGAAGTGGTGGCACCTCCCAGGGTCCCAAATCATACTGCTTTTTTTGTTTAGCTTTATCTGTCTTTTTATATTTCTGTGAATCCCCAGTTCCTCTGACCTCAACTTCTCCCATGACAGGCCTTCTAGTTCTCTCTTTTCTGTTAAACAAAATGTCTGTATGTGACAAACCATGTTTTATTGGTGTGGTTCTGTAATTTAACAGTGCTAAGTACAGATCGATGTTTTACTCTGTAGCCTTTTTCAGTAGTCACCTTATTATTTTAACACCATTTTCCAACCACCGGTTGTGTTATCTCAAAGGGGAGCCGAGATAACTCTCAATGTGTGAAGTGGTGTAGGTATCAGATAGAAACAAGCCCCTTTTTCTCAAAATAGCAGATTCGCCCTCTGCCGTATCTGTCACCAGTGGACTGGTGCAGCTCTCCTCCCCTCTCCCCTCGTATGGTGCAAAATAAATATAACTGACAAGAGATAAGGTTCAAAACAAACAGGTAAATGTATTAGGGGATAGAATTACACAGGTAGGGAAGGGGTAAATGTAAATGACTCATAGCTATATAACAAACAAACCCAGTGACGCAGCAGCTCTTCCCTGCGAGCGTGATGCTCAGGCCCAAGAACAAAACTAAACCCACCCTGACCCACGAAAGCTTATGCTCCCAGTACTTCTGTTAGTCTCAAAGGTGCCACAGGACCCTCTGTTGCTTTAAACCCACCCTGGCATTCAAGAAATATGACCCCCAACTTAGAAACCCTAATTGCTTTCTCAGTCAATTCCCAGCACTTCAGTGGCGGCGGTGAAGTCCAGGACCTCTACTCCATAGGTAATTGAAACCCTTGGAGGAAGAACACTGGAGAGTCCCTCGATAGATGTCAGGACAGAAGAGCGGACCAGGAACCCTCTGGATGGTGACGTTCTCCAGGTGCAGGACAGGTAGGATGATTACGTGTCGTCTTCTTTTCTTTTCACTCCGGGAACGAAGGGTGTTCTTTGCTGATGCACAAGTGCCACGAAGACCCAAAACCGCGCACACAGTCGCTATGATGGACTGCCCCATGATCCTGTGATCACAGTTCTTCTAGAGAATCTATGGCGGGAAAACATGGTACGATCCATAGAAAGGCGGGAAACAGTCTGAGGTGATGGAACCTTGGGGATCGCCCAGTGGCGGAAAAACCCGTTCAGACCAGTTTTATTCAGACCATGCTGACAGTGTACAGAAGATGGAGTCACAAGATCACAGTTTTCAGACTCCATCTTGGATTGCCACAGTGTCCTTAAAATCACTGATCATTGGGTCTGATACCCACACATAATTTAATAAACCATGTGTAATGAACCAGAGAATAATACAACAGTCCATACCCAACAGTTGGATTGGAGATAATCTGGGTGTGATGTTGGCGGACCTAGTGCCAGTTCATGCCAAGGCCTCTAGGCCTCACTGAACACTGGCAAATGCATAGTGGGAAACCAGCTGGCTCACCTGTGTGTTAGTACTGGTAAAATAGATGTTAACATTATAAAAATGTGTTTAGACATTATGAAATCCTTGGAGAGGTTGGGATCTTGTTTGAAGGCCAGAAGAGGGGGTTTGGGAAATATTTCTTTTACACCCCGCTCCCCAATCTCTCCAACCTCTTCATCAGAAGGAAGCTTCCCACAGACCAGGACACACCAACTCAGAGTGGCACCAGACCCTGCCAGAACAACAGATGAGAAAACCTGAAGCCATATGTCCACTGCTACAATGATCAACACCCCTTGCAACACACCTTTCAAGATCCAAGGGTCCTACACATGCCTATCACAACCTGTGGTGTACCTCATCCAGTGCAGAAAATGCCCCAATAGCAACTATGTGGGTGAAACCAGACAATCACTATGCTCTTGAATGAACTCACACAGGAAAATGATAAAAGACAAAAACACCCTATCACCTGTGGGTGAACACTTTTCACAAAGCGATCACTCTATAGCTGACCTAGCAGTCCTCTTCCTCAAAGGAAACCTGCACAACACTGTCAAAAGACGGAAATGTATTAAGGTGGGTTGAAAACAGGGCTTTCGGTACCCTCTGATGGACTACAATAAATATCTAAAGTAAGTACATGGCTTGTGTCTTGTGGTTTCTTCTTAGCTGAATAAGAAAGGTGTTCTCTACAGTCTACCAAGCCCATAATTCACAGTCACTGGAAGAGTGATGAGGTAAGATGAATCTTCCAAATCTTTTATGAAGCTCTCTTTCTACAGTATCCTCTGCATTGGACGAATTATTTTCATGAGTAAGGTATGTTATCTAAAGTATGTTAGGGAAATGAAGAACTATGGAGGTGCCCTGACACCCCATGCCCCCATTCCAAAACATACAATATATATTGACATAAACCAAGATATCTTGGTTTATTCTAATACTTTGGATTTCAGTTGAGTTCAGTTGCATGAGATGGGTTCATATCAGCTACAGAAATTCAGCCATAACTTGTGTGACTTTGGCAGACATGAGTCCAATGAATGGTGACACTTCCTGCCACCACCTTTTCACTGGAACTAAAGCTTTATTGCACAGTCATTGTGATGTAATGACCTTTACTTTCTGCTGCTGAGGGCTCTTCTTGATGTGCTATATTGATGGGACCTGAACTAAATTTAACCCCATGTTTAATCAGGAGGTATCATTATCTCACTGGTCATAGGCAGTGCATGTAGCAACATATTAATCTTGCATTAGATTGATGGGTATTATAATTTTTAGAAAAGCCATTGCTGCCTAACTCTTGTGTACAACACTGTCTGCCTCTGCTGTCTCCGTGTATCATTTATGATATAAAATATTTCTTCCTAAGCTGTGGTCTTTGTTCAAAACAGAGCTGCGAGAAGTAGGATCACTACATTTTGCTCTTTTAGACTTCTGAATCAGTGAAGCACAAGGATATTTGATTTGAGTATTTTTACAATGCTTTTGCTCACCCCTCATGTAAATATCCAAATAACTTGTGAAATTTACAGATATGGAGAAACGTGGGAACTAATAATAGGATGTCCTGTTACCATGGCGGAAAATCTTTACCAATATAAATAAAAAATGCAGGCGCAGGAACTACTTCTTGCTGTGGCCAGAAATAGTGCTTGTTTTTTTTAATCCGCTTATTACACAGTGAGTCCCCTCTTTTAGAGAATCAACCAAAACTTTTGGAAAGAAGTTAATCCAACCAAGCAAAGCTGTTCCTACCTCTCTTTGGCTTTATGACCAATTCTCAGAGCCCCTCTCAAAGGAAGCAGGGGTAAAAGTGAGTTTTCGTGATTGCATGGAGGGTACAAGGGCACTCATTTATATAGTGCAAAGGATGTCCTATGACTTTGGACCAGACTTGTGGCTAAGAGCTATAGCAATGGCAAATGGCATACCCTCTTTCAGGGGCACCAGAACAGAGGGGTCAGGAGGCCATGGCCACACTTTTAAAAATGGGAGGACTATGTCCACCCACTTTTTACCAGCCATACGGATGAGTGACGAGGGGAGGGAGGAAGAGGGCGGAGCAAGTGGGGGACTGGGTCTTGGGGGGGAAGAGGCAGTGTGGGAACGAGGTCTCAGGGGAAGAGGCGGCATGGGGGCAGGGCCTTGGGGGAAGAGGCGGTGTGAGGGTGGGGCCTTGGAGGAAGAGGAACAAAGGACTAAAGAAACAATGTAATAAATCAGTACAAAAGTTGAAATACAATGAATAACTGCTTATGCTTAATAAAGATTTTTACATGTATACATCTGAGTCAAGTCGCTGGTGCTTTTTTATTTGAATGTCCAAGTGAACCTGGGAACAAATTATATTGTTACATGGAGTGAAAATATGCATTTTCTTTATTCATTATACATGACTCTTGCAGTAAATTCTTTTCTTAAGACTTTTCCCCCCTTAGTTCTGTACTTTCTTCAACAGTGATGTCCCAGGAAAGGTCCTATTCACATGAAAAGATGTAGTCAGCACTTTGATAGTGGTGCCTAAATTAAGTGGCTAGGTTTTGTAGCAGCTCCCATTGAACACACTGAGAACAATCAAAACTGCTGGGTGCTGGGTACTTCCAAAAATGGTCATAAGGAACTGATCCAAAGTCTACTGAAGTCAATGGAAAAACACTCATTAATTTCATTGTGCTTTGGATCAGACCTCCTAAGTGATGAGTTCTATAAGACAGCCCTAAGCTAATAGATATCTTCGCTATCACAGAGCATTAGAAAGCATTATAGATAGTTATATTGGGCAGCTGTATTTTCTTTGCAGTATGAACAATAGTTTCTTTGATAAGGCCAAAAGTAAAGGTGACAATGGGAACTCACACCTATTGTGCCAAGCAAATACCATTAAGATATATCATCTGACTCATAAACGCTGCTGTGATAGAGATACATACACAAAGTGTTTTTTCTCCAGACTATAAAGTTAGGACCTAAACCACACAGAGCTTAAAATTTAAAATCCCTTGAGACCTCCAAATGCTTTTTTCATTGTCAAATGATAAAACAAACGTTGGAACTTGTGAAGGCTGAGCAGACTAGTTCTGATTTAGTGCTTGCATTACATTGCCAAATGAATTCTGCCCCTGAACAAAACTTCCCTGGTCTTTTATGCCATACTGTTCCAAGTGTACTTGTTAGAGACTTGACCAGGGCCTTAACATTTGTGTTAAGGTGCAGAAAATGCCTGTGTGGCCCCCATATCCTAAGTAAGTCTACCTGTTTTTAACAAAATAAAGGTAGTTGCATCACACAGACGAAAAAAGTCTTCATTTATTTATGTATTTGTTGATGTATTAGAAGCACTTATCTATGGCTTTAGGTGCTTTTACATCATTACAATATACAAAAGAAAAGGATTAAAAACCACAAAATGCATAGCAAACCACCCAACAAAAAAACATCCAGACTAGAGCATTACTTATAATCATTGTAATAATAATTTTTAAAAACCCACTCATTTAAATCCTTTGGGTTAAAAATATAAAGCCTGTTGGATATTATGGAAGCACTACATTCTGGAAAGCTGTAATATAGTTTATTCTTTTTCTAAGTAAATTTATTGCTTATTATGCAACACTAGTAAAAATGAATTGAAGTCTAAAAATAACAGGTACAAAATATTTAATTTAGTAAAATAATTAGACTCCAGCAATAATTTTCTAAAGAAAGAGTTTGCTGAAAAACTTCAAAATACTAAAAGTACCACGTAATAAAGTGCTTGTGCAATTAGTGATTAATCACTTTTACCAGTGATCTTTATTACTTATGAGAACAAATAAAAAAACTGCTTTAGTTTCTCTATGCCTACACTCCAAGTCAGGGGTATGAGTCCCCTATTCATGTACACATTCTTGTGCTAACTTGCATCGCGCTAGCGCAAGTATAAATATCAATGGAGCCACAGTAGCGTGTGTAGCAGCTGAGTTGTGCCAAGTACATACTCAGCCATTTCCGGTGGATTCGTACTCTGCATGGCTCAGCTGTGCCTCCGCTGCCGCTATCAGTGCTACTGCGGCTACCCTGCCTTTTATACTTACACTAGCTTGGTTTCATGTTCTCTGTGTATATATATATATCTTCCTACTGTATTTTCCGCTGCATGCATCTGATGAAGTTGGTTTTAGCCCACGAAAGCTTATGCTCAAATAAATTTGTTAGTCTCTAAGGTGCCACAAGTACTCCTGTTCTTTTTGCCAGTTTTTTGAATCTTCCCTCATAGGTCATGTTTTCTAGACCTTTAATCATTTTTGTTGCTCTTCTCTGGACTTTCTCCAATTTCTCTACATCTTTCCTGAAATACGGCACCCAGAACTGGACACAATACTCCAGTTGAGGCCTAGTCAGCACGGAGCATGTAAATAAATAAATATCTAAATACACTAAATCCTCAATAAGTAGTAGATACAGAGAAAACACCATAATGGATTTAAAAGCAATGCCACTTTTACCTCTGTGAGATTGATGAAATAACACTTGAAGGCCCAATTCTCAGGTACATCTGAGCTGCTCAGGCCTGTCAGAATCAGTGCAGGACCTGAGGGGATGGGATCAAAGGTGGTTTTATACCTCTTTACATCCCCTTCCCTAATGCTGTGTTTAGTTGGGGTCTCCAGCACAATTTAGAGTGGCTTGAGAGCTGCTCTAATTTGAGGCCGTTGGCAGCTGAGCACAAGTGGCTATTCTGGCATCCAGGGATATACAGAACACAGTGGCCCTGCAGCCATACTCTCTATATGCTCCCCTGGGCTGGGAGCAGCAAGCAAGGGGGGGCATAGAGACAACTGTGTCAGCTGTATGCCACGTAGGGATTCCCTCAGATTAGGGGACTCTTTCGCTGGCCAAAGAAATAAGCTATATATCCCCTTTCCACTGACAAGGCAGCACAAAGGGTCAGAGAGAAAAGTCTAGCCAGAAATATTGAGATATATAGCTTCAATTCTTATTCAAAGCAGCAGTGAGGTTTGGAACTGGGTATCTCCTTTGTTCAAGGGGCTAAGGCATTAGTTCATATTCTGTGCATTGCTAAATCCTCCTTGTTGATCACACTGGTTTTTCATGTATATCTTTTGAACACTAGGGTGAGCATTTTGCCCCAGTTAAGTACAAGCAAGTCTCGCTCACTTGGGTGGCAGAGGCGTAGCATGGTGACTCAAAGTTCTGGGTACCCTGAGACCATCACTGTCACTGACATGAGAATATACCCCACATATACTACATTTGTGTATACTCTACAGCAGTGTTTCCCAAACTTGGGTCGCCGCTTGTGTAGGGAAAGCCCCTGGTGGGCCGGGCCGGTTTGTTTACCTGCCCCGTCCGCAGGTCCAGCTGATCGCAGCTCCCACTGGCCGCGGTTTGCCGCTGCGGGCCAATGGGATCTGCTGGAAGCGGCGGCCAGTATGTCCCTCAGCCAGTGCCGCTTCCTGCAGCTCCCATTGGCCTGGAGCAGCGAACCGCGGACAGTGGGAGCCACGATCGGCCGGACCTGTGGATGTGGCAGGTAAACAAACCGGCCTGGCCCGCCAGGGGCTTTCCCTACACAAGCGGCGTCCCACGTTTAGGAAATACTGCTCTACAGTTTTGTTGGAATTAGTTACAACATCAACCACCACAAAATATTCAATATGAAGTTTCTATATTATCAGGTTGCATATTCAGGCCCTGAGCCTGCAAGTTATTCTGACTTGCTCCATTGACTTCTGGGAGTTCCACATGGATGCAGGGGTCCAGGCAGGTTCTCACTGCAGGGTCTTAGCTCCGATTTTTTTTGTTCTGTTTACAAATTGTTCTTGAACCAATCCTGATTTTCAAAAAAGTGTTCTTTATTTGTAAACATTCGCCAAATAGCTTATGTAAAAGAATTCAACCTCTGGGCTATTTTCAAACTATTCGTTTAAACTATTTGCTATTTATAATATGTGATTAGTCACTTAGCTAGCACAATTGGCTTCAATGAAACTACTTGCATGAGTAAAGGCTGGAGTTGAGTGAATAGTGGAAAAATATGTCCCACAAATAATTATATGAATATGAAAGTGAACTCTTGATTTAACTGTGGTTGTAATCCTTTCATATTTATTTTCTATGAATATTCAAGTACTTGATCGTGATACTGGTCTGAGAGCATTCCCAATGTGGCACACTCCTGAAAAACAAAGATTTAATTCAGATGCTCAGATATTCACCAAACGGGAATTCTGAATTGTATATTTCATTATAAAATTTGTAATGGGTGGCATAGTGGTTATACATAAGTCAAATGTATGATTCCCCGAATGGATAAAGCACAGCACAATTTGTCAATATTACAATCAACTGTACTGTTCAAAATTCACACTATTCCTTAGTTACATAGGCTGCAGTTACGTATAAGTTACAGTTATATATGTGATGTAAGTTACAATTACCTAAGTTATTATGTAAGTTACAGCCCAAGTTGTAAATTGTAGATTGGACTTCAAAATTCACAATTCAAATGGTCTACAAGAACTATTCACTGGAGAAATTTATTCATAATTTTGAATAACCAATATACTTGAAAGTTTCACAGTCTGTTGACACACAATTCCAGGTGAAATCTGTCATATAAATAAATTCTAGTAAGATCAGTTCATGTGAGTACAGGTTGCAGGACTGAGCATCAAGTGGAATCTTGGACATTTTGCAGAATACAGTTGCTTATTTATTAAGCAGCAATTCACTCAGAAAGCACAGTGTATTGGTACTTTATAATATTCTCGGACTGTGGCCCTTAACTTCTGGATTTAATCTAAAGTATTGTATTTGAGCATTAACGCCCTAAACAATTTGGGACCAGGTTGCTTGAAAGACAGCTTCTCTCTCTAGGCAATAGTCTTGTAACTGCAATCAGTGGGGTATTTGAACTAGCCATACAGTAGTTTAAAACTGAGAGAGAGAGCTCGTAGCAAAGCACTTTCTGCTTTCCAAAGCCCAGTGGTTATTAGGTCATGCTACACAGACCTCTCCCTTTCATTAAGTGATGGGTAAAGGGCTGTGGGTAGTTAAAAACAGGCCAGATATAGGCTATTTATCATATAGATGAGAGGCTAGCAGTGGATATGCTGTTGAGAGGAGGCTGGTTGAGGTCTGGATGTAGGGGATCAGAAATCTGCACTGTGGAAGCAATATGCTTGTGGTGACCTGTGCAAGAAGCATAGCAACCTTGTCTGTGGCTAGCCAGAGTGTCTCTACCTTACGCAGTGATTTTCAAACTTTTTGAGTTGCGACCCCCACTTTGAGTTAAAATTTTTGGACATGACCCCCCCTGAACCCAGAAAAAATATTCACATGCAAAAGTGTGTGCCTAAACCTAACAGAGACTTTAACATAGTTTCAAATACACAGATACTTAATGCGAAGGGTGTGCCTGTTTCTCTGTGGACAGTTTATCAATTTGCGGGCAGATTTTTTAAACCGACACTCTGAGCTTGTCCCCCACTTCCAGTCTCAAATGGTACTTTGTCTTTAGCACAGCCAGCACAGAGAATCCAGTCCCACACAAATAAGATGAACCAACTGGTAAAAGAGCTTTGATTGCAATCTAATTGCCCTCTTTCAGGTGCTGCGTGGCCCAGTGGCCAGATTCAGTATAATGGCCCTCAACATTATGGCTGTTTGGCCTGGTGGCCGGTCAGGGGAGTGGGCTGCTACCTAAGGGCGGGGGGCAGGTGGGGCAGCTGGATAGGGGGACCCAGGCCCTCCCTGCTCCACTGGGTCCCAGCTCAGCGCCCTGACAGTGGCAAGTATGCACGCCACAGGGTCAGTGGGGAATCCACTCGAAACACACTGACCCCGCTCGGTACAATGCCTAGTCCCCCTGAGCTACTTCCTACCCTGTCCATGGTGTAGTGGTCCTGGTATCTCCAAAGTCTGTAAGTTCCTTAGCCTGTGCGGCTCTCAGCAGCTCCGTCACAACTTGGGAGCCTGCAGAGCTTGGTCGTTCACCGGGGTCTTGGTGTCTCTGGCTTCTGCCATCTGGGGCCTCAGCAGTTCCCGCTCTGGAGCCTGCAGCAGGTGTCCTCCCTCCTCATCAGTCAGCCCCGAATGAGTTGGGCTGCTTCCTTTTATACCTGGTCTCCAGCTGAAGCATGCCCAGCAAGGCGGAGGGGCCATGGCCTCATCAGCCCAAAGAGTAGAGTTAACCCTTTCAGTACCAGTGCTGGGCGAGCTTCTCCTGAATGTTATTTGAGAGATGGGACAAGGTCACTGCCTCAGCTACAAAAGGTTGGATAATCCAGACATTCAGGATGCATTTCCTTTGGGAAAATATTTATCCAAACTGGCTCTGAGAGAAGTCAAGTGATTCTTGATTGGCTTCACAACACTCAATAGTTCAGATTCTGTTTCATCAATATCATCAGTTAAGAACAGGAATGGAATGCTTAAACCAGCTTTCATCTTTGTTTTCCAGAGCTCTAGCTTTCTCTTGAATGCCGATAGCTTGTTGTGAAGGTCAAAAATAGTACATTCCGCTCCTTGCAATGAGACACTTAGAGAATTCAATTTGTCAAAAATATCAGCAAGGTAAGCCAAAAGCACAACGCAGCAGGGATCACAGTGTGTCTGCGTTGCTGAAATTCAAATCCAATAGGAAAAGTCAAACTTAATTTCTCAGTTCATAAATGTGTTGCAATACTTTCCCCTGGATAGCCACCTGATTTCCATGCGAAACAACAAAGCATCGTGCTCCGATCCCATTTCTGCGCCAACCATTGCAAAGAGATGTGCCTTTGTGGGCTGCGTCTTGATAAAGTTCATGATTTTAATAGCAGAACTCAGAACACCAGTAAGTTCTCGATCCATGTTTCGAGTTGCAAGGGCTTTATTGTGTATCATACAATGAGTCCACGATATATGTGGAGTAATTTCAAACACTTTGGCTTTCTAGCCTGCCCTACCTCTAGATATAGAAGGGGCTCCATCTGTGCAGATTCCGATGCAGGCTTCCCACTTCAAGTTGTGAGAAGTAAGGAAGTCATTTAAAATGTTAGAGAGTTCGAATCCAGTTGCCCGCATCTTAATTGGCTTGCAGAACAAAAAATCTTCCAATATTGATGTTTTGTGAGAGTACTGAACATAAGCAATTAAATGAGCTGCTTTTGATATCTCCGTCACTTCATCCAACTGGATTGCAAATAAACTGGACTGCAATCGAGAGATCAGCTGTGCCTTGATATTTTCTGATATGTCAGAGATTTGGTGGCTGACTGTGTTGTCTGACAGTGGGATCATTTTTAACTTCTCTGACGCACTGTCACTAAGCATCGTCCCGCAAATGTCAGTTGCAGCTGGGAGAATCAGTTTTTCCCCAGTTGTGTAAGACTTCATTCTTGGCAATGTGTTATGGAACTTTCTATGATGTGCTTATCATACCGCATTTTTCATTGTGTTTTTTTATTAGTTTCTTGTAGCTTTTGTTCAAAAAAAATCTCTGTTCTCTCCTACCAGATTACCATGTTTTGTTTCTAAATGGCATCTTAATTTTGTTGGCTTCAGGCTATTGTTTGCTTAAGTTACTGATTGAAGCCTAATTTCTTCATTAACTGCAATGGAAGTGAAACCAAAAATCCAAATATGCTTCATAATTTTTTTTGTTGTTGAAGATTTTTTTCTCCGTATCAGCTTTAGCCATTTGGGATTCTGGCTTCTATTTTGGAACACTACCATCTTTTGGCAATATGTAACAACCCATTTTTCACCATACAATGATATGAAAAAATATGAAACTCACCAGCAGAATAACCACTGCACAACTGCTTGTTGTAAGGACAGCATATGATACTGAACTGGAAGGTGGGAAAGGTAGTTGTTGCTATAGAAACAAAGGGCTGGTGGTGGGGCTCCCACTGTCAGCCCTGGCAGCTAAATGTGAGGCTCTGGCTTTCAGCCCCAGTGCAGCTGGAACTGCAACTGTCAGCCCGGGGTGGGGGTGGGGCTCCTGCTGTCAGCCCCGGGTGACTGGCAGCCCCCCAGAATGTTTCCCAATGCCCATCCGGGGGTGGGGGATGCTCCCCACACTTTGAAAATCTCTGATCTAAAGGAACATACTTAACTCCAGAAAATCTGTGCTCAGGGAAACTTCAGAGCTGTATTTCCTTTGGGGCAGTTGTTTTCTGCTTTTATAAAATTCTCTTAGATGGACTTTACATTAAACATTTTTCTAGCCAGTCCCTGACCTCATTCCTTCCCCCACAATTAATAGCTTCACTCCACAAACAACCCTGACGCATAAGGGACAGTCAAAGATGGTTTGCAGGTGGTCGCCTACTCAGGCACAGAAACTAATGTCAGGGCTGCTGTTTTATTCACCAGCCTCTGAGATCAAACAGAGAACCTCAGAGTGACTCATCACCGCTTTTTTATAGAGTTTACTCAGTTATTATTTAATAAGTGTAGCATACAAAAGTATTGTACAGTTATAGCCTAAGTAACACATTTATTCAGCTTATAGCACAGTCACCAATGACAGATGATCATCTGGTCCTATTTAACGTAAAGATAACCCAACTACGCATTCAGCATCATAAGCAGCACAAAAAGAAAGAATGAGTTTAAGCACAATAAATAGCATTTAGATTTGGAGAAACAAATTTGGCATCCTGTGCCAAGAACAAGTGAACAGGTTGCGTCATCCATCCTATAAGCATTATATCAGTCTCTGCTGGACAGATAGGCAGCTAAGCCCAGATCCTCAAAAGGTTCCTGGTATGGGCGCAGAGGTGTTACCTCAACGGGAAGCCAAGGTAACTCTAAATGTATAATGATGTAGATATCGAGATGTAAAACAAGCCCCTTTTACTCAGAAAAGCAGACCCGCCTCTGCCGTGTCTGTCACTGGTGGGCTGGTGTACAGGTCTCCCTCCCTCTTCCCTATGTGTAGTGCAAATAATAAAAACTGGCAATAGGTAAAGGTAAAAACAACAGGTAAGTGTATTGGGGGGATAAATTTACAAATCAGGGAAGGGGTAATTGTGAATAAACAGTAACTAGATAAACAATACAAAACAGTGAAACAGCAGCTTTAAAACAGCAGCATGAAGCTCAGGCCCAAAATACAAATCACCCTGGCAATAACACATATAAACCCCCAACTGAGAAAACTCTATTTATCTCACTATATTGTCAGCACGTCTGTGGCGGCGGTGAAGTCCAGGACCTACACTCGTTGGGTAATTGGAACCCACAGAGGAGGAGCACTGGAGAGTCCCTCGATGTCTCAGGGTGGAAGAAGTGGACCGAAACCCTCTTGTGATGTTGTATCCAGGAATAGGAGCAGATAAGATGGAATGTTTCTTCCCTTTCTCTTCACCTCAGGAATGGTGGTGCCCTTCAACGATGCACTGGTGCTGTGAAGACCTGAACCGTGCACGCACAGTCACTGGGATGGACTGTGCCACTTGTCAGTGAGTTCAGACCCTTTATGGCTTTAATGGCAGGAAAATATGGTACAGTCCCAGCAAAGGCGGGAAACAGTCTGAGGTAAAATTGTCCTTGGAGTTGCCAGTGGCGGGAAAAACCAGTTGGATCCAGTTATGACTGGGCCATGATAACAGTAAACAACAAGATGGCGGTCACAAGATGGCAGCTCAAAATCCATCTTGGATTGCTGCTATACATTTACAAACTACATATTGGATTTAATAAATACATATTTTAACAGACTATAACACTATAACAAAAGATACCCAACAGAGGTCCCAGGACCATATATAATCCTTGATGTAAGTTCATAGGTCTCACCACCAGAAGCTCCTCAAGATCAAATTCTGGGTCTTGAATTGGCCAAAATGGCACGCAAGTGGTGAATCATGGAATAGTTTCAATATCTGAAGACTAGGTTGACTCTCTGGAACATAAAGACAATTCTTGAGACAGAGGAGGCCATTCTGTAGTCAGTACTCATTGAAGGTCTGGTGGATCTGGGTCGCAAATGTGTCATCAGGGAGCAGGGTGTGCATGGAGGACATCAGATTGCTGATGATTTTCCCATTGACAAAGTTGGATGCCTTGAGCATGAAAGCAGAGGGCTCTTTGCCAGTTTTGAGATATTCATCTTTACGGGATAGGGCATCTGCCTTCCCATTTCTTGGTCCTGGGCAATAGGTTACAATAAAAGTCAAAGCAAGTGAAGAGGGACCAGTGGATCTTATCTTGGTTAAGGTGTCTAACAGTCAATAGGTATTCCAGGTTCTTACAGTCTGTTAGGACTTAGGGAATTTGGCTCCATCTGGAAGGAGGCATTGCACCTGGAAAGCTGCATTGATAGCCAATAGCTACTTGTCACAAATATCATAATGTTTCTCCAGTGGTGTTAGCTTCTGAGAATATAAAGCACAGGAGTGGAGTAGGCTGTGAGAGCCTGCATATTGAGATAATACTGCAAAGTGCAGTACTGAAAATATGGCAAAGTTCAAGGCATTGGCCTCAATCATCAATGTTGTACTGGCATCTTGGTGAATCAGTTTAGGTGCCAAGGTAAATGTCCTTTTCAGTTGATCAAAGGCTGACTGAGCCTCTATGGACTGGGCCCCCTTTTGCAGGAGCGTCATTATAGGTGCAGCCAGTCTAGAGAATCCTTTAATAAATCGCCTGTAGAAACTGGGGAACCCCAGGAATCTCTGCACTCTGCATACATCCTT
This sequence comes from Chrysemys picta bellii, assembly GCF_011386835.1. Lineage (NCBI taxonomy): Eukaryota > Metazoa > Chordata > Testudines > Emydidae > Chrysemys > Chrysemys picta. The sequence goes on along the minus strand of NC_088791.1, from coordinate 238,645,344 downwards.
GGGTGCAGCCCAGTCAGATATTGTTGCCACCTTATGTAGGTTCATGGTGAGTCCCTCAGGCAAGCCAATATATCTCAAGAATTTCATGGTATCTTTCTTGAACTTGCACTTCTTAAGCTTTGTGTGGAGGTAGTTTTGGCAGAATGTCTCCAAGACAGCGCATACATGATGATTGTGGAGGCCCTGACTTTCAGCAAAAATGAGGATGTTGTCCAGGTAAATGACAAATTGTCATTTATGTAATGACACTTATGGAATTCTGGAAGGTCACAGGGTTGTTTCACAACCCAAGCGGAATGACCAAATACTTGAGGGGACCATACCTGGGAGGCAGTCTTTCATTCATCTACTTCCCAGATCCTCACCAGGTTATAAGCTCTGTGGAGGTCCAACTTTGTTAAGACCTTGGCAGAGTGGAATCTTTCGAACAGCTCATTAATAAGCAGTAAGAGATACTGGTTTCAGATTGCAATCTTGTTCATCATTTGGTAGTCACACAAGGCTGAAGGAAGCCATCTTTTTCTGCCACAAAGAAGATTGTGGCCCCCACTCAGGACGTGGAGGAGTGCATGAATCCTTTTGGCAGGTTTTCATCTAGATAGTTCCAGAGTGCCTGTAGTTCAGGTTCAGAGAAAGAGTAAATGTGTCCAAGGGAATCTCTGTTACTGGCTGGAGGTCAATGGAGCATGCATAGCTGCAATGGGGCGATAAGAAGTCAGCTTTCTTTTTGTTGAACATGTTGACATAAAGTTGCTATTTAACAGGAATCCCTGCAGCTGCTGGGGATGTCGTGGGGGCTGCAAATGTCACATCTGAATCCTCTCTTTATATCTCTGAATTCTTTGGAGGACCAAGTAAGCCACAAAGTTGCTGGTCCTGGATTGGTTCTCAGAAAACAGGATTGTGGGCAAGACAGGGAATCAAAGTGTATCAGCACTTGTCGGAGAGAAGACTTTGGATTCTTTGACCATGGGATGGTGTTCCAAGAAGGAGGAGTGCTAGGCAGAGACAGGCTCCACCTAACGAAGAGAGGGAAGAGCATCTTGCAAGCAGGCTGGCTAACCTAGTGAGGAGGGCTTTAAACTAAGTTCACCGGGGGAAGGAGACCAAAGCCCTGAGGTAAGTGGGGAAGTGGGATACCAGGAGAAAGCACAAGCAGGAGAGCACAAGAGGGGAGGACTCCTGCTTCATACTGAGAAAGCAGGACAATCAGCGAGTTATCTTAAGTGCCTCTACACAAATGCAAGACGCTCAGAGCTCCGGTATGAAACTGCAGAAAAACCTGAGAGTCTCTGGATTAACTTTAGAAGTGTGAGCAACAAGGGTGATGTCATGGTGGGAGTCTGCTATAGACCACCAGACCAGGGGGATGAAGTGGACGAGGCTTTCTTCCGGCAACTAGCAGAAGTTACTAGATCACAAGCCCTGGTTCTCATGGGAGACTTCAATCACCCTGATATCTGCTGGGAGAGCAATACAGTGGTGCACAGACAACCCAGGAAGTTTTTGGAAAGTGTAGGGGACAATTTCCTAGTGCAAATGCTGGAGGAACCAACTAGGGGCAGAGCTTTTCTTGACCTGCCGCTCACAAACAGGGAAGAATCAGTAGGGGAATCAAAAGTGGATGGGAACCTGTGAGGCAGTGACCATGAGATAGTCGAGTTCAGGATCCTGACACAAGGAAGAAAGGAGAGCAGCAGAATACGGACCCTAGACTTCAGAAAAGCAGACTTTGACTCCCTCAGGGAACTGATGGGCAGGATCCCCTGGAAGAATAACATGAGGGGAAAAGGAGTCCAGAAGAGCTGGCTGTATTTTAAAAAATCCTTATTGAGGTTGCAGGAACAAACCATCCCGATGTGTAGAAAGAATAGTAAATATGGCAGGCAACCAGCTTGGCTTAACAGTGAAATCCTTGCTGATCTTAAACACAAAAAAGAAGTAGAAGATTGGACAAATGACCAGGGAGCAGTATAAAAATATTGCTCAGGCATGCAAGAGTGAAATCAGGAAGGCCGAATCACACTTGGAGTTGCAGCTAGCAAGAGATGTTAAAAGTAACAAGAAGGATTTCTTCAGGTATGTTAGCAATAAGAAGAAGGTCAAGGAAAGTATGGGCCCCTTACTGAATGAGGGAGGCAACCTAGTGACAGAGGATGTGGAAAAAGCTAATGTACTCAATGCTTTTTTTGCCTCTGTCTTCAAGAACAAGGTCAGCTCCCAGGCTACTGCACAGGGCAGCAAAGCATGGGGAGGAGGTGACCAGCCCTCTGTGGAGAAAAAAGTGGTTCAGGACTATTTAGAAAAGCTGGACGAGCACAAGATATGATCATGTATATCATTAATATTGCCACTGTTAGACAATTGCAACAAATCTTCTCAAGCCAAGATCTGTAAAATAATGGTGGACACTTTCCTTCAATCACATACAAGGGTAAAACAATTGATTGTCCATCTAGTTGAACTTTCACCTGGAGTATTCATTTTGGAACCAACTTTTCTCTTGTATAAGTCTTCAAAACTGTAGAGTTTTCTTCCAGGGGAACTTGTGACAAAGTCTGGTGATAAGGAGATGCAGAAATCAGTGAGATGGCAGCTCCAGTATCAAGCTCCATTCTTGCAGGAACTCCTTCAATCAAGGGTATGACCCAGATGCCATCTCTGATTCCAGCTTCCAATAACACATGTAGTGCTAGGTCTTGATCATTGTCACTAAAGCTTCTGTCTTTTTCCCCAGTATGAATTCCCAACTTCTGTCTTTTCTTAGGTTCAGTCTTCATAGATGTCTTCTTGAATGGATAATTACTCTGTGTTGCCGATTGTTGAACTGTGCAACAGGTCATGGTGATGTGTCCTTTTTTTCTGGCACTTTCTGCAAATGATCTAGTGTGCCCAGCAATCCTTCTCAGCATGTGTCATTTGAGCACAACAGTGACATGGAAATTACTTACATTCCTGTGGTCCTTTGTCTCACCAATGCAGGAGGTGAACTTCTCGGTTGACATTAAAGTCCAGAGAATCCTTCTCTGTGGTCTCCATGGCAATTGTTATTTCCATATCCTTCTTGAATGGATGTGCTGATACTGTTAGTAACTTTTTCTGGATCCAGTCATTTCCTAATGCAGAGATAAATTGGTCACACAGTGCATCACTTAATCTTTGTCTGAACTGATAATTCTTTGACAACTTCCTTAGAGCAGCAACAAACTATGCTATTGATTCTCCATTTCCCTGATGTCACCATAGAACTGATATCATTCTGCTATCATCGATGGAGTAGGAGAAAAATGTTCCTGCATTGCTACAGTAATTGCAGCATACAGTAACTCCCCACTTAAAATCCTCTTGCTTAACGTTGTTTTGATTTTACGTCCCTGCTCCATTACAGAACATGCTCCGTTTAAAGTTGTGCAATGCTCCACTGTAACATCGTTTGGCTGCCTGCTTTGTCCACAGCTGGCAGCCCCCCTATCAGCTCCCCTACACCCACCCCCAGCACCTCCCGCCTGCCGGCAGACCACACAGATCAGTGCCTTTCCCCTGCTCCCCCCGCCTCCTGCCCACGGCAATCAGCTGGTTTGCAGCATTCAGAAGGGAGTGGGGAAAAGTGAGGACTTTGCGTGCGGGCTCTCCCCCCCGCCCCTGCCTCCTGAACACCGCAAACCAGCTGATTGCCTCAGGCAGGAGGCATGGGAGGGAGGGGGAGGAGTGAGGATGCAGTGTGCGGAGTAAAGGGGAGAATGTCAGGGGGGAAGGAGAAGAGGCGGGTTAAGGCTGGCTTGCAAATCCTGAGGGATGACGATCCTGACAGGGAACACAGCTCCAAAGTGATTAGGGGAGTTGGTCATCTAATGACTTGCTATAAAGAAATTTACCAAGAAAAAAAAAAGGAAAGCAAAACAACAATCTCTAGATGTGTTTTTTCAAGTTCACAAAGTTCCGCAAGAACAGCAAGAGGAACAGCCGGACAATCCACCCTCTTCCACTCTCTGACTCCACCACCTCCACCAAGCTTCATACTCAGCAGTGATAACTGTAGTATTAAATTGTTCCTTTAAAATTGTTTAAAACTTATACCTCTATTAAATTGCTTGTTTAAAATGTATATAATGCCTTTTGTCTGGTAAAAAAAAATTCCCTGTAACCTAACCCTCCTCTCCGCCCCCATTTACATTAATTCTTATGGGGAAATTGGATTCGCTTAACATCATTTTGCTTAAAGTCGCATTTTTCAGGAAAATAACTACAACTTTAAGTGAGGAGTTACTGTACGTGGCAGTTCCAGGCACCGTTGGAGACAATAGGTCACACAGCAGACCGTATGCCTTTGAATCCATCCCAGTCAGCAAGTTTGAAACTCTTTGTCCATCTGGAATGGAATTGCAACCTTCAAATTGCTTAATGTTTGAAGTACACCACCCATGCTTTGCAGCTTTCACCAAACTCACCAAAAGTCCACAAAAGTTGCCATTTCTCTGCTCTTTTGTGGGACTTCACACCTCTTGGACATCTCAGCCACAAGGAATTTTTTTTTCTTTTTTTTTTTTTTTAGACTGTGCACTATCTGCACCGGATTTCCCTCTGCTGGCTGTCTGTGTCTACACTGCAGAATGCTTCCTTTGGCTGCACTTGGGCTCCCTCTGCTGGCTATAAACCCTCAGTGTAGACTACAGGCTGTTTGCCTGCTTGCACATGGTTGCTTGCTCCCCCCCTTGCTGTTTTGTTTGGACAGCTGTGGCAGTTACTGCAGAACTATTATCCTTTGTTCTATCTTTATTTGTCTACTTCCCCCTTTCTAGCTAGCTGGATCACTGTCCTAGCAGCAGTTTGTCACCTTGTGCCTCTAGATGATTCCCCCCACTCTTTTTATTATTATTATTATTATTATTATTATTATTATTATTATTATATATATACTTTTTCTTCCCCTTGTCTAGGCAAATAGTAACAGTGGACATCGTGGGACAGCACATTACTGCCAATATGTTATATCTGGACACAGCAGAGAAGGAGATAGACACAGACACACAGAGAGCTGATAGAAATGCAGCTGTCAGAAAATGGAGACTTTACTTTTTCTGGCAGCAAAACTGAAACCAGTACAAAAGTGAGGCTTTGCACTGAGGAGGGGAAGTGCTCAAACATTTAAAGGGACAGGACATCACCCTAGGGACCCTATTAACAGCAGCTCCACACCACTTACTTAGGGTTACCATATTTTGAGCCTCCAAAAGGAGGAAATAAGACTCCCCTTTTGTCTCTCTGTTGTTCTGGGGAGAGGCAGACAGGGAGCAGTTATGCTGTGAAAAGCTTGGGCCAGGTGTGAAAAATCATTAGTATCATACCTAGAAACTACTCATCTAAAACCTCAGATATGTAAGTAGATCAGGAAATGTCTAGGAAGACACAATTAGGTTTATCCCTTTTATTTCTTTATGGCTTGTTGATTCCTCTGTGCTCACCCCAGGTGCTTTTGTTTTGCTTGTAACCTTTAAGCTGGACCTCAAGAGAGCTATTCTTGATGCTTAATCCTTGTAGTTTTTTTTTTAAATCTAGCAAAAGCCTAAATTCCCAGATGTATTTTCTTCTTTTTTTATTAATAAAATTTACCTTTTGTAAGAACAGAATTGGATTTTTGTGTCTTAAGAGGTTTGTACACATGTTGTTTAATTAGCTGGTGGCAACAGCTGATTTCCTTTTTTTTTTCTTTCTCAGCTCTTTCCCCGGGAGGAAGAGGGGGGTGAAAGGGCTTGAGGGTACCCCACAGGAAGGAATTCCCAAGTGAGCCTTCCTGGGTTCTCAAAGGGGTTTTGCACTTGAGTGGTGGCAGCATCTACCAATCCAAGGTCAGAGAAAAGCTGTAACCTTGGGAGTTTAATACAAGCCTGGAGTGGCAAGTATTAATTTTTAGAGTCCTTGCGGGCCCCCACCTTCTGCACTCAAAGTGCCAGAGTGGGGAACCAGCCTTGACAAATAGGAATATGGGTCCCCCCACAGGGAGCCGCAAAGGTCAGATACACCCTGTTACAGGCTCCCACTATCTCCATCAGGGATATTGGCCTTTGGGGAATACATGATCACTGCATCAGCTCTAGTTCTCTTATTTTTGTGTTGGGGCTACTTAAACTGTCTGAGCTCGGGACATGTGCAATCATGCCATGTGACTGGAGCAGGAGTCATGTCTAGTGGTTAGAACAGGAGTCAGTAGCTAGGAATAGGAGCTCAGGGTCAGATGCCAGAGCAGAGGGTCAGAGCCAGAGTCAGGAATTGGAGCCAAGGGTCAGAGCTGGGTTACCTGGAGTGAGGCAAGGCAAGGGCAAGGCTGAGTGCAAGGCAGGACCAGGGTTATTGCAGCCAAGGGTGAATGCTTTGAGCAGCCACTGAACTGCTGCTGCTGCTGGGATTAAGAGCTAGTCTCCTGACACTTCCAACAGTCAGGCAATGTAGCCATTTAGGTAGCCTACCACAGGCCAGCTAAACTTCTTAGATTGCCCAGAGACTGGCTCTGCTGCAGGCTCTGCTTCCAGACAAATTTGAGAGGAGCAATAGTTGGAAAGACTATCATGAGATATTAGATGCTTGCTCAAGACACAATCACTTATTTAAGGGAAGTTGGTACTTTGCCCTCCCTTGAGGAGATAGTCATCTCTAGCATAGCCCCTACAACTCCCTATGGCTTCATATCTGTAGGAGCCCTGCTTCATTAACACTGATTCAGCAATCTATCCCTATTCAGCAAAGCACTTAAGCTAAACACATAAAAAAGTTAAGTGCATACTTAAGTGCTTTGCTGAACTGAGATGGACTTAAGCATATGCTAAAATGTATTGCTGTACTTGGCCTTGATGCACAAAAGTGTGCATTAGCCCCCCATCATTTGCCGTAAAAGCCCTTGCCTGACCGAATAAGTTGCATACAACACTTGGTGTGCCTCTTGTGTACAACAGTGTTCTACTCCTATCTACCAGACAGAGGCCCTAAAGAGCTTTGAACATGTCAAAACACTATGTTCATGGTGAAGGTGATTGCAGTTCTGTTTTGTTTTTGCTGCTGCTTCAGGTGTTGTGACACAAAGAAATATAATCTTGTATTTTCTCAGAACTATCAGGTTGATTTATTTCAAACTGAGTATTGCAATCTAGCTAGTATCTTCAAGATCTCTGTTCACAGTAAACTGATTGAGATAACAGCTGATCACTTGGCACCATTAAAATATCAAAGGGAAAAAACAGTCATTTATACATATGCTACTGCACCACCCCGCTACACACTGGTAGGTCATATAGTGGAAATATGGAAAACAACAAAAAATTAGTGAATGAATTATTTCTTGAAGCAGCATCTTTACCTTTCTCAAACAAGACTTTTGCTCAAACACTGCCTAAACCCTGTAGTTTGTCATTTTAAAGACCTACTTGTATACTGTTCCAGACTAAGTTTCTTACCTCTTACCCATCATTAGGGCCCTACCAAATTCAAGGCCATGAAAAACGCGTCACGGACTGTGAAATCTGGTCTCCCACCATGAAATCTGGTCTTGTGTGATTTTACCCTATACTATACAGATTTCACGGGGGAGACCAGCGTTTCTCAAATTGGGGGTCCTGACCCAAAAGGAAGTTGCAGGGGAATCGCAAGGTTATTTTAGGGGGGGTCACAGTATTGCCACCCTTACTTCTGCACTGCCTTCAGCTGAGGCCGGAGAGCGGCAGCTGGTGGCCAGAGAGCGGCAGCTGGTGCCGGCGCCCAGCTCTGAAGGTGGAGCCCTGCCAGCAGCAGTGCAGAAGTAAGGGTAGCAATACCATACCATGCCACCCTTACTTCTGTGCTGCTGCCTTCAGAGCTGGTGGCCAGAGAGTGGCAGCTGCTGACTGAGGGCCCAGCTCTGCAGGCAACAGCAGAGAAGTAAGGGTAGCAATACCATACCATGTCATCCTTACTTCTGCGCTGCTTCTGGTGGCAGCTCTGCCTTCAGAACTGGGCTCCTGGCCAGCAGCCACTGCTCTCCAGCTGCCCAGCTCTGAAGGCAGCGCCAACGACAGCAGCAGCGTAGAAGTAAGGGTAGCAGTACCGTAACCCCACCTACAATACCTTGTGACACCCCCCCACACACACACAACTCCTTTTTGGGTCAGGACCCCTACAATTACAACACTGTGAAATTTCAGCTTTAAATAGCTGAAATAATGAAATTCATTATTTTTAAAATCCTATGACTGTGAAATTGACCAAAATGGACTGAATTTGGTAGGGCCCTGCCCATCATCACCAATTTCCCTCCACAGGAAAATAGATCAAGCAACTATCTCATAGAAAAATTTGTATTTTACTGCATTAAGTCAGTTCCACTACTGCTACCAATGGTGGAAACAGCAATGGAGACAAGATGCAGGTGCTTTGAGGACCATATAATCTTGCACTCTTCAGAATCTGTGCCTTGTCCATACTACCACTTCTGCTGTTGGTAACACTGGTGCAGAAAAATGTTTCCCCAATTGTAGATATACCCATAAGGGTGCCAATACAGTCCTGCTTGACAGTTAGGGGGATAGTAACTGAAGAAACACCTGGCTGAAACTAGGAAGCAATTATGTGCAAAATAAACTATTTAAGGTAAATTTTGACCCTTTTATGACCTCAAGGTTTGATTCAAATTTGTTCTAGCTACAGGTGAAGGTTGGAGGAAAGGAGTTTGTTTGGGGTTTTTTAATCAATTCAACCATTCCTAATTTTAGGTCATAAATTAGTCTTGATTCAAGGGCAGATATTTTCCCTTAAAATGTGTCCAGAGGAGTTTCATTTAACATAAAGAGGATATCCACAACAGCAATAAAGTAGCCTGATGTCTTTCAAATTATGGCAGAATATGGAGCTATGGTACTGTCTTTATAATCATTATGGCCCCAATCCTGCCATTGGAACTGAAGGGACAGACCCTGGAATCCATGGCGCCACAAAGCTCTGTTTGATTAAGCTGAAGGATCAGATCGTAAGTTTACAATCAAACTCCTTTAACCATTTGGATACCGAAATTGGTTTTGTCTGAAAATTGCCAGGATTATTCTGAAGGATAAGGAGAAATTTTCTGAAAAGTGGAAGAAAATTGATAAAAGAATTTGAGTTTCAAACTTGTAACAAGGCACTAAGCCTTAGGGCACATGTACACATCCTCCTGTCAGGAAGCTGGACATCTCTGTGACAGTGGGTACTATTTCTTACACCTGTTAAATCATGTATCCAGGCAGAGTGCTTTTGGGTGGGGTCCACTGACTCCCTGAACAACTTTTCACAGTAGTGGATTCTTTTGGGGAATTCTCTGCTCAATTTTCCCTTTCTGGTTCCCTTGTTTTTAACCTTTGATGCAAGCTTGTTCCTGTTTGATTTTTGTTGCTCCAAGGAGGTCAATTAGTCTCCACGTTTTTGTGACCCCTTCCCTTTGAAGGGGGAGGTTGTTGTTTTCCCAGGGGAATTAGTTCATCTTGGGGACTCCACCTACTTCATGGCATTTTAGATAGGCCGAGTGTGCCTGTCACAGGCCTTGGTCCCTTCAAAACTGAAAGCTGTAGTCACAATAGATGTAAGCATAGGACCCACAGGATATAGGCTGCCTGTTTCTTAAGGGGCAGTCAACAGGAGAGATCCAGGGTCAGGAAAAGACTTTTCTATAGTAGCCAAGATTCAAGAAAGGCTACAAGCAGGGGGAAAGATGTGTCCTTTTCACTACCAGCTTGCAGAATGCAGGGAAGTCTATTTATTAACAATTTTATATTACTTTGAGCCTTTTGCATTTTTTATTTAATAAAATCTGCCCTGAGAAGAGCAAGGTGGAACTGACTGCAGCATTTAGGCTTATATTGGACCATCGCAGCTAGTGAATCTGCCCACTAACTTACAAGACCACTAAATAACTGGCCTGATTTGAAATGTTGACTTGTCTAACCTTTTTGGTGTTGCTGTAGCCCTTCATGTTTCTCACATAGCTAAATCTCCTTGGAGACTCATATGCAGTCTACACTGGGAAAAACAGTTGTCAGGGCTAGGCTGTGGGTGGCCTGTGTGCATGGGTTAATTATCAAGTTACGGTCAGGAGATGAGTAGCAGAGTTGGGGTTGAGCTGGGTCAGGAAGTCAGGGTCAACCACTGACTTGCAGACAAAAGCCAAGTAATGACGTCGGGGTCAAGATGCCAGGAAGTCTGAGTCAGGCACTGAGTTCCAGATAGGAGGCAAGTAGCGGAGTCAGGGTCAAACTGAGCATTGGAGCCGGAGTTTGTGGTTCACAGCAAGGTAAGGTCTGGAGCATAAGCAAGCAGGAAGTCTGCGTTGTAACTCAGACATCTCCTTGTGGTGGCTTCTTGGTTTATATCCCGGTATGGGCAATCAGTGCGATGTGTAGGACTCTCGACTCAAGCCCTGATGGGCGGAACTTCCTGTAGTGTCTAGCATCACAGAATCCCCCAGCAAAAACCTGGCTTGGGCTTCTGGTGGCAACACTGAAGCGGTGGCCTGGAACTTCCTGGTTCTAGTCCTGCAGGTTGTTACATAAGGCTGTTATTAAACAGAGTTATTAATGACTGTTGTACCTAATTGCACTGGTTACTGTGTGTGTACATGAGCCTGTATTTTAAGAGACAGTTTTCAAGGATGGGCCTGAATCCCACATTGAGAACTGTGTGGATGAAGGGGCCTGCGGATGAGGTTCTCAATACAGTACTAGGGTTCTACAGATTAAAAGCAATTTATATTATACATTATGGCTTGTGTGCTGTCCCCTTAAGTGCAGGCTGGAATGTAGGAATATAAAATGGAATAAAAAACCACGTCTACCTTCAAGCTGTCTTTTCTGACTTTCCCCCCCTTTTTAATTTATTTGTCTAAAGCAATGGTTTTCAACCTTTTTTCATTTGCGGACCCCTAAAAAATTTCAAATGGAGATGCGGCCCCCTTCAGACCTGTGAGACATAATCTGTGGACCCTCAGGGGTCCGCAGACCACAGGTTGTAAACCACTGGTCTAAAGACAAGTTTGTTTTGATCCTCTTGTCATGATAAATAAAACAAATCTGTCTGTGTCAAACCTTTCTGCTAGGGTATCAACAGTTAATTAACATTAAGAAGCCATGGCAGTTTCTGAGAGGCAGAATTCTGATGTAATTTAGTTCTGTCCACTAGGAAGCTTTTAGATGCTCCGACTATATATAATTTATTATTGTCAGTCATGTGGTAATAAAACTCATTTTGCATAATGAATGCTTGCAATGGAAAAGTGCTTAAAGGGTTTCAGTGGAGCAGACAGTCTTTTCATCTGTCTATATCAAAGAGAAATTAAAAAATTATGGGAGTTTAAGGCATCCTTATATAAAACCCTGTAAGTAATGCTTTAAAATGCCCACAAAAATGTATTAAAAGAGTGCTTACGTTATCCAAATGTACTGCTGCATAATAGCTGCTTTATGCCTTTACCCAACATCTTTGCATGTAATTATTTACATGTAATTAGTTTTCCTACATGCAATTCATACAGAAGTCAGATCTGGGAATGTTTTGTTGAGTTCCAGGAAAGACCCTATTAACGGTCAGAAATTTCACCCTGTTTATGTTGCTGGGTACCTTAGACTTTGATCCTGCCAGACACTTATGTACATGCTTAACTTTAAGCATGAGTAGTGCCACTGAAATCAAAGAATCTTTCTGCACAGTTCCAGTTGCAGGATTGGGGCCAGGATTATGATGATGAAAAAGAAACTATTGTTAGCCGTACTGTTGACAATATTGTAGATGTCAGGATGTCATTTTATTGCTGTTATGAGCATTTTGTTTATTAGAAGTGAAAAATAACTAGGACTGCTTGTGAACTAAGGTACTACTCAGTGTAAGTAAAGATGTCCTTTATGTTTTCAAAAGTTCTTTAAGAGGCTCTGGGCAATCTTTTGTGCATCTCATTGTTTTGGTACTAAGTGTCTCCAATTATAGACTTAATCGGTTTCACTGAAAGTCAACCTCAAACATCCAACTGACTTTATTTGTGCAGGATTGGGCCCCGTTTGTACTCAATGAAGGCAAAGATGGAAGTCACAAGCAAAACTTTCTTTGTCAGTGAGCCCAGGATTGGGCATAAAGGAGAAGTAGCAAACTTTTTTTATTTTTTTAAAGTAAAGGCACAGAACCTGCTCCCTGCTGGTGCCTGTTTGAGGAGTGATGGAAATCAGGGGATGCAGGGAGTCAGGTTTGCGGATTAAGGGAAGTGAAGCCAGGAGCAATGATTTCAAGAAAGCGAGGCTGGCTGGCGGACTTTGCTGTTTCTCTCTCAGGCTGAGACAGGAAAGCTGCGAGGCTTTCCCCGGGAGAGGAGAGGAGAGGAGAGGAGGCGGGAGGGACAGCGGGCTGGGTGTGCAGCAAGTGGCGCTGGTTTGCTGGGCGTTACACTCCGCCCCCGGAGAGGGGGTAAGGCTGGGGTGCTGCTGCGCGAGACAATCTCTACTGCGGGGAAGGGGCTGCGATCCCGCTCCGTGCGTGTCTCTTCCCGCCTGGCAGCATTTTCATGGGCCCCCTGCCGCCCCCGGGCTCCTTAGCAGCAGGCGCCAAGCCCAGCCCGCCCCGGCCCCGCCTCCCTCCTCCGCGGGCTTCGCGGGTTGAGCCGCCTTCGCCCGCCCCGCGCTCTGGAACCGGCTTCTAAAGTAAACAGCGCCCCGGCGGTAGCAGCCCCTGCCCGGCTCCGCAGCGCCCCCGGCGGCCCCGGGCTTGCAGAGGATGGCGGAGGGCGCGGAAGCTGTCCCGAACAGCAGCAGCAGCCGCTTGTACCAATCCATCACCCAGTGGTGGGTGCCGGCGCCGGCCTCTGCCCTGCCGGGGAGGGAGCCTCCCTTTCCCAGCTGCATGGACTGACCCTCGGGGTGGTTTGCAAAAGGAGCCATACCTGGGCTTTAGCAGCCCCAGAGCCAGGGCGGCAGATGCCAAGAACTACTCTGGCACCTCCAGGCATGGGGCAGAAAGGGCATTATACTGGCCACTGATCTGGGACCTCCATGGCATGGAGGTGAGGCACTATGTGCCGCTTTGGTACCCCCACTGCTGGGCTATTTGTGATGAGATGTGGCCACCACTTTGCACAAGGTAGTAGGTGACAGGCCATCATGCTGTTTTGACGCTTGCAGAATGTAGGGGTGAGCACACCATGTGCCACTTGGGTACCCAGAGTAGGCGCTGCGTTGCAGGGGGGGGGTATTATGTAGTTTAGTTTAATTCTTGCTCCTTGGTATAACTTCATAAGATACAAATCTTGACTGTTATGGGGGTCCTATATGCACAAGTTATGGAAACTGTTCCAGTAGGGCATACATTGTATAGTGCCAAACAATAGCTCTGATACAGAAACTGCCGATATCGCTGACCACCCAGTCTCCCCGCTTAATGTATACTGGCACGTGTGGCCACAGAGCTGTGCCTCAGTGTCATCTATTTTAAATGATGATGCATGGAAGGTGTAATGATGGTTAAAGAGGACAATTCTCTGGTTCTTAGTGGCAAGCTTTTAAAATGCTGTATGAATGGTAACATGTTGGCATGTAGAGTGCAGTAACAAATTGTGAGTCAGCACCAGTATTTTCTTGAGGTTACATTGGCTAAAATGATGGTTGTGGCAAATGTGGGCTGTTGGTGTGAGTTCTTGTGTGATGGGATAAAGTGTCATAATCATTTTTCACATGCGTCTGACGAAGTGGGTATTCACCCACAAAAGCTTATGCTCCAATACTTCTGTTGGTCTATAAGGTGCCACAGGACTCTTTGTCGCTTTTTACAAATCGAGACTAACACGGCAACCCCTCTGATATTTTTCACTGGGCTGTCCTAATTTCCATGCATTCATCTGTCCTGTGTTATTCAACACCCACTTGGCAGAATGCTTTGTGTGTGATAGTGGTAGTTTGTTTAAAAACTGGGAAGGGACGGTGATGTAATACAGGAGTGAGACACATTGCATGACATGTTAATATTGTATCAGCTACTTGTCAAGAAAATAAATTTAGAAAAAGTTAAAATCCCCAATGGTCTGGGGTATCCTCTCCTAGAAAAATTAGTTTCCTTTTTATTTTCCTTCTTCACCATTTTTTGGCATTTGGTACCTATTATGTAGAGCTGTCTTTCATTTTTGGCAGAACAGTATTATCCAGTGTATGACACTGTATAGAGCAGAAAACCTTCTGGCATTGCCTTTCTGTCTTTCCAAGCCACATCGCATCCACCATCTTTGATTCTAGGCTGTGGACTGTAATATCTTTGATAACTTTGTTTAAAACAACAATAGAGCACATTCAAGGATTTTAAATTGACACCACCTACTGATCTTAATTCTGTATATGCCCCTTTTATGATAATATATGAACACCTCACAATCTTTTAATATTTTTATTCTCACAATATACCTGTGAGGTAGAGAAATACTATTATTTCTATTTGACAGATGGGGAACTGAGACACAGAGAGGCTACGTGACTTGTCTAAGGTCACACAGGAAGTCTGTGGCAGAGCAGGGAATTGACTACAGGTCACATGAGTCCTAAGCTAGCTCCTAACCACTCACTGACTGTCCTTTCTCCTCAGTGAGCTTGTAGATCACCATCTTTCTGTGATAAGTTTATAAAAGTTTGAGTTTTATTTTCTGTTTGGGATGTTGACAATAAAAAACCACAAGATTTTAGTCCAAAAGTAGTCTAATACTGGGCATGAAGGCTGGTATAATGGACTGGTGGACCTAGCTGCGAAGGAAAGGATCACCAGGGCCGACTTTTGGGGTGGGCTGTCTGGGCCCCTGCCCAGGGCGGCCCGCCAAAGAGGGCGACATGCGCAGGGTTTGGATTAGGGTGACCAGATGTCCCGATTTTATAGGGACAGTCCCGATTTTTGGGTCTTTTTCTTATATAGGCTCCTATTACCCCCCACCCTCTGTCCTGATTTTTCACATTTGCTGTCTGGTCACCCTAGTTTGGATTCCCACCTGACCTGCTGAGGGCCAGCTGGGCTGATGGAGGCGGC
This sequence comes from Chrysemys picta bellii, assembly GCF_011386835.1. Taxonomy (NCBI): domain Eukaryota; kingdom Metazoa; phylum Chordata; order Testudines; family Emydidae; genus Chrysemys; species Chrysemys picta. The sequence continues at coordinate 238,630,314 of NC_088791.1, read as the reverse complement.
AGTCAGGTGAGCGGCAGAGCTGGAGGGTGGGGAGAGACCTGAGCTGCAGGGGGTAGTTGACTGACCAGCTGTGGGAGCCAGGTGACCAGGTGACTCAGGCACACACACATTCACCTCAACCCAACACACACTGTTTCTCTCTCTCTCTCTCTCTCTCACACACACACACACTCTCTCTCTCTCTCCTTCCCCTTCCCCCCCCCCCCCCAACACACACAACACCAGGGCTCCCTGCATTCAGGTCACTTCCCCACCTGGGCTATGCTGAGGCATCAGTAGCTGCTGCTCTCCTGCCCTCTCCTTATGCAGCCCAGGGGGTGCATGGGGCAGAGGAGCAGCAGTCCAGTGGGGGAACGAGCAGCAATGCCAGCTGCTTTGTGTATCCAGGTGGGTCAGTTTCCCCACGTGGGTGCAGGAGGGGGATGCAGGGGTTAGGGGCTCCGGAGGGAGGTGCAGGGGGTAGGAGTGAAGGGGGCACAGTGAAAGGGTTGGGGCACAGGAAAGGGGTGTAGGGGTTGGGGTGCAGGGGGCATAGTGCAGGGATTAAGGGTGCAGGAGGGGAGTGCAGGGGTTGGGGCACAGGAGGGGGCAGGTATTGGGGCACCGGAGGGGAATGCAGGGGTTGGAGTGAGGGGGCACACACAGTGCAGGGGTTGGGGCACAGGAGGGGAGGGCAGGGGTTGGGGTGAAGGTGGCACAGTGCAGGGGTTGGGGGGAAGGGAGGGTGGAAAGCCCATGGGGGACCATGGGCAATGGGGGGGCAGGGGCACCAAAACACAAGTTTGTCCAGGGTGCCATTTTCCCTAAGGCCGGCCCTGAGGATCACATACAATGGGCAGCAAACCCTGGAAAAATATGAGTCCATTGGGGACAGTTTCCTAAAACTGGTCATCTAAACAGCTCTGCAGGAGACCTGGTTGAAAGATGGGAGATAAATCGACACCCCCCCCCCCTCATCTTTGTCTCTTTTCTCCCCCGCCACCCTTTTCTTGCTTGATTTTGATTTCCTTAGTTTTTGTTTGTTTGTTTAGATATGTGCCACAAAAATCCACGTGCTAGAAATATTGTGGTTAATACATGGAAATCCAAGCATTGCATTTTTTCTTAGTCTTTTCTCTTTTCTGATGCATAGTACTTCTGTACTTCTTTTATATGTTGGCATCTAGAATATGTTTGATATGTTTGAAGAAAAAAGATTTAAAAAAATAACTAAAAACAAAAGTAGTCTAATACTATGTCAATAAATAGTTAAATGCACAGGCAAAGCTATTGGATAAAAACATTATTGAAGTACAAAACTTGCATTCTCGTCTCCTAGAAAACTGACTAAAACCCTAAAGAAATTGATCTCTGTTGTAATTCAATGGATTCCAGCAGTGTTATACCTGGGATGAATTTGGATCCAGATTTAATACCTCAGGGAAGAATGATCAATTCTTAAGCGTTTTCTGATGGTTCTTTACCCAGGAGAAGGGAGGATTTCTGGCTGCTGGAGGCAAGGTTTAGTCAGGACTCTTCACTAGACCGAATACTATTTCCTCACCCCCATGATGGGAACACCCCATTATCTCAGCTTGCCCTCTGCCTGTGTTCACTACCTTGATGCTGGTTGCTCATCCCTGCCTCTAGCTGTGAAGCAATTCATTCACAACAGGCAGTCAAGCTGGAGATGGTGAGAAACTGGCAGGAAGCCCAGAGCAGTTGTGTGCAGGGAGGTGAGGCCAAGCAGTACTCTCAGGTGGTGGGCTGACAATCTGAGGTTGTAGGATTGTTTGGTGGATGGGTTCGTAGGCTGCAAACAGGTGAGACGTAGGGAGGTAGGCCTCGGGGGGGGGGGGTCTCTTTAAAAGGGAAAGAGCAGAAGTGGGGACACATTCTGGGGAGGAAACGAGAGGAGGCACAAGTAAGAAGCTGAGTTGAAACAGATCCACTCCCTCACATTAGAATACTCAGAAGTAATGTTCTTTCTAAGTTATATCAAATTGTTGGAATCCTAACCCATTAGGATAAAAGATAAAGCAGAAAGATAAATGTTAGCCAGCCTGAAATCAGGTTGTTAATAAAAACAGCCAATGCTATTTTAAAACCTGTACTTCATGGATAAGCTAGTGCTTATAAGTCTATTTTCTAAAGCAGTTTGAATGTCAGTAAAGGTACTATGAGTAACTGACACTCTGCTAAAATAATTAAATCGACATAAATTATTTGGCATAACAGAAATAAAGTCGCTGTAATAGAACATTTTCATATGATCCATGAGTCATGCTTTGAAAATTAATCTTCTCCCTGTCTCAACATTTATTTCCCACAAATGCGTCAGTTTTGCTTCAGTATTTGTGCTATTGGAAGTATTATTCTTAGACAGCCTGGATGCCATTGGCATTATTTCTTAATTAAACTGTATTTTTCTGGTGGTGATAATAACTTAGGCTAACAAGAAACTACATTCAAAATCTTCCTCATCTTACTCACACAAGTAGTTTACTTTAATGTGACCACTCAGGCGAGTAAGGTGAGTGGGATTTGGCCCAAGAACGAGCATTTAAGCCAGGGTTCGGCAACCTTTGGCTGCTGGCGGGCCAGGACAGTTTGTTTACCTGCAGGTTCGGCCGATCGCAGCTCCCGCTGGCTGTGGTTCGCCGTTCCAGGCCAATGGGGGCTGCGGGAAGCGGCATTGGCCGAGTGATGTGCTGGCCGCCGAACCTGCGGACGCTGCAGATAAACAAACCGTCCCGGCCCACCAGCGGATTTCCCTGATGGGCCGCGTGCCAAAGGTTGCCGATCCCTGATTTAAGCACATCAAGAGCAGTCTGGATATCAGCAGTGATACTGAATAGTAATATCAGACTAATTTCTGCTCTCTTCTATACTTGTGCTAAAATCAGTGGGATTTCACAGGTGTGAATGAGAGTAGAATTTGGCCCTTTGTATTCTGGTAAGGTCTAACTTTTGTAACACCCCGTTATACAGCATCTTTTAAAAATGAAAACAAATGCTTAATTAATATATTACATTTGGTTGTGGAGCCTTTTATATTTGCATTATACATTAGAAGATCACAGTAGTTTCCCATTTTAGAGATACTAATATTTTTCCATGTCAGCTTTAACTTTGATGTCAGTTTTAACTATGATGCTATTAAACTATAGTATAAAACAAAAACCGGATCGTATCTGATAGGTTTGTTGCTCTGTGGAGTATATTCACACAACCTCTTGATACATAGGAACTGACAGGTCTTCCAATGGGAATTCAAAGGAACCTGAGAACAGTCTCTAATTCACATATGTGAGGATGTACCATGTTCTTTAGACTATGGATCCCCACTTAGAAGTAGTAGATGTGATTCTGATCTCACTCTGTTGTAGATTAGGAGTAACTATGGAAGTCAGCAGAGTTGTACCAGTGTAAACCTGGAGTGATATCAGAATCAGGCCAATAACTTTTAACATTCTAATCTTGACATAAATTGATATACATTTTGTACCATTTTGTTTTAAAGGATAGCGGATAATTTCTATGTTTGTGAAGGATACAGCGTACCTCGTTGTCTACTATATGAAATGTATATAGAGAATTGCACTCAGAATGCTCAGACTCAAGTAAATCCAGCTACATTTGGAAAGGTACAAAGCACATTGCTTTTATAGCATATATGGGGCTTAAGATAATGGGCTGAGACCTTGTGTAAATTCATAAAGAGACACTTACTTGTACAAGGTTTGATCATGTTGCAAACTAAGGGAGCTTAATTTACAGACAAGGATAAGTAGTTATGCAATACGATACCTTCAATGTAGAATGCTGGGAGAGATTTTGTTTGAAAGCTGCTATCCTATCTCTTGGTATAATATTCTCTTTGGCTCGCTTGGGGAATTTTATCTGCATTATTTTCTCTCTGAGGTCAGGTCTACATTAAAAACTTTTGCTGGTATTGTAATGTTGATTAGAGATGTGATTTTTTTAAAATGACATTTCTATACCTGCAAAAGCTCTAGACACATCATAGATGAAATTATACCAGCAAAAAAGTCCTTTTGCTAGGACATCTTATTTTATTCTTCAAACTGGCATAAGAGTTAAATTGTGTATACAACAGGAAGGTTTGCCAGTATAGGTATAGCTATACTAATAAACCTCTCAGGTGTAGACTGAAAACTTTGTATTTCATGTAAACAATTAGCACTATATTTTTTTATCCAAGTTTTGATGCTGGAAAGCATCCTGGTCTTCATGTTGTTTATCAGAATTTTTTTTTTTTAATTACTTATGAAGATTTTGCTCCACACACAGAATGTGTGTGTGTTTATAGAATCATCCAAGCAAAGCAAGATGCAGGAGTAAAAAAAGTCCTTTAGACAGTGTCACTCTTCTAATAGTCTGGAGTTTTCATAGCCAACAGGGGAATTATCTTTTAAGACCCTAATCATTCAGTCCTAACAAACAGATGCATTCCTGCTTAACTTTATTCATGTGATTAAAGAAAAAATAACATTTTTGACTATCGTTACTCTACACATTTTTTGCTCAAAAATTCCCACTATTGCTACCACTGGTGCAACTCCACTGGTATTCAAGCTGTTAGGCCTTGTCTGCACATTAACTTGTCGCTGTTTAATTAGAAGTATTTTTTTTAAATCGGTTTAGTTTAGTTGTATACGTTGTATGTAGCTATTCTTATTTCAGTTTCAGAGTCGTTTATTGTTGTTTCACAGGATTAAGCTAAATCAAAATAAGCAATTCTTAAACCAAAATATGGCACACAAACTTGCACTGGTTTAATTAAATGGGTTTTAAAAGACACATTTTGTTAAACTGGTGCAAATTGGTGTGTAGACAAATCAAGGGATGAAATCCTTGTCTTATTGAAGTGAATGGGAATTTTATCATTGACTTCATTGCAAGGATTTCACCCCAAGACCTTTAGGGTAGGTCTATGGTGGAATAAAAGACCTGTGGCATGGCTGCTGAGCTGGCCCAGGTCAGCTGACTTGAGCTCGTAGGACTCAGACTGTGGGGCTAAAAATGCTGTGTAGACATTTGGGCTTCGGACGAAGCCTGGGTTCTGGGACCCTCTGGGGTCCCAGAACTCCGGCTCCAGCCCATGCCTGAATGTGTACACAGCAGTTTTAAAGCCACGCAGCCCAAGCACCATGATTCCGAGTCAGCTGACCTGGGCCAGCTGTGGGTGTTTAATTGCTGTATAAATAAAGCTCCTTTATTTTTACTACTGTGTCATCTAACTCAGTTTAGATCAAATAGAGGTAACACCGTAGTAAAAATGCTGGCAGACACTGCCAACCTGGTTGCATTAGAACTACCATCATTACTACCAATGTGGGAGCTGCATCTTAGGGCAACTGAGCAAAAAAGGCTTGTGTAGACAAGGCCTTTGACACCAAACAACTTCATACCTGATTCATTTTGTTCCTAGCCTGCATAACAAAGACTCCCAAGGTTTATCTAGAGTAGATGCATTGTGTATTTGATAATCTGTTCCTGTTCTAAAGAGGAAAAGTAGCATGAGCTCTCCTGTTTTGTCTGTAGCTTTATAAGATAGCTCATACTCATGCAGTGTGTGTAATAATAACAATTTGGATTATTACACTTACAGTATTATTACTTGGTGCTAATCTTGAGAGGTGCTGAATGATTTCAATTCACATTTCCTTCAATATGAGCAAAGAGGATACTCAGCAACTTGATGAACTTGATAAAAAAATTGATAAGTCAAACCCGATCCTGCAAACATTAGTTACGTGAGAAGGCTAACTGAAGTAATTGGGGCTCCTTGTGTGAGTAAGAACTATTTGACTGAGTAAGGCTTGCCAGACTGGGCTTCATATTGGCAACATATTGGTGATGCACACCAGCTAATTCAGCAATTACTATTTGAGTGTTATTGGGAGAACAGGTATCACAGCAGTTTGTGTGTGTGTGGGGGGGGAGATGCAGTAGTGGAAACAATTAGAGGAAACCAAATCAGATAAATCTTTATATGTTAGTATGACTTGCCCAGATAACTCTTATCTTTTGTGTTTTTTAGCTTGTTCGCTTAGTTTTCCCAGATCTGGGGACCAGAAGGCTGGGCACAAGGGGAAGTGCCAGGTATTATTTATTTATTTTATTTATTGCTTTATTTAAAAATGTTAATTACACTCTTTTGGGGGGGAAGGAACAGAAATAACTGTATCCTCAGCTCTGTTAACTTGAGACACTGCTCTACCCCAGTTGAAGTTCTTGTTGAATGTCTGTAATAAATCACAAGAACAGCTCTATTGTGATGGATGGTGTTACCAGTAAACTAAAATAGGATTAATTTAATGAAAGTCACCATATCCAAGCTGGTTTATAGCATATGAATTCAAGAGAATTTTAATTTTCAAAACTTAAAAAACACTATTTAAAATACTCTGGTGCTTTTGAAGCACCGGCTTGTGTTGGGGGGATGCAGAAGCTCACTACCCTAGTAAGGCGATCCAGAGGCATTGTGTCTGAGGGATTCATGTGATCAGGTAAGCCCAAGGACTCTTATTTTGACCAGCCCTATGCAAGAGGCCCTAAAGGTAGGGAGTCTCTTCTGTCCCTGCACACCCATTGAGTGGCCCTTCACAATCTGGCTCATAATGGAATTGCTATAAACTGTTACTGCAGTGGTCCCCAACGCGGTGCCCATGGTGCCATGGCGCCCACCGGGGCATCTATGTGTGCCTGCATATTGGCCAGCGGACGAGCATCTGCTGAAATGCCGCTGACAAGCAGTGTCATCCAGAGGTGTCGCCGCCGAAATGCCGCTGATTTTGGCGGCGACACCTATTGACGTTGCTACTTCTCGGCGGCATTTCAGCAGATGCTTGTCCGCTGCCACGGTCCTCGGTGGCTCGTCGTCTGGCGCCCGCCAGACGAAAAAGGTTGGGGACCACTGTGTTACTGGCTCCCTGATGGATTTCCCCCTGCCACACACCCATACAGAGCATGAAGAGAATTGAGTCCCATTGATTTTTAATCCATTGATTTAATGTCCAAATTCATAACCGCTGAACAGAAGAAAAAAAAGATTTTTAAGGCCTTCAGGTATGCCAATTGCATGAGCGTTTTGCTTAATAAAGATGAAAGGACTGCAATTAAAATACTGATTCTGAGAGTGGCATATGTTTACTTTGATCTTCTCACAAATCTTCTGCATCAGCCTGGCCCCATCACTTCCAATTATTGCGGTGCCATTCTCACATTAGATTTTTGACTGATACACATGGCTGATGCTAGAGAAAACTAGGTCCTTTACACCAGCATAGGATCAGCTCAGTGAAGCTCTGAAATACACCTACACACCTAGTCTGACACATCCCCTAACCTGGGAATAGGGGTGGCTGGTACACAAACTGCCTACACTGGGTTTATGCCATGCACTCAAATCGGGGGGACCAGATAATTTCTGCCGCAGAATATTGAAGGAACTGGCACAGAGGATTACTATTATTGCACCAAGGATTTTTAATAAATCTATCTATTTGGGGGTAGTACCATATGACTAGAGAATAGCTAACATCATACCTATTTTTAATAAAGGAGAAAAAATGTGATCTGGGCAATTTTAGTCTGACGTCATTGGTATGCAAGATTTTAGAACAAATTGTGAAGGAAAGAATAATGAAATTCATAGAGGTAAATGGTAAAGGGAGTGCAATGCAACATGGATATACCAAAGAAAGATCATGCCAGAGTAACCTGATTTCCTTCTTTGAGAAAATAATGTATTTTTTTAAGGGGGGGGAGGAAAAATGCAGCAGGTCTAAATTATTAGTTAAATTAGGGATGATGCGGCTCAGTACAAACATAGTAAGGTGGATAAGGAATTGGCTAAACTGGAGATGGCATTGCGTTGTGCTGAAAGGTGAATTATTGGACTGGAGGGAAGTTACTCATGGAGTTCCTCAAGGATCAGTCTTGGAACCAATCTTATCCAATATTTTTATTAAATACGAAAAGTAGGAGTGTGCTAGTGAAATTTGCTGATTATACTAAGTTGGGAGGCAGCATCAATACACAGGAGGATTGGAACATACAGGAAAATCTAGATGATCTTGAAGACTCAAATAACAGAAATGGGATGAAATTCAATAGTACCAAGTGCATACACTTAAGGTTTAATAAGAATTTCTGCTATAAGCTGGGAGCTTTTAGTTGGAGTCAACAGAGGAAGAGAAAGACCTGGGTGTGTGGGTTGATCACAGGATGACAATGAGCCACCAATGTCATGCAGCTGTAAAAAAGGCAAATGGAAAATGTGATCCTAGGATGAATTAGGCAAGGCCTTTCCAGTAGAGATAGAGAAGTATTAATGCCATTGCACAAGGTGCTGGTAAGACCTCACTTGGAATATTGTGTAAAATTCTGGTCACTCATGTTCAAGAAAGATTAATTTAATCTGGAACAGGTGCAGAGAAGAGCTACTAGGATGATAGGGGAATGGAGGATCTATTTTATGAGAGTAGACTGGATGAGCTCAGCTTGTTTAGCAAAAAGAAGGCTGAGAGAGGATATGATTGCTCTCTATAAATACATCTGGGGATTAAATATTAGGGAGGGTGAAAAGCTATTTAAGCTAAAGGACAATGTTGGCATTAGAACAAACTGGCCATGAACAAACACTAACAATGCCTGCATCTGTAATTTTCACTCCATGCATCTGAAGAAGAGGGTTTTTTACCCACGAAAGCTTATGCCCAAATAAATCTGTTAGTCTTTAAGGTGCCACCAGACTCCTCGTTGTTTTTATGCTCAGAATTGGGCCCACTAAGTATTGTTTACTGTCCAATATGTATCAGGCAAAAAGCCAGTGAGGAAATAGCACTTCAGAAGCTGTACAGTGGCATGACAGCAGTGGGAACAGTGGTTCCACACCACCCCAGTATCAACAAGAGGTGCCAGTGCTCAGTGGGGGATTTCAAAAAACAAGAGATTGAATTCCTCAGGTAGCAACTGGACAAGTGGTATCCTTAACTGGAAGTGGTTTTAATCTGCCATGGCTGGAGAACAGAGGCCAGATCCTCAGTTGATATAAATTAGTGTAACTCCACTGAAGTAGCTCCTTTGACTTCAATGAGGATCCTGCCCTAGACTCTGTGCTTCTGCTGCATTGGTTGACTGCACTCCCCACACTGCTCTAGGGTTGATAGTTTTTAAAAAACAAACAAACATTTTATTATTAAATTACAACGCTGTTTTAAAAAGTGATTGTAAAGTTATTTAAAAAAAAAAAAGTTTGTCAAAATTATGTGCTTATCAAATATTAGATTTAAATAAGATTTAAACAATTTTTAGAATAAATACAGGTTTCCATCTATTGTTTTCTTATTTCAAAAGAATTACGAGCTGCTTGCAGAATATAGATGTGAGTTCAGTGATGATTTGGTCCTGCAAACTGTATACTTGTCAGTCCATCACATTTTGTATTTTTTTAGGTATCACTACGATGGAATACATATCAAGAAGAGCTCTTCCTTCTATGCTCATTATTGCTATCTTCTGGCTGAAAAAAAAAATCACAGGTTTGGTTTTAAATGTTCTTAATGATAAAAGGTGCATTAATACAATTTTCTTTAAAATCTACTTCATTGCCTACTGAAAATTGATAACAGAATTGCATTTTCCTATAATAATGCAATCTAATTAAATGTTGTCATTAATACCAAGGCTCCCTTTTAAAAAAGTGGCAGTTGCACACCTAATTGAACACAAAATCACACTTCCATGCACTTGACATTTTCAACAGATGGCTCTTAAGTGCAGGAAATCTATGACAAAACTAAAATAAGAGCTTAAAAATGCTGAGAAACTAAATAAGAGAAAAATATAAGTGGTCAGCACCAGTGGTGTGAACACTTATTTAATCATGCTAGTGCATCTTGATTGCTAAGCCTCACAATTTAAGCAATGTATTTGCACTTATAGTAATGGGGATTTATTTAAATGTATTCTATTTGCAGTTCTTTGTTTTCTGTTTCTTACCATTCAAATTAATGAGGGATAGTCTTTACTTTGAAAAGGCCTACTTTGTTTTGGTTTCCTTTATATTACAGTTTTAGAGAGTTAAAAAGACAGCCACAAAAAGGGTGCAACTGTGAGAAAATACATACAACAAAAGAGAAATTAAACGTGAAAAATAAAACAGTCTAAAAATATGGTACAATGTAAGTCACTTCTGCAGACTCTTGTCTATGGGCAAAGGGCTTGATCCTGTCCCACTGAAGTCAATGGAAGTTTTGCCATCGACTGCAATAGGAGCAGAATCCGATCCACAGTTCTCTACCATGAGTAGTCCTGAGTACTCATGGCAGTAAGCACTATGCCTGCTATTATTTCCAAAATCAGACCAATAGTTTAAATAAGCAACTGTCGGGCTGATTCTCCACTGACTTGCACTTTCATGCCTGTGCAAAGTTGATGTAAAATGCTACGAAATCAAAGTTCACTCTTTAACAGTATTTGCACCCATTTCTCATTCACTTGCTACAGGAGGGGTAGGATGTCCCAGCAGATAGGGTGCTAGGCTGTGACTAAAGAGACTAATTCTCTGCTCCTCTACTGTCTTCCTGCATAACCTCGGGCAAATGGCCATTTAGGGTATGTTTACACTGCAAAAAAAACAACAACCCTGCGGTGCGAGTCCAGGTCAACTGACTGGGCCTTGTGCTCCGGGGCTAAAAATAGCCATGTAGACATTTGGGCTCAGGCCAGAGCCTGCGCTCTGAAATCCGCGGAAGGGATGGTCTCAGAGCCCAGACTCCAGCCCGAGCCTAAATGTCTACATGGCTATATATCCCTGCAGCACAGTTTACCCAAGCTCTGAGACTCACTGCCGTGGGTTTCTTTTCTTTTTCTTTGGTTGCTGTTTGCAGTACAGATGTACCTATAGTCTCTCTGTGCCTTCACCCCTCATCTGTAAAATGGGGATAATATCACTTCCCTACCTCACAGGGGTTGTGAGGATAAATACATTAATGACTGTGAGGCGCTCAGATACTATGGTAATGGGAGCCATATACATCCTTATGATACTATAAATGACTATATGAGATGCAAGGGAATGGAAAATTACACCCCATCACTTTGACTGTGCACCCTGTTACACAAGTTTTACAGCAGTGTAACCGTACTGAAGTGAATGGAGTGATGCTGGCATAAAACTGGTGGAATGGGGTGGAGGATCAGGCTCTGTAGCTGATCAACTAACAAATACTTATTCGGAGAATAAACAAATTGTTCTTAGAGAGTCCCAAATTCAAATAGTATCCATAGCTACCTATAGACATGGGTTTAGAACAGCCATCATGGGGAGCTCGCCTCCTGGTTCCTGTCTAGGAATGTGGCAAATAAGTGGCTCAGTCTGCAGCTCCCTTGTCCTCCAGGAAAAGAAGTAACAGTTCTAGTCACTGTACTCCTTAGCTCTTTACTATTGAAGAAACCACATCCAACTGGCACTGCCTCCGTTGCTGGGCTTGGCTTAGCCACAGGGGGTGCTGCTGTGTAACAGCGCCAGCAGCACCTGCTCCAGCAGTGTTTGTCTCTGGCTTCCCTGCAGTTTGTCCCTCGCCCCTAAAACAAACAGCTGAGATTGGACCTCAAGACCTGCAGATCTAGGTGTTCTGCTGGAGGCTACCTGTTGGAAACTTTGTGTGACTACAGTGACTGAGGGGCCCCCTCTTCCCTTTTTCATCTCCCTGCCAAGGATATGCTTAGCCCCTGAAAAACAGTCTCTCCTTTGGTCACCCTGGTGATCAAGAGACATGCCCCAGAAAGAGGGCTGCTATCAAAATGACAATGTAGCAACCTCTTTCCAGTTTCAAGAGAGATATTTTGAGATTTTATAAATCTAAATAAATAAAATAAACTCCTCTTCCTGGTTATAACAAAAAGAAATACAACAGTGTGATCATATTTGTTCTAATAGTATTAACACACTTTCACAGGCCTCCCCATTGAGTCCATTACTTTCTGAAAATCACCGTCATCTTACATATGGGGTCTAATTAAAGCTGATAAAAAATGGTAAAATATTTCACTGTAAAAAAAAAAAATTACATCAACATTTTCAAAAAAATCCAAAAATTCCAACAATTTTTATAGCTATTTGTAATCCCCAAACCCTCCAAAAACCATCATGAACATTTCATCATTTTTTAATAATTTTAAATATTTTTTGGCAAAATATATAATAAAAATATCAAAATATGAAAGACTGGAGTTGGAGATTTCCAAAATCTGGTGTGATTAATTAATACATTAATGTAGAAGAAGATCTTAACATTTTCTTCTAAATACTGGAAATTAATCTTGTATCTGCTACGGAATCTAATCTTAATGCTCTTTATATAAAACTGTTTATATTGCTCCTCCAACTGGAAGGAGTCTAAGGGTATGTCTACACTACGAGAGTACTTCGATTGTACTTAAATCGAATATGTGGAATCGATATTACAAAGTCGAACGTGTGTATCCACACTAAGGACAGTAATTCGACTTTGTGAGTCCACACTAACGGGGCAAGCGTCGACATTGGAAGCGGTGCACTGTGGGCAGCTATCCCACAGTTCCCGCAGTCCCCGCTGCCCATTGGAATTCTGGGTCGAGCCCCCAATGCCTGCTGGGGAAAAAAATGTGTCGAGGGTGGTTTTGGGTAACAACCGTCACTCCCGCCCTCCCTCCCTGAAAGCGCCGGCGGGCAATCAGTTCATGCACTTTTCTGGTGAGTGACAGCGCGGACGCCACAGCACTGCAAGCATGGAGCCCGCTGCGACCATCGCTGCAGTTATGGCCGTTGTCAACACCTCGCACCTTATCATCCACCTTTTCCAGAGGCAGATGCTGAGAAATCGGGCGAGGAGGCTACGGCAGCGCGGTGAGGACATGAAGTCTGAGAGTGGCACAGACCTCTCACAAAGCACGGGACCCCGCGCCGTGAACATCATGGTGGCAATGGGTCATGTTGATGCTGTGGAACTGCGATTCTGGGCCGGGGAAACAAGCACGGAGTGGTGGGACCGCATAGTGCTGCAGGTCTGGGATGAATCACAGTGGCTGCGAAACTTTCGTATGCAGAAGGGAACTTTCCTGGAATTTTGTGAGTTGCTGTCCCCTGCCCTGAAGCGCAAGGACACCCGGATGTGAGCAGCCCTAACTGTCCAGAAGCGAGTGGCCATAGCCCTCTGGAAGCTTGCAACGCCAGACAGCTACCGGTCAGTCGCGAATCACTTTGGCGTCGACAAATCTACCGTGGGGGGTTGCTGTGATGCAAGTAGCCAGCGCAATCGTTGAGCTACTGCTGTCAAAGGTAGTGACCCTTGGAAACGTCCAGGTCATCATAGATGGCTTCGCCGCGATGGGATTCCCAAACTGCGGTGGGGCTATAGATGGAACTCACATCCCTATCCTGGGACCGGACCACCAGGCCAGCCAGTACATTAACCGAAAGGGCTATTTTTCAATGGTGCTGCAAGCACTGGTGGACCATAGGGGACGTTTTACAAACATCAACGTAGGATGGCCGGGCAAGGTTCATGACGCTCGTGTTTTCAGGAACTCTGGTCTGTTTAGACGGCTGCAGGAAGGTATTTACTTCCCGGACCAGAAAATAACTGTTGGGGATGTGGAGATGCCTATAGTGATCCTCGGGGACCCAGCCTACCCGCTAATGCCCTGGCTCATGAAGCCCTATACAGGTGCCCTGGACACTGAAAAAGAACTCTTCAACTACCCTCTGAGCAAGTGCAGAATGGTGGTGGAGTGTGCTTTTGGACGTCTCAAGGGGAGATGGAGAAGCTTACTGACTTGCTCTGATCTCAGCGAAACCAATATCCCCATTGTTATTGCAGCTTGCTGTGTGCTCCACAATCTCTGTGAGAGCAAGGGGGAGACCTTTATGGCGGGGTGGGAGGTTGAGGCGAATAGCCTGGCTGCTGATTACGCCCAGCCAGACAGCCGTGCGATTAGAAGAGCCCAGCGGGATGCGCTGTGCATCCGGGAGGCTTGGAAAGCTAGGTTCCTCAGTGAGCAGGGTAACCTGTGACTATTAAGTTTGTTTAAAGAGAAGCTGAACCTGCCCCCGTTTCTTTACCCACTTACTGTTAACTATCCTCTCCAGCTACATACCCCGTTCACCCCGTGTCCCCCCTTCCAACACACGTTTAAAAATAAAATAAATGGAACTTTGTTAATGAACACCATTTTTTTTATAACGGATTTTGCAGTAAAGTGTTGAAACTGGGATGCAGACTGTGGTGGGGAGCGGGCGTAGTGATGGACAGAACCCTTCTAAACTCGAAGAATGACAGGCTCCTGCTCCTAGAGTGGTCTGCAGTGGTGGACTGGTTGTTTCAACGGAGCCTGCCACCCCTCCTTTTCGGGACTCTGTGTGTGGGGGCTATGTGACTTTGTGGCGGGGGAGGACAGTTACAGATCCCCTGTTGCGTGGCGATGTGATCCAGGATAAGGACCGCTGCATAAGATCTCTATCCGCCCTCCCCCGCCACAAAGTCACATGCCCCCCCCCCCCACCGAACATGAAAACCACCTCCCAGACTGACCAGGGTGCCTAGTGACTGCAATGTGTGTGTGACCTTCTGCTGAACCTGCCCCCGTGTCTGTACCCTGGTAAAGATGACTGTCCTCTCCAATTACCAACCCCCTTCCCCCCTTCAAATACAATCTCCCCTAAAAGAACATGATGGAAACAGTAATTAACAGAAACGTATCTTTTATTAGCAACTACACAGTTAGGGGATGAAACTGGGACGGGGCCTTGGGTGAGGCGGGAAGGAAAGGTCTTATCAAATTTTTGGGAATGAGAGCCTTCTGGTACTTGAGCGGTCTTCAGGGGTGGAGTGACAGTTTTCATGGCCCCTGCCGCCCCTCCTTCTTGGGACTTTGGGTGAGGGGGTATGGGAGTTTGTGGCGGGGGAAGGCGGTTAGAGATAGACTGCAGCGGGGCTCTGTCCTCCTGCCTCCAGTCCTGCAGAACATCCACAAGGCGCCAGAGCGTGTCCGTTTGCTCCCTCATTAGTCCAAGCAGCGTTTGAGTCTTCCTGCCGCCACCTCTCCTCCCGTTCGCTGTGTGCTCGCAGGTATTGCAACATGTTCTCCCTCCACTGGGTCTGCTGGGCCGCATCAGCTTGGGAGCAGCCCATAAGTTCTGAGAACATGTCGTCCCGTGTCCTTTTCTTTCTCCGCCTAATCTGCGCCAGCCTCTGCGAAGGGGATGCCAGGGTAGGTCGGGAGACAGTCGCAGCTGTGGGATGGGAAAAAGGGAGTGAATTCCTCACTAAGATAATTTTTTGTGAACAATGAACATAGTCTTTCTCTGTCAAGAAGACCATGCACAGCACCTGTCACATGCGCACTCAGGACAAGGTCGAATTTTCGGCCTTCGCATTCAGTGCCTGGGGTCTTGCAGCGGAGATCAGACAAGCGGGGCAGGACAGCGGAATTCGGGTAGCAGGCTGACATGGTAAGCCGTAGACTTTTGGCTGCTTAAAACTTAAATTATAGCAGTGCCCTCCTTTCACGTTCAAAGCAATGCTCCTAGCGTTGGCCAGTTCTTGCTGCCGGCAATCCGGCAAGCATGAACTCTGCCCCTGTCCCACCCCCTCGCGGCTGTCCCCTGGAAAGAACCCTGTATGCTGCCCCTCTCCCACCTCCACCGCGTGGCTGTAAACCGCAGGTGACAGTTCTGTAAAGGAACAGACAAGCAGTCCCAATAGTAACATTCCCCTAATTCTAAGCAGGTCACCATGAGCGACATCACTCTGCTGAGAATTTCTGAGACCGAGAAAGAACGCATGCTGCGTGAAAGCCAGCAAAAACCAGGGCCGTATGTCGCCATGCTCTGCAAGGCAATGATCCCAGAGTACTTGATGATAGCCTGGCAAGGAAAAGTTTCCTACCTCGGAGGACACAATAAGGCCGCTCTCCCCAGGAACCTCATGCAAAGGCTTTCCAATTACCTCCAGGAGAGCTTCATGGAGATGTCCCATGAGGATTTCAGCTCTATCCCTAGACATATAGACCTTCTTTTCCAGTAGCTGCACTGGCAAGGACTAAAAAGTAAAGCGCCTAGGGCAAACTAATCATGATAAACTGGACATTGTTAGATTCTTTTGCAGTAGTTGCACAGCCAAGGACTAAAACGTTAAGTGCCTAGGGCAAACAAATCATGAAAAACCCATTGTTAATATTCCTGTTCTGTTCAAAATAAATGTTTACATGTATAAAACACTTACCGACTGATCCTTCCCCTGTTTCAGGGTCTGGGTTAACACCTGGGGACAGTTGGTAGGGGATCTGTGAGGGTGATGAAGAGATCCTGGCTGTCTGGGAAATCAGCGTTGTAAGTGCTATCGACTGCCTCCTCCTCCTCCTCACCTTCCTCATCTTCCCCGTCGGCTAACATCTCCGAGGAAGCGGCCGTTGACAATATCCCATCCTCAGAGTCCATGGTCAGTGGTGGGGTAGTGGTGGCGGCCGCACCTAGAATGGAATGCAGTGCCTCGTAGAAACAGCATGTCTGGGGCTGGGATCTGGAGCGTCCGTTTGACTCTTTTGTCTTCTGGTACGCTTGTCTCAGCTCCTTGATTTTCACGCAGCACTGTGTTGCATCCTGGCTGTATCCTCTCTCTGTCATGGCTTTTGAGATCTTCTCGTAGATCTTTGCATTCCGTCTTTTTGATCGCAGCACCGAAAGCATGGACTCATCGCCCCACACAGCGATCAGATCCAAGACTTCCCGATCAGTCCATGCTGGGACCCTCTTTCTATTCTGAGATTGCATGGTCACCTCTGCTGGAGAACTCTGCATCGTTGCCAGTGCTACTGAGCTCGCCACGATGTCCAAACAGGAAATGAGATTCAAACTGCCCAGACAGGAAAAGGAATTCAAATTTTCCCGGGGCTTTTCCTGTGTGGCTGGTCAGAGCATCTGAGCTCGGACTGCTGTCCAGAGCGTCAACAGAGTGGTGCACTGTGGGACAGTTCCCGGAGCTATTAGCGTCGATTTCCATCCACACCTACCTTAATTTGACATGGTCATGTCGAATTTAGTGCTACTCCCCTCGTTGGGGAGGAGTACAGAAATCGAATTTAAGAGACCTCTATGTCGAACTAAATAGCTTCGTTGTGTGGATGGGTGCAGGGTTAATTCGATTTAACGCTGCTAAATTCGACATAACCTCCTAGTGTAGACCAGGCCCAAGAGAGGCCTCTGAAAAGGCTCTATTTCACCTGCCTCCCTACTCTTCCTCCTTTCCCCTCAGTCTTCCTCTGTCACTTTTCTTCCCCTCTTTCAGGCCTATGGTATTGTCCCTTCCCCACAATTTCTTTCCCATTTCAACTGCAGTTTCCCCCCAATTCGCCCCAAAAACACATTAGCAAGAATGAATAAATATCAGATAATCTTGTTGTTACTCATCCTCCCCTTCCTCTACCCACTTCCTTTTCTTTCTTTCCTTTTCACTTGCATCTTGACCTTATTTAGATGGTAAGTGCATTAGGACAGGAACTTGTCTCATTCTCTGTCCTGTGTGATGCCTATCACACTTTTGGGTACTGGGTAAATAAAAATAATGTTTGCTAACAGTAGAGGCACATATATGTTAATTTTTCCATGGCAGAGATCAGATGGTGTTTACACTTAATTATCTTTGAGCTTTCATCTGGCTGTTGAGCAGAGGGAGAGTGCTGCCACTTGTCTGTTTCTAGGCAGCAGCAGCTCTCACACTCGCATGTTGCCTGACTGGCCCTAATGAAGGGGGGCAGCACAAGAACAAGTACGCTATGCCAGCCAGCCTGTTGAGCGAGAGCACGGCTGATATGTGTTGCCATAGTAGCAGCAGCACAAGATACAGCTGGCCACCTTCTCAGAGCAGGAACTGAAAATACTCTTCTTTTTTTTACATATTTTAGAAATCTGCAAAATTAACAAAATAAATGACAGGAAATACTTCTAGTTCTAAGTTTCTTCATTTCTTCACTCACCAACTTAAAAAGCTCTGGATTCTGGGATAGTGTTGGCGTTAAGGCATTAAGCATATTATTGAACATACATAGTGTTAAGGTCGTGGCCCATAATGGTCATTGATCAACAATTTCATTTTTCCAGCGGAACGGAGCTTTCATGGCAGATCATAGTGGCAGAGGGAGCAGTGATCTCTCAGGTGGCTAGATCCCCAGTCCCATGGATGGTTTTAAATATCAGGACAGAGACCTTGAATTGGCCTCTGTTCTTAATGAGAAGCCAGTGCAGACAGCAGGGCAGTGGGATAATGTGTTTTCAGTGACTTGTGTTTTTAAGGCCTGTTCTACACTGAAAAGTTGATTCAACATTCTTATATCAGGCAGGATTTTGAAAAAAGAGTGCTTCTGTCAACTTAGGGTCTGTCTATACTTAAACCACTACAGTAGTGGGGGTACGCACATGTCTTCCAGGGGTACATCAGCTCATCTAGCTATTTGCCTAGTTTTACAATAGGCTACATAAAAAGCACTAGCGCAGTCAGTACAAACTAAAATTTCATACCATGACTTTATACTGCTCTATGAACTATGCATTGAAATGTAAGTACAATATTTATATCCCAATTGATTTATTTTGTAATTATATGGTGAACATGAGAAAGTAAGCAATTTAGCACTAATAGTGTGCTGTGATACTTTTGTATTTTTATGTCTGATTTTGTAAGCAAGTCGTTTTTTAAGTGAGGTATAACTTGGGGGGTACGCAAGACAAATTAGACTCCTGGAAGTGGTCTGGAAAGATTGAGCGCCACCCACTGCACTATAGTGGCACAGCTGCAGCTGGTGCTCTACCGCTTCAGTGTACACTACCTAGGCCGATGGGAGGGGTCTCCTCTTGGCGTAGGTAATCCACTTCCTTGAGAGATGGTAGCTAGGTCAATGGAAGAATTCCTCTGTTGATCTAATGCTGTCTACTCCAGGGGTTATGGTGGCATAGCTATGTCTCTCAGGTAGAGTTGCCAATCCAGGATTGTCCTGGAGGCTCAAGGAATTAAAGATTAATCTTTAATTAAAGATTGCCATGTGATGAAACCTCCAGGAATATGTCCAACCAAAATTGGCAACCCTACTTTAGGGGTGTGGATTTTTCATATGCCTAAGAGACTTAGATATTCTGATGTAAGTTCCCAGTGTAGACCATCCCTCAGATAACTTTGTTCGGGGAGGAGTTTTCCTAAACTGACAGAAAAACTCTTCCATTAAAGTAGGCTGCAGCTACACTACGGGGCTATGCTGGCACAACTGTGATGACATACTAAATTGGCATAATCTCTGTAGTGACTAACATGCCCTAAGTAGATATGCTACTGCATTTTCCATGGTTGAGTTATTTCAGGGTGGGTGGCTTTCTCCCTACACACAATGAGTTGCAGTAAGCAAGTCTTGAGGTCACAAATGCATGGATCACCATCATGAGGTCTGTGTCTGGTTGGACAGTCCTAACGCAGCTTCTGGCCAGCCGTAAGTGGAAGTGTACTTTTTACACAACCATGGCTATGCTCCAAAAACACTGAGGAGTCCAAAAGGACCCAAAGCTATGAAAGTTCTTCAAAATGCTTCCCTCTTCCTGTCAGTATTACATCTCTCTTTCCTGTGAGCAGCTTCAGCCAGCCAACCACAGAGAGAGCTGGGATATAGTGTTGTTTACAGCGGATGAAAAACAGGTAGAGCTGCATATTTTCTGCACATTCCTGGCATTTCAATCTATGTGGTCAAACAAGCTTCCTCAATTTATTCATATAAATGTTGAGTAGGATGGACTAGGGCTGAGCCTTGTGGGACACCTCAGATGCATTACAAAGCTGAAGATCTAGTTCCCACTCTGAACAATTTACAATCTAAATTGACCATAAAGCGGGGAGGAAGGGATGGGATGTACAATCAAAGGGCTGGTCTACACTGGAAGGGGGGGCTCGATGTAAGATACGCAACTTCAGCTATGGGAATAGCGTAGCTGAAGTCGACGTATCTTATTTCGACTTACCTCCCGTCCTCACAGCGTGGCATCGACAGCCGCGGCTCCCCCGTCGACTCCGCTACCGCCGCTCGCCCTGGTGGAGTTCCGGAGTTGATGGGATGCGTTTGGGGATCGATATATCGCGTCTAGGTCAATTACTACCCGCCAATTCGGCGGGTAGTCTGGACGTACCCAAAGTGCTCAAGGTGATAAAATGGGCCCCTTTCATTATTTACATGTTTGTAGTTCTTTTGTGTGTTTGTTTCAATGGAGTTGCATCCACTAATGTGAAATAATGAATTTGGCACAGGAAGTTGAAAAAATCTAATCACCCACCTTTGCATTTTAAAATGGACTTTTTGTTGATTTTATTTGCATAATGATTTTTTAATTAAGATCTGAGAGATCAACCCATTTAGAAAATCAATGAATAAACTAAAAGTCATGGGATAGAGTGGCAAGAGGGAGAGGTTTTTTTTATTATTATTATTATTATTACACAAATGGTTGTGTCAGTCCCAGTCTGATAACCTAGCTAGTTAGAGATCATTTTCATACTAAAGACCTAAGAAGCCAACAGTTTTTAAAATTGGCTTTATACGTTATGTGTATTCCACCACAGTGGGGATGGTTCCAGTTCTGAGGATGCAGCAAATTATGAGAGCAATGGCTACAGAAAAGGAACGGTGAGTAGCAAATAAAGTGGATTTACTATAAAACAGAGAGATCAATAACGGTTTAATGAGCTAAAACTGTCACACGTTATATCTTAGTGAAATGCAGCCTGCCCAGAATACCCTTTAAAGTAGTATGTCTCTGTGCAAAGGCACATTAGCTGGTTACTTTTTTTTTTTTGCTTACTTACTGGTTAAATATTTTGTGTCACCTCACTGTCTGCCCAAATCATTAGCTAGGCTTAGTGTGGAAGCTGTGGCTAACAGAGCCCAGGTTTGTGTCTATCGGTGTCAATAGGACATGGCCTTCGCGGTGCAGGCCCACACTTATAGACTCATTTTCACGAAACATCGGGCTGCTGAGCCAGTCAGTACGGTTCAATGAGGCTGTATGGGCATGACAAGAATTCGAGTATTGCCAAAGGATTTAAAAAAAAAAAAAAAAAAAGACCCTTTCCACCATTAGGGTCTGATGTGAAGCTCACCTGCTAGTGCAGATGTTTCTGAAATAACACTGCTGGGAGTTGTCTTGACATTGGAATTCTTGGTAGTCTGCCAACAGGATGTGACCAATAGCAGAACCCTGATTAAACTGAGGGAAAGGAGGAGTGTGGATGTCTCTCTTATTTTTGTAGAGCACTTGGATATGGCAATGAGGGTATTACAAGTGTATGCAATGATAATAGATGAAAAACGTGCAGACACAGGACAATATTATATCCAGTGACCTCAGTAGCAGAGCCAGCTATACTTAAGATTATTTATAATGTCTTGATTATGAAATTTTGTGTTAGTATGTCTACACTATAGTGTAAGCCCGGGTGCAAGGCTAACCCCAGTTGTGTCGACATTGCAATTGAGCTAACCCAGGCTAGGGTCCTGGACCCTATAGGGCTGGAAGGCCCAAGCTCGAGTCAAGCTGGGACCCAAAGTCCAAACCCTATTGCTTTGCAGTGTAGCTACAGCCCCGCTTGACTCAGGTCCAGAAGTATCCTACAGTTCCATGTGACAATTTCCTTAGTCCTCTGTATCCCAACAATCTGCAACCCACTCTACTGAAAACGGAAGCCCTCACCCTAACTCCCTTGGCAAACGGCAGCAGCTCAGGTCAGCATTAACCCATTCTGTTCTGATCACCGAGCTGTAAGCCCGCTATCACAGAACCTCCTGGGTTTGCAATGGAGAGTGAACCTATCAAGCCTTTTGCAAAGCGAGCTGCTTCCTGGTAATGTGCAGGGTGGGCAGTAAAGTTTTCTCACAGTGCGCTATAGTCCTAGGGTAGAGCAGACACATTTGGGTGAGGTGGGAGCAGTAGGGACTCTGGGATATGGTTACTTTTACTTGGGTATGCACATTGCAGTGTGGACCCCAGACTCCTAGGTTTCAGCATGGGTTAGAAAAGTCTTAACTAAGGGCTGGTCCACACTAACCCCCCACTTCGAACTAAGATATGCAACTTCAACTACGTGAATAACGTAGCTGAAGTCGAAGTATCTTAGTTCAAACTTACCTTGGGTCCACACGCGGCAGGCAGGCTCCCCCGTCGACTCCGCGTACTCCTCTCGCGGAGCAGGAGTACCGGCGTTGACGGCAAGCACTTCCGGGATCGATCCCAGAAGATCGATTGCTTACCGCCAGACCCGGAGGTAAGTATAGACGTACCCATAGAATTTAAATACAGTGTAGATGCTCAAGCCCAGGGTTCCCTAACACAGGTCAGCTGACTCGAGTCCCACTAACCCTGGATTTACATTGCAGTGTAGACATATCCAAAGAAAAGGTACATAGGATACACATATCACTAAATACATTCTGTGAAAAGAAATGTATATTCTTTAGGCTCTGGATTTGTAGCCAGCCCATTGCTGTTCCTTTTACACACCCCTACCTTCCAGTGAATAGGTGAGGTGACACAGTTCCAGGTTTAGCTGCCTCTAGCCATCATCTATCTATGGGTGGCAACCTGCATTCCTTGCCCCCCAGACCAGAGTTTTAGGGTTGCAATTCCCTTACAATCCACTGTACTTACCCCAGCAGTCTGAGATTAGTGCAGTGCCTGCTCTGCTCTCTCCCAGGGTTCTGACAGAGTACCAGTGATCAGCCAACTTTCACAGAGCACAGTATATTTATTTAGGACAAAAGCATTACAGAGAAAATGTATCATAAATGAATAAACAGTCTACATACATGCCAAGCTTACCAGGTGTCACCCATCTTCTACATGTAGACCCTTCCAGCAGGGTTTTGCCCTCTTGGTTAAAATGTCATGTCTGTTCATGGATTGAGTGAGGAATCGTGTCCCGTCCTTTCCCCTCCCTCCTCCCCCGTCCCGTCCCCGGCCACCCCAGTCTGCTCAGGGCTCAGGCTGCTTCCTCATCCAATTCTCTATTCTTTGCCTGCTGGGTCTCTTGAAGCTGGTCAAAACTTGCATATGCAATTCCCCCCAGGGGGTGTTACTTCTGCATAGTTGTTTATGTATGCATTAATTACCCCCTCAGCTTCTCCCCAGCTCCAAAACATGCACTGCCATGCTCAGTCTTTATCAAGGAAGTTTATTTCCTTAACAGAGATAGCAAACAAACAGAAAACAGTCTTTTAACTCAATCCTTGGCCCCAGGCTTCAGGGCCACCCTTCCCAGGGGTCTCTGGCACTCTACTCCTGGCAGCTTCCCAGGCTCAACCAGCTCTGCTCTCTTTTTGGAGCAACAGCCCCAGAGATGCTTCCCACAGCCCCTGGCCCCTTGCACCAGGGACCCACCTCAGGAGCTAACTCCACTTCAGTGTGGGCCTCCCCTCCCCAGGGCACAACCTGTCTCAATTAATCTCCCCTAGTTCTCCCCCTAGCAACCCTTTATACACTCAGGGATAGCCCAGCCCTCTTTAACTGGCTGGATTGGGTTTACCTGTTCTGGTCCAGGGGAGCTGGGCTTAGTCTATCTACAGGAGCCAGCTACCCTGTGATCCCTCCAGTGATTCAAGTTCCTGCAGGAAGATCTGTGATCCTCCCCCATGGAGCCAGAATTGAATCCCCTTGCTCACAGAGCTATATATAGAATTTATAGATATAATAATCTATGAAGAACCCATGTGCATATAATATTCGGCACATCTCAATAAAATATTCTTTGAAGCTTCTGCACTATGACACTCCTTGGGGATATCCAAGGTTGTGAGGCACCTCACTGCCACCTGGCCTTAGCATGAAGCAGTTTTGTGTTTGCCTGCTGTGGATCAGCTCCCTGAAACCAATAGCCTCTGGCATCACAAGCACTTCCTACCTTCCAGGCCTCCAAGGGCCTTGCTCACTCTCTGCAGGGAGTGACAGCCACCACCAACATGCTTCCTCCAAGCGTTCCCTGCAGTGTCCAGCCCTTTGCCCACTGAACACGCACACAATTACCAGGCCAGCTGTTTCCAAAGGAACAGTACGCACCAGCTTTAAAGATTCAACATAGAATCATCACTTTGCCTAACACCAGCATTTAGATGTATTTATAGTGAAAACAAGAATAAGTTTATTATTAAAGAATAAAGATTCTATACACTTATAGACTGTAAGATCAGAAAGGACCATCATGATCATCTAGTCTGACCTCCTGCACATTGCAGGCTGCAGAACCTCACCCACCCACTCTTGTAATACTCTGGCTGAGTTACTTAAGTCCTCAAATCATGATTTAAAGACTTCAAGTTACAGAGAATCCACCATTGACTCTAATTTAAGTCTGCAAGTGACCCAGGCCCCATGCTGCAGAGGAAGGTAAAAAAAACACAAGGTCTCTGCCAATCTGATCTGGGGAAAA
Source organism: Chrysemys picta bellii (assembly GCF_011386835.1). Lineage (NCBI taxonomy): Eukaryota > Metazoa > Chordata > Testudines > Emydidae > Chrysemys > Chrysemys picta. Next base: position 238,605,814 of record NC_088791.1, on the reverse strand, counting down.
ATTCCTTCACAACCCGGAATATGGTGAACAATTAGATCCTGAGCATATAGGCAGACCCACTAGCCAGACTCCTGGCAAAGAATTCTCCTTAGTAACTCAGAGTCCTCCCTGTCTTGTGTCCCCTCTCTGGCCAGTGGGAATGTTTGCTACTAGCAGTCGCAGATGGGCCATATGCCATTGTAGGCAACCTCATCATACCATCCCCTTCATAAACTTATCAAGCTCAGTCTTGAAACAAGTTAGATTTTTTGCCCCAACTGCTCCCCTTAGAAGGCTGTTCTAGAACTTCACTCCTCTGATGTTTAGAAACTTTCATCTAATTTCAAGCCTAAACTTGTTGATGGCCAGTTTATATCCATTTGTTCTTGTGTCAGTTTTGGTGCTCAACTTTAACTCCTCTCCCTCCCTGGTATTTATCCCTCCACTGTATTTTAGAGAGTAATCATATATCCCCTCAGCTTTCATTTGGTTCGGCTAAACAAGCCAAGCTCCTTGAGTCTCCACTCATAAGGCAGGTTTTCCATTCCTCTGAGCTTCCGAGTAGCCCTTCTCTGCACTAGTTTGAATTAGTCTTTCTTAAACATGAGAGACCAGAATTGCATGCAGTATTCCAGATTAGGTCTCACTAGTGTCTTGTATAATGGTACATCTCTACCCCGATATAATGTGACCCGATATAACATGAATTCAGATATATCGCGGTAAAGCAGCGCTCCGAGGGGGCGGGGCTGCGCACTCCGTTGGATCAAAGCAAGTTCAATATAACCAGGTTTCACCTATAACGCTGTAAGATTTTTTGGCTCCCGAGGACAGCGTTATATCGGGGTAGAGGTGTATTAACACTTCCTTGTCTCTTCCGGAAATACCTCACCTGATGCATCCTAGGACTCATTAGCCTTTTTCACAGCTGCATCACTTTGGCAGATCATAGTCATCCTGAGATCAACCAATATGCACAGGTCTTTCTCCTGCTGTCACTTCCAACTGATACATCCCCAGCCTATAGCAAACATTTTTGTTGTTAGGCCCTATTACTCATGGGGGAATTCTGCATCACTGCACACAGGACCATCCCTAGCCATTTTGGTGCGCTACGCAGCTCCCCCACAGGGGGGCTGTTTGGGGCCCCAGGCCTCCAAGGGCGGGGGGCTGGCCCCAGGCCTCCGCCGGGAGGGACTGGGGGGCGGGAGGGAAACCGCCCCTCAGCACGAGCCAGCGGAGCGGGCTGGGGCCGGGTCACTCCTCTTCCTGCCGCCTGGTGAGTGCAGGGCAGCCAGGCCTGACCCCGCACTCACGGGGCGGCGGGAAGTGGAGTGACCCGGCCCAGCTCGCTCTGCTCCTGGGGAATCTCTGGTAGCTTTCTTCCCTAAAGTGATTTTGACACAAACAGTCACTGTCTTATCCATTCCAACACTTCTAATTTCTTCACAGTCTACCTCATTGTTAATATACAATGCTACTCCACCACCTTTACCTTTATTTCTGTCTTTCCTGTACAGCCCATACCCTTCAGTACACGTACTCCAATCTTTACTATTCCATCATGTTTCTGTTATCCCTATAATATCTGGTTTCACTTTCTGCACCAGTAGTTCTAGTTCATCCATTTTGTTACCCAGGCTCCTTGCTTTGGTGTACAGACATCTTAGTAGTTTCTGTATTGCTTTGCTCAGATTCCTCACCTGTTTAGGTACAGTCATTATACTGTCAGTATCACCTACCTGACCTATCATTGGTATCGGCACTATCTTTCCTCTTGATGTCCATTACCCTACTTCTGTTGTTCCTTTCTCCATTGCTATATCCTTTCTTACTTGAGTTTCCTCCCATTCAGTATTACAATCAGTTGTGGAGCATACATGAACATCTCCCAACTGTCTCCCCCAGATACCTAGTTTGAAAGTTCTTTTGATCAGTTGTGCCAACCTCCATCCCAGAAGTCTGTTTCCCTCCCTACTCAGGTGGAGTCCATCCCATGAGAATAGTCCTCTGTTCACGAATGTTTTCCAGTGATCAAATATCCCAAAGCCCTCCTTATAGCAACACTGCCTGGCTATCATTGTAATGGTTGATCATCATATTGTTGTCTCACCTTCATTCTCCTCTTCTAGGGACAGGCAGAATCCCACTCAAGATCACCCGAGACTCCATTTCTTAAAGTGTCTTACCCAGCCTGGCATAATCTCTCTTGATGTGTTCCAGCAAGAATCTAGTGGTATCAGTTGTTCCCATGTGAAGGACAGTAGATTCTTCCCTGCTCTCATTAGGATTCTCTTCAGCCTCAGGTCCACATCCCATATTTTAGCTCCCAGCTGACAGCACACCCTTCCGTTTTCCAGATCATCTCCGGTGACAGACCTGTCTGTTCTTCTTAATAGGGAGTCCCCTATTGTTGTTGTGATTCTCTGGTATTCCTCGTTCTGCTCTTTCTGGCTTCAAGTCCTCTTATTTTTTGCTCTTCCTTGCAATCTTCTGCGAGTTGTCCCCTATCCTTCTGGGGCTCCAAACCCTGGCAATCTGCATTTACTGTTCCCTCTTCTTGTAGGACTAGCCACTCTTCTCTTCTTCCTTGCCCTCCCACCTTCTGTTGCAGCCTGCTGTGCTCTTCATTGTACAACTCAGCAAACCTGTTTCTGAGCTCAATTTCTGCTTCACTAGCTGATCTTTTCCTCTGCCTGGTTCTCATAGTCCCATGCTTTCACTGGCCACTTTCCTCATCCAGCAGTCTACCCTCACAGTTCTCCAATTCAGCTTGCAACTGTGAATCTTGAATTTTCCCTTCAGCCTCCTCTTGCCTTCCCTTCATTCTCTGCTCGAATTCCAGTTAAAACTCAACCATTGTTTTTGTCTGTGTCTCCAAACCTTAGCTCTTCTCTTCCATCAGCTTTATCGGGTGGCCCTTCATACAAGCGAAGCACTTTTTGGGTACCCTCTCCAGGATAATGTACATCACACAGCTTACACATTCCAGTCATCTTCATTATCTCTTCCATTTCTTGGGTCACTACCACTGCTGCCTCTGTCACTGTCATAGCCTTTCCTCCTAAGCTTCTATCAAGGAAAACAAAAAAAACAAACCCAACCAAAAAAACACCACAAGCCCCCTCCCCCCCCAAAAAAAACACACCACACAAAATAAAAAGAACAGCACTTACTACCTTGCCCAAACTTCTACTCCCCTGTTTTCAGCTCTGTTTGCTGGCTTCTGTGCCTTTGCTTCTATGCTCGTGGCTGGCTGCTTGGCTGCCTTTATAGGCCCCCTAATCAGGGCTCTGCTGTGGTCAAATGCTCTGCTTCTTTCACAGCACACTGCCATCTACAAGCCTCTTTAAACTGAGAACAAAAAACAAAACAGCAAGCAAAAAGCAAACAAACTCTCAAGAACTGGATTTAGGGGCAGGCGACCCGGGCAAACTCCTGAGGTGCTGGGCTCAGGGGCCAGGACAGGTATTCAAAGATTTAACAAATGGGGGGAGGATGGGGGGTACTGAAGGCGATCCTCACCTGAGGTGCCATTTGGTCTCAGGCCAGCCCTGGGGCCTGGCTCTCTTCTCCTCTAACAGATTGCCACTCAAAATCCCTTATTTTCAGCTATTTGCTGACTCCTATGCTGCTGCTCAAGTAATAATGAGTAAGAATATTGGAAATAAATGGTTACATATCCAACAAAATCATAAACTTTCTAGAGACTAAACTTTAATAGGTTACTCTCTTGTCCAAAGAAGCTTATTTCACCCAAAGTTCTCCTCAGTGTTTTCAACCAAGCCTGCTTGAGACCCCTTTTTCATAAAGCAAAATCATTGTCCTTTTATTTCCTCAGTGAAGGGTGTCCCCCTGTAATGATCTTCAGTCGTGGGGAGCGTTGCCTAGTAGTCAGGGACTTAGGCCCTTCGACCTGCAAAGAGGGTTTTGTTAGGGGAGTCCAGGCCCTGCCACTCCAGCACAGGGCCCTCTGAGGGCAATAAAAGGGTCTGACACCCATGAGCGCTTTAAGGCTGCCCTCCCTGGACCACTCCCTGCCACCCCACTATTGTCCAATGTTTGGTGTCTCTACAGGAAAGCATGAAGGGGGTCAGCTCACCACTTGGCACCCCTTCGCAGCCAGGCGTGGCATGGTGACTCTCTTCCTCTCTTCTCATGCCTGGGCCTCTGGCCAGCAGAGTCCAGGGAAGGGGTAGGGACGGTTTTGTGGCCTGCAGCATGCAGGGGGTCAGACCAGATGATCATAATGGTCCCTTCTGACCTTAAAGTCTATGAGTCTATGAGTCTATGAGGTCAGTTCCAAGTCTCACCCCTTCAGGGATAGTCTATAAACCAAATACAGGGAATCAACACAAACCAATGGGGTTAGTAATAGGTGAGGGGGGAAATGCCTCCCTCTCAGGGTCTATCAGAAGCCGGTCCTCTCTTGTCTCAGGGAGGGACCTTCAGGCAGCTGTGGATGGGAGAGATCCTGCCTTCCCTCAGTCCTTTCTTCAGAAGCTGCAAGGTGATGAAGGTACTTTTTCTTCCCTGGCCTGCCTCCAAGTGAGCTGTTCTGCTCCCTTTTAATTTCTCCTCCAGTCTGTGAATCTCTTGCAGGTGTGGCAGGGCAGGGCTGGTTGATTCCAGAGCAGCTCCTTAACCCCTTGTTGTCCAGTGCAAGACTTGTGTATCCCATCACACTCCCCATATATACTCCAGAAAACCTGTGATCTGTACCACCAGACTCTCTCTCCCCACTGCTGTTTTTCTCTTCTTGTCAATTTCTTTCTGACGTCCCCACAATCCTTCATTTGCATTTAGTTCAGACTGGTGATGGGAGACCCATTGTGAATGAGACAATATTCAATTTACATGTAAACAGATGGGTATACATCTCTTGTCTGAAAGAAAACCTGTTTTTTCACCTTTGCTGGTGACCACTATTTTTATCTAGACTTTAAGAACATATTTTCAGCTCCTTACATGATATGTACGTATACAATTCACAAAATTATTGATGACCAGTGTGACACTGGCTTTTATTTGAGACCTTACATGACACTCTTTTGTGAGCTAGAATGTACATGTCAGGTCCCAGTGATCTCTGTAACCCTTCTGCACCTCCTTGCTGGTTGGCATTAAGAGGTTCCTGAGTTCCATGCACTTCTAAGGTCTCACATCTGTCACAATAGGTATTGGGACAAGCATTCCCATGAAGAAATAAATGAGTTGCTTTGACAATACTGTTTATCTAACATATAAACACACTGAGGCCCAGATTTTTAAAGGTACGTAGATGTTACTTTGCTCAGTGTCACAATGCCTAACTGGTTTAGGAGCCCAAGTCTCATTTTCAAAAGGAATTTAGGCACTGGGGAATCTAAATCCTATTGACTGTTGAAGGGATTCAGGCTCTTAAATCAGTTAGGTGTTGTGATGCTGAGCACAGCAATGCCTAAATACCTTTATAAATCTGGGCCTGAGTGCCTTTAATATAATGTGAAATGTTAGTAAGATAAGTGTGTTCTTCTTTTCTTAACATTTTATTGTTTAAATTTAAAAATCTAACAGAGTGATTGTTTAAAAAAGTAAGCCTTTAAATTGTTTCCAGTCCGGTATCAATTTGCAGACAGAGAAAGACAAATTTGGATCCCCTTTGCCTGAATTCAAGAGATTTTCTTCTTGGGAGCAAGAGTTAGGAAAGACACACTCATATAAAATAGTAAGTTTAGCCATTCAGTAATCAAGAAAATTAGCGCTTGGCCTGTGTGATTGTTTTGCAGACTCTTTTTTGTTTGCATTCTCTAGGTTGCATTGCTTGCTGATGAGTATTGTAACTATTGTCAAGATGTTTTACAGAACTTGAGGAACAATGAACTTGACAGGGTATGCCATTGTTTTAACAACATATCTGTAAATATGAGTATTAGTGATTTATTTAGATGACAAAAACTGATTGCAATGACAAAATTATTTCCATTAAGTTCACTTTCTTTATGTCAGGTGATGATTATTTATTTGCAAAATGAGCACTCAGTTAAATCATTCTAGAATACTTTATTAACATAACATACTTACGTGTTCCAAAGGCCAAATTAGAGACCCAACTATTTAGGTGCCTAACTCCCATTGAATTTAAAATGAGTTCGAATATAAATACTTTGCAAAGGGCAGATGCTGACTTCTGAAAGAGGAAAAAATGCTTGGTGGATCTCAGAACGCTATAAGGAGAACCAGACTTCTACCAAACTTTGCCTTAGTTTTTGGCTGATTTGTGTTTAAACATGGGTTGGTTGTGGGGGTGATTTACAGAACTGTTCTTGAGAAAGGCATAGTTCATATGCAGCCAGTTATCCCCATATCTGGGGATATTTACGTTACTGCTTCTTTTCTTCTTTTTTCTTCAATTTCCTTTTAAGGTTTAACTGGCTCCCCAGGCTGCTCTAACCTGGGTCTGAACTAGGCTAGGATGGAGCCAGGAAGAGAACCAAAGAACCACTATCGGCTCCATCAGAGCTCCTCTCTCTGCTGCAGTGAGGAGTGTTGTGTTGTTTGCATTCAGTTTAGCATTCCACAAGTGCAAATGTAATGAAAATTAACCAAGGAATTTGTGCAATAGGTGGAAGACCTTATCATGTCATTCTGGAAGTCTTTGCAGCCTGAAACAATAATGCTTATGTCACTGCCAGATATATGCCAACTCTTTAAATGCTATGATAGACAGCTGTTCAAGGTACTGTAGACACAGATTTGTTTATTGCAATTATTTTGCTATCTGTTCACATCTTTTCAATAATTCTATTTGAGACAGAATCACAGTTGTTTATTATGTATCTGTACCCAGAAATACCACCTGAATCTTAAGTCTGTTCTTTGTACTCTATGTTGAAACTCTATGCCTGAGATTTTTGGATGAGCCCATTGGAGTTTGACACCCAACTCTCACTGAATTTCCATAGGCTCCTTTAAAAGATCCAGCCTACATCAGTGGAATTTGCTTTTATGACCTTGGGCTATTTTAACATGAGGTTGGATGTGACTGATGAAGAATGAACATTGGATTGCTGCCATTTTTAAAAAACACCAAACCTATGTTGTTCCTTTGACAGCAGTATATACTTTTAGTGAAACTTTCATATTGAAACATATAGTTCTTCAATCATAAGAATTACCTTTTACCTGAAACTGGCCATCATAATAATGTTTGATAACTAATTAAAGAAATGATATTTAGGCGTTTATAGTTAGCATCTGTTCCTACTGCCATTAAAATCAATGGGAGTTTTGCCATTGACTTTAGTGGAAGTAGGAACAGGCCCCTAGTATTATGCAGATTTAGGCCATAAATACAATTTTGTCTTATGATTCTAGAAGCATCTGTAGCAAGCCAAAAATAATGTAGTTTCCCTATGAACCTCTGTTTTAGGAAATGGAGAGCATTCTGCTTGATGACTTCCTGAAAGATGTCTCTATACAATATTTGAAGTCAGTCAGATTGTTCAGTAAAAATGTTAAACTCTGGCTGCTTACTGTTTTGGAAGATTTTCCACTCTTACTACAAATGTCCAAAATCAAAGGTATGCATCAATAATAGAGAAATTATAAGTGGATGGATAGAAATTGTTCAAAACTTTATAACAAATCTATTTTTAAGCTCCACCTACAGTGCAAAGAAGACTGTTACTAAACCATTTCTAAAATATGATTTTAAAAACTTTCAGGTGGCATGATTTTGATACCTGTGAGGACTGGGATTAATTTGGTTACAACCAAAAATAAGTAGTCTCAAACAATTTGTAAAAACAGTTTTAACCAAATTATGTCCAGTCAATGCTAAACCATGCTAAGTAAGAGTGTTTATAAAACTTTTTGTAAAACCTGTGCCTGGGCATGGGCTCTTTGGCAGTGTCGATGATTATGAATAATGTGCAGAGACGGTAGATCATAGTTAGAAATAGCTGAAACTGACAGCAAGGTCTATCTTAAAGTTATAGTACATCACCAGCATTTTGGTAAACAAACTAAATTACTGAGTGCAACTTTACAAACAACAGATAAATAGTGATACAATTTTGTAAGCTGTAACAAACTTCAAAGTTCGTATTCATTTATGAAATTATTATATGCAGGGTTGGTAGCATCATCTATTATTAAGGTTGCACAACACTTCCCATTATGAGACCATGTTTTCAGTTTCTTATAACTTTGCTAAACTTTAAAAATTTGGGTTGAAATTTTCCATGCTAGGTGACTGCCTCCAACTGAATTTTCTTGGAAAATTTCAGGGGGAACAGTTCAGTCATTTATGAGAACGAGGCTAGGAGAAAATATGTTGTTTTGCCCATGTTAAAAAATCTGAAGCATTTTCTTTCTTTATTATATTATTATTAATTATAATTATCAGTCATCATCATCATCATCAACATCATAGCACCTGGGAGCCCAGACATGTACCAGAGCCCCATTGTGCTAGGTGCTGTACAAACACGGAACAGAAAGACAGTTTCTGCCCCAAAGAGCTTGCAATCTAAGACCAGAGACAACAGATGGATACAGACAGACAGATGAGACAGTACAAGGAAACAACCAGCATGATAGGCAGTGGTCTCAGCACACTGGCAGCCTAACTGTTGTCAATTTTTTGTAGGCCTCACAGCAAAGTACAGTTTTAAGGAGGATTTTGAAGGTGGATAATGAGGTCGCTTTGTGGATGTTTACAGGGAACTTCTCCCAAGCATGAAAGGCAGCATGGCAGAAAGCATATAGGTGTTTGTTTGAAAATTTTAAGAAGTGGGTGATGATGGCTGACATCATGGGCTAATCAGAGTTGGGAGTCAACTTTTCATTACTGAATGAGAGATGTTAGGTAGGGTGGAGATAGATCATGAAGGGCCTTGAAAGTGAAGAGAAATGGTGTATGTTTGATATGATAGCGGAGAGGGAACCAGTGAAGGAATGCAAAGAGAGGGATGACATAGTCAAAGCCTAGGAGAATTATCTTTGCAGCAGCATTCTGAATGAATAACAACAGGGCAAGGGCCAGGGAAGATGATGTTGCAGTAATTGAGATGCAAGATGATGAGAGCTTGGACATGAGTTTTAGCTGTGTGGATGGATAGGAAAGGCTGTATCTTAGAGGTGTTATGCAGAAAGAATCTGCAAGACTTAGACATAGCTTGGATGTGAGGACCTAGGAAGAGGTCTGAGTTGAAGATAACACCCAAGTTACTGGACTGAGTGGCAGAGAAGATGGTCGTGTTGCCAGTGATTGAGAAAGGAGATAGTGGGAAGGGTTTGGGTGGAGGATTAGGAGCTCTTTTTTGCCATGTTGAGCTTGATGGCTAGACATCCACAAGACGATGTCTGAGAGACAGGCTGAGATTTTAGTTTGGACAGAAGGAGACATGCCTGGAGTAGAGAGGTAGATCTCTGAAATACTCTAGCGCCCTCATCATGCCTTGAAATTTGACCAAGAGGGAGGAGGAGGCTTTGTGTCAGGGATGTGCCTTATGCTCTCCCTGTGAAAATCTGCCCAAATTTGGCCAAGTTATGATCTTGGAAAAACTTCAGTTTGCACATGCTTACTAGACTTGCGAGAGATTATCAGCTAAAATCTCTGAAGATTCCATACTCACTGAGCATGCGCCATCCCCTCACAGCTCCTAGTAGGGTGACCAAATGTCCCAATTTTATAGGGACAGACCCGATATTCAGGGCTTTTTTATATATAGGCGCCTATTACTCTCCCACCCCGTCTCAATTTTTCACACTTTCTATATGGTCACCCTAGCTCCTAATGCTGCCACACTGCACATATGCCATCCCTACAGAAAAACTGAGCGTGCTCCAGACCAGGGCTACCGGGGTGAAGATAGACTTTCACTGTAATGGCTGCTCCTGGCTGCTGTAGGCTGGGGTGAGGGCTGGCACCAGAACGGAGAGCAAGGAACCTGTCTCTCCTGTACTCTCATGACCCTCCCTGATGGCAGCCAGGGAGTGTGGAGGAGGAAGCCATTTGCTTCAAATACAGAGGGGATAAAAAACAGATGATAGGGAGAGAGAAAGGGGTAGATTGGATTAAGGAGTCTGCTGAGACTGGAACTGTATGGAGGAGAGAACTGTAACTGGGAGTTGGAGGGGAAGACTGGGACTGGCAGCCAGGGAGGGAAATGGATTTGGCAGAACTGGGAGCCACTTGACTATGGTGGGGGAACACGGAGATCCAGTGAGGGGATTGGGGTAGACTGGGACTGGCTGCACTAGGAGACTGGGACAATGAAGCAGTGAGGGGTAAACAGAGAAGGGAAGGGGAGACAGATCTGACAAGGAGATCAGTTGCAAGGGGGAAACTGGTATGGGCTGGACAAAGAGACTGGAACAAGGAGACAGGGAGTGGGTGAGGGAGACTGAGATTGGATGAGGAGCCCAGAATGGGAGACTAGGACTGGGCACCAGTGGTTGGGTGGTAAGAGACAAATCAGATGAAGGAGCCAGGAGGTGGGAACTGGGATTGGTTGGGCAAGGAGACTGACACTGAGCTGAGAAACCTGAAGAATACAGACTGAAACTGGCAAGTAGAATGGGACTGAAGGGTTAAGTTAGGGGAAAATAATCAGAAGAGACTGTACCCACTGACGAGAGCACATTCCTTGCCGGAAACTGTAACGGAATCCAAGAATGGGATTCTCTCTCTGCTTCTGCCACAGAGTTTGTATGTATTGCTAAGCAAGTCACCTAAACCAAACTTTTCAGAGGTAGTTGTCATAGTTTCAAGGTAACTGCACCTGTATTTACCTTCCATGGTCCCTCGAGGGCACTCATTTAAAGGTTTACAGCTCCAAGTTGTCACCTCTCCTGGGTGGACACCCATGTCTCACTCCCTTCTGACAGGGGTTTTTTAGGCTGCACTGCTCCCTGATCTACACTGTGACATCCCTAGCAAGCCAGTCTGCCTGAAAGAAAGTGCCTGTGCTTTGCTTTCTCTCTGAGGGCTATGACCAGTGTATTGACAGCAGTTACAAGTTACCACACAGCTCCTTCTAAGCAAGCACATGTATTCTTAAGGTAAAAGCATTACTGAGAAAGAATATAAAAACAATCAAAGAAACTACACACATGCTAAAAAGTTTATCAGACGTCACCCCCAACTCCAACACAGGGTTTTGGTAGGTGTCAGTCTTTCAAACCCCACAGCTGGCTATCCCTTTGGTTACAAGTTCATTTCAGTCTTTAGATCAGGAACAGAACCACGGCCCCGGGTCACTTTAAGCTCAGGCTGTTTATCCCAAAGTCCTTCTTTTGTCTGTTGGTCTCTGGAGAACCTAGTCTGAAGTAAAATATGTGCGCCTCACCAGGAGAGGAACCTCTTTGAAGGTGTTATAATTTGAGTGATTTGCCTTAATTCTCCCTACTGTTTTCACTTTCTGGACAAACTGTGGTAACCCTCCCCACATGGGGTGCATTCAAACCCTGGCCCACAATGATACATAAACCATTCATACACTTAATACAATATGGTCTCCCAAAGATATTGCAAGCAATTCCCGTATCTATCAGTGGGCACTAATTGGCTGTTCCTCCCTTTCTGAGTGCCCACTTTGTGACCCCGAGGCCTGATTTGTGCTAAGCACTGACAGCTGTAACTAAAGACAATGGGAGCTTAAATATTTTAAGTCCTATATAACGCTAAGTACTCTGAAAAATCAGGACCTAAGTGTCTCAAATTGGGCACCCCAAATTAGTGGATATTTTTGACCTTAAAGTCTCTGTGCCTCAGTTCCCATCTGTAAAATGAGGATGATAATGACTATCTGTGTTATCATAGCACTTAGGCCCCAGTCATGGACCAGGACCCCATTGTGCTAGATGCTGTACAACCACAGAATAGTGAATATCTGCTCATTAATTGAGCACCATCCATCCTGTGCAGTGAATGAGGCAGGGGTCCTGTGGAAAAAATAGTGTGGGATCATCTAATTAAAGACTGTATCGTAATGCATAAGCACCAGGGGGTCAAATTAAGGTTTCAAAAGCAATCTTAATTCTGCCCTTACATAATGTTATGTAAGACTTTGCAGCCTTAATAATGTTCTTTTAACATAGTCTTTTGTGGGTAATATATTAGATTGGGCCTTATTCAGAAATAAACATAGCCTTCTGGCCTGCATAAACCCCAGGAAGTCATGAATCCTAATCAGAGAAAAGATTGTCCATGTGGAAACTTCTGTAACTTATTTTATAGTTACACTGGCTCTCCCTGCACCTAAGTATAAAATATAAACAATATTTTATCCTTAAGATCCCAGGGCAGGAACAATGCTTTCCAAGTGTTGCACAGTGTCTACATTGTGAGTGCTACTGGAAACAAATAAAATACCAGCTCTTAGTCATTATGCTTCATGACTGTGGAAGCAAGAAGGCGAAGGTTTCAGTTTTTAAATCAAAATTGAAAAGATTTATAATTGTTGTTGCTTTAATTGATCTTAAATTGTAATATAACAGCATAGGGCTGCAAGTAAAAAACAAAAAGTATAACGGGTGGGAAATCTTGGGAGTTTTCTCCTCTTTGTCATGAGTCTATTGATTTTAGGAATAGTTTTTATCAGTGCAGCTATTGTCTGCTAACTGCAAGCTTTAGAATGATAGGGCTGAATCCTACAAGATGCTGAGTACCTCAACTGTCTTTGAAGTCAAGGCACTAAATACCTTGCGGGATTAAGCACTCAGCCTTTCACATTGCTCCCTCAGGGGCCCATTTTCTAAATTATAATAAAGTCTGTCTTCATTAATGTGCTTTAGAATTTAAAATGCCAATGATAAGAAACACCTGCCTCTTCTTCCTCAACAGAAGTTACTGTGTTTGTAAAAAGACTAAGAAGAAAGACGTATCTTTCTAATATGGCAAAGGTATGTTTTATGTGCTTTTTAAAACCTGAACCCATAAAGCACAAGGCTTGAACATCTCCCATGTAATAAGCCTGACCTAATTTTTGGTTATGTATTTTACACACTCTTTTTGTAATATAACAACAAAACATTTCTTTATGTTTCTGCATTGCTACAAGCCATGATTGGGGGACAAATCATGCCTCCTAGGTCCACACACGGAGAGCACTCTCTTTTGCACTGTTCACCACTCTGGATCCTGCAGAAGCCTCTCAAATAAAGTCAGGATCCATGCTGGGGGAATCAGTGGAGACTAGCCAAATTTGTACAGGATGGTGGCTGCACATTGTCCTCCCTCAAATCCCAGGAGATGATACAGCCTGGAGTTGTTACATAATAGGTTACATTTAGTATTCCCCCTCCCCCCATTTCAGGGTGCTGAAGCCATCATGCCTGGGGCAATCCCTGTACCACAGCTGTAATGAAGGCACACTAGCAGGGAGTTGAGGAGGAGGAGTTCAAGCTAGAGTTCCAACTGTTTCAGAGACACAAGGCCTTTGCATGGGTCCCTGGGGATCAGTCAGGTGTGGAGACAAGCCTGTGCCCTTTTCCACTGGGGTAGGCCATCCTCACCACTCCATCCACAATAGGACAATCAGCAAGGATCTCTGCAAGCTTGCTTTCACTCATCTTTCCTCCTTAGGGTCACCTTCGATGGGTTTTGTCACAGGAGGGATGAGCTTGGTCTAAAACTGGAAATATAAGACAGTGTGTGTCTCCCACTTCTTGTTGGCCCCACAGTGCTATTCTTCCTAAATAAAATGACCAGAAAACCTTCAGCAAGGAGTTGGCTTTTTAACCCCATAACTAGTGTGTTGTATATTTTATAACAAATTGTATTTATTTATGGCTAGATTGCAAGGTGGGCTGCACTTCTCTCCCCTCCTTTGCATGAGCTACCTTTACCTTGGGTCTAGGTGTGCAGGGATAAAGAGTACTGCACATTGGCTTACTCTACCCCACGCAGATAGGCAAGGAGTGGGCAGGGAGGAGGAGGGAAATGGGTGGTGTGTTGGCTCCTCCCCTCCAATATGCGGACCAACAAAGGTGAGCCAAAATACCAGTGGTAATTACTACCCACCTCTTCACCCTGCCCCCACCCCTCCAGCGCAAGGGGAGTCAGAGCTGCCTCTACCTAAGTCTGGCTTTTCATTTAATTTATTTAAAACCATATCAGCAGCAAAATAAAAAAGATAATTTAAAAAAGTAAAAATAGATCAAACATTTTTTAAAAACCAAATTGCTCCCTTCCACACACACCGGGCCTGTTCTGTGAGGGGACAAGCATCCTCAACTCCCACTGACTGCAGCATGCCTTTAGGGTGCTCAATACCTCATAAGGTCAGGCCCACACATCCCTAATCACTATTTCTTATGCACCTTAGAGAACGACCTGCAAGACTCAGGGAGTCTACAACTCCCATTAATTCAAAATTTATTTAGATTTACTGGGCTTGTTTTGTCACTGTGTTTTAGTTCTCTGATACTCAGCTGCCCACTCCCTGCACAAATTAAAGTTACTGGGGGTCAGCTTTAACTTACACCAATGAGCTTTATTCCAGATGAAATTCACCCTATGCCAGGGGAATTCTCCAGTGGCAGTCTCCGGCAGCTTTAGATTCCATCTAGCACCATCTAGAATCTGGGTAACTGTACATTGCCCTTATACCCTAAATATATTATGGGCCTGATTCTCATTTACACTAAGGGTACATCTACACTACCCGCCGGATCAGCGGGTAGTGATCGATCTGTCGGGGATCAATTTATCGTGTCTAGTGTAGACGCGATAAATTGATCCCCGATCGCTCTGCCATCGACCCCTGTACTCCACCGTGGCGAGAGGCGGAAGTGGAGTAGACGGGAGAGTGGCAGCAGTTGACCCCGCGCCGTGAGGACACGAGGTAAGTGATTCTAAGTCGATCTAAGATACGTCAACTTCAGCTACTCTATTCTCATAGCTGAAGTTGCGTATTTTAGGTCGATTCCCCGCCCCCAGTGTAGACGAGGCCTAAGACCCCTTTTTACCACTCACATGTGTAAGGCCCCTTTAAACTACCAGAGCAGTATACAGAGGCCTTAGTGTAAATGAGAATGTGTTTTAAAAACACATATTTGAACAAGTGAAATATGAAATAAGTCTTTAGAATAAACTTCCAGAAAACCTTCCTTCATCAAGATAGCCTCTATTACAGCTTCCATTAGAGACTGTTTCATGTTCAGATTTGATGGCTTCTGGTGAACCAAGGCAGGAAGCAAATGCCTGTCAAGGATCCTTCATTGGATTGTTCTACTAGATCCCTCATTGGGACTTCAGGCCCTTCCTGGTTTACTACGGGACTGATAGCCTGAACACCTCAAATAATCATAACTGTTTTCCTGTGAGAAACACATAGGTATCTCATAGGGAGCTAGGTGGTCACTCAGGTAGACAGGACCCAAACCACATGGAGCTTTACAGGTCAAAAGCAAACCCTCCTACACTCAAAGTACACCTTGAACTTTACCCAGAAATAAATTGGCAGCCAGTGCAGGTCACTGTGCTCCTAATGAGAAACACCACTGAATGACTGTGCTGCTGCATTTTGCGTCAACTGCAGTTTCTGAATGGTATAAACATATAGCTCCACATAGAGTGCTTTGCAATAATCTAACCACCTGGTGACAAAGTATGGGTAACCTCAGCAAGGTCAGCATCTGAAAGAGAATGATGTAACCTCTCTGCCATGTGCAGATGATAAGAAGCACACTTGACATCTGCTGATACTGGGACACCCAGAAATAATTGGGGATGTAATAAAATGGGCATACCCCTTAAAAGAGGAGTGTGGATATAACTTCTGCCATTTCCTCTGGTTGCTTCCTACTTTCTGTAAGCATTATCTAGGTGTTGTCAGGGTTGGCTTTTAGTCAGCAAGCCCTCACTCATAGTCCAACACAATAAATTGTTGCACTGCACCAATGTGGCCTAAAGAAATGGAAATATGGATCTGGGTGTCATACTGAGGATGCCACACCCATATTTTGTCACTAATGTTCAGAGTCACAGTCTCTTGTTTTTTAGCAGCTGCTGTTAGAAGCCTGGGGTCTTCTTATTTCCTGATGATAGAAAAAAGCAGGGGTGTTTTGTAAGTTGGGTGTTTCTAGTTTATTTCTTGTGAACCTGGAAACTCCCAGTGAAACAGGGAGAAGAAGGGGGTAATTTTTAATCCTGCCCAAAAACTGTTTTGCAAGATGAACTGCATTAAACTAAAATGAATGTTATTGATATTGCAGTCAAATGAGGTGAATAATGAAAAAAACAGGTTAGAATTATATTTTCAAATAAATGAGCCTATTGTACTCCACTGCTGTTTGTGCTGTCATTCATTATTCACAAATATCCAGCTGATCGCTGGGTTTTTGTGCAAATGTTTGTGAATCCTGAACGTTTTTTGAATTTTAGCACAAATGATTATTCATCTGGAAGTCCATACCAGAGGTGCATTATTCATCATCCATTATTCTCTCTTCATTATTTTCCCCTTTTAAAAGTTTCATTAGGGAAGCCAAAATAATACCATGTGATAAAGGTAACCAGTCACAACCTATGAATAGTAAATAGGTGAAGTGAACAGTTCATAAACAATCTACAAGCTGAAAATGTATTGCTGAAAGTATTGGGAGAATATGTGTGAATGAGGAATACTTTGAATAAATCAGAATCACTTCACAAATGATTCACAAACAAAGAAAAGGTATTCAGTCTCAACTAATACTATTTTAACAAATAATTCAACCAATTTTACATTTCAGATCTCAAAGATAGGGCTGTTATATTTTCTGAGCAGAATGTGAAAAACTGCCTGTGAATTTAATTGAGACACACACATCAATGTCCGTTGCCATTGAGGAAAAGTTAGTCCTGATACACCTTTTCATTCTTCAGTCTTTATAAGACTACAATATTCTTTGATATAAGAGCAACAGGCTCACATACTGAAAAGTCACCAGGCCAGTTTATTTTATATTGGTCAATATTGTCTGCTCCACCTTGCTCAAGAATACAGAATATAGTTGAGAAGTAGATCATCAATTGCTGAACATTCTGTGAGGAAAAGTTAAAATGTGCCTAACTAGTGCTTTGGGGACTAGACTGTTTGTATAATGACATTAAACTCCGTGTTCTATCTTAACCCTGAACAAGGGGTATTTTTTGACAGAGAAGAGTTTAACAAAATTAAAGGTACTTCCTTTTTTTTTTCTTTATCTATAGACAATGAGAATAGTCTTGAACAACAACAGCAGAGTTACTGTTTTAAAATCAGACTTGAATGCCATCATCAACCAGGGAATTGTGGACATTCCTGGAAACCCCTTGCAAAAGAAGTTTAGAAATATGGATGAAATGGAAAGTGACATGGAACTCAAATGTAATATTTTTATATCTTTTCTATTCATTGAAGCACTTGGCTCACATGTTATTTAAGCTTTAGCATTTCCCCGTGTTTGTTTATTCATGATCTGTCCTAAGTGGAAGCGTAGTCTTGCTATAACACTAATTATTGGAACAGGTCCAGTAAAATTGAGATTGGTGCATATAACATTATCCTCTAAGCATTAAAGGATAAGAATGATAAGCTTTCAGTTCTGGTTCTGTCTTACAGCTTTCTGTAGCAGCAGCAGCATTTTTATGTCATTATAACAATGTACTTTGAGCAAAATGTTGACAAATGAGTATATCTATGTTTTATTGTTAATAAAAAAGAATGGAGAATTACATTTTGCATGATCCTGTGTTATTAACCAAATCACACTACATTATTTTCAAATGGACAGATTTGAATATTGTACAATGAACAGGACAAAGGTTATTGACCTTGCAATCTGTGTCTTTATACTATGTCATTTATAAACAACAAAATGCAATGTTTATATGGAGCAATGATATAATACATTTACCATTGTAATGAATAACGATAGGACTATAATGACAAGTTTAATTCTTAGAGTAATGGCTGCCATTTAAATTTATTAGTGAGAGATGGGGCAACTTGGTCTACTGGACTGAACATATGACTGGAAAAGAAAATCTTGAGTTTTGTTCCTGGTTCTGTCCCTGACTTGCTATGTGAATTTGGACATTTCATCTCTCTGTGATTCTTCTTCCTAGTTCACAGAGTATTTGTGAGAACTAATTAGATTATGCTTATATAATGCTTTAAAAATCCAAAACACTTTATAAATGCAAAGTATTATTGCTACTAGAATTAGTGAGTACCTTATTTTTACAGAAGTGGATTTATTGATTGTCCTTGAACCTTCTTGAAGGAAGAAGACACAGGGACAAATTCTACTCTCAGTTGTACTGGTATAAACCTAAAGTCTTTACTTTTGTTACAGAATAATATTGACTTTGGTGTAGATCACTATATAGCATTTGGCTTATAGTGTGTTAATTTTCAAACATTTTGCTTTTGCCACATCTGAACTGAGTTTGGGCAATGGTGGCTAAATTTTTAGTTTCTCAGGAAAATTTTCAGAAACTCCTTTTATCATTTGAAAGCAATTGTCTCCACATCAGCAGGTGAAAAAGACAGCTTTGTGAATCAAGTGAAAACTTAAATTAATAATCTGATAGTGTTTACAAACTCAGTCCCTCCATTCTCCTTTCACATTTGACATAACCTCTACTCTTAGAGGGCCAAAATCTGCCACCCTTACTCATGGTGAGTAGTCATGTATTACAGTGATGGAAAAGGACATGAACCTGAATAGAATGGAATTAATTTCAGAGTTAGGTGCCACCCCGCATTAATGGGGGTGTCAATATCTGGTCCAAAATCTATTAATATGTTATGAGCAGTTGTGTAATGTATTTTTTTTTACATTACTGCTAAAGAGAAGTGTAAACCAAATGCTGCAAGCAATGCATATTCCTTTTAAATTTTATAGGCTTGAATAACTTGATTTCCTTGCTGGATACTTCCACAGATGTTAGGGTTTTCCTGAACTGCATGTCTTCAAATCTTCAGGCTTTTGTCATTCAGGTACAAAATACACTCATTATTTAAAAAAGAAAAAAACAATCATAAGAATGGCCCTACCGGGTCAGACCAAAGGTCCATCTAGCCCAGTATCCTGTCTTCCGACAGTGGCCAATGCCAGGTGCCCCGGAGGGAATGAACAGAACAGGTAATCACCAAGTGATCCATCCCCTGTTGCCCATTCCCAGCTTCTGGCAAAATCACACCATTTATCATATGTTTGTCTTTCATGTTACAATCAAGTTAGTTGTTATCCTGCTTGTCAGTAGTTTGCAGCAGTGGTATTGCATACTAATACTCAGACTAGAGTATCAAGATTACATAAATTATGTACAAGAAGAAAGTAATTGTCAGACAAAAATTCCATCTTTGCATGCATCCTGTATAACCACACAGCTGGGAATGCAAGTATCTGGTCTAACTTCATATCCATGACACATTACCTTCCTTTATAACCTAAAACCTATAAGAAAAGGCAGATAAGACTGAGAACTGTGCTTCATGATTTAGGAGATGCTAAAATCTGAGCAGCTGGTAGAAAAGGGGCTTTTCCTACTGAAATAGTTGTGCCTATGGAAATAGATGTAACTATCTTAATACTGTGCATACTTCTTCCCCTGCCTCACCAGCCTTTCAATATTTCCTCCAATGGTAGATCAGAATTATCAGTAGCTGCAGTGGTGCTGGTAGTTTGGGCTAGATGGGATAATCATGTAAATTTAAATGGAGTTATTTACTTTGTTTTTCTCCTTGGAAGGAGCAGAGGAAGCTGTACTCCCTGTTAATTATTCCCTGTTAGTTCCTGTTGTGATTTTTTAAAAGTAATAATAGTACTTTGAACTTCTATAGCATCTTCCCTCGGAGGATCTCAGCCTGCTTGTACTGTTTTTATTTCTGTATACAAATTGCTTGTGAAGTCTTCAGTACTACATGTACATTCTTTATTTGACCTTATCATGAGTCAAGTCATTGTCTATTTACAGCCAAGCAAGAATAAAGAAGAGTTTAGAAAATTAGCAGCTAACTTCCAACTGAGATGGAACTTCCTCTTAACTGCAGTAAGCAAGGCAATGACACTGTGCTATACAGACAGTTTTGGTAAGTCAGAGCTCTTTTCATGCTCCATGCTGCAATGAACACGGGCCCAGATCTTTGTTCCCTTTGTGTCAGAAAAGTCAGTTCCAATCTCTCATTGGCATTGACTCCTAAACCTCCAGCAGGCCCTTACTTTCAGGACACTTCAAGGTCTGGTCTCAGTTGCCTTCAGGCATAAGGGCAAGATGAAGAAGAGAAGCACTGAGAGGTCTTTAACTATTCTCTTAACTTGCTATCCAGATCGGATATTTGCTTCAGGAGGGCAATTCTGCAATTCTTGTTTAATTAAAACTCCTTAGCCCATCCTCCTGGGGATTGCACCGACAACTACACTTCTACAAGTGGAAATATGCAGAGACCATCTCAAAGAAGAAAAAATGGTTACCTGCCTTATTCATAGATTTTGTTTAAGGCCAGAAGGGACTACTGTGATCACCCAGTCTGACTATCTGCATAACACATCGCCACACACTTCCCTGAATTAATTTCTGCTTCGAGTCGAATAGCTGTGAACTAGAGTATATCTTTTAGAAAAACATCCAATCTTGATTTAGAAATTTCCAGTCATGGAGAATCGACCACAACACTTGGTAAATTGTTCCAGTGGTTAATTACACTCACTTAAAATTTTGCACCTTATTTCTAGTCTGAATTTGTGTAGCTTCAACTTCCAGTCATTGGATTTTGTTATACCTTTGCCTGCTAGATAGAAGAGCCCTCTGTTATCAGATTTCTGTTTCCCACATAGGTACCTCTGACCAGGGATCAGCAACCTTTGGCCTGCGCCGCTTCCCGCAGCCCCCATTGGCCTAGGACGGCAAACCATGGCCAGTGGGAGCCGCGATCGGCCAAATCTGCGGACACGGCGGGTAAACAAACCGGCCTGGCCTGCCAGGGTGCTTACCCTAGCGGGCCGCGGGCCAAAGGTTGCCGATCCCTGCTCTAGACTGTGATCTAATCATCTTTTAATCTTCTGTTTGTTAAGCTAAATAGATTGAGTCTCTCACAATAAGGCATGTTTTCCAATCCTTTAATCATTCTTGTGGCCCCTTGAAGTGGGGACACCAAAAGTGGACACTAATCCAGAAGCAGTTGCACTAGTGCCAAATACAGAGGTAATATAACATCCCTACTCCTCCTTGATATTCCCCTGTTTATACATACAAGGATCACATTAGCTCTTTTGGCCACAGCATTGCACTGGGAACTGAAGTTCAGCTGATTATCCACTATGACCCCCAAGTTTTCCACTATGACCCCCAAGTCATTGCTTCCCAGGATAACGTCCTCTGTCCTGTAAGTGAGGGCTACATTTTTTGTTCCTAGAGCATAATCCAATAAGAGCAGAGGCAGTTTTTCAATTAAAAATTAACAAGTTCCTAGGCATAGCACCTTGATTGAAGATCCTTCCTAGTTTATGCCCATGTAAAGTGTTCATTCCTTGTTAAGATTATTATTAATTGCTTGTTTAGTGCCAATAATGTGCTTGGTGTGGAGCAAGACACGGAAGAAGACTTGGTCTTTGCTGAGTGGGGTTTACAGTCCACTGAAATCAATGAAGGTCTTTCCATGGGCTTCAATGGGCTTTGGTGCAGGCTCCAAGTTAGGCTTTTCAGCTTCACTCATACAGTTATATTGATTGAGCCTCAAACTATATGCAGTCAGTAGGATTTTTTGTTTGGGGAGGGCTGGAATTATTAATCAGTGTGAGCAAGGCAACAGATGATGGGACGTTGTTAAGCCTTGCAAAAGAAGGAAGATGGACAACCACACTGTCCCATATTGTTAAAATAAGGGGGATCCCCTTTAGTCCATGTTTAAAATCTGTACTTAGGGCATATTCTGCCTGCATGTTGGTGAGCAGGCACACATAGTTCAAGATTTCTTATTCGGTGAGTACTATGCTCCAAATCCTATTAATATAACGACACCATGTGGTTTACAAAGGAAGATGTACCTGGTTAGGTAGAGTATTTATATGAAACTCTAAAAGTGATGATGTTGCAAGTGATTTTTGTTGTTGTTTAAACCTAGGATCCTGGCATTTGTTTAATTTGCTACTTTTGGAATATGTTATTCACATTCTCCAATCCCATATAGAGGAGGAAGGAGATGGAACTCTCTCAGACATGCAGCAAAACGATTCACCTACCCAGCTAGTTCATGAACCTGCTCACCTTTGGGACAATTTTTCTGCTGAGCAGTTTCGAGCCGGAGCCCCAGAGCCAACTCGGGTAACTCTGACACAGAGCCAGAGTGATGTTAATCTAAACAGCATTATTCTCAGGGTCCTGAGCTGTCTGGTAGACTCAGCCACAGGCAACAAGGTAAAAGTAACAATACATTTGTTTAACAATAAAATAGAATTAATTTTCAAAACCCAACTGTGTGCGGATGTGTATTGAACGTCTAAGAGTAATATAAATAATATTGTACATATGTAAGAGTTTTCAGATTTCTTCTTCATATACTGGCAGCATACATCTTAAATCTTTCTAGAAAGCAGCAGCCAATGGAACTGGACACATGTTAATTGCACTAAGATTCAGACCTAATGTTATATTATAAGGAGTTGTATCCTGACCCCACTCCAGTTCCTTTGCTGCCAACCGTATCTCCCAAGATTTACCACCTTATACACGTCTTCAGTGACAAGAGTGGAAAGGTACTGGATTGGGGTCAGCACATTCAGTGCCACAAGTGAGCATCGGCATGGTCTCAGAGTGACATCAGAACCTGCATTCTGTTAGCTTCAGCAGAACACCACACAACCCAGGTATCCCATCTCTACTAGCAGCCAGTGGTGTTATGCAACCCCACTCATCTGCTCAGCTCCATTATGCTTCCCACCTTCAACCTCCCGATCCTTACCTTCTCCCTCCACTTTGTCCTTCTCCTTCCCTATGCCTTTCCCCTAAACCACTCTACTCTCCATTTTTCTGCCTTCTCCCCCTCTACTCCTCCTTTCACATACCTCCCTCATCCCTCTCTCATCACCCCAACTCTACTACTCAAAAAATAAATCACTTTAGAATGCAGGTTTTGGTATCACTGGACCAGGAGAAACAAGGTCTATAAAGATGCTGCTGGTGCTGTGTTCCCTACTGCGATTGTTGCAGAAACTACAAGAGAGCTGGAGCTTTTGGTGCTCCACCCCAAGAAGGCCGTAAGGAGGAGTCAACTGATAATGGGGAGCCGCATAGTGGTGGGTAATGCTGGCACCTTGTGTCTCTGGGACAGCCAGATTTCTTGACATAACCTTGTCTTCTCCTTGTCTTCACAAAACTCCTCCGTCTCTCCTGTCTGTCCAAGGTGCTGCTGCCAAAATCACCTCCCTCTCTCATCCCTTCAACCATATCACCCCCTCTGTTGGTCACTTGCCTGATTTCCTGTTCCTCTGTCTATCAAGGGTAAATTTCTTACCTTTGCACACAAACCCCTACCTTATGCAGCCTCTGCAAATATCTCTAAGCTGGTCTCCTTCTGCCTTTCCCTTCTTCCCCTCTGCTCTGCCAACACCATTCTCTCACAGGCATCTCTATGCTTTCTTCCAAGCAGCCTGTTATGCTTGGAAAACCTGTTTGTCACACTTCCACCCTCATCTTCTTGAAGTCACTGCTGAAATCACAGTTCTTCTGTGAAGCCTACAAGAAATGAGAGGGAGGATTAGGAATAATAGTCATAAATAAAAACCCTTGAATCAGAACCATCAATATGTGTCTATGTCTTCCTGAGTAACTCTGTAATATTATTATCACCCTTGTCCTTCCTCCTCCCTCCCATCTCTATCTGTTTATGACCCTCACTTACTGAATGTAGACTACAATTTTTGGCATAGGGACGATGTTTTTACTTGCTATTTTGAAAGGCACAGCACAGTTCTGAATACGTAAACATCATCATTAATAATAATCATCTGGAGAATGGGTAAATATCAAGTTGCTTATTACAGAGCTTGCACTGTCTTTCCCTCAGCATGAGTAATGTTCATTCATCCATAAAACCCCAGCCTACACACTCTGTGCTTTCTCTGGTTACCTGTTACCAAATTAAAATCCCATTCAGCTGCACACCTGCAGAGCACTGTGCTGTAGTCAATTCTACACCTACATTACATATAATACACTGTAAATCACAGGAAAGAGAACTAGGTTTCTTATAACCTCAATGGACAACGATGGCAAATAAGCAAATCAAATGCTTTGATTTGTTAAATGGATAGAAAAAATAAGGAAATAATTAACTGCATTATAGAAATCAATGGTGTGTCCTCATGTCAAATACTCTATCAAAAATGATATAAATGTGTTAATTAAAATGATTAGAGGCAGGGTAAATCCCTAGCCCCAAAGAAGGCAATGGTAAGAGTCCTATTGACTTTAACAAAACCAAGATTTCACCCTAACGAGGTATGCCACAGGAGCAAAGATTGAAAGGACCGGGGTTCTTTATTTTGAAAAAGAGAAGAATAAGAGGGGATATGACAGGGTATATACAATTATATATTATTATACTGAAGGCTAGTCTGGTGATTCTATTAAACATATCCCACGTTATGAGGAGACTTAATTAAATGAAAAGGTAAAAAATGTGGGGGCACAATCCTGCAAGCACCTATGGATATGAATAATCTCGCTGAATTCAACACTAATCATGTGCATAAAGTTATTCACAGGCATAATAATATCTAATTCTTATATAGTGCTTTGCATCAGTACAGCTCAAAGCACTTCACTGTCTATATTGTAGCTATCTTTACAACACACCTGTGAGGCAGGGAAATACTATTATCCCTATTTTACAGATGGGAGAACTGAGGCACAGAGAGGATAAATGACTTGCCCATGGTCATACAGGAAGGCTGTGGCAGAGCAGGGGCTCACTCCTGGGTCTCCCATGCCCTAGGCTAGTGCCCTAATCACTGGATCATCCTTCTTCTAAACATAAGTGTTTGCAAGAGCAGACCCTTGAAACAGATAACAGAAAAGACATTTTATTCAATAGCAGGAGGATCAGGTATATAATCTCTCCACAGTGATAATATTTACACTTCCATGTTTTATTTGCAGCTCATCCAGGTCATGTTGGAAGACAAAGCTACTAAAAGTTCAGTTAAACTAAATCTTCCAGTTGGAAAGGAAGCACTTGTTACTCTGAAAGATGGACAGAGATTTATTATTCGCACCTGTGATTCACCGCAGAGTTGCACTAGCATTTGTTCCAGGGAAATCCAAACAGACTTATAAGAATTGTTTACAAGGGATTTATTGTACTTACCTGTATGCTTAATATAAATTTAAGAAAAATGTTTTATTTTTCTGTGAAATTAAAGGGCTTTTTTCTGTAAATACTAGCTACAGAACTGTGTTAAAGTATTATTTATTAATTATTATTATTTATTTAAAGTTTTCATGTATTTAACTGTTTGGCTTATTTGAGTAAATATATAAGAAATCCTAACATGGAATGTACCTGCCTGTTTGGTTTTTGTTCTTCTGTGTTTCTAATAGCTCTGTCATCAATAATGTTAAAGACCTACCTGAAACCACAACGCCAAAGAAAGTCAACAGGAACTATGGGATGGACTATTAACCCCATCAAAATTCTTCTTTGTGTCTACAATATGGACGCCAGAGTTCAGGCTGCTATTTTGTCTTTGACCTATCCTATTATGCTTGGTATCTCAATTTATACAGAGCTCAGCTCTAATCTCAGATCCATAGATATGCGTTGCCATGAATCTTGGAAAAATTCCGGCTGAACTTCCCATTTCTGCAGAATACTGTGGAGTCAGTATCTCACATACAATGTTATTAGTTAAGACAGAATAGGTCCTATAATATGTAATTGATTTTCCCATATGTCCAACACAAAATTGTCTCAATTTGCTGTCTGACCACAACACACGCAGAATTATACAGAAAATATTGGGAGATACTGGAAATAAATGTGTAGAAAATTTGTGGTATTCTACAGGATACTAAATTTATATCACAGCAGCATTTGCTTTGGGAGACTGACTAGCTGTGGTGTGGGCAACACTTGGGAATTAGCTTTTTCAAATAGGTTTAAGAAGCATTAGTACAGGAAATTGATCCCACCATGTAGAATGTAATTCACTATTGCAAGAAATTGGGAGGCCGTGGAAGGCTTCTTGATTGGAGCTCCCCTGACATTCCCTCTTTCATAGGGTTACCATATTTTCATTTTAAAAAAGGAGGACATTCCACGGGCCCCTGGCCCCGCCCCAACTCCACCCCTTCCCCAAAGTCCCCGCCCCAACTCTGCCCCTCCCCTGAACGCTCCGCCCCCTGCTCCTCCCCCTCCCCTGCTTCCCGTGAATCAAATGTCCGCGGGAAGCCTGAAACAGGGAGGCAGCAGGTAACCTGGGGCTGGGGCTGGGGCTGGGCGCGGCCCAGGCCAAGAGGCTCTGGCCCCGGCGTCTCCCGCCCGGCTCGGCTCGGGCCTTGGGGCGCCAGCCCCCGGCCCAACACCCCTGGCCGAGCACCACCGCCCCCAGCCGAGCACCCCTGGCCAAGCACCGCCGGCCCGGCTCCCCGCCCTGCACCACCGGCCCCGGCCAAGCACCCCCGGCTCCTCACTCCTGGCCCAGGCCCAGCACCACTGGGCCCTCCCTATTTTCCCGGACATGTCCGGCTTTTTGGGATTTCCCCCCAGAAGGGGATTTGAGGCCCAAAAAGCCAGACATGTCCGGGAAAATCCGGACGTATGGTAACCCTACTCTTTCTGCTTTTGGAAATCCTCACTTATCTTTCATATGCCTCCAAGTGGTTCTCAGCCCAGCCATTGGGAGGGAACTCAGAAGTGAGGAGGACAGTCCGGATAGCCTGACAAAGGGTCAAGTTGGGGTTATTTGCAAGAGAAAAACGGTAAGGGTTCATTCTGTTGTGGGGATGAGATTAAAAGTCTGGAGATCTTACATATGTTGGGGAAAGAAGGGGATTGAGGGTTAGAAAAGCAAGCCTTTGTGCCATTGTTTAAGAATATCTCCTATTTTCACCACTTTTGCAGGTGTGCTTGTAAATGAAGATGAAATATTGCAGATCTGTGAGTCCGTGATAAATAGCACCACATCCCTTACATGAAAAATACTTAACAGTTCAAGTGATTTCAGTTCACTTTTATTTATAAAAGTTCATATTTAAGATTAGAAATGCCACGTATTCTCACAAGGCAGTTCATCATGTAATGGAACAGGAGATCTAACTTAAGACCTGAACTGGGACATCCACTCTTCAGAACTGTAAGAGACTAGGACCTATAAAATGTATCTGAGTCTCCAATTAAAGGGAAAGTCTCTGATGAAAATTACACCTCTTTGCCCAACCTTAAATTTGCCCCTTTTAATAATTTGCACAAATATAATGAAAAGTTAATAACACATTACTAAGAGATAGTAAAATTTCATTTC
Source organism: Chrysemys picta bellii (assembly GCF_011386835.1). Classification (NCBI taxonomy): domain Eukaryota; kingdom Metazoa; phylum Chordata; order Testudines; family Emydidae; genus Chrysemys; species Chrysemys picta. The sequence goes on along the minus strand of NC_088791.1, from coordinate 238,578,352 downwards.
CTTAGCAAAGAGTCTACTTCCATTGTGCTATAATGCTAACAGATAGTACACAATTACTTTAAAAAATAAAGTACAAATGTTGAGCTCCAATCCTGCACAGATTTATGCCTGTACTTAATAGGACTAATAGTGTATAAAGTTAAACATGTGCTTAATCTTTGCAGGATCAGGGTCTTAGTTGGTAAACATACCAATTAACAAGGGATACATAAAAAAATCTAAAAAGGTAGGACAATTTCTACACTGATCTACACCTTGTAAAATTCCACTAAATCAGTGAGATTACCTGGGATGTAAATCAATGGGAAATTTGGCCTCATGCATTCATCCATTCCATAATCCCAAAGATAACATTTTACCTTTTTTCATAAAAATATCTTATTATTCAGTTAACCTATAGTATCAGAAAATGTGTGTGGAGTTCTAACAAACATTACTGCACGATGGGACTAAATTAGTTTATAAATCTGTAGTCCAGATTAAATCTATAGAATATTATTTCTTTTGCAACTATCCAATAAATCAGTTTAGAACATAGCGGGGGGTGGGGAGGGGAATAGTGTACGGTGAAGGGGAAGAAGAGAGGATAGTAAATGGAAAAGGTATATTTGGCATGACTGAAGTGGCTGCATCCTTTAGCTTGTCATTGCCAGACTTTTGACGGAGAAAAATTATTTTGTGGAAATTATAATACATTTCTTGTATATTCAGTAGATGCTGTTGATACATACTTTCAAGTTGAATTCTTTTCTAGCCAAATTCTTTTGTTTAGCGATATTGCCTAAGCTTTTGTTTCAGGTGGCAGGGTTGACTTTCTATGCAGGGAGATTATACAGGCTGTTGATGCTTTAGCAAGAGTGTAAACTCAATCTAATCCATCTCTGAGCCAGCTTTCACCACAGGAGGGTGCTGCTATCATTCCAAAGGTTCAGGCTTTGCAAGGTTCAGTGTGGATCTTAGCGTGGAGTGTTTATTACAAAATGTCTGTGTGCTGCTGTCAAATACAGCTGAGGAAAAGGATTACACCAATATCCTGGCTTTCCTGGGTTCTGTGGTGCAGTGTGATGCTGTCTCCTGCTTGGGGTTATGTGATAGTCAACTCGGTTTCGTGGTCAGTTACCAATGAGGTGGAGGAAGAACTGGATAGCTCCTCAAACGAGGAGGCTCTCCCTGCGCTTCTGGAAGACACGACTAGCATCTGGAAGCAGAGCTATCCAGCCTCTGTTTACAAAGAAGATGGGGAAATGAGGTCAAGGCCAGTGGCTGGGAGATCCAAGCAAATCTCTTCTCCTTCTAGGATGTTTTCCTACAGGAGAGAGAGTGTCAAAGGGACAGACAGCATTACTCCTCAGGAGCAGGCAATCAGAACTGCCCGTTTCCTGACCCATTATAACAGCTGGGGCTTCTTGGCTACCGAGTCCACCCAGGAAAAGGTACCGTAAGTCACATCCTCTGCTAGACATTGACAATTCTCTTTGAATACTGGACTTATTTACCCACTAACAGCGGGAGAGGGCTTGCACATTGCTTGCTTGTATTTTACTGTTCTGTAAAAGGCAGTAAATAATCTGTTTTGAGAAAGCATTTAGTATATAAATTACACAAATTCTTTACTAGCATTAGCAATGTATTATAATGCAAAACTACAAAACAGCATCCCAGCACTGTTGTGGAGAACAATATTTACTGTCGTATAATCAACCACGTACTGATGTCAGCTACAAAATATGCAGATAATAAAAGCTGTCAGTAATATTATTTAATCAGCCTGTAAAAATACAGTGCTGGTGCCACATATTTATGCAACATTTCCAGCTTTGCTTCTCTGCAAAAGAGTTCTAGGAATAGAAATCATGCTTGCAGTACAATAGAAGAGAGATGCTAAAGAACAGCACCTCCTGGCAAAATGCAGAAAAAGAAGAGAAAAACATTGGGCTAGATCCTCTGTTGAGGCCAAGGAGCACACATTACACAGCTCACGGAAGGATGCCTTTGTGTTCTCCCAATCCTGGGCTGGCTGTGTGTCAAGCATAATATAGAGCAGCCTAAAGCCTGCTATAACTAATGCTGGCTGTCAACAGCCCCAAAGGGCTGATACAGTAGCCAGGGATCCGCAGGATATAAGGGGTATGCCAGCTGCGCTCCTTTTGCTTGCGGTATACTCTCTACACTAGGGGTGGGGGTGGAAGCTGCAGCACTGGCTCTAAGCCACTTGAAGGTATGTCTGTATGCGGGTCAATGGCGTAGCCACAGATGGGCCTGGGTGAGCTGCAGGCCACCCACTTAGCATATGGTCTCACCCAAATATGGCTCCCTCTGCCCATGTCAGGCCAGCTCCATGGGGCTCTGGGACCAGAGCCCAACTCCTGCCCATGTCGGGCTGGCTCCATGGGGCTCAGGGAGCCTCTGCCCATGTTGGGGCAGTTCAATGCAAAGTTCAAGTACGGTAAATTTATATTGGGATTTTTTTTTATAGTGCATCCTATTGGGCAAATGGACAATTTTTTAAAAGAATTAGTCAAAAACAAAGCCATGTCTGTAAGGAAATGTGTGGGTGGAATATTGCCCGTCTGTAATAATTTGCAGCCCCCCCAAACTTACAGTCCTAGCTACACCACTGATAGGGGTGATCCTACTTTGACCATCTGTTCCCACTTCAGGACCACTTTGTCAGTGGTGTGATGCTGAGCAGCTGGCACACCGTGCAGAATTTGGGCCATTATTTTTCCAGCTGTAAAATACTCTTTTTTAAAAAGATGGTTTTGAATTGTGCATAGCTTTCAATAATACTGATACACAGGAAAAGTGAGTTTAACATTAATTCTCTTGTTAAAATGTCCATGAATTAGGGATTAATTTTTTTAGTTACATTAAAAAAATAAAGAAAGAAAGTAAAAGTTAGTACCCAGTAAAACTTCTGGAAAGATTTAGTAAAGAAGCAGCTGCCTGGCAGTTTGTGAAATGCAAAGCACCAGAAGCTAGAAAAAATATCATTAATAAAATATTCCCAGTTGTATATCTGAAGTCTCTAATTCCATCTCAGGGTTCCAAATATGCTATTAAATCATATGATCTTAGCTGTTTTGGTTTATTCTCTCATCAGAAACCTTTGATGGAATTACAATCTTACTAAAATATGTGCAGTTTGCTGTCCATAATTATAATACATAAGTAATACCGAAAAATGGATTCATAATAAAACTTGTAATTCACGGGTGTGATGTCTTTGCTGTGAATTTTGAGTTATGTGGCCTAGACTCACAGTTCCTTTTTGAATGTGAACTGTAAAGTTAACCGTGTATGAAAGACTCAAACTTAAGTGATTGAAATTTCTAATGTTATTGACAGCTTCTATATACTGTATAAACCTTAATAAGATTGCTTGGTTTCCTAGATATGTGTCTTCATAAAAAATACCCCTTCTCATTTGCAGTATAGATTGTATATAAACGTTAAAAGTGTATAAACATCATAAAATGGAAAGCATGTGATCCAGGTTAGTATCACCCATGAAATTACCTGAAGATATATTAAAAACAAACAAACAACAAACAATACAAGGTCTAGATCCGCTACTGTGATTTCTGATGGGATGAGAGACGTGATACAATTATCTCGTTATAGAGAAAATTATCCTTTGTCATTCCTAGGCAATAGAGCTACAAACACAAGGTCTCCTTTCCAAAAGTGGGTGGAAATTTTTGCCCATCCACTGTGCACGTGCAAGTCAGGGGAAAGGAGAGCCAACTTTTGAAAAACTAGCACAGTAGGGCCTGCTCCTGTGCCCATGCATGTCAATGGAAGTTTTGCTACTGACTGGGGATTAGATGGCTTAGAGGCCCCATCCATGCTGAGTTGTCTGGAACTGCGTTTAAATTCAGTTCTAGCTAAAATAGTTTCTTCTATAGTTTGGCCAGCCAGTGTGGCCACATTTCAAAGCAAGGTTAAAACCTCAGTGCAGAGGGGGCCAACATCAGAATTAATCAAAATCTGAATTGGAATACAAATCCTTTTAGATTCCTGAGAAAAGATATCAGTGCCATCTGGGGCAGATGCTTTCATGATCGCTTTTTAATGCAGATATGTTTTTGTACTTGCTAGCTTCTTTTAAATGGTTGGCAATGTAAAGAAAAGGAGTTCTCCATATCACCATCGGGGATGGGGGGAAGGGGAGAGAGATTTGTTACCACAGAAGTATGATACGTAAATCTAATTTAGAAAACAGTGGGGTCTAGTGGTGAGAATGGAAACTGGGAACCAGAACAGGTTCTATTCCCATTTCTGCTACTGACCTTGGGTAAGTCCCCATCTTTGTGTACAATGTATAAGTGCAAAGTTTTAAAGCATTGATTGTCTGGATTTTCTCAGATCCAAGGTGTACCATTTGGGAATTGTTTACTAGTCAGTGATGGGCCCATCAATAACAGCACTGGAATACCTTTCTTTTATGTGACTTCAAAGGACAACACTGTGACAGATCTCATGAAGAACTCTGTGGCTTCTCTGACATTGCCAGAGGCAGAAGGAGATTTCTGCAGGTACCAGCAGTTTGTCTTTCTGACAGCAGTCAATGAAAACAAATTGATTTCTGATAGCATTTACATTTCTGTGTTGTGAGTACATTATGTGAAATGTAACCAATACTTTTGGTTAAACTGAAGCAATACAGGCAGAGGCATGGGTCTAAGCATAGGAACAGGAGGCAAGAAATCCTGGATTCCAAACACTGCTTTGACAAACACCCATTCTGGCTTTGGACAATATTTTAGGCCACCCGTTTAAAAAAGTGACCTCCGGTTTTGGGTATCTGCGTTTTTGTGTTCCTAATGTTAGATGCTTAGGTCTGATCCAAAGCCTAAAGAACTCAGTGGATCCTTACACCCTGATTCTTACATCTGACATGAAGGGGGAACAATGGTGGCTTTATGCCACCCTTTCAGCTTCCCACTTCTGGGGCTGGATGGAGGTTATTTTGGCCCCCAGCACAAGCTAGAATCTCCACAGGTTTGTTTTATATTATAGGAGAAATGCCTCAGCACAATCTCTTAAAGGAAAGCTGAAATATGAAGTATATTCTAATACACCTCTACCCCTATATAACACTGTCCTCGGGAGCTAAAAAAATCTAACCGCATTATAGGTGAAACCGCATTATATCGAACTTGCTTTGATCTGCCGGAGCGCGCAGCCCTGCCCCCCCGGAGCACTGCTGTACTGCGTTATATCGGGTCGCGTTATATCGGGGTAGAGGTGTATCTACATCTAACTACAGAGAGTAAGAGACATAGAACCAGTGTGCAACACCACTGACGTCAATGGCATTACAGCTATCGGTACTTTCAGAGGGTATGAATTGGTCTAGTATCATTAAAAATGTTTCATTGTCTTAAATACAACATCTTCACAGTCAAAGAGGAGGCTTTCATCTTGATGGTTTGATGGAGGTTAAGATACAGAAAATGTTGTTCACCCTTTGAAAGCATAAGAAAGTCAGGAGAACTGTAAAGTCGCTGTAAGGATGGTTCTATCCTTTCTTTAAAACATTTGATTAATATTTTTAAAATTAATTATTTTTAAATTGTACGTATCGGAATCAAACCTTTTTCAAAGGAATAACATTTTCACTCTCCCAACCTTCTCATGCATTTAAATGATAAGCTGAATATCTTCACCAAGAGTTTTAAAACTTGATGACTAAAGTTAGGCTTCTTTGTCATAACACTTAAATAAGTGGCCTCATTTTCAGAGACACTGGACATCCAGAAGCTCCCATTGATGGCAATGAGAGCTGCTGGTGATCAGCAATTCAAAAAAGCAGGCCACCAATTTAGGTGCTTATGGACATAGGACCCTAACTTTGAGTGACCATTTTTGAAAATCTTGGTTTTATGTACAGCTGACCTCAGACTTAACCACCTGCTTGGGACTTATCAGTCCATAGGCAGCAGTCAGAAAGACTATTGCCAGTTTATAGAAATACTGAAAAACCTTTGAAACTTCATGTTTACTACATACTTATTTAGTAACTATTAGTTATTTGAGGTACTAAAACTCACCTCTGCCATTTTCCTTTTAATGCTGATCCTCCAGAAGCTGCTCTCACTTATGACCAAGGCCAGAGCCGTCCCTTGAGTAGGGCGAATCAGGGCGACTGCTCCGGGCCTCGCATTTTGGGGGGCCCCGTGGGCCGGTGCGATTGGCTGGGGGGGGATCAGCCCCGGAAGACGAATCCGTCACTTCCACCCCAGGCCCCGCACTGTCCTAGGGACAGCCCTGACCAAGGCACTATATATTCTGCAGCCAGCAGAAGTGAAATTCTAAAACAGGTGTCTGTAGAACTTTGGTGCTAAATTCTGTGGCAAACTTAAAGTTTGGTGTTAACTGCAAGTAAATTAAAATGTAGATGTTGCTATTGCATTCAGTATGAACATAAATATTCGAATCACTGTGACATTCCTTGCATGATTTATATGGATATTACGTTCAGTTTATTTTACATTATTTCTGAAGTTACCCATTTGCACAGATTTAGTATTAACAACGCAAAACTGCACTGGACAAGTTGTGAGAGGAAATGGGAAAGTTTGGAAGCTGATGAGTCACCATTGGGGTTTTTAGTCCTAGGAATGCGTGAAAAGATTTCTACAGGCTTTTGCACCTAGGAAGCGGTTGGGAATTTAGGCAGTGGGAGAAGATAACTCTTTCCTTTCCCTTCCCTCTGTGAGCAGGGTCAAAGGTATTTTAACTTTTGGGGTAGAAAAGCAACCCTTGACAGCAGCCAACTGTCACCTCCACCTCCATATCTGCAACTGTATCCCCTGAGTGATAAGTACATAGATGTTTGGGTAACCTGACTGGCAGTGAAAAAGCTATCAATTGCTGGTATTTAAATTGTTTTTGTTCGGTGTCAAAGTCATTCCCCAATGGAGATGACCAAGACCGTACACGTCTATGCAAGCTGTTGCTTAGGACAGTCTTCAAATGCACGAATATACCACTGCACTGGTTTACATTCAGTTCATGTTTCTAAAGTTCTCCACATCCCTAAGAGCTAGACATTAAAATAAGTAATAGTTTGGATACTGCTGCACAGATCTGCCTCTGGGGGTAGCTTTCAGGGGCCAATTTCAGAACCAAGAATCACAGGATACCTGGGGCCTTCCTTGCTGTCTGTGCAATGTGCTCTCCTGTGTCCTCCAGTACTAACTCTAGTATTGACAGTGCTGTTGGTGACACTCTCATACCATAGGCCCTTCTGAACTGGCATTGCAAGTGCTTCTGCTGTGTGTATGTAGGAGATATAAGGACAGTGCTGTGTAAACAGCAGAACAGTATCAGTGCAGCCAGTGGCAGATTAATGATTTTGCCGCCCCTAAGCCCTGAAATAATTGCCGCCCCGCCCGCCACTGGCCCCGCCCCAACTCCACCCTTTTCCCGCCCTCATTCCAACCCTTTCCCCAAATCCCCGCTCTGGCCCCACCTCATCCCCCAGCGTGCCACGTTCCCCCTCCTCTCCCCTCCCTCCCTGCCCCGCGAAACAGCTGTTTCGCGGCGCAAGTGCTGGGAGGGAGGAGAGAGAAACAGGACGCGGCGGCACACTCACGGAGGAGGCAAGTTGGAGCAGGAGAGCTTCTCCATGGGTGCTCAAATTTGCCGCCCCTGCAAATTTGCCACCCTAGGCCTAGGCCTTGTCGGCCTAGGCGATAATACACTGCTGAGTGCAGCAGAAATGTCCCAATGACCTCAAAGCACCTAGCACTATCCCCAAAGTTAGTATCATCAGAAGGTTAGGGCCTACATTTCTCAGTGCAAGGTTTTAAATGGGTGGATTGTTTTATATGCAGGTTGTTTTCTTCCTTGCTACCCATTCTCCATCTCAGAGGCAAGATCTACTAGCCCAACACTCCACTGCTAGTGAAATAGTGAGATGAATAGCTATTTCTTGCATAAGAAAGTTCCATTGTATGAGTTTTTAATATACGGTACCTTGCACAGAAGTTGTCTTGATCAAGGGTATCATTCATTTTAGAACTGAAGAACCATTATACGAAATAGCTAAACAAATAGTGGATTCCATGAGAAAGGTTGTACCCAGTATGCGAGCAACGAATTTGGTCCTGTATCTTGTCTGCATGCAGAATTCTATTAGAGTATATACATACCCCAAGTTATAAAAACGAAAGAAAACTTGAAAGCAATCAAAACTCTTAGGAACAGTTGGCACCCTGCTAAGGAATACTTCTGAGTTATTCTACACAAAATAAATCTCTGGATTTAGAAACAATACACAGTTGGCCTTTTAATAGACTTTTTATAACTAACAAGTATCAGGTGATGTGTGTTCACATGTCAGACTGGTATCCAATCTATTGATTGGACAGTCTTATGCCTATTCAGTTGGAAAGCGAATTTGAAAAACCCAAACTTAAACTAATAACAGAAACAAAACTTCTAGTCATGCAAGAAGGAGGGAAATGGCACCATCCTAGTAGGGGCTAATAGCAGTACATTATGATATTGTGATTATAATCTTTATTCCTCATCACTGATCAAAAGATTTCCACTTCCCAGAAGGATACAGGGGGCATTGATTTTAGAGCACTCCCTGATGGCCAGTCCATGGAATAGCATTAACAAGTATCTTCAGAGGATGCCAGTTGAAGGGTAGGTGTTATTCCGAAGAGGGGCTGTAAGTGGGAAAAAGAGGGACGAAAAATTAAATGGCAAAAGGCCATTCCTGGAATAAATTGGTATATAATAGCTCACTCTCCAGAAAAGGAGAAAGGGCCCAATCCTGTTCCCACAGCATTCAGTGGGAGCAGGATTGGGCCTTAGATTAAGAAGCAAAAAACAAACCCAAAATACCATTGTTTTACATTAAGACTGACACATGAGCTGCTTAGAGCATTTCTTTTAGCAAAGTACCAGGCCTCACTATTGCCCTGATCCTGCAAACACCTAAGCATGTGAATAGTCTCACAGAAGTCAAGTTAAGCACATGCAAAGTTGTGTCCAGGGGCAGGGCCAAATACTGACCTCCTAAAGTAGTAGTAGTTTTAGGCAGGAGTGCCACCAGCTTTTCTGCCATCCTAGGCGGCGGAAGGTCCTGCCCCGAAATGCCACCCCCCACAGAGGAGGCGGAAGGTCCCACCGCCGAAATACCGCCGTTGTCGCCGCCCCCCAAATTGTAGCACCCTAGGCAACTGCCTAGGTCACCTAATGGGTTGTGCTGGCCCTGGTTACAGGGCCGGTGCAAGGATATTTTGCGCCCTAGGCGAAACTTCCACTTTGCGCCCCCCCCACCAATGTCCAGCCCCCACTTTCCTACAGCCAAGTTCCCCCCAGGGGCCCACATGTTCACAAAGTGCAGGGGGGATGAGGGGGGCTGCAAAGAGGGGGGTCGTATGGGGGCTCTTCCAGGGGGTGAAGGTGGCAGAAAGGGGGGTGCATGGGATTGTTGCAAGGGGTGGAGGTGGCCAAGATGTGGAGGGGGCAGGGGTATAGTGGCAGGGAAGAGATTGCACAGAGGCAAAAGGGGCTCGTTGCAGGGGGTGCAGTGGCAGGGAGGGAGTGGCACAAGGGAGAAGTGGGCAGGAGGGGGTTGTTGCAAGGGGCTGGCAGGCAGGGGTGTGTCTGTGCCTGGGGTTGTTGCAGGGGGGTGAAGGTGGCACGGAGGGGTTTGCACAAGGGAGAAGTGGGCAGAAGGGAGATGGCAGGTGGAGGGGGTGGTCCTGCGGTTGATGCTGGAGTGAAGGTGACCGTGGGTTGCTGGGTTGGGGTGTTGCTGGGTGGAGGTTGCCCAGAGGCAAAAGTGGCAGGACAGGGTGGGTTGTTGGGACGGAGGGTGCACAGGGGAGAAGGTATCTGGTCGGTGGGTGTTGGAGGGGGTGGCGCTGGCTGGGGGAGGGGTGCCCAGGTTGCTCCCACATACACCATTCCCCAGGCTAGGGACTGGACCTGCCCAACTCCCGGCGCTCTGGGGGCCCGTGCAGCTCCCTGCGACCTGGCTAGGTACCTTGCAAGTGGAGTAGACACCCAGCTTCTCCGCCCAAAGAGCAGAGCGCAGCTGCGCCTTCTTCCCCACACCCCAGACCGAGCTGGGCTCCCTGCTGCCCTTGGGGCTCTCAGCGGCGGCACAGGCAGCCAGCGGCCCCGCGCCCAAGCCTGCTGCCACCGCCGCTGAGAGCCCCGGGAGTGGCAGGGAGCCCATCTCAGCCTGCAGCGTGGGGAAGAAGGCACAGCTGGTAGCGCTAGACCCTCCCCTTCCCCGCTCGGCCACCGGCTGCTCCCCCTGCGGGAGGGACTGGCCGCGCCGCGGGCAGCCCCTCTGGAGCCAGGAGGCGGGGAGCAGCAGCAGCCTTGTGCTCCGCTGTTTAAAAAAATGTTAAGGGCACCGCTTTTTGGCACCCCCCAACCACTTGGCACCCCAGGCGGCCGCCTAGTCTGCCTAGTGGTTGCACCGGCCCTGAGTAGTTGCAGAACTTGCTATCATAGACTGACTTCCACACTGGAAAAAAAAAGTGAAAAGAACATTCTGACAAAAAGCAGTTTTCTAGGTCAGTCATGTTTTTTGTTTTCGTTTTACTGTTAGGTCAGATGCTGGTGTTTTGAACAAACCTTCTGTTTGATCCACATAATCCTGTATTTGTGAGGTTACAGTCTGTTAACATGAAAAGGAATGGAATGCCACAAATTCAGCATGACACCTTCAGGCAAACCCTGATTTCGGTCTAAATATCTGACAATTAGTAAATACAGTAAGACAAGCTATAAAAGCTAATTGAAAGGCAAATGAGTTTGCTAGAGATGGGCCTGCACAGAAACCCTGAATCCAAACACCCCTGAACTTTGTAGAAGTTTAGATTCAGATCCCAATTTTGTGACACAGGAACATCTTTGCCTCTCTAGTATTTATGTTGTCCCTCTTTAGTCACATTCAGGATAAACACTTCAGTAACTGTTACTCCAAAATCCATATTTAAAGATCCATCCAGCAAACACATAACTACTAAATTAGAAAGTTAAATATGAAACCTATTATCATCACCACGCAGCACACACAATATAGCTCTAAATTATTGTTTTCTTTTTTTCTTTACACTTAAATAACCAACTGTAGAAAATTCCAGTCTAGTACACCAAGGTCTGTTTCTTTCTCTGTGTTTACTGAAACTACCTAATGCTGTGATCCTCTTTTCAGGGTGCTGACTGTTACCATAAAATTGGCTATAGCTGTGCCATACAACATTCACTGCTTAATCATGTAATTCATAAGACCGTAAGAATGACAATCCTGGGTCAAACCAATGGTCCATCTAGCTCAGTATCCTATCTTCTGGCAGTGGCTGGTACCAGATACTTCAGAGGGAATGAACAGAACCCGGCAATTATCAAGTGATCCATCCCCTGTCAGCTTCTGGTAGTCAGAGGTTTAGGGACATTCAGAGCATGGGGTTGTGTTCTTGACCATCTTTCTTAATGGCCATTGATGGACCTATCCTCCATTAACTTATCTAATTCTTTTTGAACCCAGTTATACTGTTGGCCTTCACAACATCCCCTGGCAATGAGTTCCACAGGTTGACTGTACAGTGTGTGTGAAGAAATACTTCCTTATGTTTGTTTTAACTCTGCTGCCTATTAATTTCATTGGAAGACCCCTGGTTCTTGTGCTATGTGAAAGGGAAAATAATACTTCTCTATTCACTTTCTCTGCACCATTCATGGTCTTATAGACCTCTATCATATTCCCCTTTAGTCATCTCTTTTCTAAAATAAACACTTCCAGTCTTTCTAATCTTTCCTCATATGGAAGCTGTTCTACACTCTAATCATTTTTGTTGCTCTTCTCTGTACTTTTTCTAATTCTAATATATCTTTTTTGAGATGGGGAAATCAGAACTGCACACAGTATTCAAGGTGTAGGCGTTTCATAGATTTATTTAGTGACACGATGATATTTTCAGTCTTGTTATCGATCCCTTTCCTAATGGTTCCTAACATTCTGTTAGCTTTCTTGACTGCTACTGCACATTGAGTGGGTGTTTTCAGAGAACTATCCACAATGACTCCAAGATTTCTTTCTTGAGTGGGAACAGCTAATTTAGACCCCATCATTTTGTATGTGTAGTTGGGATTGTTGTCCAGTGTGCATTACTTTGCATTTATCAGCATTACATTTCATCTGTCATTTTCTTGACCAGTCACCCCGTTTTGTGAGATCTCTGTAACTCTTCACAGTCAGCTTTGGACTTACAAAGTTACTCAAGATAGTTATCATCTGAAAACTTTGCCACCTCGTTGCTTACCCCGTTTTCCAGATAATTTATTAATATCTTGAACAATATAGATCCTTAGAGACCCACTATTTACCTCTTTCCACTGTGAAAACTGACCATTTATTCCTATTTATTTATTTATCTTTTAACCAGTAACTGATCCATGAGAGGACCTTTCATCTTATTCCATGACTGCTTGCTTTGTTTAAGAGTCTTTGGTGAGGGACCTTGTCAAAGCTTTTCTGAAAATTCAAGTACACTGTCACCCCTGTCCACACGTTTGTTGAAACCCTCAAAGAATTATTGGTGAGGTATAATTTCCCTTTACAAAAGCCATGTTGACTCTTCTTCAACATATTGTGTTCATCTATGTGTCTGATAATTCTGTTCTTTACTGTAGTTTCAGCCAATTTGCCTGGTACTGAAGTTAGGCTTCCTGAACTATAATTGCCAGGATCGCCTCTGGAGTTTTTTTACAAAATTGGCATTACATTAGCTATCCTCCAGTCATCTGGTACAGAGGCTGATTTAAGCAATAGGTTACATACCACAATTAGTAGTTCAGTCATAGAAATTTGCTATTTATATGACCAAAGACAGTTAAGCACACCAAGAGCACTTAAATTGAAAGAAAAAACAGTCTAGGGAGGAAGTTCTTCTAGGAACTGTGGGGTGATTTAAACCAAACTAAAATGGGCATGCGACCAAACACAGAAATCAATTCTATACAAAAAAGCCATTTTTTCATTCTTTTCTTTAACCTCGGGACTTTCTTTTGATTTAAAATGGAAGACTCTACATCCAAAAATAAAGATGCCCTTTTAACTCTCTTTGAAGGAAGAATGAGAAAGACGTTCTTTTTTGTCCGAATCAGGGGGAAGGCAGGGCAATAGTGCCCTGCGGTATCAAGCTGACGGCCAGCAGCAGCTTTTCAGATTATGAATTTTGCTTTCAATAGAGATTTTGTCCGAGGTTCATACCACACAGATTAGTAATGCTAATACATACTTTCTATTTCAGATCCTTCAGGGTTGAATTATGATGGCATATATAAGGCACATAACTTGCACTTTTCTAAATATAAAATCAAAGTGCTGTGTGTTTTAATACACAACCATGATAATTATTTGATAGCATAACATTTCCTTCTGTAGACTTAAGAAAATAAATTCCTAAGGTGTAGAACAGTGGTTCTCAAACTAGGGCCGCCGCTTGTGCAGAGAAAGCCCCTGGCAGGCCGGGCTGGTTTGTTTCCCTGCCGTGTCCGCAGGTTTGGCCGATCGCGGCTCCCACGGGCCATGGTTCGCCGCTCCTGGCCAATAGGGGCTGTGGGAAGCCACGGCCAGCATGTCCCTCAGCTGAGTGGGCTTTCCCTGAACAAGCGGCGGCCCTAGTTTGAGAACCACTGGTGTAGAATATATTTCCAGCGTAGAAATTAACCCTGTGATCCTCACCTCAATGATGGGCTGTTGGAGCCAAGTGGAAATGACTAATGATGCTAAAAGGAATCTTAAACAGCCCCTAGATTTGCATTTGTGGGAGCAAGAGACAGAACATTATCAGTGGAGGCAGGGCCCTCAACTTTGGAATTTACTCCTAACAAAAGCTCTGTTTTGTGGGGTGTTAATGTAGCCATACCACTCTGAATTATAGTTTTGTCAGATCTGGACCTGGCTAATTTTTGGATGGGAATTCTCCAATGAAAACTCAGGAGGTGACTGCAGTAACTAGTGTTGGGTGTACTCTTGTGCAAGTAAATATTTTAATAAGTAGGTGACACTCTTTACTCTGAGTCATTTTTGAACCATGACCCAACCTGGGTGGAAATAGAATGGAGTGCAATGGGTGGACATTGAAAATATTTGTTGTGTGCACCTCAGAGCATTGTGTAATTCCTAGAGATATTTCATCAGTATATGGTTTTTGCCATAAGATGATCAAAAGTGACAGCTTCTTTTAGGGCTTAAAGCAGATAGTATGGTTCTTTTCTGTAGGTCTGGAATGAAGTGAATGCTTTTGTATGCAGCTCTCTCCAGGACTGATCCCACATGCTTAACATAAACAACTGGCTGACCAGAATCAAGTGTTGAATGCATGGTTTGTCCCCCAGGAGCAGAAAAATTGGGTAAATCAATTCTTTCCTCTCCTCAAACCTGATGAATAATTGAGATAACCTCTCTAAAACAATGTGCACATCAGCGCTAATGTAGCTCTAATAAAATGCATAAGCTTTTGTCTGATTCCCATTAAGTCTGGCTTTGTTTAATCTCTTTAGCAAGGTGTGTATCTTTTTATGTAAATGGTATCCATCTTGATTCCTTTGTCTCCTTTCCCAAACATGATCTTATGATGCTTTGGGGTTCAACCCAGACCATTAAGAGATTGTGTCACCACCTGCCTGGCAACTCTGGATGCCTTCAATGTTGTGCTGCTATGGCTCACAGCCCTGACACCAAGAGCCCTCATTCAAGCATGTAGGTCGCAGCCTGGCTTCCACTGCCCGGTTATTTTGGAGGGTGACTGAAAACCGCCCTCAGTCCCAAACTTCTGCCAATGTGACAATCTGCTGAAGTTCCCAGACTTGTGAGATACTGTGTAACCCCTCTCAGCCTCAGCAAGTGAGAATTCGGCTGTTAAGATGGGTGATAACTCCCTGACACACCATTTTGTCTGCCTGCCCAGCAACTTTTCAGGACTCTACCCATTCCCACCTTGCCTCTCAGGTAACAAACTCTGAGCCCCAACTCCCAAATTCCCCAGAAACGTCTCCCGGCAGCGTCCAGCCCTCTTACTGAACACTCACAGAAGTTACTAAGTTTGTTGCTCCTTTAAAGAGAAAATACACTGCAATTCATTAATTTAATGGGGGTTGGAAAAACACTCTTATTTCAATCACAGCACTGAATTGGTTTATAGTAAAAGGAAAACAATTTTATCAAACAAAAAGTCATAGGTTTAAGAGATACCAAGTATAAGGAATAAAATCAGAAATGGTTACAAACAAATAAAAGTAAAAATACACCTCTAAGACTAAAACTTAATTCCAGCAAGTTACAATCTTTGCCTAAGCAGGTTTCTCACCCATATTCAGTTCTGAGAGACTTCAACACCCTTGGTTGAAGGATCCAATGTTCTGTGATTTGAAGAGCTCTGACCCTTTTAATTCCTCCCCAGTGATAGATAACTATGAGGTTCTCTCCCTTTCTTTTTATAGTCCAGTAAAGCTTTGAATTGTATTCTTTGAAAAGTAAGCTCAGAGAAAGCTTCGCTCCCTTGCTGGGGTGTTGATGCCAAGCTGTCTTCCCAAAGTTCACTGAACTTGCTTCAAGGGGCAGGAAGGCTTCCTGGGGGTGCAGTCTCCATCCCCCGTTTATTCATATGTAAGTAGGACTTCCACTGTTTTGATTCAACACTACTTCATTTACATTGGAGACAGGTAGATAGCTGCCTTCCCTCCTCTCTAGGAGCAAATCTGTTTCTCACTGTGTCTGGTCACAGACTGTAAAGCAGGGGTTCTTAACTTTTTTCTTTCTAAGGCCCCCCAGCATGCTACAAAAACTCAATGGCCCAGCTGTGCCACAACAACTGTTTTAATGCATATAAAAGCCAGGGCAAGCAATAGGGGTAACGAGTAGGGCAATTGTCTGCGGCCCCATGCTCCAGGGCCCCCCGCAAAGTTAAGTTACTTAGGCTTTGGCTTCAGCCCTGGGTGGCGGGGCTCAGGGTCCCAGGGTTCAGCCCTGGGCGACAGGGCTTCACCTTGCTGCCCGGGGCCCCAGTGAGTCTAATGCCAGCCCTGCTTGGTGGCCCCCCTGAAACCTGCTTGTGGCCTCCCGCAGGGGGCTCTGGACCCCTAGTTGAGAACTGCTGCTATAAAGCATATCAATGTGCATCCATAATTCCTCATATTGTATTAAGGCCTACATTTCACAATTATATTAATCAGCAATGTGTCACAGGCTTTCATAAAAGACCTTACTTGATATGCTTTTATAATGCCGTAATATTGTATACAATCAGTTGATTCAATTGCTCATCAGTTACGGTTCAGACCCCCACTGTTTATAGTTAAGAAGCTATCTCCCCCACTTGCTAGTTTGATGGCTTTGTTTACCTTTTATGTAAATGTACCTTCATTGTCTCTGCCTGATGACCAGGCTGGTCAGACAAGCAAATACACATTCCTTTCTCGAGGGCAAACTGGGCTTATGCATTGCTTGCCAAACACATTTTAACACCATAATTCTGGTGCATATTTATAACTCTTTG
The DNA here is from genome assembly GCF_011386835.1 of Chrysemys picta bellii. Lineage (NCBI taxonomy): Eukaryota > Metazoa > Chordata > Testudines > Emydidae > Chrysemys > Chrysemys picta. Next base: position 238,561,805 of record NC_088791.1, on the reverse strand, counting down.
TACACATCCCATAAATACATCATGCTAGAATTTTAATTATCAGTGAGTTATTAGTTTTTAATTATATATTATATACCACCTTTTGAGTATCATGAAAACAGCGTGTTAGGTGTAATGAGTATGCCAGGCCTGACAAGTTACTGAAATAGCACAGCGAATCACCAATGGCCCTCCGTGTCACAAACATAGACCTACTTTTACCTTCCCACTCAGTTTTGTGCCACAACAAAGCTAAGATGGATCTGAGGAGTGAGGACTGAATGTGCATGTTTTTATATAGAATGCAAGAAATCATTTCTAAATGTATAACTATATATCCCACTGACATGAATGAGGAGTTTATTAATGAAGAGAGGCCACTGGCTCACTTCGTATATCCCTCTATTTCTGGGCAGCAAGTCCCAAATTTACATCAGCTATACCAATCACACACTGAAAACACAAGACTTGTCCGCATTAGAAACAGAACTGTGCTAGCTACAACTTTAGTGCTTGTACATGGGTTTAGAAAGAAAAAAAAAAGCACATTGTAAGGGGAATACTATCCCAAAGAAAATGCAAAAGTAGATTTTTTTCAGAACATTAAGCCTTTTGTTAGATAAAATACCAATGTCAATGTAAGACTAGGATACAAAGTTCACTGTTATGGAACGGAAAAACATGATAAAAGCCATGCCAAAATATAACAACATAGTTTACCAAGTTCAGATGTGTCACTGTCCTTTTCTACAAAAACAACAAGGAGTCTGGTGGCACCTTAAAGACTAACAGATTTATTTACAAATAAATCTGTTAGTCTTTAAGGTGCCACCAGACTCCTTGTTGTTTTTGTAGATACAGACTAACACGGCTACCCCCTGATACTTGTCCTTTTCTAGTATTTTGTCCAATTTAATCTTCACACAACATTTGCTTGCTGATTTGCCAGCAAAACAAACTGTGGCCCCTACACTGAATATTTAAATATACAAACTACAGTTTGAACAAATCATTCCAAAGACTAATAGTCTTTTAATCACATGTGCAAATAATGTAACACCCCCAACCAGTAAGACAAAAACATAGTGAAATCTGCAAACAAAGGAAAAAGCCAAGGACAAAGTACATGCTCAAACATTCTAGATATTGAGGTACGTATCTCTTGGTGTAGGCCGGTACTGAAAATTAACAGATATAATTATTTGATCTTTTAATGTACACATTTCTCTTTTATTCTAAAAGAGTTAGGAGGACAGATCTAACATGCTCTCTGATAGCTCTTGATTATAACTCACATAGTCATATCAAATCTCCCACCGCCATCCGTCCCATGAAATCTAACCTTCCAACAAGAAAGAATATCATTTTATATTTCTTTCTACCTGTAAGTAACTTGCAACAATTAACTAAGATATACCAAACAAATGCACTTGCAAACAAATTTGCTTTTATCCACTGTGCAATTGTTTTACTCCCGTTTCAAATACCTGATGGGCATGTAATGAAGAAATAGTCAGTTGCATGCAGGTGGAAACAGGCTTATTAATTGAATTGAATTTCTAAAGGTACAGATTTTGCTTGTTAAAAATTCCTTTCACTTATTTTTAAACCTAATCTAATTAAATAGATAAATAAGACAACGCTAATGCAAGCTTGAGGTTAAACACAAAAAGTCAGAGGGCGAGACTAATCTCAGTTGTGCAGTGTAATTTGGGAGTAACTCCACTGACTTCAGTGGACTTACACTGGTATAACTGAATTCAGAATCTAGTCAGGGGAATGCAGATTTTCAGGTGCTCAGAGTAACACTAATTCCTTAGTCTGTACTAAAAAATGTTGCTGGAAAATTTCTAGATCGTCATTTTTTAAAATAAACCAATGTTAAATAAAAGATTTGAGCTGGACCCTAGCCCCAACTCTGGTCTCTCCCTCTTTCCTCCACTGAATGTAGAAGGTGGGAGGAGGCATGACCAAAGTACACATTGATCGCAGTCAGCATAAGAACTCCTTGGGAGCCCTGAGGCTGCTCTAAGCTTCTGGGGATGGTAGAAAACCATCTTGGGGGTAAGAGAACCAGATATTGCACCTTTACAGCTCATGCTGTCAGCTGTGCCCAGTGCTTATTGGGCAGAGCTGAGTATCAGCCCATTCTATTTTCTGGCATATTTATGTTCTTGGGCCTATGTATAAAAGCAGACACTTTATTCAGTAGGCTATCCAGTTTTTTATTACCATCTGTGGGGAATTTGCAGGTGTTAAATTAGCTGCAGGAACACTTATTTCCATGCAACAGAAACATACTGAGAATTATAAGGAAAAAAGTAATGGCAAATTGCATATACAGTCAGGGTCCGGGCTAACAAGTTCAAGTTAAGATCTAGGAGTAAAACTGCACGCAGATCAGGCTTCATTTACTGCAGTTTCCTTCGTTAGGTTAAAACACTTGAGAACAACAACTGCAATGTTTTTTTCTTAATGTGAGTCTCTGGGCCTGACTAAGCTGTTGTGTAGGATCCAACACTGTGAAGTGCTGATCAATTTCAACTGCTGTTGAAACTAATGGAAGTTGAGGCCACTCAGCTTCTCATGCAATTAGGCCCTCACAATGGTTTCATTATGATTTTGCTAGCAGTGGAGTTACTCCTCATTTATACCAATGTAACAGAGAGCCAAGGTGGTCAAGGATGCAACCCCATGCTCTGGGTGTCCCTAAACTTCAAACTGCTAGAATCTGGGACTGGATGACAGGGAACGGATCACTCAAAATTGCCCTGTTCTGTTAATTCCATCTGAAGCATCTGACACTGGCCACTGTCAGAGACAAGACACTGGGTTAGGTGGACCATTGGTGTGATCCAGTATGGCTGTTCTTATGTTCTTAGAATCAGCCCCATAGCTACACTTGTGATTTATTTTAAATATCATTACAGTACAGGCAGAGCTGGAGAGCAGTCAAGAGCCCCCTAATTTGAATGAACTAGAAATGTAACAGAGAATAAGAGTTCTCCTTTTAAAAATAGTGAGACTCTAGCTCTTTTCCTTGTGCAGAGAGCCGTGAAAACATGAAGTGATGTAAACCAGTCAGTAGAGTAGAAACAAACAAGCAGGTGTGTCTACAGCAGAAGGCTACAAGGAAGGGGACTAAAGTTACATACACATTCATTTTTGTAATCGATCAGGTTTCGGGTGTATGCTAACCATTTCACTAACCCTCCTCAAAATCCTGTACCTAGTGGTGTGATAAGGGTGGACAAGAATCAGTGACATTTTTGAGATGCTTGGGTGGGGCACCTTAAAATTGTTTTGCAGATCTACACAAAAATTCTAAGTCTGGTTCTGTGCATGGATGGTTAATCCTAATTTTTGTTGCTACAGAATGACATCTATAAAAGTTAAAGAGAAAATCAGTTTACAACATAAAAGATTAGAACAATTACAATCTGAATACATAGAAGACATCATCTACTAATTAATTATTTTAAAAAGCATGGTTAGAAAATAGACGAATCTCTGTTTTGCTTCAAACTTTGGGCCTGATCCTGTAATCCTTGTTCATGTGAGTATTCCTCACCCACGTGAACAGTCCCATGGAATATCACTACTCATATGAGTAAAGGTTTGCAGAAGCAAGCCCTGGGCTTAGAATATTACAGCTGCTAAATATGAGAGCACGAGCTCATATTCACCCAGAGCATGCTAAATATTTAGCTAATATGAATAGCTTCTTAAAGACCTCTGCTGTAGAAAACAATCTATTATACATGATTACTTTTCTCTGTGTGCAGAAAAAATATAATTGATCCTGAGGATCCAAGGTGTGCCAGACTGACTCTCACAGGACAGATGGTCATGGTACCACCAGAGGAAATGGAATTTGCCAAACAAGCAATGTTTTCTAGGTCTGTATGTGATATTTATGTAATATAGTAATAACTACAATTTTGAGATGTATAAATTGTGAGTGAGGTGGGCAGTTGGGATTGAGGATCCCAGGAGTAACAGGCCTGCTCTTTACTTACTAGGCTGCTTGGTAAATTATCCAAGCCTTTAGGACTATCTTGGTACTCTTGGGACAGTCAGATATGTCATCCAGATAAATAGTGATCAACATGCATTTTGATAGAACCTGCTGTATATAATTCTAGGATTTACAGAAGCATTAAGAGTGATTCCCTTACCACCAGTATGTGTCTCATATCTCAGGTTTCTGTGACTAGCACTTTTGGCTCTTCCTCCCTTCCACAAAACAAGATTGTGCCATTTAGGCACAGTCCATAGAAAGGGGCAATGATAAACTCTACTGCCCCTGAAGGAGATCTAGGAGGCAGCCTGAATGTCTCAGAGTGCTTCCAGGTGTCGCCACACTTGCTACTTACACACCTTTGTGGGCTGCAGCTTAATATCTTCCATGTAGCTAGCCAGGTGTGATGGTTAGTGGTTAGGGGGACAGAATTATGGCCCATCTGTTCCCCCACCCCCTTTGAGGTGCCATGCACTCTCACAGAACTAGGGAAGCAGTAATCCTGATGTTCCCCAAAGCACAAGGACTGCAATTCTTCCAGGTCTTTAAGTGAGCCAAGCAAGGGGATGAAGGCACCTTGGCCCAGATCCACAGAGGTGCTTAGGTGCCTGAACCTCAGATTTAGGTGCCCAAGTCCCAGTTTTAGGCTTCACTGTGATCCACAAAACCCCCACTCAGCTTCCGCCTAACTCTGTAGGCACCTAAATTCACTGGGGGCATAAAGTTTCTATTGTGAAAGTTATTTAGGTGCCTAAGTTTCTGCCTCTGGGCATGCATACTGCTGCCTTACTCTAGGCATCTGTACAGCTACATTTCATCTAAGCCCCAGTGCAATCCACCAAGCAGGGGAAAATAGGCAGTGAACGTGAATCTTACCTGCAGGGCCCAATCTGGTAGGCATACTCAGAGGTCACCTACTGGATCAGTCCCCTTCAAAATCTTGCAGTGAGGTGGTTTTAGCCCAGTGGTTAGGGCACTCTCCTGAACGGTGGGAGATCTCTGTTCAAATCTTTTCCTCTCTATCAGACAGAGGAGGGAATTGAACTCCAGCCTTCCATATCCCAGGTGACTGTTTTAACCAATGAGCTAGAACAGGGGTGGGCAAACTGCGGCCCATGGGCCAGAGTCATTTTAAGCCAGCCTGCGAGCTCCCGCTGGGGAACAGGATCTGGGGCTTACCCTGCTCCGGCGCTCCAGCCGGGGCGCTGGGCTGGGGGCCACACCACGTGGCTCAGCCCCGCTCCAGCTGCTCCATGCAGTTCCCGGAAGCCGCGGCATGGCTCCGCTCTGGCTCCTAAGTGCTCCAATGGGAGCTGCAGGGGCAGTGCCTGCAGATGGGGCAGCGTGCAGAGCTGCCTGGCTGTGCCTCCACATAGGAGCCAGAGAAGGTTCATGCCACTGCTTCCGGGAGTTGCTTGAGGTAAGCACCACTCAGAGCCTGCACTCCTGAGCCTCTCCCCACGCACCAACCCCTTGCCCCAGCCCTGATCCCCCGCCTGCTCTCCAAACCCTTCAATCCTGGCACAGAGCACTCTCCTGCACCTCAAACCTCTCATTCCCAGCCCCACCCCAGAGCCCACACCCCCCGCCGGAACCTGCACCCCTTCCCGCACCCCTGATCCCCCTCCCGCCCTCCGAACCCCTCGGTCCCAGCCCAGATCACCCTCCTGCACCCCAAACGTCTCATCCCCGGCCCCACCCCAACCAAATCCCTCACCTCCTCTTACTCCCCAACCCCAATTTTGTGAGCATTCATGGCCCTCCATACAATTTCTATTCCCCAATGTGGTCCTCAGGCCAAAAAGTTTGCCCACCCCTGAGCTAGAAGTTATAAGGTAGGCAGCACTACCCTCTCCATCTTCTTCCCATTGTGTGTGGAGTCAGGTGCCTGCCTAAGGGTAGGTCTACACTTACCTCCGGGTCAGGCGGTAAACAATCAATCTTCTGGGATCGATTTATCACGTCTTGTCTAGACGCGATAAATCGATCCCGGATCAATCCCGGAAGTGCTCGCCGTCGACGCCGGTACTCCAGCTCGGCGAGAGGAGTATGCGGCATCGACGGGGGAGCCTGCCTGCTGCGTCTGGACCCGCGGTAAGTTCGAACTAAGGTACTTCGAATTCAGCTACGTTATTCACGTAGCTGAATTTGCGTACCTTAGTTCGAAGTGGGGGATTAGTGTGGACCAGGCCTAACTCATCCTCACATGAAGTGGTTTAGCTGCCTGACTCTAGGAAAGGGTTCCAAGCTGTGGCTTAGAAGCAGAAATAGGCAGATGATGAACTCTGTGAGAAGGGCAGGGCTTGGGACACATCCCTCTCATCAGACTCTCCCATTGGCTAATTGAGGCAACTCCCTGACTAGGCTGCTGCTTTTGTGGATTGCATTCTTAGGCACCTTTCTCGCCCCATTTGTTGTATAGTTGGCCTAGGCACCTAACCCAAGCTTTGTGGACCCCATTGTTGTTCCAATGATTATCTAGGTGCATAAAAGTGAGTTACTGCAACGCTACACATTGCAACACCCAAGTCCCTTTGTGGATGCAGGCCCTTGTGCCCTCTGCCAGCACTTTCCACCTGTTTAAGGGCTGGGCAAAATCTGCCTTTTAATGATGGGCCTCTCAGGTACTCTTGCTGCATTTTTATTTGCTGCCACATGTAGGTTTGGAGCAAGGTTCATTGCAAGTGAAAGTGAGCATAGGTCAATGATGTTGCCTGGTACAGCCCAGATTTTACTCAGGTAAATTGTTCTAGTTGCCCAAGAAAGTTAGCAACTACTGCATTGAAGAAAGAAGTCCACTGGATGTGCATTTTGGCAAACCTTTTTGGAATTCTTTGTCTTTTCAGGCACCCAGTTATGAGGAAGTGGCCTCGTAACTACGAATGGTTCTTTATGAAAATGAACATTGAGCACATCTGGCTTCAGAACTGGTATGGAGGAGTTTCCACCATTGCAGTGGAAGAGTATTTCAAAGCAGTTCCAAGTAAAGAGTGATTGGGTTTGAAATATAAATCTTCAGTTTTCATATTTGCTTTCCAAAAACTTCTTCCAACACCATGTTGTTGGATAGGTATTTTACAGTGATTTTTTTCAAAAGCATTCAGAATGGCCCCATCTTTTTTACTTGGATCAAATGCTAATAAATCAATATGGATCTTTATATTAAAAATGATATGTGGATGGTAAATCCTACACTGGAACACACAATCTTGGCATTTCAGATAGGATCTATACTTCCTGAATGCTACTTAAAAATGTTTTGGATCTGCCTGTTTTGATTTTTAGTGTCATCCACCCATGTGACACTTACAATATATGCTAAATATGGCATTCTGATTTACAGAAAAACTAATTACCCATACAAAAAAATAAATGACGGCTGTATATTGTGGAAGTATTATTGTTTCTTGCTATCTTGTTTTGTAGGTGTTCTAAGCAAATATCCCTAGCTGCAACTACAAAAAGATGTTTAAGTTTGTGTTTAATACTTTTAATGAAGAGATCCTCATTTTGGAATTTATGTTTTAGTCAGTCACACCCTTTTCCAAATTATCCAGTTAAATATTTTGCTTGTAAATTGAGGAGAAGGAGTGGTGGACCTTGCTGGCTATTGCAGTGGCAAAGTACAAGCAGCTCAAACAAAATAAATTCAGTACACAGTGTCTTTTACCAGCACAAGGATGATTAAACATGTTAAAGGGTCAAACAAGAAATCAGACCCACCACAGGATAATCCCAATACACTTATCAACATTCTTTATAAAAAATGTAGTCTCTACTAAACCTGTTTTAGATTATGAGACCAGAGAAATATTGAGTTACTTGCTGGCCTAAGGTCCTGTGTTTTTCACATCCTGTCTCTCCCCTCATTTTCATTAACCCATTCCTGAGATAGACTTTCATAGCCAGTCCCTGGTTCCCCCCAGTGGTGGAGCCAGCCCTTGAATCCTGTTCCCTAAGTAGGTTTAAAAGGGAGTCTCCCTGACATTGTCTTTGCAAGGGAAGCCTGGAATAATTAGTAGCATTTTCAGTTCAAAGACCAAGCAAAAAATGTCCATTCTCCCTATGAGGAAAGTCAAAACTTCACTGCAAAGCATATGTTGGACTGGCAATTTTTTCCTGCAGGGCCAAGTGGGGCTGCTTTATCAGTTCTTAGCCACTGCTTACTTTATGATATACCACTAAGGTTGTTCTACACCACCTGACCTAGAATATCTTACTAAAAAGGGTCTGATGGCTTAAGTGGCTACTTAGCTACACAGCTTGTAAGGAATGTTTGTCTATTACTTACCATTAAATTATACAACAGCTCTTACTGTAACACTGTGAGAGCTAGAGACTGTAAGAGCTTTGTGTGCCTGTAATGGAAGTACAGGTCTTTTGATACCTCCTAGTGCAGTGGTGGGCAACCTGCGGCCCGTCAGGGTAATCTGCTGGCGGGCTACAAGACAGTTTGTTTACATTGGCACGGCTGCCTGCAGTGGTCGTGGTTTGCCGTTCCCGGCCAATGGGAGCTGCGAGAAGCAGCGGCCAGCCCGTCCCTGTGGCCCGCGCTGCTTCCCAAAGCTCCCATTGGCTGGGAACGGCAAACTGTGGCCACTGGAAGCTGTGGGTGGCCATGCCTGCGGACGGTCAATGGAAACAAACTGTCTCACGGCCCACCAGCGGATTACCCTGATGGGCTGCGTGTGGCCTGCGGGCCTCAGGTTGCCCACCACTGCCCTAGTGGAAACCTCAAAAGGCCTGACACTGCCCACCCCAGTGCACTCCTTAGGGGAAAAAAACTAGGTAGATCAGCTAAGAACCTGGGCTTTTCTGCATTAATGCCCAGCCAGAGTTCAGAGGCAGTTGAGGGGTATATGACCAACTAGAAGCTAATTAAGTGCAGCTGAGCCTACATAGGTTCAATGCATTAAAAGAGGGTGTTATTCTCAGGCCATATCTAAACTAAGGACTTGTCTTCACTGTGGGGGGAGTTCAATGCTGCTGCAATTGATGCAGCAGGTGTTGATTTAGTGGGTCTAGTGAAGACCCACTAAATCGATGGCAGAACGCTTTCCGGTCAACCCCAGTACTCCACCTCTCCAAGAAGAGTAAGGGAAGTCGACTGGAGAGTGCCTCCTGTTGACACAATGCAGTGAAGACACCGGGGTAAGTTGACCTAAGTTACATTAACTTCAGCTACGTGAATAACGTAGCTGGAGTAGCATAACTTAGATCGACTTACACCAGTAGTGAAGATAAGCCCTAAGAAATTTTAGGAAAATTTACCACTGATGCTGGCAATACTGAGAGCCTACTGCAGACAAGCTGATGGCAGTCACTGTCATTATAACAACCATGATGATTACACTTCCTACAAGTCTAAATGAAGGTTAAAAGGAGGGCAGCAGTAACTTTGTCTACACTATGGTCCCACTGTTGCTAATGCTTGGACAGCTAAACCAGCGCTAGTAACCAGGGGAAAAATTCAGAAAATATCCCTGCTGTAGACAGGGTCTCAGAGGGGATAAAGATATGGAGGTCAAGTCATACAGACTAGGCTGTAATTGACTAGAAGGCTACTGACTGCACTCTGACTCCACTAAGAAGAGATACAAAACACAAAAGATCACTTAGTGATGCTCTGAGCCACATTATCAAATTATGTTTAAACAGATTTTTATCTGTGTTGATGCAGAAATATGCCACGGCAGCTTTGCCCACATGAAGCCTTTTGCCAAATATCTCCCTCTTGCTACCACCAATTCAGATCCACCAGCACTAGCAGTGGTGGGAGTGCTAATTTAAACAAAGAGCGGGTAGCCACTATCTGTACCATGTCATGTAGATCTGCTTTGAGCAGAATTGGATTACATGGTGCTTAAAATACCATGAGCCACCCAGGCCTCTCAACTCTGGGGCCCCCATTGTTGACATCACTATTGGAGCTGTGTAGGAATGGTGGAAAATCTAGGGGGAAAAGCCTGGGTAGACACCTTGCTAGAATATTCTTTTCTGTCCTCTTTCTCTTTTTCAGCATGTTTACTGATTGTACAGATATTTTGCAGAGGGAACTGTGGTGCCTGCACTAGTGGAGGAAATACCCTGCATAGCTGTTTTTCCCTTGCACTTTTTTCCTACAAGTTTGCCCAATCTGCACCCCACTTTGCTCTGTGTAATTTAGGAACACAGGAGTTGGTCCTACACAGATGCATGGAATGCTATTAACTGAAGCTTTCCCACATTCTTGTTATTTTTACATTGGGATCTCTGTTCGTTTTGGGTCTGATCCTAAGCCCATTGAGGTTAATGGGAGCTTTTTCATTGATTTCAATAGGCACAGGTCTGATTCAATAAGGGGATCTCTAAAGGTTTGCACAAATAGTGACTTGTAACTGTAATTACACATTTTTTTGCCCGTTTACCTTTATACCCAGAGATCCCTGAAGAAGTTCACACAAAAAGCAAATTAGACTTTCCCAACTTTAATGTCTAGGCACATTGAGGAGGGGAAGAAAAATCAAAATTTTAGGCATTAATAATTACTCATTCTTTCCTCTACATACTTTTCTACTGGCCTGATGACAGTAGAGTCCACAATTCTTCTCTCTCCTGTCAATTAATACTCTAGTCTTTGAAGGACTAAGGAGTTTTATCCAAACCTTGGGGCATGAGACATCCAGGGAGAAAATCTTGAAACAGCAATGAGGACTTAAGATGTCAAAGGAGGCTTCTTAAACAGATATGTCATCTTAATCAAAAGTCTCGCTTCCACACCACAAAAGCCTCTGAAAGGCTACAGAAGCCCATCACAAACCTGCCCAAGTAGCTCTGAAGTGACTTCTCTGAAAAAAGGGGTTTGGGAATGGCGGGGTGGGGGCAGAGGTTGTTTGTTTAATTGGGCCTTAAATTATTAGCTACAAACTATCTAAAAAATATATTAATTGCCAAATTTCTCAATTTATATCAATCATCATGTGGTATGAATTAAGTGAATAGAGTTTATTAAACTTTTAACCCAAAGATTATTGTAAAGATTCTATAATAGATTCAAATTTCCCTCAGGCTATTGGTTATGACTATGGGGTCTGATCTATGGATAGCAATAGTAAATAATCAATAGTAAAACTCCCTTTTATTTCATTCTGATCTTAAGGATTTGATCCTTAGTATTTATAAAGCATTGCAACTTACCAACATGCAATTTATTTTCATGTATTCTGTACATGTATTCTGTACTTCAGTAAGAATCACATTTTAGTTTAATTATTTTGCAGCTTAATATTCATTAAATATTCTCATTTCAGAAAAGCCTTGTTGTGCAATCTTTCTTTAGTTAAATCTTCACTTGTGGTTCTGTAATAGTCCATTTATTTGTGTTTATTTATGACTGTGTGTTAGCTGGAAAAAAAATGAAGTTATGAATTTTGACTTCTGATGAACAATGTTACAATCCTTGACTAATCTGTACCAAGGTAATGCATGTACAGTATTAAGCACAGCTAGTTTTAACTGCTGTTCTTATTTAACCAAAGAATGTTTCATTTCTAAAGTAATTTTCATCATTTACTTGTCTGTACTGTTTATGGATGTGTATTGCACTTTACAATGTATTTTGACTTGTAAAGATAATGAATGTTGTTAACAAATTATTCATCACGCATTAAATGCAAATAAATAGCAAAAAGGAAGTTGCAGTTTGAATATTTTGATGTCTGTAATATGTTTTTAACAGGAATGAACAAAAGGAATCTTGGTTGACAGCCTTTAAAATTTCTCTCTTACCTAAAACTACTGTTTTTCTCAGTCTTGCACAATCTTCCTGGTGGAAAGAAGGCCATCTTTGTTCCTTTAAAGGGACTCTGGGAATTGACAGTCAGATCTTCAGATGTTTAGGGAGGACGGAGAGGGATACACTGGGAAAACATGCACTTTTATCTCCCCCCCCCATCCATTCCTCTCTGTATTTGCTTTAATCTCAATGTAACACAGCATCCGATAGCCATACCTCATTCTTAACACAGCTCACCACTCACTCCTATACATGAAGGTATCAGGCAAGTGACTAGACATTGGTTTCAATCTTGTGTGAATTAACAATACTATGGAACTTCATTTCAGTGCCATTTCTTCCCCTTCCCCTTGCTCTCCCTAATTCTCATCTCTATCTTGTTCTTACTGACTACTCTCTGGCCAAGGCCCATCATTCTTCTCCTCTTCCTCTCCCACATTATTACTGTACCTACTTTCACCAACCTCTTAGCTAGCCAGCCTTCCCCCTCCAGAGTTCCTGTGCCCGATCCAATAAATTAATTTGACTCACAGCCTTTAGCTCCTATTTACTCCTCACAATCATTGAAAGCCAATCAACCTCTCTATCTCCAGCCCAATCTCTTTCCTTGTGTCCATAACTGGCCTCTTCCCTTCCAACACTGTGGCAACAGTGCTGGGCTCCTTTCCTATCCATCTAATCAGTCAGCACTTTCTCCTCCCATTCCACCACCCTACATTCTTAAAACTGCATGCCCTGCAGCTGTTGTGTACAGTTCCCTTCATGTTACTGACTTCAATGCCAATTCATTCCTCCTCTTATCTTAATCTCCTACTCGCATCTGTGGTAACTTTAATTTCCATGTTGATGTCCACTGGCTGCTTTTAATTGCCTTTCCATAACCTCCTTATTTGATCTTCACTTTTGGACTGACTCAATGCACCATCTTGGTCACCTCTCTCGATCAAGTTTTTATCAAACACTGCTCTTTTGTTCACTCTGAATTCTCTCTTGTCACTTGCTGTCCTTCAACATTGCTCACTTTCTGTCTGCCTCTATTCTGTCACTAACTCCATTCATCATCTCCAACTTATTGCCCTCTGACTTCTCTGCTGCTCTTCCCCCCCCTTCTTTCAACTCCAAGATCTCTACATTTAACTCTCTTTGGTCTCTGCAGCTCTTGACTCCTTTTATCCCCCACCCCACTCTTGGCAATACTTTATATATTCCTTTAATTCTCAATCTTGGTTGTCCTCCTGATTTTGCTACTTTGATCTTTTTCTTGAAATGCTGAGTGCCTTTGGAGAGAGTCCTAAAACTACATCGCTAAGAAGTTTTAGAGAGTGCTCGAACTATACCGGCTTCCTCTACTCCAGTGGTTCTCAACCAGGGGTATGTTTACCACTGGCGGTACACAGAGGTCTTCCAGGGGGTACATCAACGTATCTAGGTATTTGCCTAGTTTTACAACAGGCTACATAAAAAGCCACTAGCGCAGTCAGTATAAACTAAAATTTCATACAGACAGTGACTTGTTTATACTGCTTTATATACAGTACACTGAAATGTAAGTGCAATATTTATATTTCAATTGATTTATTTCATAATTATATGGTGAAAGTGAGCAATTTTTCAATAACAGTGTGATGTGACACTTTTGTATATTTATGTCTGATTTTGTAAGCAAGTAGTTTTTAAGTGAAGTGTAACTTAGGGGTACGTAAGACAAATCAAACTCCTGAAAGGGATGCAGTAGTCTGGATAGGTTGCGAGACACTGCTATACTCCACTTTTAAAGAGTGGTTGGATTGGGGAATTTTTACTTTAAAAATGACCCTGGAATGGAATTTTAAACATATCAACCTTCATGCAGACAGGGAAAATAGCTGTTCTGCTGGTATAAACAGGGTCAACAGTGCTCAAGGCTTGGAACACTTCTACAAGGTGTTATGATCACTACTGGTTCAATCAGCTTAGTGGGAAAAAGGAGAAGCCTTGTTTGATAACATATCAGATGTAATATGATCATACCACATACCGCACTTTTTCTAAAAGAAAATGATGGTGACTGAAAGCATTAAAAAGTGATAGAAAGAGTAGCTGGGAAAACACGAAGATTACTTGGGCACTAAAAACAGCAAAATCATTAAATCCTTGATATAAATTTTATTTTGTATAGCTCAAGCTTTCCATACAACTAAAACAATATATAAAACTGTTATCTTTATTTTTGTCTTAGGCTCTTCTCTTTTTGTTCACTTTTCTTTTTATAATTCAGTGTTTTCCAGTCTACAGGTTTTCCCTCAGACTAATATCTATAACAGTGGTTCTCAACCTTTTTGGGCTCAGGACCCATTTGTAAATGTTTATGGCCTGTCATGACCCAGTAAATAATAGTCTGAGGGTGGAGGCCCTGTGGTGGTTTCGGTCAGGTCCTGCCTGGCACTCACCCGACAGTGGCATCTCCTGTGCTGTGGGACTGGCTGGGCTGGGTTTGGCTCTCCGTTCTGGGCACTGCAACCTCCGAGGTTTCAGCGCCCCTGGGGTTTGGCCCCGCCCCCCTGACTTGACCAAATGCGTGTGAGTGGAGTTGTGACCTGGCCCATGGGGTTGCAGTGCCACTCAGTCAAATTTGGCCTAGCCAGGGTCCCATTATCATGATGACTGGGCCAAACCTGAATGGTGCTAGGATCCCAGACGTTGCAGCGCCTGGAGCAGGCAGGCGAGCCCAGCCAGTTCTTTGTGATAGAAGCCACAGGAGCCACCGCCCGACCCTTTGAAACATTCTGGTGACCCAATTTTGGGTCCTGACCCAGGGACTGAGAAATCCTGGTCTACAATTTGTTCATCCCTTTTAAAGGGAACACTTCCTGGACACTACAGTGCAAATAAGTGATGGTCACATAAACACCACCCTATACCGGAAACCTACTGGCCGCTATACTTACCTACATGCCTCCAGCTTCCATCCAGGATACATCACATGATCCATCGTCTACAGTCAAGCCCTAAGATACAACCGAATTTGCTCCAATCCCTCAGACAGAGACAAACACCTGTAAGATCTTTATCAAGCATTCTTAAAATGACAATACCCACCTGGGGAAGTAAGGAAACAGACTGACAGAGCACGACAGGGACCCAGAAGTCACCTACTACAGGGCAGGCCCAACAAGGAAAATAACAGAACACCATTGGCCATCACGTACAGCCCCCAGCTAAAACCTCTCCAGCATATCAATGATCTACAACCTATCTGGAAAACGATCTTTCACTCTCACAGACCTTCAGAGGCAGGTCAGTCCTTGCTTACAGACAGCCCCACAACCTGAAGCAAATACTTACCAGCAACTACACACCACAACAAAGAAACACTAACGTAGGAACCAATCCCTGTAACAAACCCTGTTGCCTACTCTGTCCCCATATCTATCTACTCTAGTGACACCATCAGAGGACCCAACAACATCATCCACACCATCAGGGGCTCATTCACCTGCACATCTACTAATGTGACATATGCCATCATGTGCCTGCAATGCCCCTCTGCCATGTACATTGGCCAAACCAGACAGTCTCTACATAAAAGAATAAATGGACACAAATCAGACATCAGGAATGGTAACATACAAAAGCCAGTAGGAGAACATTTCAATCTCCCTGGACGTTTAATAACAGATTAAAAGTAGCCATCCTTCAACAACAAAAAACTTCAAAAACAGACTTCAAAGAAAAACGGCAGAACTACAATTCATTTGCAAATTTAATACCATTAATTTGAACTTGAATAGGGTCTGTGAGTGGTGGGCTCACTACAAAAGCAATTTTCCCTCTCTTAGTATTGACACCGCCTCATCAGTTATTGGGAATGGACCACATCCACCGTGACTGAATTGGCCTTGTTAACACTGGTTCTCCACTTGTAAGGTAACTCCCTTCTCTTCATGTGTCAGTATATTTATGCCTGCATCTGTAACTCTCAGACCATGGATCTGAACAAGTGGGGTTATCTACCCATTAAAGTTTATGCCCAAATAAATTTGTTAGTCTTTAAGGTGACACTGGACTCCTCAGCCGTTTTAAGGGTTTATTTGAGTTCTCTTTATCTTTAGTGATTTTGCTCTTCTCCTTGTCATGCTCTATTTTTGCCCATCCTCTCTATCTCTACCTGGCTTTTGACCCTTCATTCACCCTCCCTTTCTCTCATCCATTTTGCTCCTTCCCATCCTCCTCTGGGGATGACCCCTACAATGCAGGTGAGGAGTGTTTTGGAGCGTGCAGTGACTGACTAACTTGTGTGTCACTGACCAAACGTGGGCGAGCCAGCAGCCAGGCCTTCAATTAGTCACATCCTCTTGCTGGCATTAAAAAACAAACACAGACATCCAAGTGATCCTCCTCCTCCGGGCCTCTTCTGCGTTGGCCTTTCCAGGCCACGACCTACACCACTGAGCACTGAGGGGCGGGGAATGTCTTTCCTCCAGACCCTGCAAACGCTTCAGGGCAGGTGCCCGGATTCACTTTGATCGTTTTCAGGGGGGCCCCCCTCAGCTGAGCACGTGCCTCCGCGTGGGCGGCCGGATCGGGGCCTCACGCGCTCACAATAAGGACTCTCCCGCAAGCCGGGAAACGGCGGCTCCTGGAGCACGCTCAGGGTCGCGAGCCGTTCAGATTCCCCCACCCCGTGTTCTCAGGGCCAACGGTCGGGGGAGGAAGGAGCGGGCCGGGGTCAGGGGACATTAACTCTTCCGGTGCTGCCTCGAGGGCTCCCTTCCCCCGCTCGGCCCCGGCGCGCGCACAGGGCGGGTCTGTGGGCGGCAGCGGTTTGCGAAGGAGCCGCACGCAGGGCTCACCGCGGGACACCCCCTCACTTGGGAGCTCGCCCGCCGGCCCCGCTAAGCGGGAGGAGCCGGCTCAGCCCGGCCTCCGCCTCCCATTAGCTGCGCTCGGGCCGCAACTCCCACTAGGGCGGGGAGGGCGCCCGTTACCTGCGCCGCGGCCTGGCTGGGGAAGTGGGCGGCGCCCCTCCGCCGCTCATTCTGCCCGCGGACCAGGAGGAGACAGGCGACGCAGACGGCCCAGGTCTCCCCGCTGGCCGCGGCCGTGCCATGCTGTGCCGTGCCCGCCTGACGCTGGTGGCGGCGGCGCTGCTGGCGCTGGGGGCCCCGCGCGGCGGCGGCGCCCGGCTCCTGGAGTGGTACACGGCGTGGGTGAGCACCGCCTACACCGAGCCGCTCAGCAACCGCACGGTGCGGGGCAGCGCCGAGAGCGGCCGCTACGGGGACAGCTCCCCCAAGGAGAGCGCGCAGGGCCTGGTGGGCATCCCCCGCGGCGCCTCCGCCCGCCACATGGACGGCTGCGCCTCGGACACCGACTACGATGTGCCTCTGCCGCCGGGGAGCCGCGGCCCGCCCAGCGGGGAGCCGCCGCCGCCCTGGATCGCGCTGGTGGCCCGCGGGGGCTGCACCTTCAAGGACAAAGTCACCAACGCGGCCCGGAAGCGGGCGGTGGCCGTGGTGATCTACAACGAGCCCCGCTTCGGCAACGCCACCGTCTCCATGTCCCATCTCGGTGAGTGGGGCCGCAGCCGGGGCGTTGAGTCGCGGTGCCTGGGGTCTCGGCAGAGGGCGGGGCCCGGAGGGAGGGGGCTCGAGGAAGAGGGTCCGGTGGGACAGGAGGACACTTAAGTGGGGAGTGAAGGGCTTTGGGGGTGGAGCGGGGAGGCGAGGGTGTGTCTGGGTTCAGCATTCCCCGGTTTTGTGCTTCTAGTCAGTGGCTCACACTGGTGACACGATGCTTTTCGGGGGAAAGGGAAAAGGGGAACACCATGAAGAGCCCTTACAAAGGACGTGTAGGGCTTGTTTCCTGTCACTACATAGAATTTTTCACTTGACCAGAGCTTTTACACCGAGTCTCTAGGAAGGGACGTAGAAACTATCAAGAAGTGTTGCAATGAACCTATTGATCAACTGCCCCAGGTCTTTCTGTGGTGAGTCTCACAGTAGTATCTGAACACATAATACATAAGAAGTTAATATGAGTACTTGTGGCCCCTTAGAGACTAACAAATTTATTAGAGCATAAGCTTTCGCATATGCATCCGAAGAAGTAGGCTGTAGTCCACGAAAGCTTATGCTCTAATAAATTTGTTAGTCTCTAAGGTGCCACAAGTACTCCTGTTCTTCTTTTTGCGGATACAGACTAACACGGCTGCTACTCTGAAAGAAGTTAATAGGTTGCTCTTTAACTACAGGCTGAACAAAATTGTACAGGAGACCGCAGGGATATGTAAAAATGGCCACTTAAGACAGGGAATTACCTATTGGATGAGCCTTCAGTGCAGGCTTTATTGTAGTACTTACCACTTCATCGTCAAAGTACACATTATAGTCCTCACACCTCTCTGAAGTAAGGTAAGAAAAGTGATGTATAGAGGGATCAAATTGACTTGTCTAAGCGTGCCTAGCTATCTGTAGCCTACAGAAGGTGTCTGTGACTGTGCCAAGGTAAGAGCTCAGGTGTTCTGGCTCCACACAGTCTGCTGATTTTTTCGTGTGTGTGAAAGCATTACCTGCTTGAGAACTTAAAAAAATGGGTAGGGTGAGTGTGGTGTGTGTGGGGTTTTTTTTTAGTTTTTTTTTTTAGTTTTTTTTTAGTTTTTTTTTAACTATTAAGTAGGTTTAAAGGCATAGGAGGAGACCTTCAGGGCAGGATATAAGGAGTAAGAAATCAAAGCATAGTGGGGGAAAAACCCTGTCGCAGATATCTGCAGACCTGCCACTGTGTAGTAATCTTACTAGTATCCAGGCAATCTTTCAAGAGGATTTTAAATAATTTTTTTTTTTTTTTTTTTTTTTTTTTTTTAAAACAAGACAGTTTTCTTTTCCTCTAGTAAAATTAGCTGAAAGTCAACTTCGGAGTACCGTTGGCTCAAAGTATATTTGAGACCCTGAAAGGAAGCAAGTCCCTCTTGAAATAAGTGAGTGGCACCATCCTACAAGTTGGAATTATGATTAACTAGTACAATTAAGCTGCTTTGTAAGGCTATGTCTACACTAGCACTTTTGCGGGTATAATCTTCTGTTTGTCAGAGGTGTGGAACCCCCCTCCCCCCAACAACAGATGTTTTACTGACAAAAGTGCCAGTGTAGACAGACAGCACTGTGTCGACGGGAAGCGCTCTCTTGCCGACATAGCTACTACTGTTTGTTCGGGGTGGTTTAATTATGCCAATACGGAGAGCTCTCTCCCACTGGCATAAAAGCGGCTATGTGGGAGACCTTACAACCGCATAGCTGCAGCAGTAAACATACCCTAAGACTATGTCTGTGTTGCACACTTTACAGCAGTGCGTCTATGCCGCTGCAGCCTTGCCGTTGTAAGGTGCACAGTGTAACTGCTCTTTGTCGGTGGGAGAGAACTCTCCCGGCGACCAAATAAAACCAACACCAATGAGGGGCACTAGCTTTGTTGCTGGGAGCACACCACCTGCCAAGGAAATGCTATCCACACTGGTGCTTTTCATCATTAAAATTTTTGTCACTCGGGGGTGTTTTTTCACACCTCTGACAAAAATGTTATCGACAAACATGCTATTGTAGACATAGCCTAGGTGTCAGCTTGGGCTTCCTGGGTTTGGTTAATAACTCTCTCACAACCCTCATATTAGGCCTCTTTCTCCCTCCGATGATATACTCTGTCTGTAGAAGAAAACAATATAAAAAATACTTCCATCTTCCCCTCTCTTCTTGCAACAGATGCCTTTATACTATGCCTTGTCATAGTTGCTGTCTGCTTTTCTGTGAAACCTCTTCTTCCCTTTAACTTTCTGCCTACATTCGATTCTTTCCTTTCCTGTTTTTTTTCCCCCCTCTCCTTTTTAGTTTTCTATTTTTTTATTTTTTTTTCTGTTTCTTGTTTTACTTCCCTGTGCCCGCATCAGAAGGATTCGTGTTTCTACACTACAAACTTTTCTTGGTACACCTCTACCCCAATATAATGCTGTCCTCGGGAGCCAAAAAATCTTACCGTGTTATAGGTGAAACTGCGTTATATAGAACTTGCTTTGATCTGCTGGAGTGCGCAGCCCCGCCCCCCTGGAGCGCTGCTTTACCGTGTTATATCCGAATTCGTGTTATATCGGGTCGCATTATATTGGGGTAGAGGTGTATTGTTGATCGGGGTATGAAGAGACTTGATTCATGACCAACATAGCTGTGCTGGCAAAAGCCCTTAGTGTAGACAGGGTATACTGGCAAAACTGCATTTTTGCTGGTATAGCTTATTTCATCAGAAGAAGGGGTAGACAATGAACAAGAGGACATATTGAATATACTTTCCTGTTTAAGATTTGCATACATGTGGTTCTGAGCTATACACATCTAGGTTAAATGTGTATCTGGATTGGGATCCGAGCTACGGGTGGTACTTCCTTGGCTCTCTAGTACTAAGCTACACAGAATACATTAAAAAGTGCTTAACACAGGTTGATAAACAGTGCTGATAAGTAACAAGATATTATAAAAAGAGAAATTTTCGTCTGTTGGATTACACATAAGTAAAAGTATTTAATTTTAGTTGAGTGGCTGTGCAGATGAAATTGTTCTCTATAGCTGGTAATGGTCTTTGGCTTGGTTTACAGATGGAAATTGTTTCTGATTTCTCTCTTCTTCCCCCCCCCCCCCTTAACTAATTACTTGTTTTTATCCTCGTAATGGCTAGAGTGGTGGGTATTCTGTGACTAAAAAAAGGCCAACTGACATTAAGATCTAAATATTCTGGAGGGAGAGTATTATTCCATTGGAAGAGGCTCAAGCCTTAAAAACTCTTTAAAGATTTTTGATGAGGCTATTTGTATCTTTGAAATGAATTCTCAGTTTTCAGTATTTCTTTATGTCCACTTCTGATTGTAGGTTCCTCAGGGCAGAGACATGTCTTGCTGGTTTGTAAAGCTCCATGTACAGAAATGGCAGTGTAATAATTTCTTAACATGGATGAGAGTACAGTCCTCTTAGGTTTGTGAGAGAACCCTGATGCTTTCAGCATTATCCTGTCCAAGGGTTGCCTCTAAAGGATTTAAAAATACTGGAGTCAGAAAATGTGGTCTTCTCTTGATGGATAATAAAGGGGTTGGTTGAATTGTTAGCTTAACACAATTGAAATACCCTATTAAGATGCAGGCTAACACATTTGAAGCTGCAGTATGTTGTAGCTTAGGTGGGAGCCTTGGTGACATGACCAGCTAACACCACTTCAAACACAATAGCCTACATTTTAATGGGGTTTTGCAATTGGGCAAAAATATGTTTTTTCCAATTGTGTTAATGTCACATCAAAACATATCTTCATGGGGAGGAAGTAGTCTTTAATAAGCAGTCTGGAATGTATAAGGAAGCCCATGATGTTGATCCCAGCTTTAAAGCCTGAAGTCAATAGTTTCATGAGTAGGGTGGATTGAAATCATTCCCTACGCCACCCCATGTATCAAGCTGGCTTCTTGTAGTTCTATTCCTTGTCTCCGAACTGGGAGGAGGAGAAAATCAGGCAGGGAAATATAATCCTTTGAGGAACCATAATAGTTTTAGCATACAGGGAAATAGGGGATGATACAAACGGCACTCTTGTCTCCCAGGTCACCTGAAAGTTGCACCTGTGGGTCTCCAGAACATTTTGTTAGCAAGTAAGCCCCCTTTCTTTGTTAGGTGCAATTTATTTACTTTAGAAAGATGTTGCGACAGACACCTCTGACAAAGGTCTAAGAATGTGCTGTTTTTGATAAACTGAAATAAATCCCCAGGAAGGGGGAAATTTTGGTTTTGTTTACAGTAAGTCCCATGCATGTCTTCTATTTATTGTCTGGCCTGCCACAGTGCTCTGATTTTTTTTTAAAAAAAGCACTTATAACTTCAAGTAACTCTCTCATGAAGATAGAGACTCTTGACTTGAAAAGGCCTTAGGTATTTCCACAGCAAACTCTGACAGATACCATTTAAAAAGACTTGAAATTCCTATTGGTCCCATCCCAGAGTTGGATGGGATCTGGCTTGAGTACTTTGGGATCTGGCTTGAAACTGTTTATTACATGTGGCAAAATGATCCAGCTCTTTTGTTCGATCTTCAGCTACTACTATAGAGTTATGAACTAACAAATGGATACCTTTGAATGCATTTTAGTACTTTAAATAGAGACTTTAAATAGAGCCTGATAAATTGTATTGATCTTATTTGCTAAATGAATCTTAAGATCAGCATCCCATTATATTCTGTGGAATGAAGCATGCAGGGCCTCAATAGATATATTTTATTTCAACTATTTCTAGTACGTGTATAAGTTCTTATTTTCTTTGTGAAATTCTCAAATGCAATAATATATAATGTAAGCTGTTTTAGTAATTAAACTTGCTTTGTCAAAGTAATTCTGCTTTGTTTTCAGAATTTTAAGCATTTTCCATTAATGTTGTCCACCTCTTACATTTTAACTTTTAAAGGATTGAATTGCATTCAGATAATAAACTGGAGTAAGTGTGCATTCTGTTGACTTTTTTCCCCCCCTTTTCTCCAACAGGAACGGGCAATACAGTGGTAATTATGGTTGGATATCCAAAAGGGATAGAAATTTTGGAACCAGTACGCAGAGGGATTCCAGTAAAAATGACTATTGGTGTTGGCACAAGACATGTGCAAGAATATATCAGTGGACAGTCAGTTGTGTTTGTAGCCATCGCTTTTATCACCATGATGATTATATCACTAGCCTGGCTCATATTTTACTATATACAACGTTTTCTATATACTGGGTCACAATTTGGAAGCCAGGTAATTGCAGATGGTGATAATGATTTTAAAAAGTAACCTTATTAAAAGTTTTTAAAGTTTTTCTCTTACATGTAAAATCCTGTAAAATTCTTTCTGTGTCCAATACTAATTTTATTGAAATGTTGTTTAGCACCATATTTTCTTGTCTATGACAGGCCATGGATACTGCTTAGAATGAATACATTTTTAAATGAATTCACTTATAAGCAGCATGTTAATTGACATCTCAAGCCTATTTAGCTTTAATAACTAGATTTTTATCTGAAATATCTGCCTCCTACCAGATCAAGTTTAATTTAGAATTGGGCAACAATTTTAGTGAAACTTGGTACAGAGCAATGTTTGATGACTAGTGTTCACTGGGTGAGATGTATTATTTCTCTTCCTTCCTTCCTTCCTTCCAATTAAAACTGTAACTTAGGGAATTGCTTCCTCCTTCTTTTCCAATCTTCAGCTAGAGAGCTCTGTTGAGTAAAGTTTAATGGAGAGAGTCACTGGGCCAACTACTAATGGGCTGAGGGGTGAAAACATTCCTATAAACCTAAAACGTTGTATTGTAAAGCTTTACAAAAGCTGACCCTGAAGCTGGCATTGTGATTGTAGTTCAGCCCCAATCCTCTGGTGGGTCACAACCTGCAAATTGATTGCAGGGGGGAAGCCTAGTGAGTTGCAGCAAATTACCTGGGCCATTAGGACCCAGTAAGAGTGCTGGGGGGAGGGAGAGGAGCAGTTCATTCCCTCCAGTTGCTGCTGCTGCAGCTACTTCCTGTGCCTCTTTACAATCCCTCTGCTTTTCAAGAGCAGTTCCTCTGTGCTCACTGCTCCAAATTAATGGAGATTTGGCCCCAGGATGAACCACAGAGGGCTGTGTAGTCAACTTTACGTCTTTTTAGGACGGGCTGTTCTAAACTTCTGGACCTGATTACTGGGGAGAGAGTAGGTGATCAGTAGCCCCATCGGTATCTCACACTTTTTTTATTTTATTTTTTTTATTTTTTATTGAGACACCCACAAAATGGATGGGAAATCAACTTAGGAGGGAAAAAATCCAGGCTTTGGGATGTGGGACAACTTCAGCCATTTTGTGGGCTTCAGATTTAAAAAAAAGTTAATCATTAGTCTAGTGGACTGCATACGGGGATGAGATTCAGAAGCTACCCAGTTAAAAATCTGCCTTTGCTACTGACTTACATGGCCTGGAGGGGAGGCAATCAATCAATAACATGCTTTCCCAGTCAGTAAAATGAATACAGTACCTCAGAGGTATTCTAAGAAGCAAAGGTTTTTGTACAATGCATTGAAAATGAAGCCCTGTGTAAGGATTAGGTGTTAACGATAAAAATGTTTCCTGGAACTTCATATTTCCAGTCCAGAACAAATCGGCGGGGGGGATACTTTCATATCCGTATGTTCAAATTGCTAATAGTTGACAAATCTAGCTTTATGAAACAGATTGAGTATAACATAATAGTTGGATAGACTAGAAAGATGATTTTTAACATATGTAATAGGGTGCCCCAAGATGATGATGATATGGGAAATGTCATTTCCCATATATGTAAATATGCCTAAGAATGTGATCCTACAGACTTTACTTATGGAGTAGTCTTCAGTCAGACAAGTTGTCCTATTCTCAAGTAGGATTACTTGTTTAAGGGTTACAGGATCAGGCTCTAAAACTGAGAACACTATTACAGGCTGTCTTTTGGAATCACTAATTTGGTAGAGTTGGGAAACAAACAAAAAAAACATTTGCAGTTGGAAGCACGGTTACTATTCAGTGACAAAATCTGATAAAATTGGTTAGAAAAAGTTATATTGACTGGTCTATCTTCACTGTTCAAAATTAGTATTGTGTAAATGGTGACTATTAAGTTGTGTTTTGGGAGGGGGGGGGGGGGGGAGGCCTGAAGTGGTGTTGGTATCTTATGCCCTGATGCTGCATTTTGGTTCATGTGGAACTCCATTGGGTTTCTGAATAGGCATGAAGTTACATCTGCATGGATCCAAATGCAGGATTGAGATCACCCTTAAGAATTTTTTACTTTAATGAACATTTAACTATACAGTGTCCTCTTAAATTGAAGTCCTTTCCTCAAGCTATTCATGTTACAATAAAGGGCATATGTTTGCATTTGCAGTGGAAAAGAAAATTTGAGACCCAGATTGAGCAGAATAACATTTTTCCATACTTTCCAGATGGATTATAGATTCTTTATTTTAATCCTCGTTCTATAGCAAGAGGGGCTATTTAAGATGTAACTGCTCCTCCCTCTCCATGCCCTCCTGTTTTACATGTAGTTGTAACTTTGCAGGGAATATGTAGCAGGTTAAATTGATTTGGAGAATTGTGCAATTGATGTGGTTTCTTAAACATTTTCTCAGGTTAAATGAAATACATTCTCTGATGATCATTGTCTGTCAGACCTCTTGGCAAGATAACAGGGAAGATTATCAGTATGCTGCAGATACCTAGCTGTGTGTCTCCACTTCCTTTTGACTATCCAATATGCACCACCAGTATATTTGCTTATTGGATTAACTGTGGTCCTGTTATGTGTCTCCTTCTTCCTCTCTACACTGGTTGCCTATAAAGTGGGGAATTGATTTTTGTCCTTGTCTCCACATGTATCTGCACTCTGACAATACGCAATTCTTATGCATCTCACCAGTGTTTATATCGATAGATGATTGTGTATTTGCTGTAGTGCCCCATACAATGTGGAACTCCCTCCTCCTTAATGTGCATTGGTGGGTGGAAGGCTTTATAAACTTACTACAGTGACAAAAGGTGGGAATTTCCTGAATGTATTCAAAGGTTTTGTAAACTATACTGAATACTCTAGTACAGGGGTCGGCAACTTCTGGTACATGGCTCGCCAGGGTAAGCACCCTGGCAGGCCGGGCCAGTTTGTTTACCTGCCGCATCGACAGGTTCGGCCGATCGTGGCTCCCACTGGCCGCGGTTTGCCACTCCAGGCCAATGGGGGCTGTGGAAAGCCATGGCCAGCACATCTCTTGACCCGCGCCGCTTCCTGCAGCCCCCATTGGCCTGGGGCGGCGAACCGTGGCCAGTGGGAGCCGCAATCGGCAGAACCTGTCGATGCGGCAGGTAAACAAACTGGCCCGGCCCGCTAGGGTGCTTACCCTGGCGAGCCGTGTGCCAGAGGTTGCCAACCCCTGCTCTAGTATTTAAAGTTTTTCATAATTTGGTACTCTTTCACTGAACTTGTGTAACATTATTTAAACGTTCTCTCACCACTTTAAGGGCCACAGAAAAGAAACCAAGAAAGTGATCAACCAGCTTCAGTTGCATACTGTTAAGCATGGAGACAAGGTAATTTAGTAACTTAAACTGTTTTGTTTGGTCAGAATGGTCTTTGCAAGCTTACTTCATTGTATTTATGATTTTAAAAATAAAAATGATTTTAACTCCTGTTGGGCTGTCTATAAATTAGAGTGCATGACTGTCTTCTTTTTATTAACCTGTTTTTCTCTGTCTCTAGAAAGCAAGTTGAAAAGTCAAATCCTCATTACTACCTCTAAAGGAAAGGCAGATTTATAACTTAGAGTAGTATTAAGTTGTACAAGACATCACAAGACCAAATTAGAGGGTTTCTTATTTCTCTCAATTACTGTAGGTGGATAGTATCTTTATAATAAAAAGACTGTAATGAAAACATGAAGGCCAGTATTTAACATCTAACAAAGATACATTTACCAGCATAGGATCTTGGCTAGCGCCAAATGTTAACATTACAATTGAATTGTGCAATATTTCCCATGATCTCTTGATTACACAATTCCATATATTACAAATCTGTTAGTCTTTGTACTGTTTTCTTTTTATGATTCTAGAACAGGAAGAAATGCATAAAAATTGTGATTAATCCTTTAAAGATTGTCTCATTCCCAGAGATGTTTACATATTTCTAATCATTACTTCATGGACAGAGAAAAGCTTATTTAAAATGTATATATTAACAAAGCTTGACAGATCTTCACTCCTAGACTTTCTCTACTTCCCATGTGGGCTTACTTTGTGAGACTATAGGCAGATTATTTGCAAAGACAGGTTAAATTTAATATAACTTACTGGAGCAGGTGTACTTCTGTGAAATGAGTTATCTAGAAGTAGTGTCTTACGTTGTCTGGACAGATGTACATTTTGTTTTCCTTTGGTCCAGTCATCACAATCACAACAGTTTTCCTTCTGTTCTTTATTGTTAAAGCTGATTCCCCATTCTGGCACTTGGAGCACAGAAAGTGGGGGCCCGCAAGGATTTGTAAAAATGAATACTTGCCACTCCAGGCTTGTATTAAACGGCCAAGGTTACAGCTTTTTTCTGACCTTGGCTTGGTAAACGCTATCACCACCCAAATGCAAAACCCCTTTTTGGAACCCCGGAAGGCGCACTTGGGAATGCCTTTCTGTGGGGTACACTCATGCCCTTTCACCCCCCCTCCGGGGAAGAGCTGAGAAAGAAAACAAAGGAAATTAGCTGTTGCCACCAGCTAATTAAACAACATATGCACAAACCTCTTAGGACACCAAAAATCCAATCTTGTTCTTAAAAAAAGGTAAATTTTATTAAAAACAAAAAAGAAAGAAAATACATCTGGAACTCAAGCTTTTGCAAGATTTTAAAAGAGCAATTCTAAAAATTAAGCATTCAAACTAGCTTTTGGGGGGTTCAGTTTAAAGGTTTCAAGCAAACAAAAGCATCTGGGGTTAGCACAGGAGTTCACTAGCTTAAAAAGTAAACAGAAATAAAACTAATCGCGTCTTTCTAAACATTCCTGATCTACTTACACATTTGGGGTTCCAAATAAGTAGTTCTAGATCATAGCTAGGCTTAAGATCATACCTAGGCTTAAAGCTTCTCATAGCATAACTGCTCCCTGTTTCCCCCCCTCTCCCAGAGAACTACAACAGAGAGAAAGGGGAAGTTCTAGCCTTCCCATTGGCTCTTTTGGTCAGGTGCCCACTCCCTTTCCTTTACCTGGGGGACTTTAACCCTTTACAGGTAAAGCAAGCAGAGAACAGCCACCAAGAGGAACTCCACAGCCAACTGGCTGGGCATCCACAAAAGGAGCTTAACATCCACCCCCTTCATCCATCACAATTGTAACAAATAATGTAGGGCTTTTTGTGTTAAAGTAGTAGTGTAGCAACATTCAAAGTTGAAGCACTTTAAAAACACATGCATGTTTACAGTTGTGTGGATCTTTTCTGAGCAGATTGGGGGATTATTGTGAAATGGACACTTATTTGATTATGTTCTACATATGCCATGGTTGGCATCTGCCCCTGCGTTCAGTGAAAAATACTGCAGTAGTAAATGTATTTTATCAATTTAACTTTAAATGTACAGACTGGCAACTAAATAAAAAGTTACTTGTAACATTTCTATATTAAAATGACTTACATACAATGTATAAAATAGAAATTATGGGCCTGATCCTCCAATCTTACTCACATTACTAACTCATGTAAGCATTTGCAGTAATGGACACCCATATTTTTTAGTAACCTACAGATATGAGAGACTTGCATTGTGTTTTTATGCTAGGACCCTATTTGGATATCCTTCATATATTTGCTTTAGTATACAACTCAGTTAAAATTACTTTGTATACCATGTAATCAATTATCTTCATACTTAAGTTTTCCTTCACATTTTATATTGCAACTGTAACTACAAAAGGGGCAAGACATGTCAGAATACATAGAGGACTCTCTCAAAAAGTGTTTATTGCATGAGTAATTGCACACTGTACTCTGACTACAGTGCAGTGGTTCTCAACCTGTGGCCCAGTCAGCACACAACTGTGGCCATGTGACATCTTCAGGCCCATACAAATAGTATATAATGTGGATGCAGCCCACGCAACACACAGCTGCATATGCGGCTCACAATGGTAAATAGGTTAAGAACCACTGATCTATAGTCTCAGGCTAATGAGCATTCAATATACTCTTTTCTCAGGATTGAATGAGCGAGAGGTTAGAGAGAGATTTTAAGAATCTTGTTAAGCTGTTTCATTTGGAGTATGAGGGAGGATTCTTTCCTCTCCAGTCCTTAGATTTTCTGTGCAAGCCTGTTTACCAGGGCACTGTGAGAGGAGAAGACTGAAGAAGCAGGATGAGGCACCATTCAACCCTATAAGAGTATGTTGAATGCTCATTAGCTCTTGAAACTGTAGATTGGGAGTTAAATGAGTTTCTGTTGCCATATCTTTCATACTTACCATGTGAAATCTCATACATCTGGAGATGGCTAGCTTTTTTATTATAATTTTTAGTTTACTAAAATGCTTAATTGCACCCCATTAAAAACACCAATGTTCAGAGAAGTAAGTCACCCAAAAAGTGCTTGGATTGACATGTGATATATCTAGGTTTTAGATTGTATCAGACCACCTTTCGGTAGAGTATTTCTCCACCTCTTGGTAGAGTATTTCTAATTGAATTAAATAAGAGAAAATTGCTTCTTATTTGAGACATTTTAAAGCATTCTGTTCAAATGATTATACTACATGACTCATAATGCTTGTTATAGTCACGATCTTTTTAATGTCATGGTCTACGTGTACATTTAAATGTTTTTTCTTTAGGGTTTAGATGTTGATGCAGAAAATTGTGCTGTGTGCATTGAAAACTATAAACTGAAAGATATTGTCCGAATTCTGCCATGCAAGTAAGTTTGATTGCCTTTTAAAACCTATTTTTACCATACTTTCCATAAGAAATATTTAATGAGGTTCCTAGAAACCTAAGCCATTTCTGGAGCGTTGGGGTTGTAAAGCTAAACAATCCACTGAAGTTGTGCCATCTAGGCCCTAATATATGCAAGGGCATGAAAAGATGGTTTTTCATAGATGTGGTGGGGAGTTCAGACTCTTGAATGTTATAAACTTGTTAATTAAAATATTACAATATGTATAAATTATATAGCGTATATACTCGATCATAAGCCGGTTCATTTATAAGCCGACCTCCTCTCCCCCCTCCCTCCCCCCCAGATGGATAAGTAAAATGGAAAACTTTTATAACCCGTTCATAAGCCGACCCTATAATTCAGGAGTCAGCAGCAAACTTTGGCTCCCGGGCCATCAGGATAAGCTGCTGGGGGGCTGAGATGTTTACCTCAAGTGTCCGCAGGCACAAAGGTAAACAGTGTCCCAGTGCACCAGCTGCTTACCCTGACGGCCTGGGACAGCAACTGGTGGGGAAATTTTTTGGGGGGGAGAAGCTGGGAGTCGGGAGTAATCCCTGTGACTACCCCCCACATGACCTCACCCCTAGCCTACACTTTCCCCTTCCCATCCCTTCCCACCTTATCTGGGGAGGGCCGGGAGGATGTTTCTGACCAGGCGGGGCGGCCAGAAGCGGAGAGACTCTGGCCCTGCCTCTTCCCTTCTGGCTCTGCTGCCTCTCCTTGCTCCCTCTCTTTGGGGTGGGGGGGAGGCTGCTATGTCCCACTTCCCCCTACCCGTTCATAAGCCAACCCCCTTCTCTGGTGCTTCCCTTTTTTACTAAAAAAATTTGGCTTATGAACGAGTATATACAGTATGTGACTATTACTAGATTTGTGGGAACATTTTTTGTAGTGAGAAACCTTTCTCCTCAGTTAAAGAAAATTAGATGTATAATTAGAAATGACAGACATAATCTTGAAAAATTCTCAGTACAAAAGAGAATTTGTAAACTAACATTTCCACTTCTATTTGGGTTTTAGTGTGTTTGAAATATAAAACATTGATTCCTTATTTGTATTAATGTTTTTGATCAGTCCTGAAATGGTCATTTCTCTAAAAATGTCTGTAATCAGATGTCTTGGTTATGTGACAATGAAGAACAATTAGCCCTTGCTTGGTAAAATATTGTACTTTAATAAGAACAGTTAAAGATGAGATCTAAACTTTGTGCATAGTTGTTTCTATGTATTACCAAATATTTCTTTGAGTAGTATATATTCTGTATTGTCTGTCTAGTACTATTTTTTTTTTATAGTAACCTTTAAATCTGACATTACTTTTTCTTTTTAATCACTTAGGAGATTCTTTAAAGAAAGGTTCTACCTATATATTCTGCCAGTATACTTGTCCATTGCCTTCCAACTTTGGCACATAGGTTAATATATTGAATAACTACTTAGATTAAAAAGGTATCTAATAACCTCAAGATGGACATACTAGAAAATGAATAGGTTGTCTGAAAGAATAAATCATCGTTTAAAAAAGTTAAAACCACATATACTTTGTTTTTCTTCAGGCATATCTTTCATAGGACTTGCATTGACCCCTGGCTGTTGGACCACAGAACTTGTCCAATGTGTAAACTAGATGTCATCAAAGCTCTGGGATATTGGGTGAGTTACAGATTTATCTAGTTAAAACTACACTGCAGACATTCAAAACAGGAAGCCACACTGCACATCAACCTGTTAATCTGGAGAAACAACTGCTCTGAATTTTTATCTCCTGTGTGTGTATATATAGATACAACAATGATGGCTGTGGTACAAGAACCCAAACAAGAGAAATCTGTAATGATTTATAATACTCATCCTTAATATTACACTTAACAAAATGCTAGCTATCTTGTACCTTTCTGAGGTAGGAAAAGTTTCATTCTTTGAGTGTTTGTATATGTCCTTCCCACTGTAGGGAAGGGAGGTGTGCACCAGTGCCAGAGTTTTCCCTAGAGGTACCCACAAGGATAACCTTGCCTACACCTGAGCGCTGCGAGGTTAAAGCCACCCCTACCCTTCAGTTCCTTCTTACTGTCAGTGGTCTGAGTGTTTTGTGTGCCCTGTGAACAAAAAACTTCAGTCTTTTGTTTCGATCTAATGGTATTCCTTTTTTTAATCACGTAATGCTTAATTTTCCATTTTATTTCTTCATTTATTTTTATTTCAAATTTAGTTCTTAGCTGCATTGCAATGTTTTGCTGTCAAAGCGGTAGTGCCTCCTGAAAAGTTGACAGGACACATGATCAGAGCATAGTTGATCTCAGCAGCCTTTGTAGCACATGACAATTACAAACATTTATAGGGTGGCAACGTGGCCTTCTCTTCAAAAATTCCCCAAGCATTGTGCACTATCCACTGCTTCAAGGGAGGATGCAAATGTGGGAAAAGTAGTCATACGGTTCTCCCTTCAGATGAGACTGAGCCCCACTGTGTGGGGTAACAACTTCGGCGTTACCTACAGTGTAATGGACATATCCAAGCACTTGAAGAAAAAATAGTTATTTTTTTAACTGTATTTTGAGATGTGTTGCATTTGTCCATTACACGACCCACCACTGCCTTCCCCAATACATCGGAGTTTGCCATCAGCTTCCATTGTGAAGGAACTGAAGGCGGCAGGGTGGCTTCACTCTTTGTAGCCTCACTTCCAATCATATGGAGTTTTGGTGTGGGTGGGGCCACCCCATAGGTACTTCTAGGGAAAACTCCGACATCGGTGCATGGGACGCCACACACCAGCAGTGTAATGGACATATGCAACGCATCTTGAACAACAGTTATCAAAAGGTAAGTAACTGTTTTTATCCCCATTTTACAGAGGGGGAGGAAACTGAGGAAGAGAAGTGCAGCTGTAGGCAAGTCACAGTTGTAGAAACCAATTTCATGCTTCAGTTTACAGGGACCTCAAGTGCCCTTTTGCTTTTTGAGTCCTTGAAACTTTTCAAGTAGCCGGAAAAATTAGTTGACTGGGTCTGTATGCTCCCAGATATGCTGAGTAAGCATTTGGTCTCTCTAACTGAATCAGTGTTCACTAAAACCTTCCTGAAAATTTTTAGCAATAGTTGGGTTAACTAGTAGAAATGATGTGCTTTCATTTCTTTCTGACAGTGCCAGCAAAGAGGGATGAAGATATATGTGGTAGGTTACTCAATCACTGTTGAGAAGTAGTCTTGAGAAATTGTGCCTTCAGTCCCACTAATAGGATGTGGATATCTATGTACAACTCCTCTAGAGATCTCAATAAATAGGGGCACTTACCATAAGAATAAAGTGGTGTGTTTAGAATAGTGTCTGGAATCTTCTTTTCATAAAGTGCCTGCATATTTTTATTTTTATTTTTTTTTAAACTTGCAAACAAAAGAATACTGTTTGGAATGGTTGGAGACTTTACAATATACTTCATCTGATGCACTACTTATGTCTTGTCAAAGTTGTAAGAAAAGTAGTAGAACCCTAGATCTGCTCGTCTACATGATTTCATTATGCAAAACGAGGCAATGGTTGTACCATGTGGCCTAAAGATTCAGTCGTTGCAGAGACTGGTCTGGAAGCTACATTAAGACTCTAACCTAGTTTAAGTTTTGTTTTCATACTATCCATATAGTTGAAGCCCATAACTCTACTTAATGATGGAAATTAGCAGAAAATAATGTATTTTATCTGAAAAATGGGTTTTTGTGATTATTAGAGTATCTGAGTTCCCATTTTTGGGATGGATATTGATATGACCATGACCAGCCCAACATATAATTTCTCTCCTGTTGATCAGACACGTCTCTTCATTGCTTGACAAAGGTGAATGTAGGAAACGTGTCAGTTGCAAATCCCAATTTATTAAGGTATTCACAGTGGATAGTTAGTTACACATCACAAGTTCAAACCCCAGTCAAGTTGATAATGTGGAAAGTTACAATCTGACTTTAAATGGTTGCCTATGTGGTGATCAGTCCATTTTAAGTAGATGAGCATTCTCATTACAGAAATAATTTCAACATGCTGTATCTTCTGCAGAGATTGAATTAATAACTACAGAGAACTGAACTATTCATAAATCTAAAAACTTGATACTTCTAGACTAGCTTGGAGGAACTTTAACTTCCATTGCCTGTTGTGTGCTTTTTTTGTAAATGTAGGACTTCGGTCCCCAAGGTGACTGTTCCAGCCTTAAATTCACTTGATAAAAAGGAACCCCAATTGACAAGTTAAAAACTTCCTGATGTAGTGGAGTCTTGCTAACTTACACTATTGACTGACAAAAGAAGAACAGGAGTACTTGTGGCACCTTAGAGACTAACAAATTTATTAGAGCACAAGCTTTCGTGGAGTCACCCATTGTGAATGATTGATTTTCGAAACTAGCAAGTGCACAAATATACTCACGATGTATTTTGTTCACTTATGTTGAAAAATGTGGCTTAGTTTTTAATTTGATACTTGAAAATATACTTATTATCTTTAATGCTGTGCAAAGATTTTAAATTGACGGGCATCCTAGAAATACCTTGGATGTCTTAGGGATGAGGGACTCACTATAAAGCACTATACTAAGGTTTGCTGAGGAGTAGGGAAACTACTATTGTTTGTACGTTACAAAATGGGCAGAATAGCTAAATTGTTATAGTTTACTTGCACATATACAAGTAAACTCTGAAATCATGTTAATGACTGCTGCTTTTTGAATATCAGTTTAATTTTAAAATAAAACTCTGTAGATATTTCTCTCATTCATTATAGGTGTTGGTAGTGATGCATATAGTTAAGATTGCTGAATACTTTCCATTAAGGTCTCCATTTTCAGTTGCTTATCACTTTGCCAGAAATAGCTGGCTGTTTGGGCTGAAATTTTCCATGCCAGATGACTGCCTCAGCCAAACCTTTTTATCCCTTCTTCTCACCCCTCCTCCCCCCGTCAAAAAAAAAAAAAAAAAGCAGCTCATTTCTGAGAAGGTGATTAGAGGAAAATGTATCTTGCCTCTGCTGACTCTTTTTTAATAACTGTTGCATTGAGACTTTAGCAGCTTCATGCTTTGGGAGCAGGGACTTGAAATTTGGCTGGGGGGTTGGTGTTAAGGATGTACCTTGTGCTGTCCCTCTGAATATCCACCCAAATTTGCCCAAGTTATAAGTGCTTGAAAAATTGCAGTTGTCCATGGTCAGTGCTTTGTTAGCAGCCAGCGGTGGCATTCTCCAGAGATCTCCTATATAATGACCATGTTGCATCTCTCTCGGCTCCTAGTATGAACCAGATTGGGATGACCATTCCCACAGAGGGATTTAGCATGCTCCATTCCAGGGCTACTGGGGCTGGAGAGGAATTTTACCTTCAGTTGCTCCCCCCAATTACTGTGGGCCACTCCAGTGCCAGACACGAAAACTGAGAGACAATCTCTTATGCTCTCAGTGCTTCCGCTGGTGCCCAGGCAGCATGGAGGAGGAGGAAGCAGACTGATTTGATTAGAAAGGGGAAACAGTAGATTGGTATTGATGGGAGCTGAGGAGGGTGGATAGGAGAAGAGAAAGATAGGGAACAGGCAGAGAAAGGGCTCTGACCACTAACATAGAAGAGTGGTGCAGTGGAAGTATACTATACTCCCTCCCAGAACCTGAAATTGAACCAAGGATTCCCAGGTCTCAATATTCCTTTGTGTTTAGCAAGTAGCTGTGAATGCCACTGGCAAATGTCTCTTCCCCTCTAATGGCTGTAACACACAGAAGATAATGGCCTACCACTATTACCAGTTTTGTTAGCTCAAGTAGTAGAGGTCTCTTTTGTGAGTATAAAGTTCCCAGTCCTGATGTGAGGGACAGTATGATTCCATGAGATATAATTTGTTTTAGTGCACTTTTCTTTTTTAAATCTTTGGACATTACTTCCTACAAAACTACATTAAGAGAATGTTAAGGTTGCAAAGTCAAGCGCTCAGAAGTTAGGAAATGCCAGAATTAAGGGGACTTGTGAAACCTTATTTCACCTCCCCCTTGTGTGTGTATTATGTACGATACAGTCTTTAATTATATGATAGTGCTATCTTTTCCCCCACAGGATGGAGAGTGCTCAAGGGTTGGGTAGTAAAGAAGGCTGTCTGTAGGTCCCCTGCCTCATTTGTTGCAGAGGTTGGA
The DNA here is from genome assembly GCF_011386835.1 of Chrysemys picta bellii. Classification (NCBI taxonomy): domain Eukaryota; kingdom Metazoa; phylum Chordata; order Testudines; family Emydidae; genus Chrysemys; species Chrysemys picta. Next base: position 238,526,359 of record NC_088791.1, on the reverse strand, counting down.
AGGTGTGAAGTGAATAAATCAGGGAGCTACAGGAAAAGAGAAGATGGCTTTGTAGACAGTTGAATGCCATCCTAGAGAACTGGATTTTATCCCTGCCTCTGCAACAGAGTTCTTGTGTGATGGTAGGCAATCATAAATCAAACTCTTAACAGTATAATAGCTTCCCTTAGGGGCATACTGCAATGTCTTTGCAGCACTCCTATCTCCTGGTCCAGGAACTAATGGCCAAGATACTTTTGGGCATGGTAATGCAGCACATTGCTGGATCCATGTGGTCTAGGCAAGCCTGTTCTAAATTGCTGTGACAAGATCACCACTATGATGAGAGGAACCTGTGGTAAGACTCAAGAATGACTTGCAGAAGGCAGGCTGAAAAATCTTTTATAAAATCAATTCTTGTATTAGGAAGGGCAAATAGCTTTCCTTAATATGTAAAGGGTAATCAAAGAAACTTTTACTTTTGCAGAGTCATTAGAAACTTGTTTTTCTGATGTCTAAATAATTGCTTACTGAATATTTTGTCTACTTCTGAAGGGTGACCCTGAAGATGCACTTGAAGTTGCAATACCTGAATCGATAAGTGGCAGTGTATCAGTAGGAAGTTTGAGTATTGCTTTACAAGAAGATGATAGAAATGAAGTAAGCGATTTGTCAGCCTCCTCAACTAATGAATCTGTGTTACAGTGTAACAGTTTAAAAGAGGATGCAGGTGAAACCACAGCATTGCTTGGTAAGTACAATGTAATGTGTTTCAAATCAATGTGTAATCTATATAATAAAATTCCAGGATTGTCACTCTAAAACCTAGAATGTTTGAATCAGTGTGACGTGATAGAAACAGTTACAAGCATGGTTGAAGCTCTTTTTGTTTAGAATATCACCAGATTCAGTATCAATGAGATTTGTGGTTTAGCGTCCAATATTTAAGTTCAGCCATTTTTCCTTTACACCCATGTGACAGCATGGGCTTTCAATTAGTCAAACATGTATCTGTGCCAAGAGTCCTAGACCATTGTGATCTCATTATCCCTCAACCAATCACCACTCTTACTCTACAGCTAATTGTATGCAACAATTTATTGGTTGTATGAGGGAGGCTGCATAGATAGTGGATTACTTGGCCCAATGGTCACAGTTTAACCCATACACAGATCATCACAACTTTCCCAGACAACACCCCTATTCACCCACCTTCACTCATATTTACCATAAAACCAGGTCTTGGCTAATCGTTTGGATAATCCTTTAATTTTATTAATTGGAACTTTAGAATGAAAACTCTTCATTCTTGAGTTTACTTCGGAACTCTCAATACTGTGGTGTTTGAGGGGATGGCTTTAGTGAGTAGTACTGTTTTCTGCCACCTGGATGATTGGGAATCAAATTACTTCTGGCTGAAATCATGCCAGCCTTGGAAAATTGAACTTAATCAAAGAATGATCGACATCCCCCTTGCTCAGCTGCTGGCGGAGGTGTGGACAGGCAGCTCTGCGTGCTGCCTCTGCCCAGAATGCTGGCTTTGCAGCTCCCGTTGGCTAGGAGCTGCGGAGGCAGTGCACAGCGCTGCCTGGCCATGCCTCTGCCTAGCAGCTGGGTGAGGGGGATGTCGCCACTTCCAGGGAGCCCCGCAGGTAAGCGCTGCCCAGAGCCCAATAGGGACAGTCTTCAAATGTTTGTCACTGTGCTTCAGGACATTCTAGATTAATTGAGGTGGTGGATGTACATACCACTTATGTAATAATGCCCTTTGATTCTCTCCAAATGAGACTGATGCAGCACTGGAAGTCTCAGGTCTACACATCATGCCCCAACCCTCTACACATCCAATAGGGACAGTCTTCAAATGTTTGTCACTGTGCTTCAGGACTGTGCTTCAGGACATTCTAGATTAATTGAGGTTATGGGACTGGTGCACTTTTCACAAGATCTAGCCTTGGCCCTGCATTTAGCAGAGGAGAGCAGTGTGTTTAGCAAATAGTCTCAACAGGGACAGTTCTAAGATTCACAGGTGGTCCCTGAAAGATCAGGTAGTTCAAGACCTCTTTTCCCATTGAGGTTGGTCCAACATAGATCCTTTTGCAACAGGAATCAACAAAGTGTCCTCTTCTGTTCTAGAGAAGGGAGGCAGAGTCAGTCCATTTCAGATGCCTGCCTTCTACATTGAGGAAAGGGCCTCCTATATGATTTCCCCTCCCTCCCTCCCCCGAATGATTCAGAAGGTGGTGAAAAAGGTTCTTCAGGACAGGGCTAAAATGATATTGATTGATTGCCCTAGCTCGGCTGAGACATCAATGGAACATAGACCTGCTTCAGCTCTCAGATTGTACATGTCTTCAGCTCTCTTGTCACAGCAAGAAGGCAGTATCCTTCATCCAGATCTTCAGTTTCTTCATTTGACAGCCTGGGCTTTCAGACTTCGACTAGTCTTGAGCAGTTACATTCCTCATTGATACAGAGCATACTGCTTAATTTTAGAAAACTGTATTAGAAAGTGTTACTATTTAAAATTGTCTAGATTTGTTGCTTGGATGTGAGGAAAATCTGCTTCTCCAGTGGCAGCTTCCATACCCTATATTCTGGAATATTTACTGTACTTAAATCTGAGTAATTGTCTATTTCAGCTTACGTTTTCGTCAATAGTAGATCACCAATTGTACATGATTCTGCTAAAAGATTCATGAAGGGGTTTCCTAACGTGTCCTTCCATCTTGATATCTTAATCTGGTTTTATCTATGCGTATGAGATCACCCTTGAACCTCTTGAGGGAGTGTTCTTTTATTTATCAAAGTGATCTTCATTATTGCTGTAACGCAGCCAGAACGGTCAGTGCATTGTGTGCCCTGCTGGCTGTCCTGCCACTTAAGATTTTTTTAGAGAAGGTGGTTCTTAGATCTGATCCCCAGGTTTTTACCAAAAATAGTGTTTGAGTTTCATATGTCAGACAATTGGTTTACCTTTGTCTTCCCCTCTCCAGCCTAATGCTAATAAAGGGGGTGTCTCCATTATATGTTTTAAATGCCAGAAGAGGTCTTGCATATTATCTGGATAGAAGGAAGAGTTTTAGGGAGTTTGGTTTGTTTAATCATATGGGTCATAGTATATCTGCTCAGATTATTTCCAGCTGGGTTATACAGTGCATCCTTCAGTGTTAGAAACCAACCGAAGTTCCTGTGCCTTGTGTGGTATGTTCTTATTCGTCTAGAGCTGTAGCAGCATCTTTGATTTGTCTTAAGCAGGTTCCAATTAGGGAAATTTGCAAGGCTGCTAACCTTAAAAGTAAGTGCGCGCACACACTAAACATTGTGCTCTGGATCTAGCTTCTAGAGTGGATGCTATATTTGGCAGATCGGTTTACAATCATTAGGGCTCTATGCTTGTCGTGGAGGTTGCAGAAGTCAGATTCCATGACTTTCTTCAACCTCCGTGACTTCTGCAGTGGTCCGTGTAGCTGATCCCAGGGCTGCTCAAGCGGCCCTGGAGACAGCCACAGTGCCCACCGCTGGAGCAGCTCTACAGCCAGCCGCTCGGGCGGGCCCGCAGCCAGCCAGCCACACCAGCCGCTGCGGGGGCAGCCCCGGCCCCAGGGCCAGCTGCACTGGTCACTGCTCTGGCAACCCCGGGCAGCTGGCCCCGGGGACTGCCTAAGCAGCAGCTGATGCAGCTGGCCCTGAGGACTGCCTGAGCAGTGGTCCCGGGGGCGGCCAGAGCAGCCACAGGTCGGCGGCTCCTGGCAGCGGTCCCAGGGTAGCCGGAACAGCGGCTAGCCCTGGGGCTACCCCCCCAGGCAGTCATCAGTGCACATGTTTTCCTTCCCTTATGCCATCTCTCAACAGGCTAGAGATGATGCCAATTTTGGTCAAACTGTTCTGCAATCAGTGGGTCCATGAACTCCAATCCCTCCACTTATTCAACTGCTTGGGAGTCACCTAGAGTGGAGCGCATACGTGCGATCAAACAAAAAATTTACTAACCTTCCATAACTGTTCTTCGAAATGTTACACATGTCCATTCCATAACCTGCCCTTCTACATCGGAGTTCTCTGGAAACAAGGAACTGAGGGGGCTGGGCACTTTATACTGGTGCTACAGGCATCGAGCTACCACAACAGATACCACTGAGGAAAAATTTCCAGCAACTGCTTGGAGCGTGCACACCCTAGAGTGGAATGGACATGTACAACACATCTTGAAGAACAACAGTTACAGAAGGTTAGTAACTGTTCGTTTTTTCCTGCGCACTTCCCCCATCTCAGTTCTGTTATGGTCTCTCTGAGTTACTGGTGGAAGGAACTGAGGTGGTAGAAGGCGTAGTGCCACCTCCTTGTATTTTGCCCCAAATCAGGATGCTCAAAAATACTGAGGGGAGATGAGAGGAGGGGTGCACATGCTCCCCTAATGGGCACTGCTTGAAGAAGGTTCTATCATTGGGTTCCACCAGGTGGCGCAACATCCATAAGTGCAACTATGCAGTCATCTCAAAGAATTCTGGTTACAAGTAACCTTCATTTCCTGTGCACTATTTTGCTTTGCCATTGAAATCAAAGGGAATTTTGCATGACTGACTGTAGATCTTGTCTCCAAGTTGTTTCTCTGTGGGATAGCATCAGTAAATGTAATAATAGCTCACCACGTTAATGTTTAAATAACTGATTTAACAAATTATGATTTACATTTTGTAACTCCCAATTTTTAGACATGGATGGCAGTGATAGTCGGCATGGAGAACATCTGTCTAATGGAAATTCCCACTGAAAAACTTCATGGAAGACTGATTAGACTGCTTAAAGAACTTTTTATTTAATTAGTATGAACTTTTGCCTAGTTGATGGAAAAATAACAATGTAATTTATTTTATCTTGAGAACTTTTCTAGTTCATGTTCCAAAAGGGCTAATAACTAAGAATTTTGTATAAAGAGGATTTTTTAAAACTAGTCTGTCTGATCCTATGAAAGATGCAATACCTCTGTTGATATAAAAATTATTACAATGTCAGTGTGTTCCAGAGGGCTGTAACAAAGATGTAGACTAGGATGAGAGAACAGAATATAAAAAGTTTAATGGATAAATGTTGGTTACCCTGTGTTTACGTTTAGCATGTACATAAAGCTGAAAGCATTTACAACACTACATTTTATTAAACCGTACTTTAAAAAAACAAATTAAATTTTGCTGGAGCTGGATGTTTAAGAAGCATGCAAATAGATTGTGAAAATATCAAATAATTTCTTTGATATTACATGGCATCTTCCACTCCTCCCACCACTGGATGAAAAATAATTGATGGTTCTTATCATTGGTTCTTAGTGTTTTCCAACTCAGAGCTGAGTACTTAAATTTTTCCATCTCGTTAACTTCTACCAGTAACAGTTGACTTCAGTGTCTTTGCGGGATAGTCTTAACATGTTGAGCATGTTGACTTACCTAGCATTCATGTCAGTTACTTCCCTCTCAATGTTTAAATCAGTAAAACAGAGTAGAAAAGGGCTATTATGGCTAGGGAATTTATTTCTGTTTTAGACTTTCCTGATTTCCCTCTTGCCCCCATTTCCATGTGCACGAGTTGGGATCCCTTCTTAAGATTTTTTTTATGAAGCTAGGGGTCTTTGCTTTTGTCCCATAGCCAAAAGGAATTTCCTAGTTTATTTCCCATTATGACTTTGACTGGGGTTGTCATTAGTTTTTTCCTTTGCTAGATTAGCAGTATTGTGCCTTTATAGTTTTTTTTTTAAAGCACTTATTATTAAACCCGAAGCATCAGATGAAATACCAACCCCTGCTTCTTTTTGACCTCCTGTTCAGATAGTTACATATGATAGATAGTATAAGGAAATGCTAAATTGTTTTGTAAAGAACTATGTATATTTATAGTACTGTATACATTTTAATAGTGTTGAATTCTTAGGCTTTTAGTACTGTCATGTTACAAATGAATGTATATGGTACATTCCTCAGACTTTTTGTAAGGTTGCTTAAAACAGTGTCTTTTGCCAGACATTTGTTGAAGTGCACTTTGTTTCTAAAACAATGTGTATTTGGAGTGTTTTTAAGAAAATGAAAATATGCAATCGTTTTCTAATTTGTATTGTGCTTCAATTGGAGCAGTAATTTTATTTTAGAATGAATGTTCCAGAAATGAAGGGGTCTTCAACTGGGGAAAAAAATTGAGCATTTACTTTACCAAACAGTTCATCAAATACTTGTTTTTCCAAAATATTCTTAATAGTGATAACTTCTTAAGATCTGCCTCTTTTTTTCCCAGTAGGAGTGCCCCCAGTTAGATTTCATGGAATAATTGTCAGGGCATAGTTCTCTCATTTCACCAGCAGGTGCAAGTTTTGTGATGCCTCTATCTGATGAGAAGCACACGGGGAACTGGAATATTTAATAACTGACATCCCCATCTCCAAACAATGCATAGGAACCAGTATGCCTCCAAAGCAAGTTCATCTCTACTTCCAGGACTGCCTTTTTAATTTACTCTTTAATATAGCAACTGAGTCTTCTCCCTCTTCCTTAACACAAAAGTTGAACATTCTTAGTGGATAAATGTCAAGAGGGTCACAACTCCAGCTCGTCAGTCAGGAGCCTGTAGGAAGTTATCAGAGACATTGGGAGGTTGCAGATATCAGCAAGACATGGAATCCACATTGGAGGGAGCATTGTGGTGAGTAGTACAACTTCTATATAAGTAAGGCCCTACTTGAATTGTGGGATGATTGTCCAATAATTGCAGCTGAGTGGCAGACAAGAAGCAGAAAAATCACAGAAAAGTAATAATGGACTTTGGAAAATCCAGAGAAGACCTATTTAAGAAAAAATTTGCTGGAACAATATAAGCAAGAACTACTAATTTTTTTGATAACCAGACTTTTTGCTGCTTTTTATATTACAATCATTAATGTGCAAGGCTGACAGCAGGAGCCCTTTGGGCAGCTGGGATCCCCCACTGTCTGTCAGCTGCACAGCTGAGAAAATTTAGATGGAAATGTAGTATTGTGGGATCTGCAATTTCTGCAATATCCCGAATTGAGTAGGGCCTTATATATAAACCATTAAAAAGTGAAAAGGAATGAATAGATTAAGTCTGCTTACTTCAAGAACAAAATGTAAGATTGGAGAGAAACGTGGCAAAGAAAGTTAAAGAATCTACAAATTTACTTATAAAATTTTTAGAGGAAGATTATAAAGCTCTTTCTCAGCATAGAAATTGAATTGGCTAAGCGTGGTGCTCCAGACTATCCCTGGCTCAGTTTCCTCTAATGTGTCATCAGTAAGCTCAATGAGGCCTAATGAAAATACAAGCAAAGCTTCATCACAGAGTCTTAGCTGGGAAATGGTCAGTCTTAGTTTATCCATTTCAACCTGGATCCAGTGCTTCCTTCCATCCAGGGCCTGTACAAGCAGGGTTCTCTCAGCACAGATCTCTTCCCTGGAATCAGGCCTTTTGCCACTATCTGAGGAGAATCCTTTCCCAGAGCCAAGGGTTTGCAGAGATATGTCAACTGCAGCTCTTCTCTGGGGCACTGTGTAGTTCCTGACAAGCTGGGCTTCCTGCCACTGTTTCGGAGTTCCTTGTCCCTAGGAGCACACCTTCTAGACATCTTGCTCTGGTGAGCTCTCCTGGGAGCATATTTCCTCAGGAGTTTCCTGTTTCTAGAACACTCCACCCAACCCCACAGCTGAACCCTGGTAACCCTTCAGCAGGCTAATTAGCTACCAACCAGCCATCTTCGATTTAATTATGTCCTGGTGGGTGTGGGTTGACTTCTCTTACAGAAGCCTGTCTCAGATAAGATGGCCCTGACTCCCTTTCAGGGGCCAGCCAACCACTGACAAGCAGTTTCAAAATATTAAGTTTGATTGATTTAGAAGAAGTGTTATTGTCTTGTAGACCATGGACCTGGTAACAAGGATTCCTGGCGTATGTCTTCAGCTCCGCCACTGACTTTTTGAAACCATGGCCAAGTCACTTGCAGACAGATTTTCAGAAATGTCCATAAATTTTGTGCAACCCAATATTTGAGTGCCCAACTTGATGCCTTGTTGTTGTTCAGAGGTGCTGAGAATCCACAGCTTCTGTGGGAATAGTTATGGTGTCCCTCATAGCTGCTTAAATGTATATAAACGGATTCAGGATTTATAGTAATTCTGATTATCAATAACTATTAATATCATACGATGCAATCATAAGGTATCCTCCTCTTTTGATATGCCAAGCTTTGTAAGGACTTCTGTGTTGCTGAGGAATGATGACAATAAAAGGCCGAATTGCAGTGTCTCCATAAGCAGTTTGCTCTCTTTGGAAGCACAATGACAAAGTCTCCTGAAGCGAATTATTAGTCTGACCTCAGTAACCGCTTTTCTAGAGGTAGGTGGAGAAACACAGGTGGTGGAAGAAACTCTCTCTGGACTTCAAATGGTAGCAAAAGACTGTCAGAAACCTCCTGAAATACATTATTTCCCTTGTCCTAAGTCAATAACCAGTCTAGTGTTATTATATAAAGGGACCTCTGGATCAGTGGCTTTCAACCTGTCGTTTGTGGACCCTGGGGTCGGTAGACTAAGATTTCCAAAGGAGTCCACCTCTCCATTTGAAATCTTAAGGGTTTGCAAATGAGAAAAGTTGAAAGCCACTGCTCTACATACATGGGCTAAGCTGTTTTAGAATTAACTGAGGTAGATACGGATAACTGAGACAGATCTTGCCTATCCAGAACATAGGAATTGCCATATTGGATCAGACTGATAGAAGATGAGAGAGAAAATGTTGTGCCAATATTTAAAAAGGGTAAATGAGAACCTGGGAAATTTATAGGCAGGTTAGCCTGACATCCGTCCCAGACAACATCGGGGAAATGCTGGTATGGGACACAATCAGTAAAGAATGTAAAGGTGGCAGTGTAACTAATGCCAATCAACATTTTTTTATGGAAAACAGGGTTTAAGACCACTTGGTATCTTTTGATGAGATTCCAGATTTGCTTGATAAAGATAACTGAGAAAATATACTTAGTCTTCTGTAAGGCATTTGACTTAGTCCTGTATGACTTACCGATTTTTTAAAAAAAGTACTATTCAAATTCAACGGCTCATATTACATGAATTAAAAATTAGTTAACTGAAAATGGAAAAAAAATAGAATAGTCACCCAATTGGACTGTTTTTAATAAGATCCCACAGGAGTCCGTTCACTGCCCAGTGATGTTCAGTATCTTTCAGTGATCATGAAGAAAATATAAAATCATTATTGGTAAAATTTTCAGGTGACACAAATTGGTGGAGTGGTAACCAGCCATTATACAGATGCCCTGGATCACATGGTAAGATGTGCTTATTTGAATGTTTTTAATACAGCCATATGCAACATACATTATTTGTTCCTAGATGTATGTTACACTTAAAAGATTTGATTATATCCTTGAAAGTAATGACTCCTGGAAAAGATTTGTGGAAACAAGGTAGATAGTCACCTGAACATGAGTTCCCACTGTGATGTTTTACCTAAAAGGGTAAATGTGATCCTTGGGCATATAAACAGATTGATAGATTCCAAGGCCAGAATGGATCATTATCATCTAGTCTGACCTTCTGTATAACACAGGCTACAGAACTTCCAAGGTAATTCCTGTCTTTTAGAAAAACAAGTAGGAGTGGGGAGGTGGTATTGCCTCTGTATCTGGCATTAGTGAGAATTATTAGGATACTGTGTCCAGTTCTGGTGTCAACACTACAAAAAGGATGCTGACCAATTGGAAAGCCTTCAGAAAAGAGCTATAAAAAGATCTAAGGTCTGGAAAACCATGCCTTTTAAATTGAGCTTCCTTAGCCTTAGTATATTTCGTTTATCCAAGAGAAGGTTGAGATAAATTGATCATGGTCTACAAGTACCTACACGGGGGAGTCACGACTGGTTATGTTTCTAAAAGGTATGCTATAGTTCTGTTAGAAGTTATGGATTTGAAGTTCTTTATCCTGTGTGAAGCAGGAAGTCAGACTAGAATGATACTAGTCTATTCTGGCCTTATTTTAGGAATCCATTATCCCAGTATCTTGTCACCAATAGCTTGAGAGAAGGTACCAAAAACCCTGCAATAGTTATGGGATAACCTGCCACCTGGGAAAGTTTCTTGTTAACCCACCAAAGGCTAGAGGTTGTGTAAAACCTTGCACCATGAAGATTTTAGATCCCTTTCACACCCCTTTTATTTTTTTAACTTACTATTATAATTCTAGCATCTTTATACATATCAAATCCCATTTTTAATCCTTCTAACCTCTTGGCCTCTATTATATTGTAGCAGAGTTACATAAGCTAATTGTGTGGTGTGAAAGTTCGTTTATCTGACCTCCCACCAGTTTACTGTGACTTCTTTGCCTCACTTTCTCCATCTGTAAAATGAAACAATTGTGCCTTGTAGGGGTGTTAAAACTGTTTAGAAAGCAGTGTTAGTGATTTTTATATTATGGCTGCAGTCAGATGCTTTGCCATTTCTGGTTAGGATGGTTATATAACCCCAAAGCAGGCTTCTTTGCCCTAGAGGAGAGTTTTGATAAGTTTACTATTAACAATGCCAGCAATTTTGAGACTATATGTACAATAAATTAAGGCTGACATATTCAGTTTGTGGAACCTAATCCCAAATATGGTACAGGCTACAAAGAACAATAAATGTGCTCTACTGTCAGCACTTTAGAACCACTCCACAGCATTTGGTAAAATTGGGAAATTGTGCTCCAGAAAGCTCCAAATAATAGGAGTGCTGCAGATCATAAGGGCAGTGACTTCATTGTGGAGATTAAAGAAAATCCAAGTTACCAGAGTTGGGACGTTGTGTATAGCTTTCATCAGTGATTTTCAACATCATGTGATATTTAATGCAGAACTACTTCTTGGTGGAAGACATGAGGTTATCCAATAGGGGAGCATCAGATCAGCCCTTCTGCCCCTAGGGAACAGAGTGAGCAACTGGAGTTTAACTTGGGAGAAAATGACAGTGCTCCTAGTAGATTTAACCTAGCAGTATGATGGAATTTGGCAGGTGCTGCCCTACAGATGAGAAATGTGGCCGGCAGCTGAATGAACAAGTGCTATTTTCCATTGTCTGACTTCAGCCAAAACTAGCAGTCTCTTCCCTTTCATCAGTTCTACAACTTCCAACACTGCACCAAAATAACAAATTCTAAATTACATTATTCATAGGACTCTCTTCTTTGTGCTATTTACTGAATATTCTTTTCTTTCATACAGGTGACATGGTGTGATGATTCTGGAACTGGAAATATAAAAGATGCACATAAGTCAAGTTAATGTTTTCATGTATTCAAATTGGATACTGAACTCTAACTTGCCATGACCTGAGATTGTTTAAAGTAGGATGTCTTTGTGATTGCTTGCATGTATCTGTGTAAGGGAATTCATCACCAGGAAACTTAACAAGTCCACCTATACTCTAATTGGACAGGGATCTAATTTAGTAGGTATATCACCTATATTGTATTCCATCCACAATTTGGAATTACTGAATATATTTGTCTAAAACTAGAACTCCTACCGTATTTCATTAATTCAGTAAGTAGTCATAAGAGCTTTAGTTTTTTTCCTAAAGCCCTAAGTCAAACTTAATTCAGTTAAGTTTGATGTTTCTGGTGAAAGATGATCTGCAAGTAATTACTCCTTGAACTTGCTCATTGAGCAACCATTAATATTTGAACGCTTCTTGTTCTTTCAGTCACCAAGTGGGATCATCTGGTGTTTAAAATGAACACATTAAAAACTTAACAGGGAAATATGTATTACAGCTTTGACCCCACTGGTGGGACTTTGCCTTTGGCAACTACAGAGGCAGCTTTGGGATTGCGTTGGTCTAATGCTTAGGCAAACATTTAATCCACAGAAATAATTTATTCAAACTTGATTGGTGTTGAGCAAAACCAGAATGAGTAAACTACTACTCACAATCAAACTGTTTGACTTTGATAATGGCAACCCTAGTGCTAACTCTTTAATAAACTTGGTTGCATTGATTGGATTCAGCACATTAAACTTTTCTCATTGTATACGTTAAACTATTTAAGAAAATGTTGAATTAAAGAAATCAATGTTATGTATTGTGTATTTAAAAAGTTATTGGTTTAAAAAAAAAAAAAACCCTAAAATCCCATAAGTTGTATGGGCCTATTAAATGTAATGGTATTAGAAAACTTGACTGCTTTCTTACCTTATTATTGTACCAGCTAGCTTTTCATTTGCTTCAACTGCAACTGGATCTTCATCTTCTTTCTTAAAGATGTTCGAGTTTCAACATTGAATGCAGTACTGGAAAAACTTGCATTTTTTACCCGTTGGTAGGAACACAGATGTGGTGTACTAGTCTTTCATCCTTAAATCTGGGTTCAGATCCTAGCTGAGAGTTACAGGACACTCCCCTCCCTAAAAGAACAAGCCAGATACAGGTCCTGTATGGCCTCTCCTGCATAGCTGTGCTTCTCCCCCTTCCTCCTTTGCTCTGGGGCAGGAAATCCTTCTGAAGCTAGGTGGGAACAGGGACTAGTATAGCAAGTTTCAGAGTAGCAGCCGTGTTAGTCTGTATGCGCAAAAAGAACAGGAGTACTTGTGGCACCTTAGAGACTAACAAATTTATTAGAGCATAAGCTTTCGTGGACTACAGCCCACTTCTTCGGATACATACAGAGTGGAATAAATATTGAGGAGATATATTTACACACATACAGAGAGCATGAACAGGTGGGAGTTGTCTTACCAACTCTGAGAGGCCAATTAAGTAAGAGGGGGAAAAAAAACTTTTGAAGTGATAATCAAGATAGCCCAGTACAGACAGTTTGATAAGAAGTGTGAGAATACTTACAAGGGGAGATAGATTCAATGTTTGTAATGGCTCAGCCATTCCCAGTCCTTAGTCAATCCTGAGCTGATTGTGTCTAGACAATGGCTGAGCCATTACAAACATTGAATCTATCTCCCCTTGTAAGTATTCTCACACTTGTTATCAAACTGTCTGTACTGGGCTATCTTGATTATCACTTCAAAAGTTTTTTTTCCCTCTTACTTAATTGGCCTCTCAGAGTTGGTAAGACAACTCCCACCTGTTCATGCTCTCTGTATGTGTGTAAATATATCTCCTCAATATTTATTCTACTCTGTATGTATCCGAAGAAGTGGGCTGTAGTCCACGAAAGCTTATGCTCTAATAAATTTGTTAGTATAGCAAGATTGCTCTAGTCAGCTTGAGAGGGATGCATTAAAAATTTGAGGAAGCTTTCATGATTTCTGTCTGGGGATTGGTCCTGCTTTGAGCAGGGGGTTGGACTAGATGACTTCCTGAGGTCCCTTCTGACCCTGATATTCTATAATTCTATGCCTGTAATCCTTGCAATAAAAAAAAAAAAATCAGATGGGGAGGTCCTCTTAATAAACTTTGCATTTACCTTGCTTTGCCTATGATGTGGGTAGCCATTTCTGAGGTGGTGCATACAGAAGGACCTTTAGTGTAATGGCAGCTGAATTCACAAAAACTCCTTTTCAAATGTAATAGGCTTCTAACCCTCCCCTTACTGATGTGGCATGTTACTAGAGAGAACTATCTACCATGTGCAATTTAAGCAACCCTGTTTGTTTAAGCTACAAATGTTTCAACCTCATGCCTACAGTAGCTGAAAAGCACTAGCCTATAATCAGGGCCCTGTGTACTCTGCAGCACATTTTTGCATTATTAAGTCAAAGCCTACAGCAATGTTAATTTATTCTATTACCATAGACTATCCCTCATTCTCACACAGATACGGCTAAGGTTCTGAGTTGAAAATCTCTAATGTAAAATTCACCAGACCATTATGAGCTCTTCTGTTATGCTCTCTGCAGGCTCAGAGGTTGTCCAGGCAGCCCAGCACAAACCCCTGGCACTTGGGGAAGGAGAAGTAAGTTCATCAGTTTCAGTAGCTCAGCTCCCTGGCTGACCTGCTGAGTCACCTATACTTCTGTTCCCGTTGTGCCCTGCTTGCAGCTAGACTTCAGCTTTGGCTCCAGGGAACGGTGGCAAGCAAGCACTGTAGTTTAACTTTTTGTTGGGGGGAGAGGAAAAAGATGGGGAGCAACAGGCAGGTAGCAGAAGAGGGACACAAAATAAAATGCCAGGTGTGAGGCTGCAGCACAGTAGGGAATTCACATCAGAAATCCTGATAGTATCTGGTTTTGATACTTCACATATTGAACTATTTCAGTAAGGAGAGTGTTTCTGGGATTCCATGTGGCAAATTCATAGTAACATTTTACACACCTGTTCAATATTTAAATGTATGGTATTAAATCCTCAGTCATGGTTCATGCAGTGATCCCCATGCATTCACAAATGGTAACAATTATGTCTGCTATTTACATCCTCAGCCAGAGGGAAGAGGCCACACCCACTTTTTTGTATTTTTATGCATGGGGCTGTCACTGTCTGATTGTCCCCCTTGTATAGATTCAGAAGTTTCAAAAGCACTGTCCAGTAGGAAGGGTCATGCATGGACTCCTGTCCTCATGCCCCCTTTCCAAAGGGCATAAAGCAATAGAAGGAACTTGAGGGGGTGACTAGTCACACTAACTGCCTTTTAACCTAGTCAGAACTGCACAGCATCCTCCTTAGCCAGTTTTCCTGTGTAAGTTAGTTTCCTTGTTTCAACTGTTAGCTAGTTTTTAAAAAGTGGTTTTAGTTTAGGATTGAAGTAGTTTTCATTATTTGCCAGATCCATATTTGTTAAGTACATTGTTAGAGATTTCCCCCTCTAAGATGGACATAACCTGTTTTGATTATGAGTGCATTTTGATGGACTAAATGCTGCTATGTGCTGCAGGAGTTTTTAAAAGCACACCCACACTTGAGAGAACAGACAGGCCAACATTGGGGGTCCTCTGGATCATTAATTAGAACCCAGCCATCAGTGCCTCAGACTGGAGGTAACCAGTCTCTTTACCCTCTATCAGGCACTGTTCAACTTCTCAGGCTCATCTGTTGGAGCAGTCAGTTACTCCTACTGCCCATTGAATTAAGCAATGCTGTGATAGATCAGTTGCCAGGAAGCAGTCACCTTCCCCAGTACAATAAAAAAGAGAAGAGAATCCCCTGGATCAGAGGAGCTGCTGAAAGCAACACCAAGCAAGTCACCAAGGAGCACAGTACCACAGGGATGTGCCTCTAGTACAGCCCCACATCTTAAGGGATTGTTAAACTCCCACAGCACAGGCTTTTAGGGTTCCCATAGGACCAGTCTGTGGCACTGCCATACACTCTAACACTGGAACTCTTAGAACCTGCTTCTTCAGTCCTGACTCAAAGTGTATCAGAGATCAGACTCTGCAGTACCAAGAGCACCTCCTGCTGTAGCCTTTTGCTAGAAGTGCACTGAACACTGCCGCACTCTCCTTCAGGGAAGCAGCTGATACTTGGATAACACTTGAACTACAGTCTCTTTCCTTGGATTATATGCCACTGTCAAGTCACCCTCAGGATATCCCAGGGAGCCAGTCATGAAAATTTTGCTGGACTCCCATATTCATGGATGTGATAGTCTTTCACAAATGCTAGCTCAGCCTTCAGACTATCCTCCTTTCTCAGGTAAAGGGTCACATTGAGTAACTATTCTAGGATGCATGCAGTATAGTTGTAGCCATGTCCGTCCCAGAATATTGAGAAGAATTCTTGACTACCTCTTCATGATCACTTTAAAGATTAAAAGGGGAGTGATTAGCATGTTGCATCTATATTTTCCCTAGAATTTTTTTTTATGTAAAGCTCTACAGCAGTGGTTCCCAAACTGGGGTTCATGAACCCCTGGGGATTTGCAAAATGTTCCAGGGGGTTCTCAGGAAAAAAATCCCTAATGGTGGACAGAGCTGTCCCTAAGGACCCTGGGCAGCACAGGGCTAGCAGCCCGGAGCCCCTGAACTTCCAAGAGCAAGCCAATGTACATGGCAGAGGGGCATTGTAGGGGACAGAGTAGGCAACGAGGTTTGGTACAGGGATTGGTTCCTGGGTTGGTGTTTCTGTGGTGTAGTGTGTAGTTGCTGGTGAGTATTTGCTTCAGGTTGGGGGGTTGTCTGTAAGCGAGGACTGGCCTGCCTCCCAAGGTCTGTGAGAGTGAAGGATCATTTTCCAGGATAGGTTGTAGATCGTGGATAATGTGCTGGAGAGGTTTTAGCTGGGGGCTGTATGTGATGGCCAGTGGTGTTCTGTTATTGTCCTTGTTGGGCCTGTCCTGTAGTAGGTGATTTCTGGGTACCCATCTTGCTCTGTCAATCTGTTTCCTCACTTCCCTAGGTGGGTATTGTAGTTTTACGAACCCAGGAACCAATCCCTGTAGCAAACCTCGTTGCCTACTCTGTCCCCATATCTACTCTAGCGACACCACCAGAGGATCCAACCACATCAGCCACACCATCAAGGGCTCATTCACGTCCACAGCCACTAATGTTATATATGCCATCATGTGCCAGCAATGCCCCTCTGCCATGTACATTGGCCAAACCGGACAGTCCCTCTGCAAAAGAATAAATGGACACAAATTGGACATCAGGAATGGTAACATACATAAAGCCAGTAAGTGAACACTTCAATCTCCCTGGTCATTCTATTACAGATTTAAAAGTCACTATCATTGAACAAAAAAAACTTCAGAAACAGACTTCAAAGAGAAACAGCAGAACTAACATTCATTTGCAAATTTAACACCATTAATCTGGGCTTGAATAGGGACTGGGAGTGGCTGGCTCATTACAGAAGCAGCTTTTCCTCTCCTGGAATTGACACCACCTCATCTATTATTGGGAGTGGACTACATCCACCCTGATTGAATTGGCCCTGTCAACACTGGTTCTCCACTTGCGAAGTAACTCCCTGCTCTCCATGTGTCAGTATATAATGCCTGCATCTGTAACTTTCACTCTATGCATCCGAGGAAGTGAGGTTTTTACCCACGAAAGCTTATGCCCAAATAAATCTGTTAGTCTTCAAGGTGCCACCCGGCTCCTTGTTGTTTTTGTAGATACAGACTAACATGGCTACCCCCTGATCCTTAATAATAAACAGTGTGTAATAAGCATGTCATAAAAACAAACTGTGTATTTCCAAGATCACTGCTTTTATAATTTATACTCAGGTAAAGGAGAAAATCCCTGGAAGTATTCATTTTTAGGAGGGGGTTCACGAGACTTGACATTTTCATGAAAGGGGTTCACAGGTTGTTAAAGTTTGGGAACTACTGCTCTACGGGTACCATGAGATTATAACAAAATTGGCATGATGGAATTTGGAGTGATGACATTCCCTCAGTTTCAGTTGGCAGCAGCAATTTAAGCTTGCTGAGCATGATTTGAAACCAGTCACTGAACATTCTCATCCCATCTTTACCTCTCCAAACTTATTTTGCTTGGACAACGGCATCACATAATTGTCCAGTAAAATTTAAGTCCCTTGGAAGGGAACAATGTTTGCACTTTAGGAGATTCTTCCATTAAGGATTAATGTTCCTCAGGCTTAATAGTCAAGACAAAATATGGGGTGTCCAGTGTCAAAAGTCAAAACAAATTCAAGATTTTTCTAGTATCAGAAAAGCAATATTTATTGCCTTGCTTTATGCATAAAATGCTATTTATACAGTATTAAACCAAGCAATCCACTGATTTAAGTTTAAAATTTATACACAAAAAAGTAATGATACAGAACATTCAGCTGACCGCTGTTTCGCCAAATTTTGAAAGGGTCTTATTTTGAAGCTTTTGCCTCTGAAGGATTTTCCCCAGTATCCAGTGTCTTCAGCAATCTGAAAAGGCCAGCTGCTTCTCGTATCCGACTGAACTCAATACAAAATGCCTGCACTTCTATAAACAAGTCCTGTACATTAATAATTTTGTTCCGGATCAAAGACTGGAGAAAGACACAAACGAGACGTACCAGGCGATTCTGAAACAGAAAAGGTCTGGCTTTAATATCTGAAAAGATGCCCAAGCAATTCTGCTAAAGAGTCTGACCCTTTGTACTGGTATTTTGTGTCAATTCAACAGGAATTAGTTACATCAGTTAACCTACCTTTTCACTTCAAGATTTATACAATCTGCATTTAGCCCTTTATTTTCCCCCGTTTGCTGCCCTATAGTACTGATAAATGTTAAGGATAGGGAGCTGGACATGCTCTTCAATCCTGCATGAAATTTTTTTTTTACTGATTGTAGGAACTAGGTCCTATCACTGTACACTTGCTTTATATGTAGGTGGCATGGCTATCTCTAGGGCAAAAACTTACATCCTAATACAATATTTCCACAATAGAGTGACTCAAGAGGATATTAAATATATGTACTGAGCATTAAAGGTAACTTAGTCATTACTTTTAGGAAAAAGAGCCCATTTTAAGAGTAATGTTTCCTAAAAGAAATTATTGCAGAATAGTTTATCCTCATGCTAGATGATGTAGAATGTTGTGGATTTTTTCAGACTGGGAGGAATTTTAAAAAGCTGGGAGCCATGCCAAACTCAAGGCAAGAAAGTTAGAAATACAGGGTGCTGCCTCACTTTGCAAAGGTTTTAGAAATACCACACACTAGCCCTTAGAGCCATATTGTTTCCATTTCAAGTTAATTCTTTTTTGCACAGCATCTCCTTAGAAACAGAATGCCATCTGTTTGTTTTGGTTACTGTGGGCACTTCCTTTACAGCACTGAAAAGTGCAGGAGATTCTGGAGTGTTTCTCTGATGACAAAGCACATAGCTATGCAGAAATAAAGTTAGAAGTGGAAGGATCTGGAAGCTTGAGGACAAGGAGAAGAGACAAAACATCTAATATGTGGATGGAGAGAAGGGTACCAAGTGAGAAATCTGAACCTCTCTGACACCATATATAGACCTGAATAATGTAAGGGAAGCACTGTACAATTACTTTGCTACTGAATGCATGAAGTACTTTGCAGAAAATTAAGACCACTACCTGTGCCCCTATGAAAATGCTGAAGGAAGAACCCCTACTCCATCATATGCTTATTAAACATCAGAATTTCATTAAAGCGGTATTTTGCTTCTTGAAGCCACAACTTGAAAAGAGGGAATATGTGAATTCCCAGTGTAGTCACCTTATTAAATCTCAGTACCTGAATATGCCTCATCTTGACTTTTAACCAAGTCATTCTCAAATACCCACCTGCATGTATTTATCCTTAATCTGTTCACAGGTAGAGATGCAATTGGAGATATAAAGGTGAATAAATTCAGGAGGGAGATCAACTGCTGTAGTAAGCCTGTTAAACATACAACAAGCTGATTAATGTACAGATAAACTAGCAAGTTAATCATCCATAGTACCATTAAACAATGGACAAATACAGTTAATCTCATAATTCAAATGCATCTATGATTCATTGACAATCCACCGTTATGTTAGTTAACTAAAATGTTTGGAGTTGTGGGCTTTTGACATGTCCAATAAGTGTGTTGCACTAGCCAGACACCAACATCAAAAGGCAAATCTATTTTTACATCAAGGGCAATACAGAAATTGGTTTTATTGAAGGTTACTCTCTAGATGTCTGCATGCAGGAGGCCTATGTCAAAGGCACCCATGTGATCTTTACTCTGTCTAATAAGCAGATACCCTACAGAAGCTAGTGATGGGCACTGCTTGCAGAGCAACAGAAACTCTCAAGTTGCTTATCCGAGTGACAATTTCATACTGTAGCAAGCATCAAATGCAACTGTGTATATCCGCATCAGATAAGTATAGAAACGAGCATTTCTTCTAAAGTACACAACTGGAATAGCATGATTTTGTGCTTCATAATATTAGTTTGCCTTAGTTTTTTTCAGGGTTCTAAATTTAGAAGTCATGGGAATTAGAACATTATTAATATCTGGATTTCAAAATAAGTGCAAAAGAGTTCAAATGACGAAACATGTTAATCACACTATTGGTGTGAAGAACCAGAAGTGTCTCACCAAAGAAAGAGCTAGAGAACATTTTTTTTAAAATACCAAAAAGCAAGAGAGCTTGTGCTTTCAGAATAGTGCTATAGACAAAATATCTTCAATCACCCAATACATGTACTATACTAATGGATCATTAAGGTGTACAACTGCCATCTGACTTTTGTTTCAAGTTGTTTGAATACTCACATACAAAGAGAGGCAATACAACTTATGAATGATCTTACATCACATTTGAAGTATACCAGTTAGATGCCAGCTCTGCAAGATGCTCCAGCTTGCACTAGACTGCTATGCAACCAACATGGAACTTTGCTGGATCACAAAGGTTTTGGCTTTTTAATGAAGTGGTTAGGAAGACTGAAGCATGTAGGTCAGTAAGTGTCTTATCATAAGACTGCAAGTGTTTTTTATATCCCACAGGACATTTACTTTATCTGATCTCCCTCACCTCAAACTGCCCTTTTGGCACTGCCAACCATTTTAAATTTTATGAAAAACTCCTGACCTGTATCTTTTATGGAGAGGACCCTGCCTGCATCAGAACTGATGTGATTTTCACTGTGTAGGGGAAACCAGAACGCCTGTGATCTTCTGTGGTTATACTAGACAGGAGCGGGAACCATTTACCTACTGCCATTTCATCCTAAAGCAGAGCAGAGACCCCAGCAGCTTGATGGCTACTATAAGCTCAAAGTGGGTGGAGCTGTCAACTCAGCAATTTAGGGAAGATTTGGTGCTTATACTGTGCACTGAGGCAGGATTCATCAACATAGCAGAAATGGAACCACAAGTTTAACAACTTGAATAGTAATAGGTAGTTTCTTCAGCCTCTTGTGAATAGTTGGAAGACCGAGAGATGGGGAAGAAGTTCCAACTACTTCTCACTTAGCTTGTAGTCTCTGGGAAACTTTCAGATTAAATACTTTAAACATTTTACTCAGGAGACTAATGCAGATCAATGTTAGCAGTTCTGCTTTTTTAAACATCAAGAAAAGCAGTCTGCAGTGCTGAAGTGGGGACAGGAAGGTAGAAAACTACAGGGTTTGGCATGTGGGAAAGAAGAATTAGGTTTCTCCTTCAAAAATAGTTGTTTAATGTGTGAACATACAAGCAAGCTACATGTCACTACAGGAACATTTAATCATGGGTATGAAACCCAACTGGCCAATTAGAATAGATCTGGAAGTCAACATCCAAGCCTATTATAATAAAACTTCTCAGAACATACTTATCTGGCAGCAGTTTGTCCCAACTAAGCGAATTTGAGTGCATCTCTGATGCCAGAAGGGGGGAAAAAAAAAAAAAAAGTCAGCTGTATTATAGGTGGGGTTGGTAGCACTTCACAGTAAGGTAGCACTACACTTCCCATTAAGACCCTGTTTTCAGTTGCTTATAACTTTGTCAAACTTCAATATCTGCGCTGAAATTTTACATGCTGGATGTCTACACCTCAGCTTGATTATTTTTTTAAATGTTAACCAAAATAATTCAGCCATTTCAAAGAATAAGACAAGAGAAAAATAAGTTTTGCCCATGTTAAAATATTCTGAAGCACTCTGAAGCACTCCCCTGCCCCCATGCTTTGGAACAGGGACTTGAAATTATGGCAGGGGGTGGCCTTCATGTCAGTCAAACACTCAAGAGTTAGAAAGAACAGGAGTACTTTTGGCACCTTAGAGATTAACAAATTTATTTGAGCATAAGCTTTCGTGGGCTACAGCCCACTTCATCGGATTCATAGAATGGAACATATAATAAGAGTGTGTATGTGTGTGTGTGTATACACACACACACACACACACACACACACACAGAAGATGCCATACCAGCTCTAAGAGGCTAATTAATTAAGATGACCTATTATCAGCAGGAAAAAACTTTTGTAGTGAAAGTACCTGAATTAAGGTTGCCTGTGCAGTCTTAATTTGGCTCCCTTGTGTGTATGCATTATGATACAGTATTTTTTCCACAAGACCTCTAGTTCATTTAGTGCACAGGATGGATGATGCTCACTAAGTGAGCAGAGCAGCTACTCAATATTGTTTTATATTCATTGTTCACTATGTGGCCCTTGGGCCTTAAGTCTTATTTACTGCATACTATTCAAACCCTGCTCTGAATGCTCAGCACTTCTGCAAATCAAGTCAGGCACCCTGAAAATGAGGAACACACAATTAGTGATCACATGCGAAGTGTTTGGTTCAAGTGACTTGTGTAACATCACACAAGAACTCTGGCAGAGACAGAATACAATTCTCCAACTGCCTTAACCATGAGGTCATCCTTTCTCTTCACTACACACCTTCCAAGTTCGGCAACAAAGGAGGCAGGGTTCTAGATAGTCTGCTTCACTACACAACCCTGATTCAAACCCAGAGCAAGTACATCCTGTGCACTGAAGGCGGTGGGGTCCTGTGGAACAATTGTATGTGATCATGTAAATAAAGACTATCAATGTACAGGCATAAGGGGGGGCGATTTAAAGCTGCACAGACAAGTTTTATTCTGGCATTTTCCAACAAAGCTGCACAGACAAGTTTTATTCTGGCATTTTCCAACTCGCGAGTGTGACTGCAATTTAAATGTTTTTTGATCTAGTTTGTGTGTAATGTAAATAAAAGCAAAGAAATGCCCCAGTTCTGTTGTACCCATCGTACGCAATGGATCTTTTGCTCTAGAAGTTTACGGCATCCCTAAGAGTAGCATTATACAGAGGCATCAAAATCCATTTCTGTCAGCATCTCTAAGTAGACTCTTAAAAGTAACACATGATCTAGCAGAACCTTCTGTTAAAGAATCATTGCACTGATTCCAGATGTAGGGCTTTTCCCTCTATGGCAGGTGGCACTGCTTTCCAGCTGACTGAATGAACAAGAACTGCGTGTTTCTTGCTGCTCCTGTTCATTCTGCCTGCTGCAAAACAGAAGAGATAACGGGGGAGGTGTTTGAGGAGAGAGAAAATGAGCAACAAGGAAACGAGATCGTAAGTTTACCCTGGCAGAAGCAGTACTTCCTCAGTGTCACGCTAG
This sequence comes from Chrysemys picta bellii, assembly GCF_011386835.1. Classification (NCBI taxonomy): domain Eukaryota; kingdom Metazoa; phylum Chordata; order Testudines; family Emydidae; genus Chrysemys; species Chrysemys picta. The sequence continues at coordinate 238,503,358 of NC_088791.1, read as the reverse complement.
TAGTGGTTTTGGTATTAAAATGCTCCCAGATTGTATTTCCATAAACTCTAGGCAAAAACGACAATCTCACCCTTCACATGTGCTGGACGCCCTTCCCGCAGCCCCCACTGGCCAGTGGGAGCGGTGATCGGCCAAACCTGTGCACACGGCAGGTAAACAAAGCAGCCCGGCTCGCCAGGGGCTTTCCCTGACATACCGTGGGCCAAAGGTTGCTGATCCTGTACTATACCATTCTCTCACTAGAAGGGAAAACCTATAATGGCAGCAGGTCATAAAAGAGACCCAGTTTGGGAATAAGAACCATTCAAGAAATATATGTTTTCTGATGATGTTTTAAAGAAAGTCACACCAGTGAACTGGTGGAAGTCACTTAAGCACTTGGATTCAGAGACTGCTGACGTGATAATCTCACTTTTAACAGCAGTAGTTTCTTCTGCCACTGTAGAAAGAATATTTTCTTCCTTTAGACTAATTCATTCCAAATTGAGACTGATTGGGACCTGAAAAAGCAGGATAGCTTGTTTTTCTTTTCCAGATTATGAACTGGAAAATGAAGGTGAAGACAACCGAGTTAGCTGCAAAAGCCAATATTTTAAGTTTCTCATGTTGACCTGGCTGACATAGTCAATTTAATTTTTTTTTTTAAACAAATATTTAACTATTTTAGTTAAAAACAATTTTAACAAAACAAACCTGATTTTAAAAAACTTGAATGTTTAACTTAATTTAAAAAATTCATGCTTGTTTTGTTAAAATATTATATGTTTGCTGTTGAAGAAAAAAATCCAGAATATATAACGTTGTTGTTTTAGTTAAATAAAACAATTTAAATGTCTGTTTGGTGATGTTCTCCTAATACCGCATGGCAAGAAAATCCTTCAAATATTAATGATTAACCTCTTGAATTGGAGATCGTCATTGGGAGGTGAACTTCATAAATATCTGCTTCAATTACCTTTGGTAAATGAAATAACCAAACAATCATTCATTTTCAGATGTAGCTGTAAAACTAATCTGAAAGGTTTTCAAAATAAATCACTTAAAAAATGTATAGCGTGTGTCTTCTAAAAATGAAACCTACATCTATCTCTGAGTTGTGAAGAATATGTATTAAGGTTATAACAACCAACATGAATGCACTTTTATGTAGAAATCTATGATTAAATCGAATCTTCCTGACTAGTGATTTAAATCAAATCCACCCTGAAAAATGACATTGAAATCTGTCTCCAATTTCAATATCAAAGGTGAATCTGAGATTGCCATTAACCCAATATAACTACACTTTTATATTAAGAGGTGGGATATAAATGTGAATTTCAAAAAGAAGCAAGATTTCAAGATTTGCCCTATTTCATTTGCAGAACAAAATGGTGGACACAAGACGCATATCACACAGGCAAAACCAATACTACAGACAGCCTTGTTTTAAGATACACTTCTACCTCGATAGAACGCTGTCCTTGGGAGCCAAAAAAACAGTGCCTCTCATTTTAGTGGCATTTCATGCAGAAGTGTTTTTACATTTGTTTGAATTAATTAGAAGTATTACACCTTTCATATAAACAAACCAATAAAAGGGATTAAACTAACTTGACATACAGGCAGTTTTGAGTGATAGAGTTCAGAGTTCTTTTGGCAAGTGGCCAGGTAATTCAAAGCTACTTCACTGCATTTTAGTGAGTCTGCTTATATAGTATAAATTGGTATATTTAGTCAGATGAGTTCAGCACTTTTCCAGCCAATGATCATGTCCTGTGGTAAAAGAGCATAGAGGAGTCTTCTCTGCCCCTTTCTTGCTTTAATGTGTCTTATTTGTGCACAAGGACCATCTTTTTCAGGCCAAAACCTATTTCAATGAAATTTGACAGCTATTTCCTTAACTCCTGCCAACTTTGGTAGCCTTTAGGGGCATAGTGGAACAAGTTACTTTTCAAATCTGACTATACCACTACGCATAAAGCCAAGATCAGTAAAACTCATCAGGTACTCCCTGTGAAACATTCTGCTTTCATTTTTTTTTATAAAAACAACACTGATCAGAGCACTCCAGTGCAAGAACTCACAAAGATAAGTTTAGATTTAAGATGACAAGAAACACTTACCGATTTACAACTTCCATTGAATGTAAAGACATGTCCATGTTGACCAGGACAGAAAAATACTCTGTTATCTGACTGGACTGCATTAGTTTAAGCAACATTTCTATAGCAACTAGAGGATTATTTTCCACCAGGTCAGGCAGTTTGGCAGGAGTGAGGCCAATGTGGTAAACAAGCTTGGGGTCCTTTTCTAATTCTCCAAGAAGCTATAAAAAAAAAAATCAGCATATTAAATTTGAATTAAACTGTACATGTTTGATCACAACAAGAGCAGGTGAACTAGAAACCCAATCTGGATTGTATTATCACTTAGTTTAATAAAAGATGTTCTGCCTTGTGCAGAAATTCCAGTGATATTAACAGCCACTCAAAGTTTCCTACAATCATCAACAAGTTATGCATTTTTTACAAAAATGTTGTAGCCTGCAAAACAAAAGCAATAATCCATCTAAATTACACAAAAGGAGAATTCTAGCCACTTGGATTTAAGTATTTCTTCTTATACATATTTTGTTTTCTTCTAATATTTCAGTTTCTGATCAAGGGGAAGTGTGCACAGAAAAGCCTTTAAAAGAAGCTAGGGTTTTGAAGCTCATGGCACTTAGTAGCCTTGTATGTTGTGGAAAAATTTAAAACCACATAATCCAAGTTTCATTTCTTTCTCTTGCTCTAGCTCTTTCATTGAACTGGCAAATGCACTGTTGAACTGAGCTGACCAACAACTTTGATAAGTTATCCCAGACAGAAAGAGATAGTTGTACTAGAACATCTCCCTTCTTATACAGTACAATGATAAGACGAAGGCCCATTGAAGTCAGTAGTAACACTAACTTCAGCCAGACAAGATCAGGCTCTTAGCATTTCTAAATAACCATCTTATTAAAAGCCTCTGCCAAACCTGAAACAGCATTACTACAACGAGGTTATCCTAGCAGGGAAATACTGTTGCTAGTTACTAGTCACATTTTGCATTTGTTCAGCTAATGAAGTGTGTGTAGAAACAGCAGATAGACAAGTTTTAAAAAATACTTTCCTTATCTGACCATACACAAGCCAAGACTCTGGAATTTTGGTATTGAGACAAGACAACTCAAACAATATTGAGATTTCCTAAATTTGGAGACAGTTTTAAGCAAGTCCACTCCTTGGCAGGACAAATCTTCAAACTTCTGGAGTGCCCACAGACAGATTAGTGCTCTACACAGGAGTTTAGAGAGTTTAAATCTTTTAGTGGCACTTCCATCTTAGCACCTCAGGCTACTGTTTGTTTTGAGTCCCATCATCCTGCTTCACTGGGTCTGCTATGTGACTATTTTAATTTTATGTAATATAATTAGGCTTGGAAGGATTAGAATTTTGTATCTGTATATGTTGATTTCACCATATATACACCGATGCAAAATATTTCCATCAACGATAACTGAAATGTACAGATAGGCCAAGTAAGAACAATGCTGCTTGAAAACTTAAGAGTTTGATTTAAGGATATTTACTTTGTATATTTTGACATGTGATGTTGACAATTCGTGTTTTAATGGCTATGAAGCTTTAACTTTTTGAATCTCAATATTTACTGTCATTAAATAATTACTGTCTCACCCCTGACCCCAAATGTTCACAAATACAGGAAATTATAAATTGATAAACGTTTAAAAAATGCTTAAGTAAATATTGATATTATCCACTGAAATTATTTAAAAAATTGAATTCTACCAACCCTAAATATAATGAGATGAAAATTATTTAAGTCATTTAATTTGACCCTAGTTTTCTAAAATGTATGAAATATAAACATGCATAGGAAAGATTAGAAGGGAGGGCAGCTGGCACATAGGACCCACCTGTGTTTGCTGTGGAGATGACAAAGGACTTTTGAAAGCCTTAGCCATGATGCGTTTGATCTCCACTCCGGTGCTGTTTTTAACACACATTGACTTATCCCACTGAATTGCATGATCTGGCTCTATTGGGTTTAGCCAAGCCAGCTCATCCTCACAAATATGGAGTGGAGGTGGTGGCCGGATAAACTCTGGTCGAAAGTGACCTGAAAGACAATGTTGTAAAGATTTCTTTCAAAGGAAAATTGAAGAGGTGAAGTACTTTTTGTATTACTCAATGAAAAATCATTTTAAATTTAGAAGGCTACTATATTGTATATTTAATATAAGGGTGACAATAGCAGTCTGATGAGTGGTCCTCTCTCCCTCCCACAACTGTAATACTTTTCAATGTACAGTCAGATTAATTTTTGGAGTTTTGTACTATGACGTATGAGCTTGGTCACATACAATTCAATCTAGAGAAAAGTAGCTCAACACATCACTTATGTCAATCCTTAAGTAATTGTGCCAAAGATTACAGAAATTTAAGAGTAAACAAAGGTGCACATACTTTCTATAGGTGGTTTTGGTCCACTCACTAAAGCTTCAGTGATCTGTGAGGCAACAGAGCTGTCAAAACCAGAATTTGAGGAATCTGGGTCAGGATCGCTGAGAATGCTGGGGAAGCTAGCTTTGCTCTGTGTTGGCAACTCAGACTGACGCTCTGAAAAAAAGTTCAGGCCACGATATTAAAGCATACAACCAAAATACAGATGTCAGGAATATTAAAAGTAGCAGGAAACAATCTGAGCTTTAGAACAGCATTGGTTTAAAGAGACAGTGTCAACATGAAATCTAGTTCAGGTTTGTAAACGGTGGGCCATGGAGCACATGCTGGTGGTGTGCAAAGAGTTGATTGGTCAGTCACATGGTGTTGGCTCTCCTCCTTTCCACTTCCTAAAACTGCATTATATAGCTAAAAATACTAACACTTTCCCAGTATTACTTTTCCATTTAAACAGCAATTGTTGTAACTGTCACAAGGGTTTACATAATTGCAAATGGCAGCAATGCAGTGATTGACTGTGAATGGGAGAGAACCTAAGCTATCTGTGAGAATCCTCTAGGACAGTGGTTCTCAAGTGGGTCTACAGTCCCCTGCGGGGCCAAGAGCTGGTTTTAGGAGGCCATGCCCTGCGAGGCAGGACCCCCGGGATCCTAGGATTACCATATGTCCAGGTTTTCCCCGGACATAGCCTCTTTTGATTCTCCACTGTCTGTCCGAGCAGGTTTTTCAAATCAGAGGCTATATCCGGGCTTTTGCAGAGCACAGGTAGCTCGGAAAGAGCTGTCTCTGCACCTCACTGGTTCCTTCCCTTCCAGCTGATTGGGCAGGATCTGGCAGCTGCGAGGGACCAAACAGCTTCATAATGCAGCATGTCAGCCTCACACTGCAGATCCTGAACCCCTTCTCCAAGGAGCAGCTCCAGTTGGGGCTGCATTTCACAGCAGGTGAGCTGGTGGGAAGGGCAGAAAGAGGACGGGCTGAGGCTGTTTCCAGGGGGGAAGCTATGTGCAGCTGCTGGAGGTGAGAGACAGGCTGCACCAAGTGCCGAGGAAGCAGAGGAAGGGAGTGTAGAGGTCAGAGTAGAAGGGGCACAGGAGAGTTAGGAGACTCCCCCTTCCAGCGCCCCCTCTGCCTCTGCCCTCTGGCAGTGTCCTCTTTTAGGGAACCTGAAACATGATAGCCCTATATGGGGCCAAAGCCCTGAGCCCTGGCGCCCCGCAGGGCCCTGAAGTTTTTATAGCATGGGGGAGAAGGGATTTCAGAAATAAAATGGTTGAGAACCTCTGCTCTAGGACGTGACCTAGTCTGTGGAAAGTGTCAGAACCCCTGATCTAGTCAGTTTCAAAAAATGAGTTCGAAGTAGTTTTTCATGCACTATTCTTGCCACACTTGTCCCCCTGCCAATTGTGCGTTTACAGTCACATTTCTCCCTCCCTCTTAACGCTTCCCCCACTGTTGTGTGAAGACCCACACCAACATAGGCATTCAGACTCAACAATAATGGGGGCCATAAGAAAATCTAAATCAGAGGTAAAAGGTTTTTCAGTGTGGACTGTGTTTTTAGTGATGTTGCATAGACTAACTACCCTCCCCCATTTGTTGTCAACATCCCAGTAGCAACTATAGCAATTGCTTACATCGAAAAAACATATTAGGGGTCTAATACAAATTAAAATTTTATGCAGCTGGAAGTGAGCCAGCAGCATGGGACATCTAGCACTATCTAGACTATGATTGTAACCAGGAATTGTTCAGAGGTGGACAATGCCCCTAAAAAGGCCAAATTATACAGCATAGGAAACATTACATACTACTAAATCCAGTAGATATTCTTTGTTACTGCAAAGCTGGTTATAGAGAAAGGAAAATAAGTTTTAAAATTATGGATACATTCTGAGAAACCATAACATGGCTTCTGTCATAGGAGTGCTCAAACAAACTGAGGACTGGGAGTGGCTGACCCTTTATTCCTAATCCCAAATTTCAGGCTCCAACTCTCTGTAGCACTGTCAGAAAGGATGTCTTTACCTTCTGTCACCCTGATCAGTTCATTTTAAAATAGGTCAACCTTACTGCATGAAAGTCAGTAGCTGATTAACAGATGCCAGCCCTAGAGCATTGCTAACAGAGTCCATCTGCAAGGGGAAGTCTAAGTATGTGCTTATCTAGTCATTCAGGGAGTAAATAGCATGCTCCTCAATGGATTCAGCCTCTGATAATTTGAAGCTTGACATCTTGGTCCCATAACTAATACAGCTCTTGTTTTGGGCCCAGCAGTCACTGAAGAGACACCATCCTGAAATTAAACTACTGCTTCATTTTCTGTGTAACTGGGCTTGTATATTGCCTCTCCCTACACTGAAGCTATTTATACTTTCTCCTTTATTTAGAACCTGCTGAGCTAGTACTCAGCTTTTCTCTGTAGAAATGTTCTTCATGCTAGACATGGTCCCCTAATTATCTAGTGTTCAAAATTTTAACTGAACCCACTCTCAAAAACAGACTCAATGTTAGATAACAGAACTCTCTTCCACAGATAATGATAGCCTGCTGAGTCCAAAGGTTTTTTCTAGGTGTATTTCCTATGGCTGGCAAGGGAACAAGGATGTACCTTTTCCATCAAAGCAAAGGAATAAGCAGAAGTTATTTTTTGCAAAGTATCTGGTGGTTTTCTGTTCTATTTTATCTGAATATTGACTCACTGAATTAACTTGGTAGGATATTTTTCCTTCAAGGATATATATTATATACTTGATTACTTTCTTAGCAGTTTCCCAAGAAAAGGTACTTGATTGCAAAAAATAAAAATCCAATTTCATCAATTTTCAGAATGCTTCTACTGGTTTATAAACTGGTTAGAACTCCAGTATACAATCCTAAAAAGAATATTTTTCGGAATATTCTTGACCAACTCCTGCACATTACAATTAATCCAACAGGCTAAATGTCACATCTAAAAGATGAGTACTGTATATACTCGTTCATAAGCCGAATATTTTTGGTAAAAAAATGACGCATCAAAGGGCGGGGTCAGCTTATAAACATGTCTACACCAAAATTTGATGATTTTAAGCTCTATGGAATCATTAAATTGAATATCTAATACATTGTCGTTTTGTTTACCTGGAGCATCTGCAGGCACGGAGCCCCTCAGCTCCCTGTAGCTGCAGTTCGCCATTCCCAGCCAATGGGAGCTGTGGGAAGTGGCACGCCATTTCCTGCAGCTCCCATTGGCTGGGAACGGCAAACCGCGGACACTGGGAGCTGAGGGGCTCCGTGCCTGCAGATGCTCCAAGTAAACAAAACGTCCCAACCCGCCAGCAGCTTACCCTGACAGGCCGGGAGCCAAAGTTTGCCAACCCCAGAAATATAGGGCTGGCTTATGAAAGGGTCATACAGTTTTTGCTACTTTTACCTAACCATCCTGGGGGGTCGGCTTATAAATGAACAGGCTAACGAATGAGTATATACGGTAGATATCATTTCAGTTTGGTGGCACTGTGGTGTGCAACTTAAGGTCATAGCTGGTCAATAGTTGCTAGTAAATTATAGGTTTGATTTGGACCCCAGTATTCCCAGAGAATAAAATACCATCAGATATTATTATGAGATCTACAACAGGTTTAGGCCCCAGTCTTGCAATTCAGTGCACACATGAAGACTCTTGGGCTTGAAAGGAGCCTCAAATGAACTCAGTGAAGCTTCATGTGATCACTGCAGTCTGCCCACATACAGAAGGTTACAGGATCAAGCCAGATTGATTCTTTGGGATTAAAGAAAGCAAAAGCTGTATTTAAAGCAGAATCCTTAATAAAAGAGCTAAAGAGTAATTTGTTTATGGGAAGAGCATAAGCACCTTAACCCAAGCCACTTAAAGTAAAAAAAGCTATTCAAAGGCAAGCAGTTGTTGCAGATCTATTGTGGTGCTACATTTTTTCTCTTCTGTAAATTGCAGGAAGCTTCCTTTGATTCCTAACGGAAGGTGCTGAAATGTATTGGAAAAAGCAGCTTTGACTACAAGCCAATTACCCTTAACCAACGTAGTCTTCTGTCAGGCTAACCGTATCGAATAAAGGCAGTATTTTGCCAGAAAACTTCCTTTTTCCACCAGCATCAGAAAATGACGTTTTTTGGCAGGATAATGATCCAAACAGGCAGAAGTACAACTAAAGAAACAGAAGCAAATAGGGCAAATTTTGCAAAAACATTCTGCAAATCAGCAGGTTGAAGTTAATACTGATCAAACAAAAAAAATCTAAAGCCCTCATGAAACTGTATTTCTGCCCTTTAAAAAAAGCAATTACAGCTGCAAGTCAAATTGTTCACATTTAAATTCTGAGTGTTACTTAGGATATTACGCAGAGAAGATCAGATATTAAAGGACAGAATACATTAGTTGTCTTTCCCATATGTAATTTAACGTTCAGGATAGTTATCCTGACAGAACACTTTAAATTTTTTTGAATAGGAGTAATTCTTTGGGATTACATTCTAGAACAAATTTGTCCCTAAAATGAATCCAGGGATATTCTGAATAGGAGAACACCTTTATAGAAGCCATCAAGATTTACAACCCTTACAGGACAAGATCAGCCATGAAAGAGGGACAAATATAAACAAAGATCTCAATAATGTTTAAGTTTAAGCATTTTTGTTTCACTCTTTTTATATTTTATGGACTACTCAGTTAACTTCTTTTCTACATCTTCGATTACTGGGAAAAATATGGACTTGAAACAAGCTATTTTATAAATGGAGAAGCCAGTCAAAAAGGTGATTCGTAGGTGTCAAGACTGCAGCAAGAGGAGTTGCCTTCATATGAGGCACAGACAATGGCAGGCATTTATTCCAAGAAACAAATCTTGTCTCTCTCACTAACAGAAGTTGGTTCAATAAAAGATATTACCTCAGTCACATTGTCTCTCTCATGAACATGTCAGATCAAAGATAGCTTAAGGTCTCTATGTAGTCAAATTAGTTATGTATGTGATTTACTGTATAATTTTGTTGTATCCACTACATATAGAATAAGCATTGCACATTCAGCTACTTATTTTTAAAAGTAACCAATATCAATGAATTTGTTCCATTTTCAAAAATACTACTGGCTTTGTATTTTGGAGACAAGACAAACCAAAATGAATGGAACTTCCAGCAAAAACAGGAAATGTAGTAATTTTGGGTTCTTAATTTAACACCATTCAAAAGGGACCTGATTTTCAGAGGGCAAGTACACAGCTCTTGTGAAAAATCAGACCCCTTCAATGCTTTGTAATTTGGGCAACCAAAGTGTCAAGTCATTTTTGAAAGTTTAAGTCAAAGAATACAGAATTCACAAAAATGCTCAGAAAGATTCAAAGAGGGAGACACCAGACTAAGGCAGGAAAACTCAGGCAATAGGTTGAATATCACACTAATATTTGTCTAATTACCCCAAGATTAGGTATTAAAAAGTTAGTTCTCAAACAATGAGAAAAAAACAGTTTTGAAATCATAACCAATGGTTATCAAATCCTTATAAGGCCATACTTGGATTTTTGGTGCTCCAAACTGGCCCCCGTTCACTATATCCATCTTTCCTACTGTTTTAATCAGTAGCTCCAAAAGTGACCTACTAAAAGAGATGGCTCACAACCACCACCTTTTTCTCTCTTTCTCCTGCCAAATGGTCTAAAAGCATCACTTTTACTAGATACAGTCAGCCAAATTAGCCACCTTCCCAACCTGGAGGCAATACTTAGGAAGTAACAAAAACCTAAATCATCTCAGATTTATAAAAACTACCAAAAATTCAGTTATAACACCCTGGTCTTGCCAAAAGATATAACTGAAGAAAGCGGCATAATGTCTGCCTGATAGTAAGTTATCCTGTGTTTCTGAAATTGGAAATACTGCACAAGATACAAGGGAATAAAATTTAAGCATGAAAACTGCCAACAGAACAAAAGACATTTTTCAGATGGAAAGCCTTTTCCTATATTGTAAAAAAGCATCTTCACAGCCTCATAGAAGAAAATTCCATGTATAAAACTTGCTTTTTAAGCCAAATATAAGGCAGTTAAAAATGCCCTGTGCTTAAAGTTTCTATAGTCTAGAATTATAGCTCAACTCATTTTACACTTAAAAAGAAATATCTCACTTTCACTATTATCTCAAGAAAAAGCTGTCAGGATATACCTAAAATGGTTTGTTATTTCTTACCTGCTAGTGCTAGCTGAAGTCCACTTATATCTACTGACTGGGCCATGTTTCCTATATCCATTAAGGCAATCTGTCGAGGAGTCTTCTTGAAGAGTTCTCTAGGAGGAGCCAACATCAGTTGAGAAAGGAAGAATTTTTCTGGTGGAGTTATGGGAGGTAAGAAACCTGAGAAAAACAATTTTCCTCACTTGTTATACAGTTGCAATTAATACTTTGCACTTTCTACTATGAAGGAGCGATGTCTGCTAAACAAACTATGGCACAAATATTAAAATGTATGAATTAGGCCAACACAAAGAATATTCAGTTGTGTTAATATTTTAAATTAAATCCACGCCTCTGCCTATGTAGCATTTAAATATGAGCTATACAGAATAATTTTGCTTAAACTGTCTCATGAACTAAACCTAAGGTTTCTTTGGTTTTAACTATTAAATAGTTTTAGACTTACTTCAATAACCCTATGTCTCCATTTTTGGGTTGAAGGCTAGGTCACAGCATACCATAAGGGCCAAGGAAGCCATCTAAAATTAGTTTAATATTATAATTAATAAAACCTAGTTCTTCAGCTGTTACCAATATTTGGTCATTCATATTAGTAAAACATAAGCTCTTAAACTGCAATTGCATCTATGAGACCTAGGTAGTCATATCAAGCTCTGTTACACTTTGGGGAATAGTTTGCATTTGGGTGCTCCAGCAAAGAGAGGCAATTTGATTAAAACTAGGCAAATACAAGGAAAGCTGAACCCTTCTGTAAGAGAACACTGAATACAAACAGGCCATCAGGAAAGGAACAGAAGAGAAAAATTCACCAGAAGTAGCAAACAGCTCCCAACCCTTCCCCACACAACTTTTTAAATTTGGTTTTGAATGTCAAGCAGTCTTGATGCATCGTTTTGTTTTCTAATTTAGACCAATGATCAATTAACAACAAATAACAGGCACATTGCTAGTCACAGCCCTAATATTCATTGTAGTTTGTGGTGAACAAGTTGCTATTAACTTAACAAATTATTCAAAGTGAAAACCTTTTAGAATCCAGTTTACCTGTCACTATTTATAGTTTGATTTTCATTTCAAAGCCAAGAAATACAAATCACATCAGTTTCTCTTTCAGGTTCTTAATGCTGCTGAGTTTGGGCTTCATAAACTGCAGGGAATGTTTGTTTCAAAACAACTTTGTTAAAATTATGGAAACATTTGTATTAGTCTTGAATGTTTATAAACAAAGTTTTATGGATCTTTAATTTTGGGCCATGTAAAACTGACAGTATCCCTTTAAGACTGAGCAGAACTTGCCTGTTTTTAGAAGTTTATAGCTATCAAAAGTGTTAAACAAGATCTCCATTTTTTGTTAAAGCAGAATTTATAATACTTTGTAAGTTCTGAATTTTGTACTTTAGCCATTTTAGTTTTCAATGTAAATAAAATTTAAACTTGGCACATCCATACATCTTAGTAAGCACTATAGTAACTTTAATAGACTTTAAAATTTGAACTTTTCAAATTAAGTTATAAATATTTTAGACTCATTTTGCAGCATGTTATAAATACTTCTTACTGAAATATATACCAAAGTACAATATTTCAAGTAGTCACATCAAAGATAATCATTCTAACAGCCATCAGTGTGAATCCACAGAATTTTACTTTCAGCTGAGGGGAAGTTCGGATTTGAAAATCACTTGGATTTAAATTAGTGGAATATAGCAAGTTTATATACTCTCTAGAGCAGTGCTTGTAAAGTTCAACACCCTTTACCCCACATTCTAAACTGTCACCAACAGGGCTTGGAGAATATTGCCCTCCCTCCCCCCCAAAAAAAGTTTGCTTTAATATTTAAATGTTCAAACAAGTTGACTGTGCTTTCAATAAATAGTCTAGAAAATATTAATGAAGTGAAAGTTTTGCTGAAAAAGCAAGTTTTAAACTTAAAACTCAGAAAGAATCCAGAATTCATTTGTATTTGTTCCAGAAATCAGAGGCTAAAAATAACATCCAATCAGAGATGAAACATTTTACATGTGACAAAGGGGTACAAATGGCTCAGGTTTTGAACACTCACAATGAGCTGTTTGCAAACAAGCTATAATCCAACAATCTAAAGAAGTTACTTGGCAAAAACAAACAAACAAACAAAAATCCCTGCTTGTTTTTATCTCAAAAATACAAGGAACTTGTTTTGTTTTCTAAAAAGCTTGACTGGGTGCTCCCTCAGCTCTCTAATGCAGGAAAGTAGTGTGGAGCGCTGAATCTTTCACAAAAGAACTTTTCTGTTCTTTCCAGTGTTTGTCTGGAATTTAAGGTGTTTTTTACAGAGTGATTAAATTAGAAGTTAATCAAATGACACTGCCTCTCCAAATTCCCTTTCCTTCAGTTCCTCTGGTTTCAGCACCTTATATTAATCCCTCCAGTTCTTCAAAGCAAACCCTGATCATTCTCATGTCAAACGCTTATTTTAAGTGACTCAGGCCTTCTTTAATCACAAAACAGCAACCTCCACCCCCCTTTCCTTTGTAGAGCAATTTCAAAGACAAAATATTTAAACACACCTCTCAACAGGGGTCATGCATCACTCAGTACTCACCACTCTGATTCCCAGTTTGGGGGGCACTAAATTAAAGAAGTGAGGCTTTCCTGTCCCTTGCCCCCCATAAAAATAAGTATCTGGAGCAGAGGGTCCCCTTTTGGCCCTGGATCACACAGAGAGGGACCTATTCCAGGGATTCATTTGTACTGAGAACAGGAAAACCTCACATCTTGCAAATTCCCCCAGGCACAAACAGCCTCTTACCCGGCTTCAAACAATCAAGATCTCTCCAATGTTGGGCAACAGAGTTAAGCATGCCTGTCTCTCTTCAGTTTATCTGCTATGTATATTAGTTACCTTAATCCGAATCCTTCTGATTTTGGAGGGGTAATTTATCTGTATGCACAGCTTCTCAATTTTCATGGCTTTAATCTAATGCCCCCAAAACTGAGAGCCAGAGTGATGTGCACTGCCAATTGAATGGAGAAGTGCATGACCGCTGTTGAGATGTGCTTTTAACCAGGTTTTCTGAACTACACTGCAAAGGAAAAGGGTGGGTGGTGTTTTATAATGTGTAAAAAAGGCCCGAAAAGCTTGTTTTGAAGTGTTTGACATGAGAATAATCCGGGTTTCTTTTGCTGCTTGCTAGAGGGCAATTTAGATGAGTGAAGAGCTAAGGGGACAGGTGCTGGAACCAGAGGAGCTGAAGGAAAAGGATCAGGGGGTAGCCGTGTTAGTCTGCATCTACAAAAACAACAACAATGAGTCTGGTGGCACCTTAAAGACTAACAGGTTTATTTGGGCATAAATCCGAAGAAGTGAGGTTTTTACTCACGAAAGCTTATGCCCAAATAAATCTGTTAGTCTTTAAGGTGCCACCAGACTCCTTGTTGTTTTTGAAGGAAAAGGAGTGGACTTTGCTGAATAAAGATGTAACTTAACCTCCTGAAAACTTGTGTGAAAAATGCAGCCCCCTCCCCCGCACACAGGGCCTAGAGAAGGGGGCTGGGGCAGGCTCCGGCCCAGTGGACACAAAGCGAAGCATCGCTCCGAGCGGAGCCTCCTTCCAGGCCCCCGCTTGTCTCCCCCGAAAGACTCGGGCCCGAGCTCTGCTGAGCGCCCACAGCCCAGGAGCCACCTCAGCGGCGCCCCCACCCCGCGGGGACCGGGCCTCGCAGCGCCGTGCCGGCCGCCGAGAAGCGGAGCCGGTTTCTCAGCGGAAGCCCCCGCGCCCCGGGCGGTACCTGACAGCGGCGGCCGCTCGGCCTCGTCGCCGCGCTCGGGCGCGGGGTTGAGCAGGTGGGCGAAGATGGCGGCGAAGGGGTTGGCGGCCAGCGGCTCGGTGCGGTACATCTCCCAGAGCAGGTAGAGCGCGGTGAGGCGCTGCGGGGGGCTGGGCAGCAGGTCGGGCTGCTGCAGCAGCAGCACCAGCACCGAGCCCAGGCGGAAGTGCTCGGCCTTGCCGAAGTAGTGGTGGAAGGCGCTGGACAGGCCCTCGAAGGTGCTGCCGCCCGCCTCCTCCGACACGATGCTCAGCAGGCTGGAGAGCTCCTTGGGCGACAGGCTCATCCTGCCCGCCGGGGCCGCCGCGCCGCCCGCCTCCCCGCCGGCGCCGGGGGCCCCCGCCTCCGCTCCCACCAGAGTGCAGGGCGCCGGGCTACCCCCGCCCCCTGGCATCCAGCTCCCCGCGCGAGCGCGCGCGCGCGTGCACACCCCGGCGGGCCGGCTCCGCACCGCCTCCCCCCACCCCGCCGAGCTTGTCGGGCCGCTGCTGCCGTAAAGCTGCGCGCCGGCTCCGGTACGGCGCTTTTACGACACTGTCGCTCAACAGACCATAGGGTGGTTGTTGTTGTTGTTGTAGGAGGAGGGAGGGAGGGAGCTATCGCGGCTGGGGATTGGCCGGCGGCTGCCCCAACGGGAGCCGGAGTGAAGCAAAGGATTGGCTGCCGCCACCGCAAAGTGGCGCTCCGGCGTGTTTAACTTTGCGACACTATCGTTCAACAACCCAGGTGGTTGTGTAGGGGGAAGCGGAAGGGAGCTAAGGCAGCACGGGGTCGGCCGGCGGCTGCCGCCCCCGTGGGAGGCAAGGCCTTGCTCGCTGCTAACGGGGACGGGGCTGGGGCTCCGCCCAGGGAGGTGGGGCTGCCCCAGTGCGGGAGGCGGGGCATGTGCGGGCTTCTCCCGCCTCAGAGCGCGGGCCTGGGCCGGTAGTGCCCGGCCGCCACCGGAGCGGGCTGGGCCGCCCAGACTCAGGGTGTGTCTTACCCGGCCGTGTATGGGCCGCTGCCTAGTGCGCCCGAGCTACGTGAATCCGCGAATACACCCTCGTCGTGCTAGCGGGGCCGGCCGAGCTCCAGCCTCTCTTTACAAATAACTTGGGAACAGGAACCCGGAGTCCTGCGCTTGCTTATTAGACCACAGGCTTTCCTGAGGCTTCAGAAGCTCTCCTCAGGCAGATGCCCATTGCAGACTAAACAGTGTCATTGGCAATTTGGCTTGGCAAGATAACGCTTTAGCAATCTACTTGACTGGCAGTGTCGTGTTAGTAATTTAAAAGGAATTCTACTTGTATTGCCATAATCAGATCATGATAGGCACGGATTAGAGTGATTTGTTAACAGTAGGTAAAGCTAAAGAAAAAGCTCAATGATTTGAGTGTAGAAGTTGCTTTTCTTTCCTTGCTAAAATGGTCAGTGATATTATTTGCAATCACACTTTAAAATAGAGAAGAAAAACGGAACAAAAATATCCCAGGACCTGCGAACCCCAAATACATTTTGTAAGGGAGGAGGCAGCAGAGAGAGCGGGACAGGGAAAGAGACAGAGAAAGAAGAGTTATAGCAAATTGTTTGATTTGCTATAGAGATTGTATTTTAGGTTCTTTCAGCAACCAGGCTAAATAGCTTAAAAAAAAAAAAGTAACTCCCTACCCAGGTGTGGTTGGTTGTTTTGTTTTGTTTGTTTTTTACATCACCTGCCTTATTTTCAAGAACAGGCTGGGGAAGGGTGAGATCCACCCTACGGCCAAAAATGAAATTAAAGCACTGCCAGATTTTATTATTCTCATGAGTCTTTCCTCCTTAAATATAAATTCCTTTCCTTGATAGTTTAAGTGTTCCATCCCATTTGGGATGTTTTTATATAGTAACACTCATGGAAGGAGAAGATGTAGTCGATCTGGGTCTATTCACACATCTTTCTAGCAATCATACCTAGTAATGATTTTTTCCCCCTAAAAAAAGGAAGCCTTTCTCTAAAAAAGGCTTTCTTCACTACAACTAGGCACGTCAGAAAACCATGAATGAGACAACTATAGCAGAAACAGATTTTTTTTAATCTATCTGTAATTCCTTGTAATGAGAAATATAGACATATTGGTATAGCATCAATACTACAGGCAATGCCACAAGCCTTACTGGATAACCATACAAGAATAAATCTTGAGTTAGTAGTTAGTTTTTAAAGATGCCAGCTTGAACATTTGTTCATAGCTCCAGGCCCAACCATTATAGTACAGCAGCTGCATAAGTGTGCTGAAAACTGGTTGACTTCAAAACATGAACATGTCTACACAGAGAGGTATCATTGAGCCAATTGTCTGCTGTACATTGTAATGAAAGTTCTCCTTTTCAACCAATATCAGAAGTCCACATAGAAAGGCATGCTAAAGTTCATGTAGCTCTACATACTCACCTTCTACAGCATAGGAGATGCCTTCATTAGTGCTGAAATCCTGGCCCCACTGGACTTCTACTGCTTCCACCCAAAAGCAATTTAATTTAGGTCCTGATTGGTGCAGATCCAGTTGCGGGATCAGAGGCTTACAGGCTAAATTAATGTTGACCATGAACCTGAAATTCGCTTTTCAAGAATCTTACAAATAAAACTGTTTGCATAAATGTTCAGAAAAAGCAAATAAAAAGGGTGGTGAGTATGGTTGAAGCACCCAAATTGTTTGTGAATCATTTTTCTATTTATCTGCCTAACTAGTCTATAGCAAGGAAAACAGTTTTTCCTATTTCTTACTCACAAAACTGGGTAGGATTTTCCCCCCTGAGATATGACAAAGTGCAAAATTTCAAGGATTGTTTTAATAAGTATCAACTAAGTCAATGGGAAAAAAGTTATTGACTATCAGTTACTATCATGAGATGCCCAATTTCTGCAGCAAATCTTGAACTCCTTATTTATTCCTTAAACTAGCAAAGAAGTTTTGTCTGCACAAGGACTCTGTAAAAACAATATCTGTAGTTGAAAATTCCATTTATATATTTTGGTGCCTACCTGAACATGACTGTAACCACCACATATTTTAACATACAGATTTTGGTATCCTAGGAAGTTCTTGTTTTGTACCCCAGCTCAGAACTCAGGATTAGATGCAGATGGTTCTTTGGAGACTGTTTTTGATGTATAAATCCCATTCTAAGGCAGATAATTCTTCAAAAAAATTACCCTGAATGTAATCTTCATCCTTCCTCCTATAGTTAAGGAGAAAATGTTAACCTTAGTATAGGTTTCAGAGTAGCAGCCGTGTTAGTCTGTATCCACAAAAAGAACAGGAGTACTTGTGGCACCTTAGAGACTAACACATTTATTAGAGCATAAGCTTTCGTGGACTACAGCCCACTTCTTCAGATGCATCGTGGCTGTAGTTCACGAAAGCTTATGCTCTAATAAATTTGTTAGTCTCTAAGGTGCCACAAGTACTCCTAACCTTAGTATAGTAACTCTACTGAAGTAAATGGAGTTACACCTTGCTTACACCACAACTGATGTTGGTCCATAATGTTTTGTTTAAAATATGATGAATTTGAAAAAAGTTATCTCAACCACATTAAGGGTGGTATGTCCAGACAAGAGATCAGAATAAGTAAGGAGAATACATAGATCCTGGCCATATGCACAATAGTTTAGCTCACAAGGAAATTTTGCTTTTTTAAAAACAATTGTTGCCATCCCATTCTCTGTAGCAGAAAGAGAATTTTATTTTTTCAATTTTTTATATTTTGTTTAAATGTTAAATCACAAAGTTCTGATTATTTATGTGCTATTTCAGACAGAAGAAGCAATTTACACTGTCTGAATTTGGCCCCTAGATTATCACAAATGATGTCACTTTTCAGCAAGATGGTGGTCACCAGGAAGAAGCTCAGAAATATTAATTTTTAAACTTGCTTTTAGGACTTAATGTGATTCTTCTCTGGAAGGAAAATAAAATGTGAATGATATTTTTAGATACATTACTTATCATTGTGGAGCAGTGATATTATAGATCAAACAAAGGGAAGATGACAAGAGCCACAAGCCCATTTGTAAAAGTATCTTTTAAAATGTTTTATTACTTTGTTTTCCTCAGCAGTTGGCTCAACTCCGCTGACACGCTGCTTCCCTCACACAGTCCATTTTTGTTCATTTGATAAGGTTTTCTACACACCCAGTGAATACTTTGCTGGACATTCTTTCCAAATCCCTCTAAAGTTTCCCATTTGATTCTTTATTGCCTTTTAAGTATGCTGCACATCCTCAGAATGTCTCATTTTTCCCAACTTCCATTTATGTTAAAAGCTTTTAAAATACATTTTAATGATGTATAAGAGGCTGAGCAGTATGATGAGCCTAATAGCATGCTATTGATTTTCATCTGAAACAGACATTGCTAAATGGCTATTGACATTTTCAAATGTGTATATTTAATGTGGTTTGAAGTCAAGGCAAATACAATGATCTTTTTCTACTAAAATTAGATACAAATTAATTAGTTGCAGTAAGCTACCTTAAAAGTCTCTCTTTTTCAGTGTCTTCAAAACAGCAGTGTTAGTAATAACCGCTGGTGCAGGGAGTAGAATAAAAAAAACACAGGACTAATGTGTCCACACACAGCTTCCACTTATCTGCAAGTCATGGTCTTAAGAATTCAGCCACAGGCGTTGCTTGTGGAGAATATACTGTGTTAGATACAGTGAAGTGGTTCTCAAACAGTGGTTCGGGACCCCAAAGTGGGTCAGGTCCCCATTTTAATGGGGTTGCCAGGGCTGGCTTTAGACCTGCTGGAGCCCAGGGCTGAAGCCAAAGCCTGAGCCCCATTTCCTGGGGCAGCAGGGCTCAGACTTCGGCTTCAGTCCTGGGTGGCGGAGCTTTGGCCCTCCCACCTCGGGTGGTGGGACTTGGGCTTTGCTCCCCCCCACCCCGGGTCATGTAATAATTTTTGTTGTCAGAAGAGGGTTGCTGTGCATTGAGAACTGCTGATATAAACTGCAAATCACAGTGCAACATCCCAATTGCTATATGGATACCTTTTGGGCATGCCACAGCCAAGCACAGAATAGAAAATAAAGCAGGAGGTCATTTGTTCATAATTCAGACTCAGTGGGCAGACTAGAAAGGAAAACATATAAGTGTAAAACAGGCACACATGCCAACATGAGGTATTAAAAAAATTAAAAAATGGCAAATCCACAGCAATCCCTGATTGCCAAACAACTAGGTAGTTTTGCCCTATGAAATGTTCCATGTTCAGGGAGGTTTGAAGTCAGTTCCATAAGAAAACTGAAGCATTTGTAATTTTCACTAAGTATATGTGAAAGTGAAATGAATTATATTAAAGAAATATAATGAATTAAAGAATGCTGTATGTGCCTTTAAGTAGAAGTGAGAAATGTCGCAATCCAGGTGCCAGGAAGGCAGACATTAAGGTAGAATAAGTGCTGTACTTAAGGTCGATTGGTGAAGCATTAGCCTTAGATCGATAAGAGTTAGTAGGGAAGCAGGATATGCATATTGTGCCTCAGGTATTTTTTACTATTTTACTCTCTTTGTCCCTTTGTTTAGTTTGTTCCCTTTTACCTGTATAAATAAGATTGTTTGGGTCTTTTATGGGGCTCACGTTATCTGAATGTATTAGCAGAGTGCTGTGCTAATAAACAGAGTGGTCTTGACAAAATTGTGAGTCCTGATTCTAACTTTGACAATTTGGAGGTTCCACCGAGGTGGCAACTGTCTTCACTGGGGCTGTGTGATTCCTGACTGTTTTTGTAGGATGACCGTGGTAGCCGGCACCTGGGCATTTGGCCCGAGCGGTCCTCCTCCTGAACGGAAGGGCGCACGACCACAGTGAGGTCTACGCCATTGAACCTGTTGGTTCCCACTCTGTTCTGGTAGGGATCCCAGGATCTGACATCAGGAATCTGGTCAGGTAATTATTTCTGTGTTTTGTCCGGACTGAGGACTGTCCTGTCTCTGTGTCTATCCGTCCTCCTGTGGAGTGTTTGAGTCTGGGTGCCATCTCCATCCGGGGATCGGCCGACCAAGGGGTTCCTGTCCCCGCGGTCTGAGTGAGTGAAATCTGCACAATTGCAGCCGCACTGCACCTTGGGTAAAACCCTTGGTATGAAAGCAAGGGTGATTGAGGCAGTAGCCTGTGGGCTCCTTTTGTGTGTTGCACCAGCATCGCTCTGACGAACCCGAATTTCCTTCTTGTATGATTGGTGTGTGTAAAGTTCTCCTGTATAGGTAACCAGACGTCTAAGTCTCTAAAGGAACGCCAGCTCAGTTTTAGGAAGGGTCCGGACTCCTGTAAATTTCTGGAAAAATGGTCTAGGCTAACTCAGGGAGATCCCAAAACTCAGTGGCCACTGTTAAAATCTTGGAACAAAGACTGAGTGGACGTCTTAAAAGACAAACTCGGCTAACTTAAAACTAAATTGGCTAAAGGAGAGGTTAATTGTTTCATGCAGTGGTGGGAAGAGGCAAATCGTAGGTAGACAAAATCAAAACTCGCCTCTCTCAAATATATTCAAATAATAAGTTAAAAGCTTTATTAAAAGCTTCCTCTCCCACCACCAAACTGAGCGCTCCCCTTTACCCCGTTCTCTGAACAAAAAAAACAACCCTGAATTGATCCCAACCCCCTCCATACTCCCATCTCATTGTAAAAAGGATAAAAAGCCCCTTGTTCTGTTCCCCTTCATTGTCTGCCTCAGAAACTGATTCTTTAAGGAGGGTGGGCTCCTCAACTAGCCGCCACCCTTTCTGGTCCCTTTCCTTAAACATTTCTTTCAAAATTGTGAGATGACCACAATATCACTCACAAAAATGGTTCATTGGAAAAAGCAGGATCGGGCCCAGACAAGCAGGCAAGCAACAGATAAAGAAACTGAAAAAAAAACCCAGGTTGGAAGCCCTAAGGGCATAGTGTCAGGAGTAAGTGCAAGTAAGAACCCCTGGAACAATACTTAGGTAAAATCTGAGTTGATAAAGGTGTCATTTTGGGAGATAAACAAGTGATTTAAGGAAAGAGAGTGAAAAGTTAACTCTACAGAGGCTGGAGAGAATTAAGCAGTTAAACCTTGTAAAAATGTTAAGAACCTTGTTAAAATAATTCTTGGTTTCTTTGCAGCCATTCTAAAGGAAAAATGGGCCCTTTTCCAAAAGAATGTCTGTAAATAATCCAGGTAAAGAGACTATCTAATTAAAATCATTTGACTATAAACAATTTAGTCAAATTTGCTAAAAGAACATAGGGGGTTTTCTATTGGAACTTAACTGCCCCAAATGTATAAAGGTAATGTAATCTATGTACAGCTATGTAAAAACAAAGCAGAGTAAAAGGGATGTTAAGGAAAAGAAAATGTGTATGTTATCTGTCTGTCTGTGGAAATATGTGAGGTTTGTAAAACTCCTGTTTTGTAGGTTTAAGATAAATTGGTTTTGTTTTGTTTATAATGCTACTAAAATCCATTTGACTCTTTAATTCAAAGTTGCAAAACTGACAGACCTTTTTGCCAGCACAGGTAATCAGTGTTGGTTGGCTTTGGGATTTGGTAGTTAACCCTTAAGGGGTAACTTGATTCTTTACAAAAAGAACAGGAGTACTTGTGGCACCTTAGAGACTAACAAATTTATTAGAGCATAAGCTTTCGTGGACTACAGCCCACTTCTTCGGATGCATACAGAGTGGAATAAATATTGAGGAGATATATGTACACACATACAGAGAGCATGAACAGGTGGGAGTTGTCTTACCAACTCTGAGAGGCCAATTAAGTAAGAGAAAAAAAACTTTTGAAGTGATAATCAAGATAGCCCAGTACAGACAGTTTGATAAGAAGTGTGAGAATACTTACAAGGGGAGATAGATTCAATGTTTGTAATGGCTCAGCCATTCCCAGTCCTTATGCAATCCTGAGTTGATTGTGTCTAGTTTGCATATCAATTCCAGCTCAGCAGTCTCTCGTTGGAGTCTGTTTTTGAAGTTTTTCTGTTGTAATATAGCCACCCACAGGTCTGTCATTGAATGACCAGACAGGTTAAAGTGTTCTCCCACTGTTTTTTGAGTATTATGATTCCTGATGTCAGATTTGTGTCCATTTATTCTTTTGCGGAGAGACTGTCCGGTTTGGCCAATGTACATGGCAGAGGGGCATTGCTGGCACATGATGGCATATATCACATTGGTAGATGTGCAGGTGAACGAGCCCCTGATGGTATGGCTGATGTGATTAGGTCCTATGATGATGTCACTTGAATAGATATGTGGACAGAGTTGGCATCGGGGTTTGTTACAAGGACAGGTTCCTGGGTCAGTGGTTTTGTTCAGTGATGTGTGGATGCTGGTGAGTATTTGCTTTAGGTTGGGGGGTTGTCTGTAAGCGAGGACAGGTCTGTCTCCCAAGATCTGTAAGAGTAAAGGATCATCTTTCAGGATAGGTTGTAGATCTCTGATGATGCGCTGGAGAGGTTTTAGTTGGGGGCTGAAGGTGACAGCTAGTGGTGTTCTGTTATTTTCTTTGTTGGGCCTGTCTTCTAGGAGGTGACTTCTGGGTACTCGTCTGGCTCTGTCAATCTGTTTTTTCACTTCAGCAGGTGGGTATTGTAATTTTAAGAATGCTTGATAGAGATCTTGTAGGTGCTTGTCTCTATCTGAGGGATTGGAGCAAATGCGGTTATAACTTAGAGCTTGGCTGTAGACAATGGATCGTGTGGTGTGTCCTGGATGGAAGCTGGAGGCATGTAGGTAAGTGTAGCGGTCAGTAGGTTTCCGGTATAGGGTGGTATTTATGTGACCATCGCTTATTAGCACAGTAGTGTCCAGGAAATGGACCGCTTGTGTGGATTGATCTAGGTTGAGGTTGATGGTGGGATGGAAATTATTGAAATCATGGTGAAATTCCTCAAGGGCTTCTTTTCCATGAGTCCAGATGATGAAGATGTCATCAGTGTAGCGCAAGTAGAGTAGGGGCATTAGGGGACGAGAGCTAAGGAAGCGTTGTTCTAAGTCAGCCATAAAAATGTTGGCATATTGTGGGGCCATGCGAGTACCCATAGCAGTGCCGCTGACTTGAAGGTATATATTGTCCCCAAATGTGAAATAGTTGTGGGTGAGGACAAAATCACAAAGTTCAGCCACCAGGTTAGCTGTGACATTATCGGGGATACTGTTCCTGATAGCTTGTAGTCCATCTTTGTGTGGAATATTGGTGTAGAGGGCTTCTACTTCCATAGTGGCCAGGATGGTGTTTTCTGGAAGATCACCGATGGATTGTAGTTTCCTCAGGAAGTCAGTGGTGTCTCGAAGATAGCTGGGAGTGCTGGTAGCGTAGGGTCTGAGGAGAGAGTCTACATAACCAGACAAGCCTGATGTTAGGGTGCCAATGCCTGAGATGATGGGGCGTCCAGGATTTCCAGGTTTATGGATCTTGGGTAGCAAATAGAATACCCCTGGTCGGGGTTCTAGGCATGTGTCTGTACAGATTTGTTCCTGTGCTTTGTCAGGGAGTTTTTTTAGCAGATGGTGTAGTTTCTTTAGGTAATCCTCAGTGGGATCAGAGGATAATGGCCTGTAGAATGTAGTGTTAGAGAGCTGTCTAGCAGCCTCTTGGTCATATTCCAATTTATTCATGATGACGACAGCACCTCCTTTGTCAGCCTTTTTGATTATGATGTCAGGGTTGTTTCTGAGGCTGTAGATGGCGTTGTGTTCAGCATTGCTGAGGTTATGTGGCAAGTGATGTTGCTTTTCCACAATTTCAGCCTTTGCACGTTGACGGAAGCAATCTATGTAGAAATCCAGTCTGTTGTTTCGACCGTCCGGAGGAGTCCACGCAGAATCCTTTTTTTTTTTGTAGTGCTGGTAGGGGGGATTCTGTGGGTTAGTATGCTGTTCAGAGGTATGTTGGAAATATTCTTTGAGTCGGAGACGTCGAAAGTAGGATTCTAGGTCACCGCAGAACTGTATCATATTCATGGGTCTGGAGGGACAAAAGGAGAGGCCCCAAGATAGGACAGACTCTTCTGCTGGGCTAAGAGTATAGCTGGAAAGATTAACAATATTGCTGGGTGGGTTAAGGGAACTACTGTTGTGGCTGCTTGTGGCATGTAGCAGTTTAGATAGTTTAGTGTCCTTTTTCCTTTGTAGAGAGGCAAAGTTTGTCTTGTAAATGGCTTGTCTAGTTTTTGTAAAGTCTATCCATGAGGAAGTTTGTGTGGAAGGTTGGTTTCTTATGAGAGTATCCAGTTGATTCTTTACAAAATGTAAATGTTTTCAAATAAAGACCAAGTCATGACTGCAGCAGGGCAGTCAAAATCAGAAGAATAGGGAGAAATTCTGGATTCTTTTTGTTTGTTTTTGTAACAAAATAGCAGATGAAAGCTGTAGTAAAAGAATAAAGACAGTGCCCCTCCGAAGCAAAAGCAGAGGTGAGGTGCACAAAACAAAAAGAAGCAATGTTAAAAACACTGAGCCTTAAAATGGCTCTGTGTAATCAGACTGTCACTTTGATAAGGGTACATAAAACTCTGTAAGAACAAAAGAAACAGTTACACCTTATGTAAAAATTAATATGGCTAATGTTTTAAAAGTTAAAGTATAGAAAGAATGTGTAGACATCTGCAGTGTATATTATGGGGGGGGGGGGGTAAAAGAAATGCAAACAAAACATGCTACTTAATTAAAATCCTATTAGGGCTCCAAAGGAGCCACAATAGATTGTGTTTTCTTTTTCAGATCTCTGTGTGTTTTGGAAGCAAAAGTTAAAAGTAATCGAAACTCTGGTAAAAGTTAATTGTGTTCCTTTTAAGACAGAGTCTCTGAGCTCTGCTGATGGCTTTACATCCAAAAGCCAAGCCTGTGTTGATGCAAATTACCTAACTGATAAAGGAAGTGAGAGAACTGCCAGCACAAAGAAGTTGCAGATAAAGAACATACCTGGTCAGCAAACAAATTGTCTAAATAAATGGCACGGTATAACAAGATACCTTTAATTAAATTTAATGTTAATAAGTACCCCTGTAACAATGTATAGTGTGTATGATTTTTGGAAAAATCCTTTATGATAATGATGCTTTTCAGCTGTTACCTGTGAACAAACTTAAAGCTTAACACAGCAGGAAAGACATTGTAAACTTGGTCTGCTGTAAAGAAAAAACTGAGGTACACCACCTCATGGATTTAATGACTGAACAGTGGGATATTTCCCCATAACCCTTAAAAGATAGAAGCCATTAAAACCTGACCTGCCTATAAAACAAAAACACAGGAAAATATGGAGGTAATTCCTCTTGTTTTGCCTGCAATCAGCAAGGGTATTTGTAAAAGAAAGGAATATTTTAAGCAATAATGAATGCCACCCCAAAAGGGGTAGAAAAATGTTATTTTTGTCTTTCAAAAAAAGCTAATATCAGCTACAGGACAACCTAATAAGAAACAAATAAAAGTGGGTATGCTTATCCATGCCTGTTGCTCCAAAGCCCTGTAGTAAAGACATCTCACTAGGATCCTGTGTGTGGGATAAAATGAATAATGAGACCAAAGTACTGTATAATGGGCTATGTGTATGTGTTAATTCTTGGAGGGAAAAGTGTTTTAAAAGAATGGAAGTGTTAGCAACCTTCCAATAGACAAATGTAAATGTAATGTAAGTACTGTGTTTACAAAAGGTAAAAAGGTAACACAGTTCCTAAAACAAACAAAAGGGCAACGTGGGAAACCGAACCATTCATATTATACATGCAAATGGCAACATGTTAAGAATTGCCACTGCAGAAAGACATAACAGCTTACCATTGGTATAACATTTTCTGAATGGTCTCCCACAACTACTGGCGTACTAATGTTACTAACCCTAATTGGTTTTGGTTTTAAATTGTATGTGGGTTTAATTGTAACGTTTGAAATGTGCTGTTGGATAAAACAAATGTATGCAAAGCTAGAGCCACAGGCCCAAATCACCTCCCAGTATTTTCTATTACGTGGACTAAATAAGAAGTGACACTGGCGATTAATAATCTTAGTGTCAAAAGGGGGATATGTAGGAGCAGGATTTTATAATGTCCCATAAGAATTAATGTATGATTTGATTTCATCCCTGTCAGCCACCCTTTTTGAATAGCAGACAGGAATGACAGACCAGAACAATCCTTATGACTGATTATGGTCACCCTTTTGTTTTAGAATAAGTTATAATGTCTACTATGGTTTCCTATATGTATTACAGAGTAGGCCTCTAGTTAAATATACATTTCTTTGTTTTAAGGTTTAGTAAGTAAGAAACAGGATTCTCTAGTGTGTCTATGTTAAGTAGATTAGAGGAACATTGAAGGCCTGGGTCTCAATGTAAATTGTCTTGGTTATTGATTGTAAAACTTAGCAAGGTTTAATTTGCAATGCCTTTTTGCTCCATATAAAATACTACTGTTTGTATTCTCAATCTGTGTGAATGAGGAATGTATGCATCAGGAAAAGATAAGGTGTGAAGGCCATTGTTATAGCCAGAGTCAAGGAAGAAGAAGTAAAGAGACTTAAAGGACATCAAAGAATCATCAGGTACTGCTTACTATCCAGATGGCTGTTAAACTGTCTGGCATCACAGCGTGGATACATGCTTCGCAGTGTAAGAAGGCACCCCCCAGCAAACCAATCACCTCAGGACCACGCAGAGTCAATTTTGACTCCAGAAGAAGACGTAGAGGAACAGCCTGCAATACCTTACTGTTGTCAGAGGCTACCGGTGTGGTGCTTCTGCTTTCTCCTGTTGATATCACTCGGCTGCGTGCGTGTGTTCCCTCTGTGTGCTGCCCCAGCTCTGCGCAGATAGCTGACACAGCAGACCCGACGAGAATCCCCAATAACCACAGAGTCTACTAAGATACAAAGGCACCTCGGCCAGGTTTATTGCGATCTCGGACACAATTGCAGTTCCCCGTAGATTACTTAGTCTACCGGGCATACTACTAATAGATGTCTCTTGGCAAGGACCCGGCTCAGTGGCGGGACTTTCCACTGCCCCCGTGGCCGGACAAAGACACCACCCCAGGGACACATTCTTATACACAGGTACAAACAAGTTACACATCACTCCTGACGTATTGAGGTGCAACCCCTCTACGTAGCAAGGCACAACCCCTCTATGCAGTAAGGGGCCGCCTCGCACCTTGTACCTGTTGGTTCGATCAAAACATCTCTATCCATCATTTTACCCTTTTGCCCCTGTCATTGGGATGGGTCGGTCTGTTCCCTGTTATCTGTGGAATGTTCCCGTATGGTATGTCTTGGTACCATGTTTATACTATAACTATGCTAAATGAATATATATTTCTGCAACATCAGCCCTTTCCTTGCCAACTTCTGTGAGCAGGGCCTGCCTTTTGCTCACAGCTTACCTTTGCTTTCTATGCTAGCAAAGCCTTGACCATTACTTTAGTTTGGTTCAGGCTTCATACTGGGCCTTCATTAGGCCTTTACCATGTTGCCTTCACTTACTACACTTACCATCTATGCTCTCGTAAGGGTTGCCAGAAGCAGACGAGGACCTAAAGCAAGGCCCAAAAAGAAGCAGTAGTGAGCCTAGCGCCTGCTGCCTGGTGGATGTAAAACCGTGACTGCGGTTCCCTCCGTTGAGGTTGTCAGAACCGGAAGGGCCTTGCCTCCAACATGAGCCTCTGGTGGCGCCTGTTCCTCGGCTGCTGGTGTCTTAAGGTCTGGGGAGTCCACAATGACAATTCTTTTATCCAGCAGCAAGTGTGGATAGCTCAGACTCTTAATATTTCTAATTGCTGGGTCTGCAGCCACATCCCAGCCCCCTCTCAAGCTGGTGTTCCTGTCCTGGCAATCCCACTCAATTCCCCAGACCTCACTGGAGGACCTCGTCCGTTTAACAAAACATGGAACAATAATGACACTTGGGAAGCAGTGGGAATAAATGTATCTAAATGGATAAGTGTGATGGAGGGAAAAGGTCATTGGTGTTGAGTGTGTAATGGACAGGGCTGGATCTGGGAAAAAGCCATTGCCTTCAGCATACTGTGGCCAATGGTGTATGGGATTATTCGAATAAAACTAAAAAGGGGCGGGCCGGGTATGGGGATATGAATTTTTTTCTTGACCTGAGGATCAAACAGAAAAAAAATCAATTTCATGTTCCCCCTACAGTAACCTTAGTGAAAACAATACAATCTTTCAACACCATGCAAAAAGGCTCCTGAGGTTACAAGCAGTAGTTGAAATAATGGCAAATGAAACCGGAGAGAGTTTAAAGACCCTGGCCAAAGAAACAGGGGCGATCCGACAGATGGCCCTCCAAAACCGTCAGGCATTGGACATAGTGCTGGCAGCCAAAGGAGGGACCTGTGCTCTCATTGGAAAAGAATGTTGTGTGTTCATACCTGACGACACCAATGAGGTAATAGATCGCGCTAGTCACTTAGAACAAGTTGCATATCTTCCCCATGAAGAGCCAAGTTCTTTATGGAAGTGGCTAAGTAACCTGTTCAATTTCTCTGGCATAGGAAACTGGTTGTTTCAGGGAGCCCTGACTATCCTGTGTGGAATCCTAATGATTTTTGTATGTTTTCAGTTAATCTCCTGTTGTATCCAGAATTGTGTAAGGTATGCCACCCAGGTGAATGCCCCAAAACAGAGTGCTAATATGATGATGTTAAATATCACTGATGAACCAAGAGATAAAGAACTACTAATATGTGGAACCCAGTAATTGTTGGTCTTTGCGTAAGCTTGACCAAAAGGAGGGATTGTGAAAGTGAAATGAATTATATTAAAGAAATAGAATGAATTAAAGAATGCTGTATGTACCTTTAAGTAGAAATGAGAAATGCTGCAAGCCAGGGGGGCAGGAAAGCAGACATTAACTGCTTAACTTGCCACTTAAGGGCAATTGGTGAAGCATTAGTCTTAGATTGATAAGAGTTAACAAGGAAGCAGGTTATGCAGATTGTGCCCCAGGCATATTTTACAATTTTGCTCTCTCTGTCCCTTTGTTTAGTTCGCACCCTTTTATCTGTATAAATAAGACTGTTTGAATCTTGCATGGAGGCTCACATTATCTGAATGTATTAGCAGAGCGCTGTGCTAATAAAACAGAGTGGTCTGACAAACTAGGAGTCCTGAGTCTAACTTTGACAGTTGCTTCCCTCTCTCTTGCTGAACTTTACTCGTTTGTGTTTTTAGCTTCCCCCATTCACTCTGCAGCAACGCTTCTTTTACCTAAGCTAAAGATCCCTGTGTGACGTTGTGCAGTCTATATGGTTTTATAAAAACATGATAATAAGTGAATATAATGTAATTGGGATATGCTTTGTGCAAAAGGTCTCTTGTAAGGTATCATTACAAAGCTCATAATCTACTGAGTGTGATCATCCTATTTGTAGAAATGTACCACTCTTGTATCTAAAACTAGAAATATAAAACATAACTCTGAGGGCCTATTGTAATTATGTAAAGTATGGGCCATTAATGATTGTTTGGAATCTTGACGACTCCCATTAACAAGGACCATTGTCTGTAGATGGCTGTGTTTACCTGTTAGTCTTCCTGTATATGTGTGTGCTGGCAAGTGGGCAATGAAGTCTTGCAGTGACATGTGATCATGTCACCTGAACTGGAATCCACCTTTAACCTGATGCTTTTCCAGTGAGCGGGGGTGGAAACCCAGAGGGACAAAGGGTTCCCACCTTATGCAAAAGATATATAAAGGGGGGGAAGAGAACAGAGGGGAGAGGAGCCATCATGAAGAATCCCCTAGCTATCACCTGAGCTGCAACAAGAGCTGTACCAGGAGAAAGAATTGTGCCCAGGCCTGGAAGGTGTCCAGTCTGAGAAAAACTTACTGAAGCATCTCTGAGGGTGAGATTATCTGTATTCAGTTTGATTAGACATAGATTTGCGCATTTTCTTTTATTTTGCTTGGTGACTTACTTTGTTCTGTCTGTTACTACTTGGAACCACTTAAATCCTATTTTCTGTATTTAATAAAATCACTTTGTATTTAGTAATTTACTCAGAGTATGTATTAATACCTGGGGGAGCAAACAACTGTGCATCTCTCTCTATCAGTGTTATAGAGGGCGAACAATTTATGAGTTTGCCCGGCATAAGCCTTATGCAGGGTAAAACGGATTTATCTGGGTTTAGACCCCATTGGGAGTTGGGCATCTGAGTGCTAAAGACAAGCACACTTCTGTGAGCTGTTTTCAGGTAAACTTGCAGCTCTGGGACAAGTGATTCAGACCCTGGGTCTGTGTTGGAGCAGACGGGAGTGTCTGGCTCAGCAAGACAGGGGGCTGGAGTCCTGAGCTGGCAGGGAAAACAGGAGCAGGGGTAGTCTTGGTATATTAGGTGGCAGCTCCCAAGGGGGTTTCTGTGATCCAACCCGTCACACCCTGCAATGCCCAAAATACTGTGGGGTTTGCTCATCATGTAGGTTACTGCCAGTACAATTGTGATGTGAGAGTGGGGATAGGGACGTGCTGAATCTGGGACACATAAGGGTAACAGCTTGAAAGTGCTGCTTGACCCAGTCCATGGAGCCCAGGGGCATATAAGGGGGGACAGCTTGAAAGTGCTGCTTCCTCCAGCCCAGTGAGTCCAGAGACATATAAGGGGTCAGCTTGACAGTGCTGATTGACCCGGTCCGCTCAGACTTGCTTTGTTAATGTATGTGGGGTGTGGGTGTGTTCATCCGGTTCTGGGGCTGGAGAAACCCAGCCCTGGGGAACCTAGGTCCTGCAGGATAGCTCCATTGGGAGGGGACTTGCAGAAGGGAGAAGTAGAGCTCCATATAAAAACACAAATGACACAAACAGTACACTGATAGAATTACAGAATCCCCTTCCCCAGAAGAGTAACCCGAATAAATGAGCATACCCCAAAGTAATGGGCACATCTGGTAACAAGACCATAATCCACCCAGTCCTAATTGCAATCCATTCATAGTCAGCCGTGTCAAGCAATGATCCCCAGCCCTACATCTCCAGGGGACTGTGTATGGACATGCACTGCTGTCCTCTGTTGCACAAAGCACATCAGACCAGATTAAGTATCTATTAGATTCTATTGTTTTCCTCTGAATAGCGGAGGAGTTGCTCCTTTCCCTCCTCAAGGGCTGCATTTCCGGAGCTCAGGGTCATGGGCCCCATTTCCAACTGCCACAGGTAAGTGGGTGGCTAACGAGTGTGATGCCGCCTGTGTATCCATCCATGGAGCATTATGAATGGATCTGCAGAGCAGTGGGTTTCAGAGGAACTTGATTAATGGCAGGAAAATGCCAAACAGTCTAAAACCAATAAAACTGATAAACCCTGGGATGAAATGTAGCAAAAGCCATTCCTATCCGCTCCGGGTTTCTGTCGGGATATTCAGAGGACCAGAAAATGTAAGTGGGTGATTTAAATTATCTGCAGTTAATTTAACTCCATATTTAATCTATGGACCACAAATCTTCAATTACAGGAACAAACTCTTCCACTCAAGAGAGAAAGGCGAATGACGCGGGTGGAACTGAGACTGGATTGATTATAGCCTGATCAGGCATATGTGTGACTTGGGTTTGAGGGCAACGGTCCTGAGGTTCGTTCTCATCATAAAAAATACCAGGCAGTTCGGCAAGATGATCTGTCCCCTGCGCAGGTCTAGAGTTGCCAAGGGTGCTGCAGAGCCGAGCAGAGTGGGATGCAGCAGCAGAGCTCAGCGGAGAGGGGCAGAGCAGAGGGCAGTTGCACATCAGGACTAAGAGTTGTGCGTCTAAGACCATCACCCTCCAGGTGCATTGTTTGGACTGGACTAGCAGGGGCATGGCAGGCCACGGAGGATGGGTGATGCCTTGACACAGAGCTGTGTTGGTGGTGCCCGCTGGATGCTAGGGAGATGGTGGAATTTGTGGGCCCCTTCTGTTAGTGGGCATGCTGGCAGGGTGGGATTCGATAGTATGGAAAACGAAAGTAGTATAAGGACCCTACCGTCAATCAAACCGTAACACCTCCCCTTGGCCCCTTAAACCCCACCTCTTGACCCCTTAAGCCCCGACCACCTGTCACCTGAAGTCCCACCCATGGGGGGTATTACTTCTGGGTTCAAGGCGGACACATGACCGGAAGCAAAGTGTGTCATGTGACCCCTCTAAGAACTCCTCCCACTTCCCTCTACCAATCAGGAGGGGTGTCAGCCACATAAGACTGCCCCGAGAGCAGATTTGACCAATCGGGGGTGTCCTGGGGCGGGGTGACCAATCCGGAAGTGGATAATGTGACCTCTCTAAGAACTCCTCCCAGCGCCCTCTACCAATCGTGATGGGTTTCGGTCGCATAGGACCGCCCCGAGAGCAGATTTGACCTATCGGGGGTGTTCCAGGGCGGGGTGACCAGCCCAGAAGAGGGTCGTGTGACCCCTTTAAAAAGTCCTCCCAGTGCCCTCTGCCAATCAGAGTGCAGCACCATCACCCCATAAGTCCCAGCGCCGGGGCAGAAGAGGCTATCTTTTACCAGGAACGCGTGCTTTAGAAATCGTGGAAACATGGAGTCCTTCACCACCCCCGTGAGAACTTCGGACTTTGTTTTAGCCCCGAGGGTCTTTGACCATCCGTGGAGAAAGCGCTACATCAGCGACAGTTCTGAGGAGGAGGAGGGAGCGACCGAGGGGAGCCCTTTGGCCCAGCCGTTGATGGATACGCCGGAACCCAAAACCCAACTGCTTGTGAGACACCCTGATGAGCGTGGTGGCCTCTTGTCGTCCACCCCCATGGAGGAGGAAGGCGAACACAGCTCGGGGGAGTCACCGGAGGACAAGGTGAATGGAAAAGACGTCGCTCAGGTAAATGAATGATTAAGAAGTGACAGTTGATGATGGGGTGTAATGGGGTTAGGAACCAGCGGGTTGTGTAAATCTAAAAACAAGCAGTGGGGTGCTTACTTTGTTTTCTGAAAATCTCTCAACAGCTCGACGATGCCTTTCTAGAAGCCTTTGAGAACTTACACATCGGTAGCCCCATGGGAGTAAATAGACATAAGCAAAAACAGCTGATGCATGATATGAGACACAGATATCAAGACGAAAATCTGCAAAAGGACAAAATGGAAGAATGAACCAGCTCAGACTCCCTTATGGAGTCCATTTTTACAGGCGGCTGTAAAAGGTCGTGTTAAACCAGGCGATTAATAAAACGTATTTATTGAAATGTGTCAATATGAATGTGTCCCCACTCATATTTGTGTTAGTAAAAGACGGTACCAGTAAAAGTCATGTCTAGGCAGCTCTGTTAAAGAAAATCTATTACACCCCCAGGGAAGTTGGGAGCTTGAGCGCTATTTCTGAGATGGCCGCTCTAAATCGTCAGAGGCCGAACATAGTCTAGCCCTCCTTTGCTGCGGGGACGATTTGCTGAGTAATTTTAAAAGGACCAGGTTTCTCTTTACACAGCTAGACATGTTTTCGGTCAGCAACCCCAGCTGTTACAAAGGGGCCTGCCAATAGTTCATCTCTTTTTATACCCCGCTGTTGTTTTTTTCAAAGTATAAACCACCAGCCAGTCTGGAGGGAAAACACCAGTTCTTAGTCTATAAGCTTCTGGTGTGGAAGCATTTAAATCCACCACCAGGTAGCCATAAGGTCTTTTGGTAGCATCCTCAAAAGCTTCTAGAAAGAATTCAGCTTTGCCGGGGTACATTTGCCGAGCGAGCGTAGCGATTTGTAATTTATCCCTGGGGTTTTTGCGTTTAGGTTAATCGTGTGACTCTTTTCCCCCTGACAAAATACGTTTTGAACTATACACATAATGCTCAGGTTTGCACATACTTGGTAAAAGATGCACATACTTGGTAAAAGCTTTCTCGATTTCACAAGCTTACACCGCCTCCCTTTACACCTGTGCCGCTTGTCCACATAAGACTGACACTTATCACACAAAGTTTTAGACAGGCATTCGACTTGTTTTTTCGATGCACAGTCGACGTGTCCGTCTAAACACTCTTTGGATCGACAATACAGTCTACAGCTAGGACACCTCAGCTGCACGCCCATGCTGTCCAAGCACGTTACGCTCAAACAGAGGCGGCAACGATACCTGCAAGAGTGGTCGTGGCTGTACACCATGTGGCAAAACTCACAATAATTCTTCACACCAAACAACTTTTTCACATCCAGAACCCCATAGTAATGCTCATCGTGCAACAGGATGAAAAAAGTCTTGGGGTACACTGGGCCCCCCGTTTTAAAAAAGCCCCATCCACCTTTCGCCGCATACAGCACCACCTGTATATTGACTCCTAAATGCTGTTCAAACGTTGCTACGTCACTGAGCAGAACCTTTTTTTGATCTGACCCCCCCAGTTTCTCCTGCAACTTTCTCGCCCCCGCTAACAATTCCGCGTCCGTAGGTTGACGGTCGGACATAACGGCCAAGAGCCC
Source organism: Chrysemys picta bellii (assembly GCF_011386835.1). NCBI lineage: Eukaryota > Metazoa > Chordata > Testudines > Emydidae > Chrysemys > Chrysemys picta. The sequence continues at coordinate 238,468,443 of NC_088791.1, read as the reverse complement.
ACCCCAAAACACAGATTGGTACCGGTGTAAATCAGGTCTACTAAGCATTGTCTCTTTTTATGGAGGATTTGACTACCGCGGATAGAATTTAAAACTCTACGAGCGCCCCCACCCCTGTTTTTTACAACTGTCACAACGAGGCGCAACGTCCCATCGAGATGCAACTCTCTATTGCTCTGTAGCAGCTTTGAGGCCTGAGTTAAGAAATCCTCAGCAGACAGCTCATCCCTAGTTCTTCTGACTGAAAACAAAGGGTTAGTTAAATTTCGGCTCTAAACCTAACTGAGCATAATCATCATCATCACCATTAACGTCATCTAGAACTAACTGTATTCCCCTGTGTATGGCTTCAACAACCTGCTGAGCTGAATTTATTCTCTCAGGATTGACAAAACGAAATTCCTCACAATACACCGACCCCCCAAATCTAGGTAATTCACGTTGCCAACGTCTCACTCTCTCCATATACACCTCTGCATTTTCAGGGTTACTTGGGGGTTCCTCTATGGGACCGTCAGCGGCATCTTCTACATCAGATGCTATTTGAGAGTCAGACTCCGAGGGGCCTCCGTGAGGGTTATCAGGAGGAGACCGGGACCTTCTAGAGAGCCCTCTGGGGAATTTTCTAAACCAGACTCTGCGTGAGAGTCGGGTTCCACCTCCCCATTTTCAGACAAGCCAGTTTGAGAGCCTCCAGTAGGGGGCATCTCTTTTTGCTTTTTTCCTCATTACCTCTTTAGCCTTAGTAAAAAATTTTTACTGAGACCCTGGCCTGGAACTTTTTGGCCGCCATTTGTTTGTCCACCAAGAGCTGTCCCCCGTTTTGTTTACACCTGAGCTGATGTGTACCCTTGAGGGTGCCCTTTTTACCCCGGCCCCTTTCCACGGGTAGTCACGCCTGCTCAGAGCCCCTTTTTGGAAAAATTGAAGCATTTTTCAAAAAGTCACCTGCCAGAGCTTTTGCATTTTTGACGTGGTTTCCAGCTCTCCTTTCTTTTAGACCCCTGAGGATATAGCAGCCACCAGTATTCTGAACAAAGCCTCATATTTTCCCCAAATCTTCATCAGTTTTCTGAATGAAGCATCATACTTTTCCCAAATACTAGAATACGGGGGAGCTGTGACGAGCTTATGGTGTTGGGAGAATGGTTTGTCAGTCCTTGGTTTTTTATTCACAACCCCTAAAACGCGTGCTCCAGGTTTGTGAATGTGAGCGGTTGTGCTCAGTTTTCTCAGGGCTTGGTGTGGCGGTGGCCGCTGAGGAACTGGAGTTGTGTTTGCGTGGTTGGTCTTTACCAGAATCTTTTGTTTTGTCCTTGGGTTTGACGTATATGAGGTTTGGGCTGCCCTGATGCTTCATCTGCACCCTTGTGCTCAGGGCCGGCGCAACCCATTAGGTGACCTAGGTGATCGCCTAGGGCGCTCCAATTTAGGGGGCGGCGACCACATCAGTATTTCAGCGGCGGGACCTTCCGCCGCCTCTGTGGGGGGGCGGCATTTCGGGGAGGAACCTTCCGCCCCCTAGGGCGGCAGGAAAGCTGGCGGCGCTCCTGCTTGTGCTGTTTTGTGTTAGCGTTGTTAAAGGTCTCAAAGCAGATTCCTGGTTCTTTGGCGGTTCTGGTGGAGGTGTCCCTGTAGCTTCGACTACAGCATTGTCAGGAAAGCTGCCCGTGCCTATGAGGGGGGAGAAAAGACATTTTACGAAACTGAACTTTACCATCTTTCTCACCCACACCTACGGGTTTACTTAAAATACAAAACCTCATGAAACAAATAAGCAAAATATATTTACGGGGCTTCATCCATCCATCAGTCATTGATGCTGGTGAATTTTCCTTTTCAGCTGTCTCTTTTCTTTTTCTTCTGAGCTTGTTTCCCCTCTCGTGTTTTGACCGTACTGTGAAGCAAACAACATTATAATAAAACACATGAAACTGTCTTGTAAACTTAAAAAAATAAAATATTCGTTAGGGTGTTATTCTATTTGAAAAGTCACAGCTTTAAAACAAAATCATCCATTTCAGGCTGCACAACAAACACAGATTTTGAGTTTATTTCTACCGCTTTAAAAAACAAACCTACAAACATTTTGTAAAAAGACATCTCATTTGGCAAAATAAAAACCAAACTGCTTTTAAAATCCATTGAAAATACTTTTCAATAAACCCACATGCATTTAAAAGGCACATGGTTGTTCTGTCCACCACCACCCCGCCCCCACTCCTGCCATGTGTGTTTGGGCCTTCAGGTTAAAGAACAAGCAAACATGTTAAGTTAGGATTACCCCCAAATCCCGATACAACCTGTGTAATACCTGAAGGTTTTTTTTTTTTTTTAATTGAACAGTATTAAGCACATCTATAGTTACAATGGTTTTTACCTTGGCCTGGTGGTGAAATGCAGCTTAAAGTTCCTGGTTCCATGCTAAACAGATCACACTGCAATAAAGCCAGGCACCATTATTTACTAAGACAGCATGGCCAAAGAATGGCATTATAGAATAGCTATTTTCAGAGTTCAAAACAGGGCGCATACCTCCTCTTGCAGTCCAGCAGCAATTCAAGAGCGTTTCTGTTGGAAGAGACAGGCTCCAAGCTCCCTGAGGTTTTTATACCATCCTAACTCTTTGTTTCAAAATAGTCAGCAGGTTGATTGGCTCACCCCTCCCTAGCATTCCCTTTTGTGGGCTGGGCTGGGGGAATACGTTGTCTGCACAACTGGGCTGCTTTTCTTTTCTTTTCTTTTCTTTTCTTTTCTTTTAGTTCAAATACATTTTTCTGTAGGGCCTCTTACAGTGCCCATTCCAAGTGGGGGCCCTTTGCAGAGCTCAATGAATGTCTTGGGGCTTGTTTTTTATCAAGGTCCCCCTGGCGGTAAATGTTCTGGGGTTAGGCACAGACATTGCATAGCATAACCTATGGCAATAACAGTGTTTAATAGGATTTCCAAACACAGCTCAGCACACAGGCCCCCGAGTTTGCAGTTTATATCCACTGAAGTCCAAGTCACACAGTCATGGTGCCGTTGGGCTGGCGCATCTATGACACAGTCGTCACAATCTTCAAAAAGCTTTTCCCTAAGGCAGTGATTAAGGACAGCATGAACAGCAACGCGTACAATAATCCGCAGGACTTTTTTTACGCTCACAACGTGGCACTGGCTCAGTTAGTTCCATGTCAAGCCTCCTCCTAAACTCCTCATAGCCATCATCCTCGGACACCTCTTCAACAATTTGTATCGGCGTTGAGCAAAACCAAGGTAGGCCCAGTTCATCTTCGCTGCTTGATGCAACGCTGTCCAGGGCCTCCTGCTCCTCTAGAAAGGCATCGTCGAGCTGTCGAGAGATTTTCAGAAAAGAAACAGTGTAAATTCCCACTGCTTGTTTTTAAATTTACACAACCCTCCCCCCACCCCTGGTTCCTAACCCCATTACACCCCATCATCAACCGTCACTTCTTAATAATTCATTTACCTGAGTGACGTCTTGTCCATTCACCTTGTCCTCCGGTGACTCCCCTGAGCTGTGTTCGCCTTCCTCCTACAGGGGGGTGGACGACAAGAGGCCACCACACTCATCAGGGTGTCTCACAAGCAGTTGCGTTTCGGGTTCTGGCGTATCCATCAACGGCTGGACCAAAGGGCTCCCCACGGTCGCTCCCTCCTCCTCCTCGGAACTGTCGCTGATGTAGCGCTTTCTCCACGAATGGTCAAAGGCCCTCGGGGCTAAAACAAAGTCCGAAGTTCTCACGGGGGTGGTGAAGGACTCCATGTTTCCACGATTTCTAAAGCACGCGTTCTTGGTAAAAGATGGCCTCTTCTGCCCTGGCAGTGGGACTTATGGGGTGATGGTGCTGCACTCTGATTGGCAGAGGGCGCTGGGAGGAGTTTTTAGAGAGGTCACATGACCCTCTTCTGGGCGGGTCACCCCGCCCTAGAACACCCCCGATTGGTCAAATCTGCTTTCGGGGCAGTCCTATATGACCGAAACCCATCACGATTGGTAGAGGGTGGTGGGAGGAGTTCTTAGAGAGGTCACATTATCCACTTCCGAACGGGTCACCCCACCCTGGAACATCCCCGATTGGTCAAATCTGCTCTCGGAGCAGTCCTATGCAACCGAAACCCATCGTGATTGGTAGAGGGCGGTGGGAGGAGTTCTTAGAGGGGTCACATGAACCCTTTCCGGATGGGTCACCCCGCCCTGGAACTCCCCCATATTGGTCAAATCTCCTCTCGGGGCAGGCCTATGCGGGCGAAACCCATCCTGATTGGTAGAGGGCGGTGGGAGAACTTCTTAGAGGAGTCACATGAACCCTTTCCGGATGGGTCACTTCACCCTGGAACTCCCCCATATTGGTCAAATCTCCTCTCGGGGCAGGCCTATGCAGGCTAAACCAATCCTGATTGGTAGAGGGTGGTGGGAGGAGTTCTTAGAGGGGTAACATGAACCCTTTCCGGATGGGTCATCCCGCCCTGGAACTCCCCCATATTGGTCAAATCTCCTCTTGGGGCAGGCCTATGCGGGCGAAACCCATCCTGATTGGTAGAGGGCGGTGGGAGTAGTTCTTAGAGGGGTCACATGAACCCTTTCCGGATGGGTCATCCTGCCCTGGAACTCCCCCATATTGGTCAAATCTCCTCTTGGGGCAGGCCTATGCAGGCGAAACCCATCCTGATTGTTAGAGGGCAGTGGGAGGAGTTCTTATAGAGGTCACATGACACACTTTGCTTCTGGTCATGTGTCCGCCTTGACCCCGGAAGTAATACCCCCATGGGTGACAGGTGGTCGGGGCTTAAGGGGTCAAGGGGCAGGGTTGACGGTAGGGCTTTATACTACTACAAGACACCCTTGGAGGCCCTTGCCTTCCAAAAGGGTGGCTTTGTAAATTTAGTACCAGGTCTTCTTGAACGAGAGTCCTTGGACATTTGGGACTTCGCTTTGTTTTGAAGTTTGGCAAAGGCTTTCTTGAGACACATTAAGATCCGTTTGAGAACTGGATCTTTGCTCCTTGAAGGGGATGGTGTCCTAGCTCTGGAAGCCTTTGCTGGCTTTGGAGGAGAACCGTCAGGACTCCCAGTTGCTTTCTCCCCAGCTTGCGAAAGCCCTGTTGTACTCATAGCAATGGACACCATCTTTGGTTGCTTGGTGGGAGCCATTTTCCCCATTCCATCCTGCGTCTTGCTCCCATCTGCTGGAAGGAGCCACACCACTGGCATCTTGTTGTGGTTGGATGATGCTGTAGAGTCTCCTGGAGTCCATCGCTGTGGAATTCTGGGCAAGTCAGCACCTGCAGAGCCAGCTGGTCTCTTCCGTCGAACCTTATCGCACTTCTTGCAGACTCTGATTGGCGGCTGGTCCCTGGAGAGCTTTGAATTCACAGTTCCATCGAACCCATGTGGAGCCGTGATGTCTCGAAGACCATGCAGCTCAGCAGATAGTTGGTCTGGCGTTTCTTGCCCTTTCGATGCTGCTGCCCCAGGATGGTTCCAGGAGTAAGACCTGGCCATTTGCTGCCTTCTGTCGGTGGGTAGGGCATGTACATCCTCCAGCCACCTCTGACTGGGGGCCCTTAGAGGCAACTGAATAGACCGAGCCTTCTTGGAACGCAGCTGAAATGGTGACCAGTACGGAGTCACGATGCCCCCGCAGGTAGGGTGAGAGAGCCGGCCTCTCTCCTCTGGGGAAGGAGACATGAACCTCCTCAGGGAATCCTGGATCCTCATGGGCAGTTCCGATCTTTGCTGCACTTGCATCTTTGTAATGTGGAACTCCAGCTGCTTTTTAACGTCCCTCCCAAGGAAGAGCAGCTCCTCAAGGATGGGAACCACCTCAACCTCGGGCTTTGCCTTCAGGGAGGACAGCTTGGGAACCGGGGGTAGGAAAGCCCGCCGGGATTTCCACAGGGCATCCGGCAAAGCCCACTCCTGCTGCAGCTTCTTCCGCTGCGTGTGCCAGTCCAACTTCTCCCTGACCTCATTGAGCAGGAAATCGGTCTCCATCTCACTGAACTCCACCCCAGCTCCCCTGGCTGGGACGGCATGAGGCAGCTTTGCCGGGGGCTCTGGGTCCAGGGTGAGCAGCCCCCGCTGCATGACGAGATGCTCACACCTTATGTGGAGTTCGATGGGGTGGGCACGGTGTTGTCCCATCGTTGGCAATTCCGCTGTCCTGGGCTTGCCTGGCTCCCTAGGGGGGCAGAGTGACCCAGGCAGGGCAGTTTCTCTCCCGAGGGGAGCATTTCTGTGAGACTCTCTCACCATCTTAGGAAACGCCTTCATTTGGATCTCCGAGCATTTCTGAGCCAAGTGATCCTGCAGCTTGACCACTCCCGTGGGCACAAGCCTGGCCAGGATGGCATCAGGTGTTGCCATGATCCTCTGGGCCTTTTGAGGCAGGGATCCCAACGGGCAGGAACCACATGGTTCCTGGATCTCCTGGGCACGCTGAGGGCTGGTGTCGGATCTCAGGGGTTTTGTTTGTGGAGCTGGAGGCAGAAGACCCATGTGGGGTTTCTGGGGGGTGATCTGCTCTCGCCGGTCTTGTCTGCTGTGGGCAGGAGGCCCGGGGAGAGGCTGGGCTTGGATGGGATGAGTGGATCCTTCCCAGTCCGCGACAGGCATGATCTCCCTTGTGCGGCAGAGGGGCTCTGACCGAGTCACGGAGGCTTCTCCCAGGGAAAAGGAGCTGTGACTCCAGAGGGAAGAGGGGATGGATTCCATAGAGGAGAACTGGCTCGCCGCAGATGTCATCACACTCGGCCTGTGGGAGAGAGCAGACAGGGACAGATGGGACATGGCCCTGCTGAGCAAAGGCGGGGCTTGGGCACAGCCTTCCAACTGTAGTGCAATGGGGCAGTGCCTAGGCATGCCTGGCACACCACACTCTGACAGAAGGAAATCAACTGGCTGACGAAGGACTGAGAGGGGGAGCTGGCACTCATTTGATCTATAACGATAACCCCTTCATCACACGCACATGTGCAGCACCTAGCACAATGGGGCCTTGAGCATGATTGGGGACCTAGTGCTATTTTAATAGAAAGATTAACTAACAAAAATTGGTTTGGGTGAGGAAGATGTGAGCGTGTGTGTAACCCTTGCCAGAGCATGTTGTGAAGGCCAAGACCATAAACAGGGGTCAAAAAAGAACTTTACAGCAGATTCCAGGCCAGGGACCCTCAACCCAGCAGTTCTGGGCTTTCCTCTCCCAGCCTTCCCTGCTACTTCCCTGGACTGCTTCCTGCCACTCCTGGCTCCCCTCCTTGCTCTGGGTGCACCAGCTCCAAACACGTCCCCCTCTGCCCAGGGAGGGGCTGCCCTTTCCCAGCAGCAGCCCCTGTCTGTTGCCAGCTTCCTGGCTTTATGGGCCCCGCCTATTCCTGCCCAGCTGAGCCTGCTTGCCATCAATTCCCTGCTCCCTGGCTCTTCCTCCAGGGGCACCTGTGGAGTTAATGGGTCTGCCTGGCCACCTTAGCCCCGTCCAGTCCTGGGTGGGGTGGACACCCCATCCCAGGGGCTCATCTGATTGCTGTTTCTTTCAAACACAGCAGGGAGCAGGGGCAGGTTCTAGACAGTCGCCTGCTGGGAGATATTGCCGGACAGAAGGATTTGATCCGACTCCCAACCCAGCTTGTGGTCTCTGCATTTAATTTCCGATAATCCCTCACCTCACTGTCACTGGATCTCACCTTGGAAGCTAAAGCCTTTTAGGCTCGTCTTCACTACCCGCCCGGATCGGCGGGTAGAAATCGATCTCTCGGGGATCGATTTATCGCGTCTCGTCGGGCCGCGATAATGGATCCCCGAATCGACGCACGTACTCCACCAGCCCAGGTAGGAGTAAGCGCTGTCGACGGGGGAGCCGTGGCGGTCGATTTGCCGCTGTCATCACAACGGGGTAAGTCGGATCAGATACGTTGAATTCAGCAACGCTAGTCCCGTAGCTGAATTTGTGTATCTGAATTCGATCTCCCCCCGTAGTGTAGACGTAGCCTAAGTGACTTTTCCCCTGTTATTTTAGGATCCTGGAGTGTCTGGTTTTCCCTGCTCCCTCCTCTCTCCATGCACTATCCCCTCCCACCCAGCCCCCAGTCTGGTGCCCCCTGTGCAGTTGCCTTACGGTATCAGAACTTCATCCAGGTGTCTGGCCACGTACTCTAGCCTCCTCTCAGCGATCCTGAGGGTGGGAGCCAAGGGGAGCTGCTCCAGGAGCTTGCCGAGGCTGTGGAACAGCGAGAGCAGGTAGCTGAGTGCAGGCTCTAAGGGGTGCTTTGTGCTGCAGAGCTGAAGGTCCAGGGTTCAAATCCCGCTGGGAACCCATGCTGGGGGACTGGAGGTGGGGGTGGGACCATTACACAGGTGCTGCCGGATCCTACTCACCGTCCCAGAAAAGCCAGCCTTCCTCCTGAACTCTCCACCTCACCTCCCTGGCGTGCACGGGGCTGCTCCCATCAAACATTTTCTCGCCCTCTTGGGAGGGGAGGATGGTCCAGTCCAGTCGACACAATCTACCGCCCCCCTCCCAGGCTAAATGAGCCGCATGATGCTCAAGGAGGGAATGACCCATTGTATGATGCATGGGGGTGGATTAGAGATGGCAACTTCTGCTGAGTGGGAATGAATTGCATGATTCTAAGGAGAATAGTTGCTTGCCTGGTCTATAGGTCGGGGCAGGGGAGGGATTACTAGGGCTACTGCCCCTGGGGGCGGGGGGGGGGGCTGAGCTGCATGACACGAGAGGAGGGGACTGACCCACTTCAGATTTATGGAGGGGGGCATTGCTTACCATGCCTCTAGGGATGCACAAGCCTCCTCCAACTCGTCCTCACAGCGTCCAAAACCTGCCAGAAGTGAGACATAAAGGAGACGTTGAGCTGCTTGGGCACCCTCTGCTTCCTAGCGCCCCAGAGCCCCAGATTTCAGGGGCAGCCTGTGAACGGAGCCCCAGCCAGTGCCTCTGCACGACTGTGGGCATGACTGTGCCTTCGCAGGAAGAGGGGAGGCAGGAGGAGGAATAGACCCTATTTCTCTGCTTTGCGTGGGGCCCGAGTCTGCCAGCGCAGCTGTGGGGTCAGGGGCTGCTTACCTTTCAGTTTCTTCCTTTCATCGCTGTGCCTCGTCTTCCTCGGAGAAGCCTGCCACACACAGAGAAAGCAGCAGGGTTATAAGAGAACTCCAATAAAACGGGGATAACAATGAGCCAGAGGTGATTGCCATGTGGGGCCAGGGGGCAGTTTTTCCTTGTGGGAGAGTATTGCACTAGGAGGCATCATGGATAGGCATTGTGCTTTCCTATGATGCAGCCAATATAGGACACACAGCACAACCCATACCAGGGGTCACTGGGATAATCCAGGGGTTGGAGGAACAGGGATTTCTGGTACCAGGAGCCTGCAGAGTTTAGAAGCATTGCAGGAGAGAGCTTCTAAAACTCTGCAGGTTTAAGGACTGCAGGGTATGCAACTAACCACATATACCATGCACCGAATTCAGAGCTTGGGGGGAAATCCGACATCTGGACAGCAGTGTTTCCTATATATACATATTTAGGGAATGCATGAGAGAGAGGTTTTATCTGCATGCATTTGGGATGGCCATGCTACTCCTGAGTGGTGAAGCCATGAATGGGTTATGCAAATCCTCCCAAACAAGTGCGGATAGAACCCCTATATCATCCTTAAACAGCAGCTGTTTTATACCCCAAAAAACCCCAGTTTGGCATGAGTTCAGCCCACTGTCCTGGGAGCTGCTGAGCACTGATGGGCTCTTGATGGTGACCTTAGGATCATCCTCAGGACCATTTGGGTGAGTACTGCTGGTTCTGGTGGCCAGCACTAGGCTAGTCCTGCAGGTAGGGGTGGCATCTGACCCGGAGGCTGGAGAAAGCCGCTATCTAACATTTGAGTCGGCTGTTGCTGCTTTTTAGAGTCTGCACAACGTGCCGCAAGTGGCACATGACCAGGATTCATCAATGAATTTGGTCTGTTGGTTGGATCATTAGCTTCCCCAGCCCAGCCTGGGTACTGATGGGGTCAGGGAGTCCAATGTGAACATTGATCCAGCCCCACCCCCCCCCCCCGAGGCTGCCGAGATGCCATTTGACAAAGGAATAGAAGTGCTGTTGCTGGGTCTGGTTCTCTGCCCAGCCCAGCAGCAGTCATTGGGATATGGTGCCGTGTAGATCCCACTTCCTGCCACCACACCTGCCAGCCCCAATAGCCCTATACAACGTAAGCTCATGACATTCTCTCCCTCCCTCAATGTGGAGGAAGATATGCATGGCTCCCCCCCGCCAGTTATGAATTGCACAAACTGGTTTTTAGAATAAACCAAAATCAAGTTTATTAACTACAAAAGGTAAATTTCAAGAGATTATAAGGGATAGCAAACAGATCAAAGCAGATTACTGAGCAAATCAAACAAAACACGCAACCTAAGCTTAATACGCTAAATTAACTGGTTAACAGTAGAAAGCAACAGAGGGTCCTGTGGCACCTTTCAGACTAACAGAAGTATTGGGAGCATAAGCTTTCGTGGGTAAGAACCTCACTTTTTCTGATACTTGGTTCATAGTAGCACATTCTCACCCTAAATGTTGTTTTGTGCAGGTTGCAAAGTTTCTTGAAGGTCAACTGCACTGATTGCAGCTTAAATATCCAGGTATTCCTTTCACAGGCTAGATCTTTCCCCCCTGGGCTCAGCCCCCGCCCTCCTCCCCCTCAGTTTAGTTCCTTTGTTTCTCCCGGTGTTTTCAGCAGTCTTCCTTTTTGGGCAGGGAGGTGGTGGAGAAGAACCTAGATTAACTCACTTCCAAGCCTTCAATAGGATTTGGATATGACAGGAATCCTTTGTCTCCCAGTTTGACCCCCACCCCCAACTCCCTCCTAGTGGAAAAATATCACCAGTCCAAAATGATGTTCAGTACCAGGTGACATGATCACATGACCCTGCAGTGTCAAAGCAGCATCCCAGGAAACTTCTCAGGAAGGAGGAAGTTTAGTATCTTCACAGTCCTAATGGCCCATGCAGGCTGATTGCCTACTGTTTGGTGGGCATTCCCCTGGTGCAAGCACTTTTGTAATTGATACAGAGCCTGTATTCCTAACTTCAGATACAGAAATGATACATCCATACAAATAGGATAATCACATTCAGTAAACCAGAACCTTTCCAATGATATCTCACATGACCCATCTTGCATAAAACATACCTTAGTTATGCCATATTCATAGAACAATATTTCTATGAAGAATATAGGGCGTAATGTCACAGCGGTGAAGAAGCATGTGGACAAGGGCAATCCAGTGGATATCGTGTACCTGAACTTTCAGAAAGCCTTTAAGAAGATCCCTCCACAAAAGTTCTTAAGCAAAGTAAGTTGCCAGGGGATAAGAGGGAAGGTCTTCTCATGGACCAGTAACTGGTTTTGAAGATGGGAAACAAAAGGTAGGAATAAATGGGGAGTTTTTGGAAGAGAGATAAATAGCAACGTCCCCCAAGGATCTGTACTGGGACCAGAGTTGTTCAACATATTCATAAATGATCTAGAAAAGGGGGGAAACAGTGAAGTGGCCAGATTTGCAGATGATACAAAACTAAAGATCATTCAGTCCAAAGCTGAATATGCCCTCCTTGTTCCTAGATGTAGAACTCTGTGTTGGGCTGTATGAAATCACATTTTGTTTGAATGGGCCCCATTTGCCAAACAAACTCTCCAGAACTCTCTGTATGACTGCCCTGTCCTCATCGTTATTTCCCATTCTGCCAATCTTTGTGTCATCAGCACATTTTTATCAGCAGCAATTTTATATTTACGTCCAGGCTACACCTGAGGGCAGGTTGCTGCTCTGGCATCTGGCAGGCGCTGATGTCGTCTCTAGGTCAGAATGGGGCTGCCCTCCTGCAATCTCCCGCTAGCCTGTGAGCTGTCAATGCTGTGCTTACATCAGGAGATAGGACGTGGCAACAGCCCAAGGGGGCTGAGCTGCTGAGCTCAGAACTAGGCAGGAGAGAGGGCATCAGATTTCCCAGGAAAACCCTGGGTCTTTTCAAAGCTTTATGACTCTCAAGCCCCTAAGCAAGGGACGTTTCCTCCCTACTTGTGAAGCAGAATCTCCCAGCCTGAAGTGATAATCTAGTGTTACAAGTGCAGAAAAACTTTCATGGTATCGCCTGCCCAAGCATTCCAAAACCATGCGCTGGGCCCCACCAAAATCATGAGATTGACGTCAAAATAACGATATCTTAAAAAAATTCATCTGGGGAACTCTTCATTTGCCTTCTGGTGTCTGAGCCGCTAGGGTGCACTCAATTGACATTTTCCAGCTTCTCTTTGCAACCATGACGGCTTAAAATGTGCTAACAAATAAAATGAAATGAAATGAAATCAAATAAAAAGCCGAGATTCTCAGATAAATCACTTCACTCCAGCAGTGGGAGCTTTAAGAAAACCACCCTATATCATCAGATAATAAAAAGCCTTACCTCTTATCTAACGCTTTCAGTCAGTGGATCTCAAAGCACTTTACAAAGGAGGTCTGTAGCATTAGCCCCCTTTTAGAGATGGGAAACTGAGGCACAGAGAAGAACAGTGACTTACCCAAGGTCACCCAGCAAGACAGTAGCAGAGACAGGACTAGCACCTAAGTCTCCTGAGTTCCGGCTACTGCTCTATCCACTAGGCCACAGTGCATTTGAAATAAAGGGTCATAGTCAGTACATTCCTGTGGTGTGTGGTGGTTATTTTGGCTCTCCCAATGCCATAGTTGTTGAAGTGACACATTTTGACCTGTGACCTGTGCTGGCCCAGGGGCATCATTGTTAAAACGAGTTTCTCACAGCAGGTTCTTGTTAGACCTGAACACAAGTTAACTGGACCATGTCTCCGATGTCCCATTGGGAAAGTTTAAAAGCCACTGAAGGCCTTGCAGTGCACTGACATACTGGGATTTTCAGAAAGCCTTTGACAAGGTCCCTCCCCAAAGGCTCTTAAGCAAAGTAAGCTGTCCTGGGATAAGAGGGAGGGTCCTCTCATGGATCAGTAACGGGTTAAAAGATAGAAAACAAAGGGTAGGAATAAATAATCCATTTCTCAGAATGGAGAGAGGTAAATAGTGGTTTCCCCCAGTGGTCTGTACTGGGACTTTTGAAGTGATAATCAAGATAGCCCAGTTTTTTCTGTTACTTAATTGGCCTCTCAGAGTTGGTAAGACAACTCCCACCTGTCTCTGTATGTGTATATATATCTCCTCAATATTATGTTCCATTCTATGCATCCGAAGAAGTGGGCTGTAACCCACGAAAGCTTATGCTCAAATAAATTTGTTAGTCTCTAAGGTGCCACAAGTACTCCTGGTTTTTCTATCCTACTTGTTGCTTGGAGGTAATGAATTATTCATTTGATCTTATAATCAATATTTTAACTTGGAATATACCTGTAAATGCCAATTAGAGGCTGCTCTGCATTTTAATCTGAGCAAAACAAGTCTGTATTTGCATGCTCTTTTCAGACATTTTGTTCTTTGTGATTTTGCTGAATTTAAAGCGTTCATGAAAACTGGAGGATTCAAGAACAGAGCCTCTTCTTACTGGATCTCCATATATGGAGTGATCCCAGCAGGGACAAAATGCCACAGGTATGTCTTATATTAGGTAGCAGCAAGTGTTCTATCATCACTAGTCGGGGTGGTCGGGGCAGTAAGGAACAACCAATGAATGGAGCCACGAGCTCGGTCTGTGGCCCTGTCTCTCTCTGTGGATGTGTCCTGCCAGCCCAATGGGGCCTGGTCAGAACAGGGGGCCTCTGGCCACCCTCCCTCCCTTCCTTCCATGGGGCTGTGTCCAGGCAAGCTCTGCTGAGAGTGTAGGATGGCTGCAGGGGAGTTGGGGGGGGGGGTGTCCTCCTACCATCCTGCTTCTCCTGGAGAAACTGTGCTGGGTCGCCATGGCCATCCAGATGACCAGGACCAGAAGGACGCAGGTGTACAGCACCCAGGGGCTGTTCCAGCAGGTACAGAACCAGCTCTGTGTGATCCCCATCCTCGTGCTGGGGAGGACGGTCTGGACACTGGGCTCCCTGCTGGTGCTGCCACTGGATCTCTCCCGAGAGGCTGTTTGTTCCAGTGACGCATCATAAAGGGCCAGGACCAGGCGGGTCCTGACATCACAAAGGGACTGCACGCATCAGAGGTGAGCAAGACCCTGGCTCCCTACAGCCCCTCCCCCGTGTTAGGGGGCTTATGTTTTTCCCTTTTACTTTCCTGGTTCTTCTCGCATGAACAGAGCAACAATACCCGAAGTTCAAAGGCGCAAACAATTTGATGTTTATTGGGGTAAACTTTTAGCAAGCTGAATTTTAGTTGCCGTTCTATTTTCAGGTACCATGGTAGCTGTTACACAGGTGCTGGCCTCCTTGTTGAGCATTTTGCGTTTTCGTACACGTTTTCCACCCCTCTCAGCCTTTTGAAGCCATCCCCCACCCACGTCATGCTAGCAACAAGACACACACCACAGACAAACAACGCAAAACACAGATTCATAGTATTCTGGGTTATTCTTTCGCTGGCGCCAGCATGCTTGTAGAGTGTCTGAAAAACAAAAGAAACAATTTTTACCCCCTTTGGTGGGGACAGATTATTGCTTAATAATAATACCAATTCCTTTTACAAATGTCCTTGCTAATTGCAGGAAAAACAGAAGAATTACCTTTAGGCTGTTCTTATTTTCTTTTATAGTCAGGCTAGTGAATTACCCCACTCACTGGTCATTTATGAAATTTATGAGGTGGTGTGCCTCAGTTTCCCCTCTTGTACAACAGACCAGGTTTGCAATAGTTTTTTTGCTGTACCAAGCTTTATGTTTATTTTCAGGTAATAGCTGAGAGACAGCTTTAGATTTTGGCTTTGTACACCCCCCCGACCCACCCACACACAGCCCTTAGGGTTAACCTGTCCCCCTTATTTTCAGGCTTGACTTGTTTTTTCACCTCCCTCTTCTGGAGGGCCATAATCTGAGTCTTCTAGTAGCTTGTTTGCTGGCCAGATGGATTTATTGTTTCCAAATTTTTTGTGCTGCTACTTATGGGTAGTTTTCTTCTTCCCCCATCAGTTAGGTAATTTGCATTTACACAGAGGCTTGTCTTAAAAGGGACACATTTCACTTCCACCAGAGTTCTCATTACTTTTCACTTTCATCTCCTGCTTTAAAACACACAGAGATTTGAAAAAGAAAGCACAATTTATTGTGGCTTCTTTTGGAGCCCTAATAGGATTTTAACTAAGTACCATGTTTTGTTTGCATTTCTTTTACCTCTTTTCCAATATACACTGCACATGTCCTGGGAAATAGTTTAACCTCCATAACATTATATTAGCTATATTAATTTTACACAAGGTGTAACTGCCTTCCCGTGCCCACAGAGTTTTCATGCACCCCCACCAAAGCGACAGTCCAATCCCCCAGAGCACCCGCAAGACTCAGTGTTCCCATCATTGCTCCCCTTTTCCTTTTCCTATGCATGCACAAAACTATTTTTGCCTAACGTTTTTTGCACTGATTACTTTTTTTTTTTTTTTTTTTTTACACAACTGTACCCCGATTACACTCCCATCTTGTACAACCAGAGACAGCCAGGGGCAGTCAAGTTAAGTTCCAGTAGAAACCCCTGACATTCCTTTAGTGATTTTGATCACATTACCCAATAGTTAAATAATTTGATTAGATTATTTCTCCGCCTGCTGCCTGCAGCAGTCCCCTATAGACCATTTTTGTGGGGAAAGGGCCCATTTTTTTCTCAGAATAGCTGTAAAGGCTTCTGGGGACAGAAGCATCGTGGTGGTAGTAAGTATCAGGGGGTAGCCGTGTTAGTCTGTATCTACAAAAACAACAAGGAGTCTGGTGGCACCTTAAAGACTAACAGATTTATTTGGGCATAAGCTTTCATGAGTAAAAACCTCACTTCTTCGGATGCATAGAGTGAAAGTTACAGATGCAGGCATTATATACTGACACATGGAGAGCAGGGAGTTACTTCACAAGTGGAGAAACAGTGTTGACAGGGCCAATTCAATCAGGGTGGATGTAGTCCACTCCCAATAATAGATGAGGAGGTGTCAATTCCAGGAGAGGAAAAGCTGCTTCTGTAATGAGACAGCCACTCCCAGTCCCTGTTCAAGCCCAGATTAATGGTGTTGAATTTGGAAATGAATTTTAGTTCTGCTGTTTCTCTTTGAAGTCTGTTTCTGAAGTTTTTTTGTTCAGTGATAGTGACTTTTAAATCTGTAATAGAATGACCAGGAAGATTGAAGTGTTCACTTACTGGCTTATGTATGTTACCATTCCTGATGTCCGATTTGTGTCCATTTATTCTTTTGCGGAGGGACTGTCCGGTTTGGCCAATGTACATGGCAGAGGGGCATTGCTGGCACATGATGGCATATATGACATTAGTGGATGTGCAGGTAAATGAGCCCCTGATGGTGTGGCTGATGTGGTTGGGTCCTCTGATGCTGTTGCCAGAGTAGATATGGGGACAGAGTAGGCAACGAGGTTTGCTACAGGGATAGGTTCCTGGGTTGGTGTTTCTGTGGTGTGGTGTGTAGTTGCTGGTGAGTATTTGCTTCAGGTTGGGGGGTTGTCTGTAAGCGAGGACTGGCCTGCCTCCCAAGGTCTGTGAGAGTGAGGGATCATTTTCCAGGATAGGTTGTAGATTGTGGATAATGCGCGGGAGAGGTTTTAGCTGGGGGCTGTATGTGATGGCCAGTGGTGTTCTGTTATTGTCCTTGTTGGGCCTGTCCTGTAGTAGGTGATTTCTGGGTACCCGTCTTGCTCTGTCAATCTGTTTCCTCACTTCCCCAGGTGGGTATTGTAGTTTTACGAATGCTTGATAAAGATCTTGTAGGTGTTTGTCTCTGTCTGAGGGGTTGGAGCAAATTCGGTTATATCTTAGGGCGTGGCTGTAGACAATGGATCGTGTGATGTGTCTTGGATGGAAGCTGGAGGCATGTAGGTATGTATAGCGGTCAGTAGGTTTCCAGTATAGGGTGGTGTTTATGTGACCATCACTTATTTGTACTGTAGTGTCCAGGAAGTGGATCTCTTGTGTGGACTGGTCCAGGCTGAGGTTGATGGTGGGGTGGAAATTGTTGAAGTCCAGGTGGAATTCTTCAAGGGCCTCCTTTCCGTGGGTCCATATGATGAAGATGTCATCAATGTAGCGCAAGTAGAGGAGGGGCACTAGGGGACGAGAGCTGAGGAAGCGTTGTTCTAAGTCAGCCATAAAAATGTTGGCATACTGTGGGGCCATGCGAGTACCCATAGCAGTGCCACTGACTTGAAGGTATAAGTTGTCCCCAAATCTGAAGTGGTTGTGGGTGAGGACAAAGTCACAAAACTCAGCCACCAGGCGTGCTGTGGCCTCATCAGGGATACTGTTCCTGACAGCTTGTAGTCCATCCTCATGTGGAATATTGGTGTAAAGTGCTTCTACATCCATGGTGGCCAGGATGGTGTTTTCAGGAAGAACATCAATGCATTGTAGTTTCCTCAGGAAGTCGGTGGTGTCTCGAAGATAGCTGGGAGTGCTGGTAGCATAGGGTCTGAGGAGAGAGTCCAAATAGCCAGATAATCCTGCTGTCAGAGTGCCAATGCCTGAGATGATGGGGCGTCCAGGGTTTCCGGGTTTATGGATCTTGGGTAGCAGATAGAATACCCCTGGTCGGGGTTCTGGGGGTGTGTCCATGTAGATTTGTTCCCGTACTGTAGCTGGGAATTTCTTGAGCAGATGGTGTAGTTTCTTTTGGTATTCCTCAGTGGGATCAGAGGATAGTAGCCTGTAGAATGTGGTCTTGGAGAGTTGCCTGGCAGCCTCCTGTTCATAATCTGACCTGTTCATTATGACTACAGCACCTCCTTTGTCAGCCCCTTTGATGATAATGTCAGAGTTGTTTCTGAGGCTGTGGATGGCATTGCGTTCTGTACGGCTGAGGTTATGGGACAAGTGATGTTGTTTGTCCACAATTTCAGCCTGTGCACGTCTGCGGAAACACTCTATGTAGAGGTCCAGTCTGTCATTTCGACCGTCAGGAGGAGTCCACGCAGAGTTCTTCTTTTTGTAGTGTTGGTAGGAGGGTTCCTGTGGGTCAGTGCACTGTTCAGTGGTGCGTTGAAAATATTCCTTGAGTCGGAGACGACGAAAGTAGGCTTCCAGATCACCGCAGAACTGTATCATGTTCGTGGGGATGGTGGGACAGAAAGAGAGTCCCCGAGATAGGACAGACTCTTCCACTGGGCTAAGTGTGTGGTTGGAAAGATTGACAATGTTGTTAGATGATAGGAGCTGATCACTCTTGGCTATGGGGGGTGTTTTCTTCCAGGGAGCTCACAATGCAACTAGGCTGCTTCAGTATTTGGATATCAATTAAGGATTCATTACTAGAATTGGTCTGATAACTGCTGAGCTGGGTGTGTGCAGACATAGGTTCATTAGCATCTGGAGCAGAGATTCCCAGGATGCAGTGCTTCCCTGCTTTTTCTGCTCCCAGAATTCAGCGTGGTTCTCTGTTCTCCATTCTGTATGTAAACTGAGATGTCTTCCTGTCCCATCGTCCATGCAGATGAGGCGAGGGGAGTTGTCTCTGCTCTCCATTCTGTATGCAATGGAGATGTCTTCATCTTGTCACCCTTGTCAGGAGGGGTCTAGGTGTGTCTCCCAACGCCCTTCACTGCTCTCTGCAAGTTTTGTCCTCTGATATGTTTTGGCTTATGCAGAGGATGGGGGTGGGGGTCTTTCATGAGTCAGGCTGGATACTGCACCCTGGTTCCCCAAGAACACAGAGGTGTCTGGTATCAAGTCCCCCCGTTGATGGGGTGCTTGCGCTGAGCGAGTATCCCCATCACAGCCTTCCTCCGTGGTACCGGGTCTGATCCTCCATCCATTGCAGCCGCCGCATCAGTCCTTGTATCCAACAAACCAGTAGAACCAGACCAATTGCTAGTATAATTTGGACACCGATGATCACCACAATGGGGTGAAGCATGAAATTTAAAAAACCTGTTGCTCTGGGGCTCCACCCAAGCAAAGTCTCCCACCAAGAGTGATGGCCTGTGTTTTTACCTTAATGGCAATGAGACCCATTCCCAGTGAAATGGGGGAAACCTCCTTGTTGAGCTCAGGATAGGCATTTAAATGTTGTACAGTCCATATAGGCACAGAAAACTTAATATCACAACTAACAATGGTGGTTACATTATAGAAACCACGATTAACGTAAGGCACCATAGGTGGACCCAATGTCCATTAATTAATACAATATTACATCTTGTCCTTACACACACACATGCTTTACCAATATAGACAATAACAGACCCCTCTTCCTGGATAAATCTAAGGAACGTTGAGACTTATTCCCAGGTTACCCATTCATCCCAACCCTTATGGCTAGTTCCAATCAGGGGAGCACATGCAGGTGCAATGTGAATTTAAACCAAATTGCTGGCATGAGCTCATCACCATGTGTGCCCTTTAATGGAATTACCCAGTCTGGGGAACCTTGCTGAATCAAGTCATGTCTAGCTAAAGTCCAGTTCAGCAGTTCCCAGTTCACAACAAATTGTGTGATATTCTTGCCTGCTGGCGTGATCAGAGACAGCTGCAGTTCCTCTCCAGGTAACGGAGGTGTCTGAGTTCCAATGACAATGATGACAGGTAGGGGCATGGTTGTTCCCCAAACAGCGGAGGAAACCAGGGTTACCCTGCACCTTCTGCCACCCCAGAGGCTGTCACTGGGTGTGTTTGATGGTGTACGTCCCGTTCGAGACCACAACGGCTTACAGAAGGATGGGATGGAGTCTGGAGTGGTCTTAGTTTCATAACAAAACTTGAGTGACTCTCCGGTGGCACTCTGCGTGCAATTGGCAACGCTTTCCCAGGGGCAACCCGAGGAGTTGCCAACAGCGTAGAACTGGTAGCGACGCTGCAGGGCCAGGGGGTTGCTCACATTCCCATAGAATCCATGCATGTGGCACAGCAGGTTGCCTTCCTGGGCTCCAGCTGGCAAGCCCCTCCCGAGGTTCAGAGGGATCACAGATACAGCATAGAGCCTGGACAACATCAGACTTCAGACACTTACGAACAGCAGGGTGCTGGTGCACCGGTGGGATGTCATGGCTTGTGTACGGGACCTGTGAGGGGGCAGAGAAGAGAGAAAAACTTCCCACACTCCCCCCGTATATACTGGGACTAATATTACAGGGTGAACATGAAGCAGTGACCTATGTGAGGGTGGCCATAATAAGTTAAGGACTTTTCTGGCCTTTTCCTGTCTTAACATCGGGGTAGGCACTGACCAGCCCACTCGATGCGTATTTTTCAACGGCTCAAAGCCCTTCCTTCTTGCTGGCCAAGAAGGGTGGCCGACAGGATGGAGAAGACAGTTTTGAGGGTCAGGTGGTTTGTCCTTCCATTCTTTGAGCTGTGAAGAATGAAAACATTTCTGCCAGGGTTTTCCATTTCTCCCATTCAGGATTTCTATCTGATAAACACTGGGGCTGGACCGATTCACAATAGACGGGATGGACTCCGTACCGGGGCAGTGGGTTGTGGGGGAGCTCCCTGCATTTACTCCGTTTTCCGCATGATCTGAGACAAAGCATTAATCAGGATGCTGAGGGGCTGGTGATCATATTTGCCCATATCCTCCCCTAAATTCACCAGCTCCTTCCAAATCATGTTCCTAAGGGTCTGCTTGGGTCAGCGCTGGCCAGGGTTGTGGGAGGTAGGGGAATTAAGTTTGGGAGGGTGCCTGGCAGAGTGAGGACCATTATTTGTAAATGTGATAGCCTGCACGGGCTCTGAGGTAGTCTTTTTGCTGACTTGTCTTTTCAAGATACTAGTTTCTCGCAGCAAATTTCCTGCCTGTTTGATTTTTGCCACTAGTTCACTCCAGGTTAGGTGTTCTAAATCCCCTGTGCCCCCCACTCTCAATCCACTGCCCTCAGTCCTCCTGACCCTGTTCCCTCTGCCTCCCCCACTCCCTCCCCTCCCCTCCCCCCGATTATCTCACCCTGCATGGATGTGGAAATCTGTCCCCAATTCCAGGCTGTCATTAGCCCCTGGGGCAAAAGATCAGCAGAGGCTTCCAAAGGGAAGTTTGCAGCCTTTGCTCAGACCCAAACATTTTCACTTAAATAACTAAATAAATAAATACCCAAACCCATCCTGGCACCCATCTGCTCTTTCCAGATTTGCTGTTATCCCTGTTGAGGCCAAAGTGGTTTGAAAAATTAAAAATCCTTGACACCATTGTGTTCCTTCCCCGTGTTGCTCGTTAATCTGATGGACCTGCCGATAATGAATGGAAATGAATGCCCTGGGAGCAATGTGTCAAGCAGACAGTTTGTGAAGTAGGAATGTGAATGCTGAAGCCCTCACAAAATGCAGAGGCTTTTCTTAACCTGAGAACTGAAAAAGAGCCAGATCCCCTGCATGGGTTTGAAAGTGACAAGCGCCTAGCGACTGACC
This sequence comes from Chrysemys picta bellii, assembly GCF_011386835.1. Lineage (NCBI taxonomy): Eukaryota > Metazoa > Chordata > Testudines > Emydidae > Chrysemys > Chrysemys picta. The sequence goes on along the minus strand of NC_088791.1, from coordinate 238,446,926 downwards.
AGAGCAGCATCAGGTTTGACGTGTCGAGGAGGGTCTGTGTCATGAAGTCTGCATTTCCACTGAGGACTCTTCCATCGCCAGGGTAGCGCTGGCGCAGGTCTGCTGCCCGGCACAGCAATGCTGAGAGGTGCCAGTGTAGACCCAACCCACTGCCCTCAGCCCCCGCACTGACCCTGTTCCCTCAGCCTCCCCTGCAGTCCCCCCTGTACCTCCCACCCCAAACCCACTGCCCTCAGTCCCTGCCCTACCCCAAATCTCTTCTTCAGCCTCTCCCGTCATCCCACCCCCAGCGCTCCCCCTGCTGTCCCACCCCCTCAACTTCCCCCCCCATTCCAGTCCTGCTCCCCTCCGTCTCATCCCCTCCAGACCCTGTCCCTCTCCCCAGCCCAGCCCCATTGTCTCCCCCGCCCCGCCCCACTCTACACAGCTCTCTACCCTGTCCCATTCATGCTCCCCTCAGCCCCTACCCTGCTCCCCCCATCCCAGTCCTGTCCCATCCCCCTCAGCCCCCCTGACTCTCCCAGTCCAGTCCCCCTCAGTTCCTCCACCCTGCTTCCCCTGGTCCATCCCCACACACCCACCGACTTCCTCGACCTCCCTCCCCCCAATCCCACTGCCTGGACTCACCCCCGTGCCACTCAGGACATGCAGGAAAAAGAAGCAATGGGCTTAAATTGTAGCAAGGGAGATTTAGGTTAGACATTAGGAAAAACTTCCTAACTGTAGAGGTAGTTAAGCACTGGACAAATTACCTAAAGAGGTTATGGAATAGCAGTCACTGGAGTTTTTTAAGAGGTTAGACAAACACCTGTCAAGGATGGTCTAGTGTTGTTATTACTCAGTCCTGCCTCAGTGCAGGGGTTTGACTAGATGACCTGTTGATGTCCCTTCCAGTCCTACATTTCTGTGATTCACACTGAATTGCCCTGTGCCACTGTCTAGTAGTAGTGGCACACAGTTCTCTGACACGCAGGTTTATAACATTGTAGTTAATATACACTTTAGAGCATAGCAATTTTAAAGTTCTGCCTGTTCAGACCAACTGAGCTGAAAATTGTGATCTATAGTTGTCAAGGCTGGATCCCCAGTTTGAACTTTAGGGTACAAATGTAGGGGCCTGCATGAAAACTTCTAAGCTTAACTATCAGCTTAGCCCTGGTTCGGCTGCCACCATTTCCAATGGATTCCCTCCCTGGGAAGCCTTGAAAAACCTTCACCAATTCCCTGGTGAATACAGATCCAACCCCCTTGGATCTAAAACAAGGAGAAATTAACCATCCCCCCTCCTTCCTCCCACCAACTCCTGGTGAATCAAGATCCAAACCCCGTGGATCTTAAACAAGGAAAAATCAATCAGGTTCTTTAAAAGAAGGCTTTTAATTAAAGAAAAAGGTAAAAATCATCTCTGTAAAATCAGTATGGAAATTAACCTTATAGGGTAATCAAACTTAAAGAGCTCAGAGGACTCCCCTCTAGTCTTAGGTTCAAAGTACAGCAAACAAAGATAAACACTCTAGTAAAAGGTACATTTACAAGTTGAGAAAACAAAGGAAAACTAACACGCCTTGCCTGGCTATTTACTTACAAGTTTGAAATAGGAGAGACTTGTTCAGAAAGATGTGGAGAACCTGGATTGATGTCTGGTCCCTCTCAGTCCCGAGAGCGAAGGCCCACACAAACAAAGAACACAAACAAAAGCCTTCCCCTCCCCAAGATTTGAAAGTATCTTGTCCCCTTATTGGTCCTTTGGGTCAGATGCCAGCCAGGTTACCTGAGCTTCTTAACCCTTTACAGGGAAAAGGATTTTGGAGTCTCTGGCCAGGAGGGATTTTATAGTACTGTACACAGGACAGCTGTTACCCTTCCCTTTATAATTATGACAATAGTATTCAAAACTATTAAGCTGTGGGCTGAAATAAAATCAGCCTGAATTGCTCAACAATACCAATGGAATCAGCATTGCGCTGCTCTATATTGTAAAACATTCCAGTGAAATCTTGCAAGTATTCCATAGCACGCCGCCTCGCCCACGTGTATTCCATAGCACGCCGCCTCGCCCACGTGTATTCCATAGCACGCCGCCTCGCCCACGTGTATTCCATAGCACGCCGCCTCGCCCACGTGTATTCCATAGCACGTCGCCTCGCCCACGTGTATTCCATAGCACGTCGCCTCGCCCACGTGTATTCCATAGCACGTCGCCTCGCCCACGTGTATTCCATAGCACGCCGCCTCGCCCACGTGTATTCCATAGCACGTCGCCTCGCCCAAGTGTATTCCATAGCACGCCGCCTCGCCCACGTGTATTCCATAGCACGTCGCCTTCCCCGCGTGTATTCCATAGCACGCCGCCTCGCCCACGTGTATTCCATAGCACGTCGCCTCGCCCAAGTGTATTCCATAGCACGCCGCCTCGCCCACGTGTATTCCATAGCACGCCGCCTCGCCCAGGTGTATTCCATAGCACGCCGCCTCGCCCACGTGTATTCCATAGCACGTCGCCTCGCCCAAGTGTATTCCATAGCACGCCGCCTCGCCCACGTGTATTCCATAGCACGCCGCCTCGCCCAGGTGTATTCCATAGCACGCCGCCTCGCCCACGTGTATTCCATAGCACGCCGCCTCGCCCACGTGTATTCCATAGCACGCCGCCTCGCCCACGTGTATTCCATAGCACGTCGCCTTCCCCGACATAGCACGCCGCCTCGCCCACGTGTATTCCATAGCACGCCGCCTCGCCCAGGTGTATTCCATAGCACGCCGCCTCGCCCAGGTGTATTCCATAGCACGCCGCCTCGCCCACGTGTATTCCATAGCACGCCGCCTCGCCCACATGTATTCCATAGCACGCCGCCTCGCCCACCTGTATTCCATAGCACGCCGCCTCGCCCACCTGTATTCCATAGCACGCCGCCTCGCCCACGTGTATTCCATAGCACGCCGCCTCGCCCACGTGTATTCCATAGCACGCCGCCTCGCCCACGTGTATTCCATAGCACGTTGCCTCGCCCAAGTGTATTCCATAGCACGCCGCCTCGCCCACCTGTATTCCATAGCACGCCGCCTCGCCCAGGTGTATTCCATAGCACGCCGCCTCGCCCACGTGTATTCCATAGCACGCCGCCTCGCCCACCTGTATTCCATAGCACGCCGCCTCGCCCACGTGTATTCCATAGCACGCCGCCTCGCCCACGTGTATTCCATAGCACGCCGCCTCGCCCACCTGTATTCCATAGCACGCCGCCTCGCCCACCTGTATTCCATAGCACGCCGCCTCGCCCACGTGTATTCCATAGCACGTCGCCTCGCCCACGTGTATTCCATAGCACGCCGCCTCGCCCACGTGTATTCCATAGCACGCCGCCTCGCCCACGTGTATACCATAGCACGCCGCCTCGCCCACGTGTATTCCATAGCACGCCGCCTCGCCCACATGTATTCCATAGCACGCCGCCTCGCCCACCTGTATTCCATAGCACGCCGCCTCGCCCACGTGTATTCCATAGCACGCCGCCTCGCCCACCTGTATTCCATAGCACGCCGCCTCGCCCACGTGTATTCCATAGCACGCCGCCTCGCCCACCTGTATTCCATAGCACGCCGCCTCGCCCACGTGTATTCCATAGCACGCCGCCTCGCCCACGTTTATTCCATAGCACGCCGCCTCGCCCAAGTGTATTCCATAGCACGTCGCCTCGCCCACGTGTATTCCATAGCACGTCGCCTCGCCCACGTGTATTCCATAGCACGTCGCCTTCCCCGCATGTATTCCATAGCACGCCGCCTCGCCCACGTGTATTCCATAGCACGCCGCCTCGCCCACGTGTATTCCATAGCACGCCGCCTCGCCCACGTGTATTCCATAGCACGCCGCCTTGCACACGTGTATTCCATAGCACGCCGCCTTGCACACGTGTATTCCATAGCACGCCGCCTCGCCCACCTGTATTCCATAGCACGCCGCCTCGCCCACGTGTATTCCATAGCACGCCGCCTCGCCCACGTGTATTCCATAGCACGTCGCCTCGCCCAAGTGTATTCCATAGCATGCCGCCTCGCCCAAGTGTATTCCATAGCACGCCGCCTCGCCCAAGTGCATTCCATAGCACGCCGCCTCGCCCAGGTGTATTCCATAGCACGCCGCCTCGCCCAGGTGTATTCCATAGCACGCCGCCTCGCCCACGTGCATTCCATAGCACGCCGCCTTGCCCACGTGTATTCCATAGCACGCCGCCTTGCCCAAGTGCATTCCATAGCACGCCGCCTCGCCCACGTGTATTCCATAGCACGCCGCCTCGCCCACGTGTATTCCATAGCACGCCGCCTCGCCCACGTGTATTCCATAGCACGCCGCCTCGCCCAAGTGCATTCCATAGCACGCCGCCTCGCCCACGTGTATTCCATAGCACGTCGCCTCGCCCAAGTGTATTCCATAGCACGCCGCCTCGCCCACTTCTATTCCATAGCACGCCGCCTTGCACACGTGTATTCCATAGCACGCCGCCTCGCCCACCTGTATTCCATAGCACGCCGCCTCGCCCACGTGTATTCCATAGCACGCCGCCTCGCCCACGTGTATTCCATAGCACGTCGCCTCGCCCACGTGTATTCCATAGCACTCCGCCTTGCCCAAGTGCATTCCATAGCACGCCGCCTCGCCCACGTGTATTCCATAGCACGCCGCCTTGCCCAAGTGCATTCCATAGCACGCCGCCTCGCCCACGTGTATTCCATAGCACGCCGCCTCGCCCACGTGTATTCCATAGCACGCCGCCTTGCCCAAGTGCATTCCATAGCACGCCGCCTCGCCCACGTGTATTCCATAGCACGCCGCCTCGCCCACGTGTATTCCATAGCACGCCGCCTCGCCCACGTGTATTCCATAGCACGCCGCCTCGCCCACGTGTATTCCATAGCACGCCGCCTCGCCCAAGTGTATTCCATAGCACGCCTCCTCGCCCACGTGTATTCCATAGCACGTCGCCTTCCCCACGTGTATTCCATAGCACGCCGCCTTGCCCAAGTGCATTCCATAGCACGCCGCCTCGCCCACGTGTATTCCATAGCACGCCGCCTCGCCCACGTGTATTCCATAGCACGCCGCCTCGCCCACGTGTATTCCATAGCACGCCGCCTCGCCCAAGTGTATTCCATAGCACGCCTCCTCGCCCACGTGTATTCCATAGCACGTCGCCTTCCCCGCGTGTATTCCATAGCACGTCGCCTTCCCCGCGTGTATTCCATAGCACGCCGCCTCGCCCACGTGTATTCCATAGCACGCCGCCTCGCCCACGTGTATTCCATAGCACGCCGCCTCGCCCAGGTGTATTCCATAGCACGCCGCCTCGCCCACGTGTATTCCATAGCACGCCGCCTCGCCCACGTGTATTCCATAGCACGCCGCCTCGCCCACGTGTATTCCATAGCACGTCGCCTCGCCCAAGTGTATTCCATAGCACGCCGCCTCGCCCACTTCTATTCCATAGCACGCCGCCTTGCACACGTGTATTCCATAGCACGCCGCCTTGCACACGTGTATTCCATAGCACGCCGCCTCGCCCACGTGTATTCCATAGCACGCCGCCTCGCCCACGTGTATTCCATAGCACGCCGCCTCGCCCAAGTGTA